>NC_090923.1:506808201-507433201 GCF_040938575.1 Ambystoma mexicanum
TTATTTACCTGCTCATAAAAACGAAGCCCATGTCCTATGAGCATCATAATCTGGGTCTCCAGCCTGCTTGGAAGCGTTCGTAACCAAAACACCACTCTACCTAGCTGGGACACTTGCCATCTCTGGAGCCCAGTGCACCACCAGAAGCCACTGCATTGCCAGGCTTGAAACAGAACTACATGAGGGCGGAAAAACGGAAACGGGTATTTTCCTCTTAGGCAACCTGTTTTTTTTAACAAGTTATTTTATTTATTGTGCATTTGTAAGGCGCTTATAAATTAAGTAAATTGTGTTTCAAAGCGCCCACACAGGGCAACTGGGAGGGTACATGGGAGTGAATGAAATATAACAATGAAAGATAGGCGGACTTACTAGGTCTACCTACTAGGCTTTGTGAGCATTCAGTACTTGCAAGTGCATAAAGAGAGAAAGAGTGAGGGCATAAGGGATACGTGCTAGGTGTATCGGGTAGGGAGTGAGCAACTCTAAGTGGCATGGTGGAGGGGTCAGCTGCCGATAAATAGGTGCAGGCCTGTGGTGGCATAGGCCGGAGCATGCCAAGGCAAAGTGCTGGGAGGGGTGGAGGCTGTAGGCGATTGGGTGTGGGAGGCCAGGACCTAGGAGGACGCATAAGGACCCTGGTCACCAATCTCAGCAACTGTGGGAATTAGCAGCGGGGGGGAGGGAGGGAGGAAGGGAAGGAGGAGGTGAAAAAAGTCTTGAGGAGTTTCCAGAATTTGAGGAGATCTGGCTCAAGACAAAGAGGAAGACTGTTCTATAGGAGGGAGCCTGCGGAGGAAAGATCGGCCACCAGCTTGCTGTTTAGCGAAGCGCTTAACACAGAGTTGGTGACAGAGGAACGTAAAGATCTGTAGGGAGAGTATTTAGTGAGATCAAGTTGTAGATGGTGTGGTCCCTGGCCCTGGACAGCCTTCTGGGTGATGCAGAGGATTTGAATTTGATCATTGCAACAACCAGGAGCCAGTGGAGAGTTTTTAGGGCTGGAGAGATGCAGTCGTTGTGCTTGAGGCCAAGGATTAGTTTTGTAGCCCCATTCTGGATTAGCTGGAGGGGTCCTAGGGAACAAGAGGGTAGGTTAAGGAAAAGGCTATTCCAGTAGTGGAGCCTAGAGAGAACCAGTGCCAAGTGAGGAAAGGAAGAATTTCTTTGAGGAGGTGGAGTTGAAAGTGGGACTTCTTGGCAAGGTCCTGAATGTGAGGGATGAAGGAAAGAGAGGAGTCAAAAATGACTCCAAGGTTTCTGGCTTCAGGTGCAGGAGATGGGGGCGAGTCCATAGAGGTTCGCCACACTGAGGGACAGAAAGAGGAAGCAGGAGCCCCAGTAGGAAGGATCTCCGTCTTGCTGCCGTTGAGGCAGAGATCATTGGATGTACGCCAGGACTGGATATCAGATAGCCAGTCAGGAATGATGAAGGAGGTGAGATGAGGATCATAGGGAATTTTGAAGAAGAGTTGTGTGTCATCTGCATAACATTGGAAGTTTGGGGAGACGGTGGAGATTCGTTGCGCAAGAGGAGCAAGGTAGTAGTTAAAGAGCCTGGGAGAAAGGTTGGAGCCCTGGGGGACACTGCAGGTGGAGATGGAGGTGGGGGAGGAGAAAGAGCCCAGAATAACCTGGGATGGACGGTCACTGAGGAAGGAGGATAGCCAGTCCAGTGCCCGCTCCAAGATAACCAGGGTATTGTGGAGCCGTTTTATGAAGATGGAGTGGTTCACTGTATCAAATACAGAGGAGAGATCAAGTAGAATGAGAACCACTGGAGAGTTGGAATCAAGAGATGCAAGCAGTTCCTCACAGGTGTTCAGAAGAGCAGTTTCCATGCCCCCGTGCCATCACCGATCAGACTGGTCTCCTCCATCCTACACTTATGTAAACCCTACTTTTCAAATAACACCAATCACTCCACTGAACCCTAATTCTCCCTCTACACCTCCTCCATCTGCTTTCACAATACATCCCAGTACCCCTGGTAGTCCTGTACCCGTATTTGTACACCACCCCATTGTTTCCCAGCTACGTTCACGCTATATAGATCACATACTACAGTGGTACTAGTTAAGTGGCTTATTAGTGTAGTTTACTCCTAAAATTAGGTCATTATTGCCAATGAAGTCAAGTGATGAGTTCTGATTAGTGACATGACTGACCAGTTGCAGGACCTCTGCTGTACTGCTGCCCCATGTGACGATTAACTCCATGATAAAAATGTGTTTTCACATTTGCACGAGCTACTTACTATGTAACCAGAAAATTCCAGTGTTTCAAAATGTAAATCTACTTGCCCAAAAATATTAACTCCCTAAAAATTATTTTGCTCCAAACTTCCCAAAATACGAAGGAACATACTCTTACCTTAAGTTCTTATCTGGATACTTGATGTGATTGCGTCTCTCCATTCAGCATCTATAGTTCTGTATCTGCATGTGTGCAAAATGTGGAAGGTCCGTAGACCTATTTACCTAATTGCGTCTCTAGAGCCACAGATTGGCAATATTTCGACTTGAACATTGGATTCAATGATTGTTTAGATCAGTGTGCTTCGAAGTGTTTTGGAAGTGCTTCGAGAGTCTCCCTCCAACACCCACCCCCCCACTACACCCTTCCCCCCCGAGCAAGATTTTCGGGAGTTGGGCTACCTATGCATTACTAGACATGGGGTAGCTCGCAGGGGATTGGATCAGAGGTGCAAGGCATGCCCACCGACCCATCTGTGACCTTTGCAGTCTAATGCAAACCTCTACACAAGGAGGGGGAAGCCTGATGTTTTGATTTTGCTTCCCATTGGAATCAATATAATGCAGTTGGCTTGTTATAAGTGTGGATATCTCGTAATTTAAGTTCTCACCACAGATGGGGGGCCAGCCTGCACTTTGCAAGTTTGGATCCTACGTCTGGGATGACTCGGCTCTTTATTCTTCCAAGGTTGATAAAACGCGGTACCATTACATTGGGTAATAATAATATATGTTACTGCAGACCTGACCAACAGGAAGGGCTTTTATAAGAACAACATTAATTTTGAAAGAGCTTTTTTTTATTTTTATTTTTTTTAAGGAGGGTAACACCATTGTTAAAAATGTTAGGTTGTAAGCTTCTAGCAAGCCATGAAATGTTAAGCACCAAATTTCACACTCTCAACGGGTCAATTCTCACTAGCCAATGGCTAGTGGTGTGTGCAAATTCTGCGCCCTGGTAACATCTTCCAAATGGAAGGAAAGTTGCTAGTTATGCATATGTGGAAGAGGGTTGGGGACATAGGCCTACGCCATTTATCTCATGTCCCATATAGTTTTATTATGTAAGTGTGGGACGCATAGGTTCCATCCTCGCAGCATGAAAAGCTTTGTGAATAGGAACAGGAGTGCTCCAATGAGGAGCATGCTCCCTCACAATAATAGCTCAGTGTTCTACTCCCTCTCGTCTTCCCCTCTCATGCTTACTCCACTGGCCCGTCTCTCTCTTCCCCCCCCTCCCTCTCTTATTCTCCTTCTCTCTTGCTTTCTCTTTTTCTTTCTCTCCTCCGATCTCAAAAGGCATTGATCACAGGTGGGGTTGATTTGTCGGGAGCAGGCAGTCGATGTGGTGGAGCACGCATTATATGGTTAGAAGTGTAAGTGAAGGACATGCTGTTGGGAATTTTCTTTTTTTTTCTTCTTTTTTGAAAAATGGGTCCAAAATGATACGAGTTACAATTGGTATATTTTATAGTGGGTTTTCTATGGTTGCATATGGCAAAACTCCAGGATGTTAGGTCAGCAACGGTATAAAGGAGCATTTTCGGATTGCCTCTGCCCAAAGATATATTCCAGCATTCTCACTTGTGCAACATGCTTATGATGCAACATCCACAATATCTGCCAGCATTCCCACTGTGAAACGCTTTCATGTTGGTGCCAATAATAAATGTGAATATGATCACTATAATGCACATATTCAAGATGGGTTGTACTGACAATATGTCATCATGAGCCTGTAAAATCATTTTTCATGCTGCTGGTGTCCAAATATATGCCATTATCACCACTCTAAGGCCTTTCAAGATGGTGTGTTGATACAAACAATGTAAGCCATATAGATACAAGGCCAATAGTACACAGGAACTCGTTAACACATTCTCATGATGTCTGTGGCCAACATTCATCAGCATTTCCACAATATAACATGGTCATAATGTCTCACCCGAATATATGCCAGCATTCCTACTGTAAAACGCTGATGAAGCAAAAGAAAAACCATGACCGCATGCATTGAAGAAAATAAAACTCCTGCTATGAGAAGAAACATCTGAAGCTCGTAGTACAGCAGTGCTCCAGATAAGATTTGGAAGTGGGAGTATTTTACTCCCGAAAAAAGTCGGTAGTTAAATTATTTTTTGAGAGTAAAGATGCAAGTTCAGTTCCCAATGGGGGTATTTTATAGGCAAGTACAAATGTTTTAATCGGAAAACAGAAATGTTTCTGTAATCATTATTTCTTTGCACCAAGTTATTCATACACATTAAAAGATACATGCTTGCTTCTTCCGATCAGGCAGTTATAACAGTAGTTTCTTCCTGTGGTTCTACATGCACTACTGGCCCAAACATTTCCATATAGTTGTGTGAGTGAAAGACGAGGCACAAGGTCCTCCTACCAGTTTCCTATTTTTTGTTGGGAGTATTTTTAGTCCATATTTTAATTTTTTGGGAGTATATGCCTATTTTTAGGGAGGACAAGTAGCTGATACACCCCTTATCTTTAGGGCTTTGTACTGTACAGGAGTGTCAGATCATTGTAATAACAATCCTCCAATTTGTATTTTTGAGTACCTATCGCCTTATTTCTCAGGATTCACTAGCCACAGGCAGTGTCTGGTTATTTATACAACAGCAGATTGAGATGGGGAAAGTCTGCAATGGAGAACTTGGCAGAACATAAAATGGTCAGGGGTTGGGAAGGCCCATTCTGAGGATACGTGCGCTGGTTATCGAGCAGGCTTATTTAGTTGGTGGTCCCTCTGGCTGGTTCTGTGGACCGTTTTTCAGAACTCGGGATCTCATTGGTGCTAAGCAGCAATGACTCCATAACATGCGGAATTTAACTCTCTGGAGCTCTTGGTGAAATCTTTGCAGACTTTAATAAATTGTGTGAGTTGAGGCACGGCTGGAAACTCAAATGTAGGTTTTCAGAAGATTGACCTTACAGATTCTCTAGGTTTTCTATAGATGAAAATCCAGATATAAGCAGTTCCCAGGAGCATAATATTGGCACTCTTCGTGGCATTCGATTTGGGCACCTACACTTTGAATTAACTCCCCGATAAGCATTAGTGATTAACTCGGGCCATTTCTCTTTTCAAGAGAATCTACTGACTCCACAGGCATTTCGGCTTGTCAGTGTATCGGAATGGCACTTGCAAGAGTCAAACAGCTCAAACATTTTTTTAATATTTAGCATTATAATGATGCCTGTAGTATGTTTCTGAAATGGAGGTCATCTAATTTCATAATGCTCCATGCCAAAAACATATTGCACTCGTGTACCTTTGCTGTGGCAGTCTCTGACATCTCCAGCAACTACCCTGCAGTAGCAGCAGGGCTGGTTCAAAGGTCGCCTGTGCATTCCTGAACAGCTATTGGTATTGGACACACAAAGTTCCAACAGTCAGAAGTGGCTTTTTAATTGTCTGCTTCTCTGCTTCAAAACATAATATTTGCGTACCCCAGCATCCTTGTGGCACATTCAACACAAAATATAAGCCTCATCTGGATATGTCATTGTGGGTACTGAGGCTCCAGTTATACAGTCTCAACATCTGGATGTGATATCATGGCCCGTTTGGTGAAGGGATGTACCCACAACAACTCTATGGGACCCTGCCTAGGATGTTGCCTCTCTGATCTCCCTGAGGAAGACAGTCACCTTTCTCCAGAGTTCAGGAACCCTTCCTGGGAGAGCCCCATGGAGCCAGTGCTTTAAAGACTGTCCTGATATGACAATGACCCTCTTAAACCAGGGTGCTGATTACTGGATTTCTTTTGAAGTAGGCAGATGTAGGCATGATTTGAGTTGGAGAATCCCAGATAAGAGGTTTAATTCATAGTGAGTTTCCACCATCTTGAAATTTGCTAGGGCTTCTTAAACTTTTTGCCCCCTTCCCCAATTCCTGCAGACAAAGCACTCTGGGCATGAAATCAGAAAGCAAGTTACTCCAGCCTGGATTGGACCCCTGGCAAAAGGGCTGCTTCAGACCCATCCCACTGTAGCAATTTGTCTTGAAAAGGCTCTAAGTGATTTCAATCCAGCACTCCAACTAAGTCCATGCCTAGTATGGGATGCCTAATGGAAACCCTTATGTATATATTTTTATGTCAAAAGTTTGTTTAATTCTGGATGATGTACCCTTATATATCGCCCCTCTCTTTGAATTCCCCCGGTCTCGCTGAACCAAGAAATAGGTTTGTTTTGCAAATTAAAAGATTTATTTGAAAAATTGAACAATATATAGATTACACGTTTATGAATATTATCTAAATATCACACTTATGAATATGAACAATGATCAGCAATGGGTAATGTTACAATATCAACAATCTCTTTAATCAGTTAGGAGTAGGAATAGGAAAAATAATATATCAGAGAATACTTTGTATGGGTTCAAGAAAATGCAATGATAGGAAATAATGTAACACAGAAATAAGACTTGATATGATTTCAACCAAAGACTATGTAATCTCTCTTTCCCCCATTTGTTACTCCCTCCCCCCAATGTGCAATATGAAGATATGGAATGAGGGCACACAGGTATCAGGAATAACAATCGCTAATGCAGTTCTATCCCGATTCCCCCAGCAAGCTTAGAGAGAACAGGTATGATTTTAAACAGGTCAATTGCTTTTAAATGTGATTTGAAATGAAAGGGAAAAATGCCAAAATTGATTTTAATTTGCTAAATGAGATTCAGAACTAGTGAGAGTGGCTTTGAATTGGTTCAGGTCAACACTAGCAATGATTTATGAATGATTAGCAAATGGAAAACGAAATTCAGAAGTTGAAAGCAAGAAATGGCTATTTTACATGAAGTGAAATTGAGCCAAATTGCGAATTCGCTGCAACTTTTCCGCGTGTGGGAAACGCAATCGTGGAAAAACTATAAGGAGTTGGAATGTCGTTTTGGGTTCTTTTTAAAGCTGAGGATGTTGGCTTCAAAATTACATTTACATCTCGCTTCTAGGACGGTTCAAAAGTTACAGAGGATTTAGTAAAGGTAGATTTTTCAGAAACAGAGTCAAGATTTCAAAATGACAGTTTGCACTTTAAAGATTCGGAACCAATATGGACTTCTACTAAGGGGCTATGAAAGTACAAGATACCCAACGGGACAACCACCAGAACAGGGCGCCAAGACACTTGACTTTCTTCAAAATATCAGTGCATAGATGATTATCGCTACAGTTATCACAGACAATATAATGAGAAGAATTCAGGATGGACACAAGATTCTATAATGCAGTTCTGGATAGGTTGAAATGGATTGAATAGGATTACTTTAAACTAAGAGATGACTATAGACAGTTCTAGACTAAATACTCACTCCTATGGCTTTGGAATGGAATGGACCTGTCAAGGGTTTGGACTTTACTCGCCACCGGACAGGATTCAGGGCACCTGGACTCTGCTCTCATCAAGGCACTCTGGTCTGAGCAGCCTTTTGGACTGGATCGGACAGGTTCTGGATTACAGCCCTGCTGGACAGATCTGAATCTTGGTTCTAGCACGGGGTTCTTGGCCAGAAGCAAAACAGCTCAGCTAGGCTGTTGAATGGTTTAGTTAGGCCCCGTGGCAGTTTAGGGGTTAGAATCACGTTGCAAAAGATTCTGAGGCCTGCTGAAAAAGGGTCCAGCTGCTTGGGTTTGGACTCTCTGCTTCAAAGTTCTAGAGTTTGGTTCTAGAGTCTGGTCTCTGGATCTGTCTGGAGCCTGGATCTTCCTGCAGGGTGCTTCGCCAAGAAATCATTTGAGGAGTGGAAAGTGTCTGCCTGTCCTCAGCAGTCCCTATTTATGTATATCCAAAGTGGGTGGGGAGGCTGATTATCTATGCCCAACCCTCTAAGGATGTGATGGGTCAGAGAATTTCCCCTCTCCTGATTTGAGAATGGAGCAGTGTGTCATATGTGTCAGAGTGACACGATGTTTATGGCACAAAGGAAATCCCTCCCCTTTACTTTTACATAGAAACTCTATTTTTCCCAAAAAACATATTTCCAAGATACACAAGTTGTTCATAATACATAATTATATGACAGATTGCCTAAGTGTTAAGAACTGAAACACAATGGATACAGGAGAATGATTCAAAGGTTCTCGTAAAAGGATACAGACTGGTAGCAATAAAGGATACACTCGAAGTCTTCTTCCACCGGAAGATGTCAGGTAAGGCGTAGTGTATCAAAAGAGAACCTTCTAACTAATGTCACTCTCTGACTAGTAAAACCCACAGTCAGATAGAGCTATTAGTGGGAAGGGCGTGAGTGGACCAAGATTCACTGGATATTGATAAAGAGGAACGAATTTAGAATGATGATTGAAATGAAGGACAATAAGAACCTATGTTGAACACACTAACCTGGATGTGTAGCCAAGGAAACCTGGATGTGTAGCCGAGGAAACCTGGGTGTGTAGCCAAGGAAGTCTCAAGAAGTCCGAAGAATCCACAGAAACAACGGCAAGGAAAGGGTAGTGAGGGATCTAACCCGAGCGGAATGAGGGCCGCACTAGAGACGGGTTGGTGCACACACAGGAAAGCGTCTAGAGTCCAGTGCACGTGTAGAAGGAGAGTATGAGAATCTTGATCCAGCAAGTACAAGTCCTTAATACAGTAGAAGTTTGATGAGCGCAGGATCTTGGTAGATGGAGGCAGAGCCGTAATCTACAGGGTGTTGGAGCTGCCGGGTAGACAGCCAAAGTCTCTATACAGCAATAGGAAGCTGCGGTGTGGAGCAGCAATGCGGCAAGCTTCCAATAGAAATAACAGGAAGATGCCGCGGGTAAATGGTGGGACTCCGTTTGAACGAGGAGTGAAGAACCGCGCGCGAGCGCGGTAGAAAGGGGCAGATCAAGAAAAGCTGGAAGTTGCCGGGATATGTGTCGGAACGCGGGAAGGCAACCGTACCTTAGGAAGTAGAAAAGCGTCTGCGAAAAGCAGAAGTAAGCTCCGGAACGCAAAATGAGTAACAAACGATCAGAAGCGCGGTTGCAAGACTTCCGCTTCGTTAAATGGAGTCAGCTGACGTGCGTAGGACACACGTGAACGTAAACGTCATCGCGTTGGTCATGTGATCCATACATTTGGATTAGCGCCTCCCGGATAACTTCCATTGAGTGTAGAACGGTCTAGCCGCTCTCAAGGCTGAAGAAGCCAGAAAACAGGAACGTTTGGGTTTCACAACGGAGCCGGGTGGAGAGGGCGGAGAGGTAGACATGACACTAAGGTACATTTCTGTCCAACTCTTATCTTCCTATGAGCTATGGTTCATAAATGACAACTTTTTTGCGCTTTTGGTGGCTTTCTCAATGTTAGTTCTACACCAATTTTTATACATGCATGCACATCCTATCTGGGCAGTTTCCTTGTAATTTTTCATGTTCCTTACATAAACACAGTGGCTACAATATGAATAATTTCCGGGCTTCAGTCTCAGAACATCGCACAGACTCCAGATTAGTCTTAAACTGTGAGTGACTTTTCCATTTTAACAATCTCTAAGTTTCATATTTTTGTCAGTTCAGTACACTTTGCTATAAGCATTTTTCCAAAACATACATTTACACCAACTCCAATCAACAATTTCAGTTTGGCCCGCCTCCAGAGCTGGGCTGAGTCAGAGGGTCACATGGCCTGCCTTCCTGCCAGAGCAGTTTGTCAGTCACACCTGAATTAGCATTCCTATTCAGCCCAAGGAACCCATTGTTTCTTTCTCCAGGCAGCAGAGGAAATCTCCTCCCCTCCTGATTAACATGCCAATGTGATATCCTCCTTTTGGTGGGATTGAACAAGGTGTGAGTTTCTCAGGGGAATAAGGCCTCTTGGAAGTTTTAACTGAATCAGGTTACCTTCTGGTCAATTGTAACATAGTTCCTTGTGAAAAAAATACATTTATAAATTTAAAATAAGCAAAACCATCTTTAATTCCAGTCCTTTTTCAACATGAAAATCAATGTGTGGCACTCTTATATGGCATTTTGATGGAACTCTCTTCTTTGGCATAGTTTGAGTTCAATGTTCAACTTTACACATGATGGGTTTTAAATCGCCGGCTTCTGACAGAGGTGAGTAACTGTACTACACCCATTTTTGACAGCTTTCTTTCCCTCAAGTATCTTTAAAAAAGATTTTTGTTCTGATAAATACAATGTCAGCAAGAATCATATGTTATGTGGATTCTTGCAGTAGAATAATGTGGAACACCCAACAAGGAGGTTGGATCTTTTAGGTGGTTTGTGAGCCATGATTTTTGCAAATTTTTGACAATCAAGAAAACTGATTTCCAAACAGCTATGTTTCTTTTTGGCAATCGGCATTGCTTTTTCAAGTGATTTCAGGCTACTTCGTGGGTTGCCCAATGGTGGGTTTTGGCAGTGGTCTCCTGTGTTACCACTGACATAGGCAAAAGTGGACGGCGGACTATTTTTCAGATTTTTACTGCGCACTTTCTGGTGATTTGTAGCGAGCAGCATGCTTTCCGGCGGCCATTTCTGATGCTTCTGCTGCCAGCAATGCACAGTAATGATGCAGGGCCTGGACTAGTGGGTTGAGACATCCCACAGTTCAACCTCACCAAAACGAATACATCTTTGAACATCAAGGCAAGAAGGATTCACCTGGAACTCTGTTGGGGGATACAGTATATTCCAACGTACTCTGCAATAGAGTTGAAGGAAGATGGCTCCATAGAAAAGGAAATCCATTCTCCCTACCCAGTCCAAGGGTATGTTTGGGGTCAAACTACTGTGTGGACAAGACCTACTGCAGCTGAGGCAATCCAATTTAGGACCCGATCACTGGAGGGGACATATCCCCTTCAAGTACCCTCCTCAAACTCTCCTAGTTGGGAAGGGTAGAATAAAGCACACCTTACCTTCTGGAGACCCTGTAGACTATTTCTTTATTATTGAGTTTGTATTTTTATTAAGACTCTTTTTTCTTTTTATAGAACCTTGACGATTTCATTTATTTTTGTATCACAGCACTATTGTTGGTTAGCTGCTTTTGTACCAGATAACACCCCACCCGAAGAGTATAACCTGCCCACATTACCATAAGAGGAGAATGAGGTATACCTGCTGGGCTCTGCCTTTTTCACCTTTGATTGGGATCACTGCTGCTGTGGTACACGTAGTAGGACTTTAGTCACTACTCCTTGCTGTACTCCGGCAGAGTAGTATTTAGTTGCACACGGTTCTTGTGTATTCCAGACTTCCACAGCTTCAGGCAAATGCCACAGTTTCTGGTAGGAATTGCAACAGCAGACAGTCACACTATTCCCATTAGCAACTGAAACTAATCTGTGTATGGCTCATTGTTTTGGAGGCAAATGTATCTGAAGATGCTACAGCTTTGTAGTCCTAAGCCCCTTTGTCAAACATTTTAGATGTCTTTCATTTTTTACTAAAGTAACACCTTCATTATCAGCAGTGTCACATGATTAGCGTGCAAGAATTTGTTAGGGGGAAGTGAATCAAAACTAAAATGTGTCAGTCTGAGGCCTCTCAGTCTCGTCTGTGTACAACACAGTGGATTTGATCATAGAACAGGCTGATCAATGAAGGGTGCATGTCCCATCCCTTGGATCAATGGTCCATATTCAAGTGTAAGTCATATGCACCTGTCCACAATCTGCTGGGCCGTAACAGAGGTGTTCCCTAGCAGTAAACCTTCACTCATCAGCATGCGTTACTTAGTAAAAGGCAGTGGCTGGAGAAGGTAACCTACTTTAAACGGTTAAGAAAACAGAATTTTGGTAAACCTATCAAATTTCCCTATTCAGGATTAGAAGATTAAAGAGCATTGTGCATAAGCTATTGAGATTTGTTTCAGACTGCTTTCTTTAATGAAGTAGTTACTTAGTTCTTGACATCAAAAGACAACGTCGGGTGAGAAAAACGTACAGATCTCATCCCTTCGGCTAGATCATCACAAGGAGCAGAAAAGCAAATGGTCTGCATTTCATCTTTGGGGGATGGAGTTATTTATACCCTTAGCTGACATTTATCGCGTTTACTTGAAGGGTGTAAATCACCCTTGACATATAAATTGAATATCATAAGCCCACTTTTAAAGAAAACATTTCTTGTATCCATCTAATCTCTGACATTTACCCTGTTTTATAATTTTTGTCTAAAATTGGGTAAATAATCATATATTCACAACCTCCTTAATGCAGAAAATATACTTTACCCAGAAAAGTCCATCTTTTGTCCAGACTGAAAAGCTCAGCTCCAGTAGATTTAATCTGTCCTTTTTAAAACTTTCTTTTCTTCTTTTTAATACCGCACAGAAGAACTGGGCAGACCAAATTGCTTCTGGGAAATATAAATGAGAATTACAAAACAAAAGCGACAAACAAATTGCATTACGCAATAAACATCTCAACTCCAGCCAAATTTGCAGAAAAGAATATTTAAAACATGACATTGAGTGGTGAATCCTGTGGAACTCTAGACTTGATCTCAACTTGGTAGGATAAAGCTCTGCCTTGTTATCAAGAAAGATTGGACAGTAGGGGCTGCATATTCTGGGAAAAACTGAATTGTAGTCAGAAAACCAGTACATGTGAACCACAGTATAAAACGCCACCTAGAGAACAAGCACCTCCAAGTCTGAAACCTGACCCTCGTCGGCATAGGACTAAATAGTGGAGACTCTGTACAATGTCTAGATTGGAGTTCAGATTGAACGGAATCCATAGTCCTTTGCAAAGGTTTGAAATGGAGCCATGACCGTTGTTTCCAAGACTTTAGCTGCCCATGTTAGTCCAGCAATAGGCCGATCATCATAGTCTATCTGGATCCATGGGTGGTTTTATCTGCATAGGAGTTATTTAAGGCCAGGCAATACTAGGCAGACACATATTGTGCTGTCATCAGTGGGATTCCAGACTGTCCCGTGAAGGGCCAGGTGTGGACTATTTACCAAGGGTGTGTGGTGTAGTTTGGAAAAATATGATTGTGTCTAGATGTAGCTCCTGTTGCTTGGCCCTGGTCCAAGCAAGGGTGCCCACCTCCCTTTACCCAGACCAGGGACAGTCCCCATGGGAACCACCAACCCCAGCCCCTAGGCCAGCCATAGGGAGGGGCGCTGCATCTCATAATAAAATTGCTGCTAACAGGAAATGGCTACACTTTGAGTTCTTAGATCACTAATGGACACAGAAACCCCTCTTTGTTTATGAACATACTTCTCTTTTAAACTTTTTATATTTCCCTGGCATGATCACCACCTGACTGGGGGCATGCTATGTCAGCTCATGCTTCCTTGGTGGGGTATCAGGGACCCTTGGAGTGTCTGGCGCATCATACCCCTTACTTAAACTCTGGTACCACCCAAATGGAGTGTGAGGCAACAGGACGGCTTCTGTGGGTGGTTCTATCTCGCTAGGTAGCCTCTGGCAGGCTGCAACACTATCCCGCTACCTCACGCCAAGGTACCTCCCCTCGACCCCCCCCCTTCTCTACTTTACATTCATAAATATATTTAATATCCTACCCCTACTTAACTTTTAACTCTGCTTAGTATTCCGCCTAACACTTACCCCAAACTCTAAACTTCCAACTACTTACAGTCTACATGACTGTAATTGCATATATACTTTGGCAGACGGTGCAGGGAATTCTGTGCTTTAGTTGTCTGGTCTGTAAAATCGTCAAAGTAAGGTTTTTCTGCATTGATTCTTTTTAATCCTAGAAACAAATCTATGCGCTGTTATTTTTAGCTGGTACAAAGTTTTGAACAGGAACATGTCGTGGGTTTATTAAGTGCTGTGATGATATTGCAGAGGTTTTGGACTCAATGCCCAGTAATTGAGGTTGGATTCTTTCAGGGGGATGCTCCTGGCTGGCCTTGCTCTTCAAAGAGCACCATGTATCATGCTGCATATCATCTTCTCTCTCCACTCCTTGACGTGATTGTCTCACCCCATTCCTATACGACAGACCATTCTTGTTAGTGAGATTCTTCCATACATCCCTTTATGTATGTGGAACGTATGGAATACTATACCTGACCAGTGGTGGAAGCCACTTGCCAGCCGACGAGGTTTCAAACGTGTTTGGCAGGCAATGCAATGTTGCCATACCTCACTGAGCTATCTAGTAAACACAGCGTTGCTTCAGTTTATTTCAATTACTTGCTTGGAACAGACATCCATCCCGAGCTGCCACACAACACTGCACTTGCAGTGATCACCTGTGCCAAACTATGGAATAATAACTTCCCAGCTCAGAAGAGCTGTGCTAGGTTTTTCTTTTGCATTTAAGATTAATTTTCGATTAGTGCGGGCACCCTTTGCAGGATGGCTATGGTCTGTCATTCCCTCAAGAGGTGCATATGATGGGTAACTAGAAAGGAGAGAGGTGTACACAAAGCTGCATGCTGCAGAGGAGACTACCGGCAAGTGAACGCACCATGGATGCGTTTCGCTTCACTCTGTTTCTTTCCGATTTAATTGTATGGTTGAAAAACGCAGAGGTTTTCTAGGCTCACATTACTGAAGAGGTTTTGTATTAGGGGAGTTGAATGGAGCGGGGGACACGGGTGGTGAAGGGTGGAGTGAAGAGGGGGTGGTGCGTGGGAGGGTTGGGATGGTTTCACATTTGTCGGGCGTTGTGCAGAAAGGGCTGAACACGAGTCGGGGAGTATGTTGCACTAGCTTGTTTGTACGCTTCAACCCCTAAGAGCTTTCTAGTGTGTTATCTTTCCTATTTTGTGCAATGTACCAGGGGAATGCTCTGTAAATGTGTAGCAATGTAACATGAATGATAGCATTTCGGTTTTCTGTACTGTTTCTCAGGAAGTTCAGCATCCCCATTTCCTTTTTACGTGCTCACATGAAGACATTCAGTGCAGTGGTGCTCGAATCCGCCCCCTCCCCCCTTACTGCCATGTTCTTCTGCCAGGGTAACCCTGTTTTCCTAACACATGTCTCCTTGTGCACACAGAAATACATCATCTCTTTCAAGTGATGATTAACAGTGTGTTCCAGTAGAAGAGAAGGCCCAGTTACTAAGGCTCCAGGGTGGCTCCTGTCCAGAGCGCATGCACATAAACACCTTTACTCTACTCCAATGCATAGTTAAAACACACTGATCAGTTCCCCGCCAAGTAGATTGCAAGACACCTATACTTTGACAAGACCCCCTGTCCGTCACTTTAGTGATCAATGCCTTGCTGTGCCCGACGCAGAGTAAATCAGACGAACACTGAAGGCAGACGTGTATCAACTGCATTGGTTGCTGGCTGTTTCTTCAGCTCCGATAATATTTAAAAGCTAACCCTTGTTTAAAATGCTTGACTGCCAACAAAGCCATCCCTCCTTCTCTCACTTGCTTGATGTTTAGTGATTTTTAGAGCAGGCGCCTCTTATCTTTCGATCGGAACGAGGTCGTCATACCGAAAACTGACCGCTGATTGTCTGGAAGTTAAACCTATTATTTGGTGGCTTCTAACAGGCAAACTAGGCAAAACAACCCTGTTTAAAAATGCGTTTTTCTATATTGAATGTATTTAGTGTTGTGCTTGTATTTAGTCTTGAAGAACGCACTGCAATTAGTTATCCCAAGAGACAAAGTTAACGTTTTACTCTCTAGCATGGGGTCTGGCATGGATTCACAGGCTCATGAATATTCCCTGTCAGGCCGGGAATCCTCGGTAAAGAAAAAATCAGTATCCGTTTCGTTTCTGATCTGTCTTTCTGAGTAGTAACCAATCACTGATCTCTGGGTCATAATGCCCTCAGCCAATGACTGCCCTCTACCTAAGCCCCTCCCCTGGCAGCCATCCTCAGATGTTTACCGCACGTTCAAGGGTTGGGAGTCCGCGTGTTTTAGCTCTCGAGCTTTTACTGCGTTTTCGCGCTTTTTCAGGAGATTTTTCTCATTTTTTCGGTTAATCGAGCCTCAAGCTCCACCGTTTCTACTCCCGTTAACGGCTACCCGTTGCAGGATTTTCCTACGCCCCTCAAGGGTGAAGATTTCGTCGAATCAACTTCTTGGAGGATTCCAGAAGATTCGTGGCCTACTTCGAGATGGCCCAGGATGTGAGTTCGTCGCCCGGACCCAAGCTGTTTCGCAGCTGCCCTGGATGCGGGCTGCAGAATGTGTTTAAGGAAGACGAACATTCGCGATGCCTCTACTGTCTTCATGGGGACAAGACTCATGTAGAGAAGGACTGCCAGTTCTGCAAGAACTTGTCTGAGCGGACCATGAGGGACCGTCGATCCCGTCTCGCCAGCTGGTTGGAGAAGGGCTCAACGGGTGAGAAGAAGAAAGGGTCCGGGCGGGCTTCTAAATCCTGTGCGGGCGCCCCGGCGACGGGGGCCCAACACCAGGCTAAGCGCTGCGAGTCCGCTGGCTCCGGGAGCGCCGAAAGGTCGGGCTCTTCAGGTCACCAGGCAGGGCGCACCTTCCCCGGCACTGTCAACCACAAGCCAGCGCTCCGGTTCGGGGAAGAGGAAGTCTGAGACCCCGGGTAAGCTTCGGGAGAAGCCCCGTCCGATCTCGGAAGAGGGGGAGCGAGGTGTCGCCCCTCCCCGAAGGAGAAGGCCCGGGACGCTCCTAAGGTGGTGAAGGCCCCTACCCAGCAGGCAAAGGCCTCTATCGAGGCGATCGCGGCGACTCTGGCCAAGCCGGCAGAGACCCCGCCAGCGGAGACTGCCTCCGGGACTAGAGTTTCCCTGCCGCCAAGGAGGGAATCCTCTTTTCAGCCCATCGTCGTGGCCGCCATGATGAAAGAAGCGAGGGGGGGGGCACGGTAGCCTCCTCGAGCTCGGAGTCAGCCTCGGAGGAGGAACTGACCGAGGCCGTGAGGAACCTCGAAGTCCAATTCGAGAAGGTTCGATCCCGTAAGGAAGATCCTCGGGAGATAACCGAGGAAGACGACGATGGCGGGGAAGAGCAGCCTTCCCTTCCGGCGCGGCCGGAACCTAGGCCTCAGGATGGCTCGGTGGCCATTTTGTCTGCGATCCAGTCCTTATGCTCTGAGATCAGGACGACATTCCCACGGCCCAGGCCGGAGGACCCGCAGCATCGGGAAGTCCTCAGAACAAACGACGGAGGACCCAACCCTCTCCTCCACTCGCCCCCGTAAGGCCTACAGTTCCCTCCTCATCCTCCAACGAGTCGGGAGATGACGGTGTGTTGGGCTCGATGACGGGTTCTGAGGGCGACGACGATGATGGAACGGGTCTCCCGTCGCACGGGCCTCGCCGCCCGACGAGATTGGCTCATTCCATGCCATGATTGCCAGGGCGTCCGAATTGTTCAAGCTCTGCCAGGAGGAGCAGAAAAAGGAAGGTTTCCTCTATCGACGCCGGGAGGCCAAGAGGAAGACTGTCATCGCGGTGCCTCTAATCGATGACATCTGGGAGGAGGGCCTGTCGGTTCTCAAAAACCCCTCCATGGCACCAGCCAAACGGGACCGGTACGAGAAGAAGTACCGGGTCCCCGAAATCGCTCCCCTGTGCCTCAGGGCCAAGCCAACGCCAGACTCGGTCGTCTCGGCGGCGGCGAAGAAGAAAGCGGCGGGGTCAGGAGCCTTGACGTCGAATTCCCCGCCGGACGGCGAGGGAAAGAAGTTGGACGCCATGGGGCGGCGGGTCATTTCGGCGGCGACGACGATCAAAGCGGCCAACGCCCTGGCGATCGTGGCCCGTTACGACAGGGAGCTCTGGTTTAAGCTGGCCCCCATATTGGACTTCCTGCCGGACAACAAGGGGTCCGAGGCCCTGGAAATACTGCAAGAGGGCGAGGTGGCGTCGGACCACGCCATAACGGTGGCAACCGATATTGCCAATACCGGGTTCCGCCAGCTGGGCAACGGTGTTTGCCTACGACGACGGGGTTGGCTCCGGCTGACCGACTTCCGTCAGGACGTCCAGACCAGGGTGTTGGACATGCCGCTCGACGGCAGCAACTTGTTCGGGAAGGCGGTGGACGAATCCCTCCAAGCCATAAAAACAGACACGGAGACGGCCCGCGCCCTAGGAGCCCTTCAGCAACGACGGCCCTTTCGGAGCTCCGGAGGCAGACATGGTGCCTCCAAGGGATCCAGCGGTGGCTCGTCGTCCTACCACCAGGCGGCACGCTCCTCGTCTCAGGAGGCCTACAGGGGTCGCGGCAAGCAGGGAGCGCCTCGCCGCCGTCGGCAAGGTGGCCAGGGCGGCAAGGCCACCACCTCCAAGCAGGACTGAACCGGCCGTGGTCTCGGGCCCCCACCGAAGCACCCCGGTGGGAGGCCGGCTGACGAATTTCGTCGGTGTGTGGAAGTCCATCTCCACCGACCGTTGGGTGCTGGATACCCTGGCAAGAGGACACTCTATCGAATTCCTGAAGAAGTGCCCTCACGTTCCACCTGTGGCCAGGAAGGAAAATCACTTCCCGCAACTGCTGTTGGAAGTACGGGCGATGCTCAGGAAAGGCGCCATCAAGCTTGTCCCGAAGAGGCTCCGGGGTGTACTCAAGGTACTTCCTCGTCAGGAAGAAGACAGGCGGCTGGCGCCCCATCCTGGACCTTCGTCGTTTGAACAAATACATCAGATCACAAAAGTTCAGGATGGTCACCCTCCAGCACGTACTGGGACAGCTGGAGGAAGGCGACTTTCTATCGTCGTTGGACCTGGAGGATGCATACTTCCACGTTCCCATCCTCAAAAGTCACCGAAGGTCCCTCAGGTTAGTCGTCCAGGGACGCCACTACCAATTCAGAGCACTGCCATTCGGATTGAAGTCGGCCCCCAGGGTCTTTACCAAGTGCCTAGCACCAGTGGCGGCGCGGCTGCGCCTGCAAGGGATTCACGTCTACCCCTACCTGGACGACTGGCTCATCCATTCAAGGACGAGGGAACTCGCCGTCGAACACACTGCGAGGACCGTCCAGCTACTCACAGACCTGGGATTCGCCATAAACTACCCAAAGTCCCACCTAGTACCGTCGCAGGTGGCCCTGTTTCTGGGAGCGAAGCTCGATACGGTGAGGCGCCTGGCGGCCCCGTCGGAAGAACGGACGAAGACCATTCTAGGCAAAGTTCAGCGCCTGCTAGCCACGGACGTGGCCAGGGTGAGGTCCATCAAGTCCCTCCTGGGGATGATGTCCTCTTGCATCTACCTGGTGCGCCTCTGCAGACTATGGATGCGCCCTCTTCAAGAATTTCTGAACGCCCGTTGGATGCAGGCGACGGGCACCTTCGAAGACAGGTTCCCCCTCAACGAGGTGTTCCGGCGGGCGATTCAGTGGTGGGGTGTTCGAGCGCACCTCACAGCGGGCAAAGACTTTCAGACGCCGGCGTACCAGGAGACGGTGACGACGGATTCCTCCCTGGAAGGTTGGGGCGCCCACACCGGAGATCTCCACGCAAGAGGCCTCTGGCTCCCGGAGGAGAGGCTCCTGCACATCAACGTCCTGGAACTCCGAGCCGTGTTCTGGGCTCTCAAATCGTTCCTCCCGTCGCTCAAGGGCAAGGTGGTGCGGATCTTCAGACAACACCACGACAATATTTTACATATGGAAGCAGGGAGGCACCAGATCCCCAGCCCTATCCAAGGAGGCACAGGATCTGTGGCACTGGGCGGTCGCCCAGGGGATGTTCCTGGTTCCCTTCCACCTGGCAGGAGAAAGCAACACCATCGCCGACTCGCTCAGCAGGGAGCTGCGCGCGTGTCACGAGTGGGAACTGCGCCAGGATCAGGTGGATCAACTCTTCCGACGATGGGCAAACCCCAAATCGACCTGTTCGCAACAGCGACGAACTCGAAGTGCAAGAGGTTCGCCAGCAGGTTTCCCCAGCCGAGAAGCATGGGCGATGCGTTCTCGTTCCCCTGGGACGGCCTATACCTGTATGCGTTCCCTCCGTTGCCGTTGCTGCTTCGACTCATCAGCCAGCTCAAGAGGTCCCGGTGCAGGATGATCCTCGTCGCACCGGCGTGGCCGAGGCAGATCTGGTTCCCGGACCTTCTGGACTTGTCAACGTCCCCTCCCATCAAGCTGTCGGCGGACGCGGACCTTCTCTCCAGAGGAGGAGGCGCCATCTTCCACCACGACCCGGCGTCGCTGAACCTGCAGGCTTGGCTCCTGCAGCGCTAGAGTTTGGAGGCTACGATATACCGGCCGATTGCAGAGAGGTTCTTGCAAAGGCCAGGGCGTCCTCGACTCTCAAATGCTACGGTCATAAGTGGAAGAGGTTCTCTATCTGGTGCCGAGCACAGAAGATCAACCCCCTACAGATTACGGCCCCTCAAGTGCTGCCGTACCTGCTATCGCTGGCAAAGGCTGGGCTAGCCCATGCCTCCATTAAGATTCATCTGGCGGCGATCTCCAGATATACCAGAACCACAGGACGGACGTCCCTGTGGTCCCATCGACTGGTAAAAGAGTTTATGAAAGGACTGTTCCGGTCGTTCCCGCCGGTGGAGGCCCTGGCCCCGGCCCCGGCGTGGGAACTTAACGTGGTGCTGACCAGGCTCATGGGGCCCCCATTCGAGCCGATGCACTCCGCACCAATGAAGTTTGTGTCGTGGAAGACTGCATTCCTGGTGTCCATTACCTCCGCACGACGAGTGGGAGAGATCCAGGCCCTATCCTGCAAAGCACCGTACTTGACTTTCCATGCCTCGAGGGTGGTGCTTAGGACTCACCCCTCCTTTATGCCCAAGGTGCCGTCGGACTTCCATCTTAACGAGCCCTTGGTGTTACCTGTTTTCTTCCCATCTCCTTCGTCGCCGGCCGAGAGGACTTTGCACTCGCTGGATGTGGCTAGAGCGCTGAAGTTCTACGTGGACCGCACGAAGAGTTTCCGGAGGACATCACAGCTGTTCGTGAACTTTGGACCTGTGAATCAAGGGAAGGCTCTCTCTAAGCCTTCTATTTCCAGATGGCTCTCCGGCTGCATCCTGCACTGCCACCGGTTGGCTAACCGACCGCTGCCAGGCCGTCCGAGATCCCATTCGACCAGAGCGATCGCTGCTACTACGGCGTTCTTATCTGGTGTGCCCCTGCTGGACATCTGCAGGGCTGCTACGTGGAGGTCGACGCACACCTTCATGAGATTCTACTGCGTCGATCGGGATTCCAGGGAGGAGTCCAGGGTCGGCCAAGCAGTGCTGCGCAACCTGTTTGCTTAAGGTGAGCCTGGTGAGGAGGTAAGAGATGCTTAATGTTGAGTTGTTGTATTGCTTAATGTTGAGCCTTTTGCCACCCCCCCGTGGTTGTGCATGTGTGTACTGCTATTTATTCTTATATTCATGAGCATGTGAATCCATGCCAGACCCCATGCTGGAGAAGGAACAAGTTACTTACCTGTAACTGTTGTTCTCCAGCATGGGTCTGGCATGCATTCACATGCAAACCCTCCCGCCTACCCCTCTGCGGCTCTTCACTTGGTCATACTGCCTCTTCACGTGCTACCAAATCTGAAAATGGCTGCCAGAGGCGGGGCTTAGGTAGAGGGCAGTCATTGGCTGTGGTCAGTATGACGCAGAGATCAGTGATTGGTTACTACTACGAAAGACAGATCAGAAACGAAACTGATACTGATTTTTTTCTTTAACGAGGATTCCCAGCCTGACGACGGGGAATATTCATGAGCATGTGAATCCATGCCAGACCCATGCTGGAGAACAACAGTTACATGTAAGTAACTTGTTCCTTCTGCTGAAGACAAACTGCGTCTGGCAAAGGCCACAATGTTACGTGATGATGATGGGGAACCAAGGTTAAATTGAGCAAGGGTCGCTCCTAGTCCGACTGGACTCGCATCTAGTTAATTGTGTTTCATGGTTCAGGTCGTAATGCATGAGGCCAATGCGATCCGTCATTTGATTTTTTGAAAAGCGTCCTTGCAGTCATTCGACCACACAAAGTCTTCTGTGAGGTGTCTTGGGGAAGTGCTGATGGATGCAAAGTCCTGTATATATTGTGTATAGTTACTGGCCATGCCTAGGAAAAAGGGGACACCTGATGTTGATTGCCGCTTGGGCACATCTACGAGCGCTTGAACTTTTTCACGATCCGGTTGAAGGCCTTCTGGTGAAAAGATTTCACATTTGTCAACATTCAAAGTCAGGTTGGCTTCTTTCAGTGCCATACATACGCGACGCAATGCATCATCATGGGCTTCCTGAGTGGCGCCGAACACTAGGATGTCGTCACTATAGTTGAGACATTGCGGGATGTGTTTAATTATCTGGTGTATCTCAATCTGGAAAATGTCCACAGCAGAGGGCACCCCAAAGCTGAGGAACTTGTAGGGAAATAACCCTACGTGTGTGGAGAACGTGGTTGTATAGCGAAACTCTGGGTGTAACTCAAGCTGGTCGTAGCCTTTGAGATCTAATTTTGAGAAGAACTATGCTCCATGCAACAGGTGCATCATGTCCGTCATTCTCTGCGATGTATGGTGTTCTCTTTCAATGGGCGTGTTGGGTGCCCTCATGCCCACACATATGCGGATGCTTTTCCCATTTTCTTTCTTCGGGACTCGGGCGATGGGGGATATCCATGGCGTGGGCCCGGTTACATGCTCTGATGTCTTGATTGAGGAGAGCTTGTATCTCATCCTCTACTTGCTTCTGAATGTTCAGCTGTATTCCCCTATGTTTTTTGACAGGTTTCATGTCCTGATTGATGTGCATTTTGACTTGTTTTCCCTTGTCGGCCAAGTTGTTTGAATAGGGCTGGGAACACTTTGATCATCAGGTCTTTTGGGTTGGTTGTGTACGCTGTCATGATTTGGTACATTATGTGTACTAGGCCCATTTGTATTGCAGACCTGAAACCGAGGATGCTACCACCTGGCACCTCTCCTTCCAATACGTATGTGCAGGTGGTCTTGAACATGCCTTTGCATTTCAGAGGTGTGTTTGCTCCATATGGATAAATGTCGATGTCGGCTGGTTGCAAAACTCTTATATTTGAGGCCCTGATTGCTTTGTTGATCACATTTACGGTTGCCCCTGTGTCAATCATAAATTCCTGGGGGCTGCCGTTGAGCTGTAGCAATAATGTTGGGCTGTAGTCTGTTGCTGTCTTGTTGCCTATAGCATGTACATATACTTGTTTCTGGTCACCACTGTATGACGATGAGTTTGAAACATTGCGGTTTCTTGGCGAGACTTCTATGTATCGTACTTTGTGTCTTGTAGATCTTCTCTTTGTGTCTTCTGGCGAGCGTCTCCGTCGAGTCCTCTTTTCTGTCTCTCGGTTGCCTGGATCTGTGCGGAGAGTCTCTCCTTGCAGACCTTTGACTTCTGTTGGTACAAGATCTCGGCTGCCTGGAATGGGAGTTATCTCATCTCCTGCTTTGTTCACTGTAGTTCATAGACCTCTGAAAATATTTAACGTTCTTGCAAACTGACAGTGATTTTCACCTCTGCATTTGTCACAGGTATGGCTAACTGCCGGGCATGGGCCAATGTGAGGAAAGTTTTAGCCACACCTGTACCACTTTTTTGATCTTTGCTGCTTTCTTGTTCTGACGCTCGTACTTGGCATAGTGGCTCAGTGGATATCTGCATGATTTTGATGCTTCCCAAGAATTCAGTCTGCATTGAGAGTGCCATGTCTGCTCTGGATAACTGTAATATTTTTTCTAGGGATCTAGTTCTTTGCAATAATTTCTTATGAAACTCAGCTGACTTGCAACCAGTAATAGTTTGCGATTCAAGTACTTCAGTTGAGTAGTGTTGAAAATCACAATAGATGTCTTTTTCGAAGTCTCATGACAAAATTGTCTAGCGTTTCTCCCCCTCTTGCGTGGACGTGTGAAAAATGTGGCATTGATAGTCTACATTTCGCAGTGGTGTGAAGTAGTTGTTCAGGGAATGGATGATGCCTCGAAGTGGTGGTACTGTTGTCCAGCATATTCCTCTGAGCGGGCGGTCTTCCCGTACCAGAGTGGTATCGATCTATATCTGTAGTTCCTGCAGCCATCGATTCCATCTTTGGTGCCAAACTGATGGTGTCTATAATGTCAAAAGGCGGGACTGCCTGCAATTGCAAGGATTCATTTCCCCTGTCTACTTTGTCATCTGATGTAGGGACTGGGGCGTAGAGGCCAGTCCGGATGAGCTGCAAACCTCCTCATCCCCTGACATGGTGATGGCACAGCAGATGAGGGTCCGATTTATATGGTGTGAGACTCTTGGTCCCCCGCTGCACCACTGCGATGTGGGCAGCGACGCTGTGAGACACACAATGTGTCAAATATAACACGTCCATTGTCGCACGTGTCAAATGGAGCATGCAGCAGGCACGCTCCGCTGTTCTGGCTTTATTTTGGGCCACAGCCGGGCGTGCATGTGTAGAACAGCCCGTGCTTGCGGTGGCAGTCAGTAAATGTAGAATCCCCCAGACATTGTGTGCCGGCCACTCACTTTTTGTGTGTTTTTTCGTAGCTGCGTGTTGATTACTGGAACGGGGCAACAGCAGGGCCTGCACGCAGGGACGTCGATTGGGGGTCGCCAGAGGTTGCAAAAGAGCGACCTCTGGCATCTCCCCAGCGACTCCTGGTGTAATTCTGCAACCTCTGGCCTGGACTAGAGACTGGAGCTTGTGCTTTTTTATAGTTTGCTGCAAGCTCCAGACCTGACGCCACCCAGGCCGGGCCAGTGGAAGCAGCATGGCGCGTTGGTTCCTTCATGTCTGTTATTAGAGTTATGGTTGCTTGGGGCAGAGGCAGGGAAGAGCGGAGCTCTGAGTGCAGCAGCAGCCAGCCACACCAAGGCAGGATTCCTCTCCGTGCTGAGCAGACAGTGACCCAAAGCGTGAGTAATGCATGATGGTCCACAATAAAGCGGCACACTTTGAAAATGTGTCCATACCCATAAGGACTAACAACTTGATAGGCTAAAAAGTTAAGTTTGCTTGATTTATTGGTGAAAGAAAGCAAAAGTAAAGTGTGTGAGTAGGTTGGTTGCACACGGAGTACCCTGGTCTTGTACCAGAATTTCTTTTTGATATAATCAAGATGGCCAGCGCTGGGCAGCTTGGGTATATCGTCACTTTTTAGCTTTTCATTATGAATCTTGCGCAAATGGCATATAGACAAATATGCATTTTCTACTCAAAACTCCTTGATCCATAGTAAAATAAAGTTGGGCATCTATTCATTGGGCTTTACAGTGAGTTGGCGGCAATGTAATATTCGATCTGCTGCTTTAAAAATCAAAAAAATAGACTCATTGATTTACTGTGCAAACTGTCGAGCGAATAGGCAACAGCATAAGTAACGCTGCTTGTGCATTTCGATGGACAATGTGTTCAGTTCAGAGCGAGGATGCATCTTGGAACTCAGTTCATTGTATCGAAAACGTTGTGTACTATTTTTTAATAAAAATACTTAAGCAGTCTGATTTATTGGTGAAAGAACTAAAAAGTAAAGTGTGCATGTAGGTTGGTTGCACACAGAGCCCCTGGTCTTGTAGCAGATTTTCTTTTGCTGCTGTTTAGAGAGCCAGCGCTGAGCAGCTCCAGTCCATAGCATTCAATAGAGGGGTGCAGTGTACAGGCGCCTAACCCCAGACTTGTGCACCCCATGATATCCGGTGGTGCTGTGCCACTAAAGGAAGAGCAATTGTATAAGAACACGTGTTCTCTGGTGAAATATTCTTCCTCCATCCCCTTCTATCCTGGCTTTACCTTATCCTTACACCCACCTATCCACCCCTGTTCCCCCAGAATGTGATTTTGCTCTAGTCCTGTTGAAATAACAGGGCGGAAACACATAAAGAGGGGATTTATCATTTGGGTTCATACACTTCCGTGACAATATGGGCCGTGACACACTGTTACATATGATTCATTCTTGTATTAAATGTGCCATATTACATTGATATTGTAACCATATTTTTCTTGGTGTACTGAGGAATACCGCCATAGGAGGCTACTTCCGGTGATGTCACGTGGGGTGGGTCAAATGACATCACTTGCTGTGATGTCACGCGGGGATGGGGCATTCAATGTCACTTCGGCTACCCCTGGCACTTTGGTGAAATGACGTCCGTGCCTGCACGACGGGGCAGCGGGAAGGTCCGCGGGAGGCAGAGTGCACCGTGGCAGCAAATGCGATATGCGCGGCTTCAACGTCCTTGTCGCCAGTGTTATGCTTACTGATTACAATGCAATAAGTGCGGAGCAATAAATGTGCAGGAGACGGGCAACATACGTCCGATCTTCTTTATTACCATCAGAAGACTGACATTTAGCAGTAACCCTGCGAGCGTCCTTGCTCGCCATAGACCGAGAACAGAGTCCTCCTTCAATTGTTCACCAGCATAGAGATGGGACACTACAGCTCCCACAGTGCATTTAGACCATTTCCAGCACTTGTTGTTTTCAGGTAATGTATGTTGCTGCTTTTTGCCTTTTGGTAGTCCTATAACCCTGGGTAATGGCCCCTCAGCGCTTCACCCTGCCAAGGTCGATACACAAAAGCATGATCTTCAGGTTGAAAGCAAATCTCAGGAACTAGTGCTTCACTCACTAATCAATTTCTGGAAAAAGGCAGAGAACTAAGGACTGTGGATAGCTCCGGCTGTTGCTCAAACCTTTGCTGGCTCTGGCATTTGCTTTCTCTGCCCTTTGATTTCGCTGGTGTTCGCTTGCTATGGGGTTTCCTTCCAGCTTACTAATCCTCTTTTCCGACTTCTCCCTCCCTGTTGCCAGTCTTTTCTTGCTTACCGCGTCTGCCAGTGTTCCCTAGGACCTACTGGCCCGCTCCCTGTTCTCGCCTCCTCCCTTCACTGTCCCAACTTGTTTTTTCTCCTCTTGCTGCGTTTTCTGCCCGATTGTTTTCCTGTCCATTGCACGGCAGTTTGCTCCTTCTTCTGCTGCACCAACCTGTTCAGCCTGTCACATCGTGGCCTCTATTTAACTGCCAGCACAGGTAACGTATTAAATAATGTCTAACGAGGCTGCAGGAAAAGAACAGTGTGGTGGATATTTACATAAGACTGCTCTACTAAGAAAAGACTACACTGAATTTACAAGATTACGTAACTTAATTTACAGTTAATGACCCAAATCTTTTCCGTGTTTCTATAGTTGTACTAAAATTACAATATTATGCATTTTCTTAGTTCTGCAGAATTTAAAGAACTAGCATAATCTAGGTCTAAGCAACACATGAGGCAGTAGTGCAGTGGGATGCCAGCGGGCGGGGTTGTGAGACGAACAATGGCTCGAGTCCTTTTAAAGATTGCTAACCTTTAGACTAGTCAAAGATTATGCTATTCGCTTGTGGACATACAGCTCCAGTGGACGCCTCTGCTAAAGGTATTTGATTCGAGGATGGTATTGGACACCATCCGCCTACAAACAGCCTCCTTTGAATTAAAATTAAGGTACATTTAAAGCTGGATTCTTGTTTTGAAGATACACCTTGAAGCTTATTCCCAGATGTTCCCTCACTGATCTTGAGGCCAGAAACTATCACAGCTGATAGTTTATGAATTTAGGCTGAATGTTATCTGCCTACTCATTTCTAGTAGGTCTGACTCATGTCATGATAAAAAGATTATTTCAAAATGATGTCAGCCAAATTCTGTTGGTTTGAAGCTCAGCCTAACTTTGCCAGTGCAGCAGACCGCAGTATAACATCCTACCTATAGGGCTAAATCACCTTTATTTGCAGCATGTATATGTTTGAAAGTGTCCTTCTTAATACATACCTGGTAAAATCTGAACACCGTTTTAGCTCTGAACACTCTACAACCCCTATTGTTCTTATAGGAAGAAAGTGTGAAAGAAAAAAAGGTGGTAAGTGGGGAGACGAGATTCGGTGTCTAGACTTTATTACAGGCAAACAAAACTCCTGTCACAGGTGGCAACGACAAAAAATACATACATACGTACATGCATACAAACATGCACACAATGTTTCAATGCCTTTTATTCAGTGCACTTCCAGGTTGAGTTGCAGAATGGCTTATTAGAAGGTATACACCCCAAGATGTGATTTCTAAACAAAATAGTGCATGATAGAAGGGTTATTGCAAAAGTGAGCAAAAGGGTTAGTCAAAGATGCGCCAAAGTCCATCCCTCGACTAAAAGTTCCTTGGTGTGTGCCGAGGTCACACGTTAGCAAGTCCCTCACTCTTGGGGCCCTGCTACACTGCTTTCAAGGGGAATATGCTTTTGTCATGGCTGGGCCTCTTTACTGGCTGTGGTCTGTCTTAGCTGAGTCCTGATGCTTGTTGTCTTGGATAATGGTCTTGCTCCTGGTGACGAAGTCAATGGCCTCCAAACAGATCCCTTGACAAGACCTTGTACTATCCCATAGTGGCCTTTCTGTTTACGATAAAAAAAAAAAAAAACAAAACTGGTTCTCTTATCTTGGCCAATGCATGTTCCTTCAAGTTTTAACTCTCCTTAAACTGTCAACACACTGTATCAGGAACACCATCCTATCAGCCATCCAGACCAGAGATGTCTGCCTCCTTTATACACGGGGTTGATGGCATGATTGACAGAACAAGGACTGCGATACTGTTTGGTTTTCCATATGCTTTGTTTTTTAGATTGGCTAAATGGTTCCACCTTCTCCCCAACCTTTGGCTGGTGCTATTGGTCTCCTGTAGGTGTTGTGCTTTGTGCAATACCGAGGATTGCCTGTGCCCTGGCTTGCTGTGACCCAAGTGTAACAACTCTTTTATGCATGCTTGTGCATGCACACTTGTGTACGAGCGTGATATAAATAAAATATAATTTAATTTCATGCTGCAATCTGGTGAATAATTCGTGTTGGAACGCGGAGCTCGAGTCTGCAAAGTATTTGTCATGCTTTAGTCTGGAGTCCATGCTCCAGTCAGTGAACCTGGCGTGTGTTGACTCTTTGCTCCCATGCATGCCATGCTACATTTGGGCTTGTGTACAATGACCAATCATGCTCGAATGGCGCAGGTGTCAAATATTATTCTAGCGGCTGTTATTTTGGTGCGTTCTCTCTTGGAAGTGGATTCTGGGCCCTGGGATTAGAATACACGTTCTTTCCTTTATATAAACATATATTTCATATCTGCCCCTGGGGCTTTTCACCATGCCAGGAGCTTTCTAAATCCCCACTCTGCACAAGGATGAGCAGTGGAGCTCTGCTGATTCGAAAAAGCAAGGGGCCGAATATACCAAATGAGTTTGCATTTGTTAAACCATCGCAACGCAAAACCCCAAGGTCTTCACTGTATGATGGAATGTTGTAATCCACTGGAATTGGAGAGGGCTTCTCATCCTGAACGAAGAACATAGCCTTATCGCAGTGGAGTGAAAACCTGCGGTAAGGGTTTTCAACAGCAGTATCCTCCTGCTTGTGAGCCCATATTTAATTTTATAAGGCTAATCTGCTTTCTTGAGCCCCGCTCCCTCGACCCTTTGTTTCCTTTCCCACTTGGCCTTCCCTTTACCCTCCTCACCTGTGCCCTGATTTGTCAAATTTCGTGGGTCATGAGACCGGAAATCTCCTCAAAACAGAGCCTCACAGGGCAGTCTTGCCCGGTTAGCTGACGAAGGTCACAGGCTAAGAGTGCACCTGTTAGCCAGTTCGCCTCGTGTCCTAACTTTGTTCTGCAACACCTCTGCCCTGGGCCATTGTACCACAAAGCAGTCGGGTAAGTTACCAATCTGATATTTTACCTCTTGGATACTTTGCCACTTTAATCTTTTGGTTTTTTGAAAACGTGCTACAGTGACACTTTGCAACTGGGACTCCTGCCATTTTTCTAGCATGCCACTGTAATATTTTGCCAACTCCACACAGATATTTTGACATTTTTGATACCTTAACATTATGATTTTACCTTTTGGATACCTTGCCACTTTTAATTTTGCCCTTTTTGATAGCTTGACACTGTGCTATTTTGACATTTTCACATCTAGTCATAGGGACATTTCACCACTGTAATATTTTACCTCTGTGATGTCTTGCCATTTTAAAACTCCCCACTGTCATAGCTCACATCTGGGATGCCCTGCTATTGAGATTTTGTGCCATTTTGATAATGACACTGATATTTTGCCTCAAGGATACGTTGCCACTTGGATAATTTGCCACTGTGATATTTTCCAATTTTTCTTTACATTGCCACTAGGATATTGTGATATTTTGCCATTTTTTATTCTGTCACTTTGATGGTTTTCCACTGGAACATTTTGCCACTCTAGCAATATACCACTGAGATATTTTGACACACTGATTTATTTTGGTTGTCATTTGATAATTTCCCAATGATATGTTCCCACTGAAGAATTTATTTACCTAGTGAAGGAAATCAACAAAACCTCCTTCCCAGCAGAACCTTTCCCACCAGACAGCTACAAGAACTTCCTCAGCAAAGAAACAACTGCACACACTTCTGCAACCTCATGCACCATTCACTGTAAAAAAGGAACCATCCCGAGAAGCTTCAGAACTGCCTACATTAAGCCTCTTCTGAAAGATCCCAGAGGAAGCGGACAGCCCCAACAACTACCATCAAACATCCCTTACCCGGCCAAACTAAAAGAAATGTAAATATATGGACAAATCCTGACAGACCTGGAAACCAACTGCTTACCTGACCAGGCGCAAGTTGGTTTCAGGCCTATGTGAGGGGTCAGAAATGCGAGACAGACACAAAGGTAGTTTTCTCAAGTTTTGCCCTTTATTCAAATAAAAAGGGTTTGAAAAATACCTAACTTTCCCTATCCTAATAGAGCGGTCCTTGCCTAACCAAAACTAAAGAAAAATGACGTAATATCCAAGACATGGCTGACCCTCACACTAATACATAGAACAAACTTATACAAGGGAAGTATTTGCTAACTTTAGTTCAACAAAACAATTTTGTAATTTAAACGCAAAAGGTCTTAAAAGCACTCCTTGGGACCAGTGTTGAACCCCGGTCCCCTGGATAAATTCAGGAATACTTTGGTTACAGTTCTAATTCAACAAAGTTCTGTTCAAGGTAATAGAAACATATTTTCGAACCACTGTGTCACTCTTTGGGATACAATGAATTTCTTTCCCACAACAGTTGAGAATTTAATGTCTTTCTTTCACAAACACATGGTCAAACCAAAGCAATTGTTCTGTTATCATGTAACACCTTCAATGAACCTACTTTTTGTCAGGATAACACTTCATTCGAATGGATTGTGTCCTCCCACGTATTCCTTATCTTTTGATATTCGTATCTTCAGATTTTGTTGTTTCGGAAAAACAAATTCCACACCATAGGGCGCTGTGCTCGATGTCGTGGCGTCTATGTCCCTTGAGGGATGCCGTCGATGTCATCAGTAGTACAAATAGCTCGAGCTGCGCCCATTGGCTTCAGTACAGTTTTTCTGAAAGCTTTGCTTCGAGTGTTGAACAGTGCGCTTCAATTTCATCTAGAAATGTCTTCATCTACAAACCCTTCGACTCCCTCCCCCCCCCCCCCCCCCAAGGTCTGGTTTTAAAAAAATGCCATGACTGCGGGGCGAAGAGGTCTATTACCAATCCTCATGGGTTTTCCTATGGGGCCTGGGTTCCGAACACCGAACTGATTAATGCAGGTCTCAGGGAGCAGCAAAGTAAACTGGCGGTGGGGAGGGCGGCTTCAAAGTCATCTTCGAAGAGGGATAAAAAGTCTGGGGATACTCGTCCCGGCACAATATGTTGAAGTCTTGATAGAGGAGTCGGTCGAGACAATCTTCGTCCAAGAAGGTGAAGAAGAGACACCATAGGTCTCCTTCTTTCGAGGTTATCAGGTGCCCAACCAAAAATGATTCCACTAGTAAATGGGCTGATTTCAATAATGACCTGAAGCCACGCCCCCTAATACCAGCGTCATTAAAACGGGCCAGCCGCGTGCTCCTGCGCGTGTGCTCCGAGAAGTAGCTCGGAAGTAGCTGTTCTGCTGTGTTCTGCCAGGAGACTACTAGTTACTAGCTATGTGTGGAGAAGATTTACTACAACCCTTATTACTCCCCTACTGATTTAAAGGAACATTTGTGGACACTCTAATTTATTTATCACTGTTCAGTGATGATTATAGTCCCTAATTCTTACTTTGTTTTACTTTAGTGACCTGAAGTCACGCCCCCTAATACCAGCGTCATTAAAACAGGCCAGCCGTGCGCTCCTGTGCGTGCGCTCCGAGAAGTAGCTTGGAAGTAGCTGTTCTGCTGTTCAGCTGCGTCAGCTGTGGTGGAGCGGCTAGCGTGGCTTATGAAGTTATTTTCCATGCCCGAGCATCACGAGTACGGCATCCCATTATTTGTTCATTAGATCCTTCTAGGTGCTCTGTTTTGCTCGCCAAGAGTGCACGGACAATTATTCACCACCAGTACATTTGTAGAGCAAGAAAATAATTTGAACGGAGGTAGGCGAAGCAATAACTCACCAGATACGCAGTTAGTGAAATAATGAGCACTTATACGGCTATGTATTCATAGTTTAGAAGCAACAAGTGATAAAACAGAAATAAATCACAGAAAGGACAGAGAATTCAAAAGAAAATACATCACCATGGGCGTAACTGAATCCCTCATCTCGCCAGAAGCGGCTGGAAGACCCCGGTAACAGCCAGGCAGAGAGCACAACAGCCCACAGGAAGGTTAGAACAAGGCGTCCCCCCTCCGACTGAGGTCTTTGTGGTTTCCCCCTGACCTTTCCGATAGCTCTGCATATATGCCCTCCTCAAGAAGGGGTGGCAATTTCTCGAACCTTCTGGCATTAGCGCTTGCGCATTGCTGAGTGACTGTTGGTTGCCGGCCGGGTCAACCGACAGTAACCCCAAGGAGCAAAGCTTCCCTCTTCCAAAACACCACGGAAAACAATTCCATAACTCATAGCAAGACATAACAAAACCAGCTTTCCCAGCAGAATGTCCTTGACTGAGGCTGCATACCAGGCTTCGCAACGAATAACATTGAAAGCATGTCTTTCAGCAAAGAAAGTAGGGCTTTTCACTGAGGCATGGAATAAATATCCATTATGGCTCTGAGTGCCCCCAGAATAAACTGCGCACCAGCGCCATGTTTTAGCTCAAGCATAACATGCTCTTAGGATTGCTGAAGTACTCTCATATTCAGAAGATTGAGGTAAGAGAAAGGCTTAGAGTTGTCTGCAGTGTTCATCGCCGCATGTGTTATATTACATTTCCTTGCGGTGTAGTGTTCCTCTATATTCTTCGCGTCCAGCTGCATTTATAGATGTTCCTGTTAAATTGGGGACGTCCATCACAGTTTGGGCTGATACTGAGTTCAACTGCGTGTGCCACATGTCGGTGGCAACTGTACAAAGGTTTAAAGATAACAGATGCAGTGATAACTTTGTGGGTACCTATTGGTAAGGAATCTAGGTCAAGGTAGATGGTTGAAGTTTATAAAAAATAATACTGTGGACCTTCGTGCTTCCTGCTTGCCTTGATGTCGGCCTATAAAAGCAAAATAATTCAGAAAGAAACCTTTGTTCCCAAGGTAATGACACGTCGTGCGAGTATGGCATTGGCAGTACTGCTTTGCCTGGCTCGTCCGACACAGATGATGACATAATTGCAAGTGCACAGTCATGTTCAAACGACTGTGGTGGTTCTGTAGATACTGGCAATGCTGCTTTTCCCGTTTCTTCTCAAAGCCTGTATGAAGGGGACGGCAGCATGGCCCCTGATAATATGCTTCCATGTGATCTAAATTCCAGTTTGATGTTTGACAACACGCTCCCTTTTTTAGTACAGCGGACCATTCCTTAATAGGGACTACACAACACCTAGAAACTATTATAGAGGGTGAGGACCATCAACACTTCAAAAATGGAAAAGCAACATTGGATAATGAGCATGCTAGTGTAAATGGGCTCATGTTCATTCTGCTCAAGAAGCAGTCTAGACTGCTGAATGAAATGTTTCTGGCACTTAGGTCTCTCCCTGATTTGTGCTCCAGAATGATGAATGAGTGGGAGCTTAAATGCAGTAAAAAAAAATATCGAGGGTCATGTTAACTGTGCTAATTCATTAGCCGCATGACACCAGTATCCCAGAAGTGTGCCCATACTTATTTCCGATAATACCATCTTGGGCCCGGAATAGGTGCAAATGCAACAGTCCAATGAGAACATACTAATAGATGGAAAGGAAAATGGTGGGAACGGATCCAGTATGTTGGATGATCACGAGTTAACAAAAATATCAAAAAGACAAGCGAAAAAAATGAAAAAGAAAAATCTTTTCACTGCACAAGGGTTCAAACAACAGTTCGGGTAAGTTCATGAGAAACCTGGACTTACAAACTGCTTGTGATGACTTTCAAAATGATAAAGAAGGCCTGCATGAGTCACGTACAAATGCAATGCTGAGCGCTGCAATAGGGAATGTTATGTCACGTGATAGAAAAATTGCTAATGCAGAAACTGGAAACAGACCAGAGAAAGAGTACTCTGAGGGCACTAACAGATTTCATATGCCTTAAAACATAAACAGGTGACAGATGGAATTGACAAAAACCTTAGGCATATGGAAAGAAGTGTGGCTGACATATTTGACATTTTTAAAAACCCTGAAATACAGTCTCACGCCAACACACCCTCCTCAATTGGCCTTATGTCACCATTTATACCCCTCACTTGATGAGTGAGTCAGTAGTCTGTGTTGACGATTTGCAGTCACATGCATATTCAGTTCCTGACTCTGACCATGTAGTCAGCGAAATACTGAATATACAAGGTAGAATGGGCATTCATCTTCCTAGGGCTGAGTATGTTAATTCTGTCCCGGTGAATGATACTAAGGCGGTTGGCTGTGTGTCCCCTCAGAAAGGTCTTACAGAGCAAGATGTTTGCTGCATGGTTGAAAATATTCTAAAAAGACAGAGACTGAGTGAAAGTAGGAGTGTACCGCCGAAAGTTGCCACCTTGGATCAAATATCATGCGGGTCTTTAAATCTCGATTCTCGACTTGTAAATGAAGAGCGGGGGCAGAATTGTATGGATTCCAAACTAGCTTCACAAGTTGTAAAACATGGTGAAGGTCATGCCCCTGACGGGGTTACAGAACTCGCTCTGGGATTCATGGTTGAAAATATTTTAAAAAATACTTTTTCCACAAGTTGTGATGGATATGCTCTAATTGAATCTAACAAAAATACAATGTCAGGGGGAATGGTGGAACCTATTCGCAAGGCGGATATGGTATATGACCCTCCTTGTAGAGTTCCTGTTGGTGACAATAGTCCTGTGTCAACAGGACAAAGTATACAGAACGATGCGCCTCTTGAGCATTTAAGGGAACCGGTCTTCCCAAATGAGCATAGCTTAATCTTGTATTATGTACTTGAGGAAGGTGGCCCTAGTTCCCTGAACAGACCATAAATTTTGAATTTATTTGATGAAATTCCTGAACTCTGTCTGACGGCATCGGCAGATATACAACTGGTGGACTTCATTCACAATGTAAGATATGATTATGTGCGGCTGATCATCAAGTCTCCTCTGATTAGAGCACTACTCATGAAAGAAGTGGGCTCCCTTCAGAGGAAGGGTTTTGATATCATACCTTATAATGTCACATCCAATTATAAGCCTTCACAGGCGAAAGACATGTACAATGGAATCTTTGACATTAGAACAGCTGTACCACCATCAGTACAAAATGAAGGGATTGAGGTAATTAATGAAGCAAAGTCTTGCCTGAAGGATATGCAAGAGTGGCGTTGGCTTGCACTTTCCTTGCGAGAATCAATAACTCAATTGAAATCTGTTCCAAAACCACTTTAGCACAAAGATTTATCTTCAACTTGTTACATGGAATACGAGAGGTTATAAACATCTCTTGTTAGATACTGAAGAATGTGCGAAACTTTGTAAATTTGATTTTGTGCTGTTGCAAGAAACCTGGGTAAATTGATGGTTTCAATGCTTTGTCTATTAGCAAAAAAAAAAGGTAGAGCTAGACCGAGTGGTGGCCTGTTTGCATATAGAATTGATGAGAGCATCATTCTAATAGACGGCTCTTTTGTGTTAGATTGTCCCATACGAGCCAGCTTTAAACTGAGAACAGATGCTGGGGCTGTCTATATTTTGATTTTTCAATGTGTACTGGAACACATGTGATGAGCGTGTGATTTACAGGAGTTTTTTGCATGTCTAAATGAAGAGATCTGCAATTGGCTAGAATGCGGATTGTTTACTTACAAGGGACGATCAGTATCGGATGCGTACACTTCCGCCTAACATGGATAATAAAAAATCTGGAGGTTGCCAATGGCTGGATTTTGGAAGGAGTTTGGGCATGGAGCCGGTTTATAACATTGTATCGACATGTGCCGCTCGTAGATAGTGTTCCATATTAGATTACATATTTGTAATCACTCACGAGAAATGTTACTGTAAAATGTTCGAAGTCATAGAAGATTGTAATAGTGACCATGCAATGCTAACTCTAGAACTCCTATGGAGTAAGGCTCATAAGGAAAGCTTGTCTTCCCCAATTCAAACTAAAGCACACAATGATGGGAAACATGCAAATTGGAATCGTGGTAAAATGGAACAGGCCAATTATATTATTGCACACGATTTTGCATACTCAAATTATGAGAAAGTTGGTTTGGTATTCTGTTGATGATTTTGGCGACTACATTTATGACATGTTATCTCGTAGCAAGGTACTCAGTAGTGGTAGCACAGAAACAAACCAAGTTCCCACACACACACACACACACATTTGCTCAGACTGTAAAAAAAGCACAGATCAATATGAGAAAGACTATTCGAAGCATAAAGACAGTGGATATGGGGGACCTTGAGAGGAGTGTAGAAATTAGGCGATGTAAACAAAACTACAAAAATTGGATTAAGAGTATCAGAGGAGGGCTAGCTCAAAAAGATGGAGAGGCAATGATAGAGGGTATGCGTGGGAAGAATAACTGCTTTTGGTCTTTAATAAACAAAGATCGGTGTAATCGACACCATCTGCAATTGAATACTGTAGATGCAGGGGTCTGGTCCAAGTATTTTGGATCCTTGTATAGGTTCCCTGAAATCTATTCGTTTCTTGAGGATCTTACAGCTGTTGCATGGCATTTGGATACATCAGTTCCGAATATTAAAAGATTAATTAAAAAAGCTGTCTACCTCCACTCCAGGTCCCAATCTTTTGTCATTTGCCAACTTAAAAAATATTGATCTGTGGTCTAAGCGTCTGCACTTCTTATTTATGGATATCTGCAGCAAAAAGAAGTTGCCAAATAATTGGAAAATCTCATATGTGTTGTTACTATTCAAGAAAGGTGATTGCTTTTGTCCTAAGAATTATCGCCCGATCACACTTATGAATGTGGAGTCGAAAATGTTTGCGGCAATGGTACTTGAAAAATTGACCCATGTGGCTTGATGACAATAGCATTTTAGATTATAGGCAGATAGGTTTTCACAAAGCTATAGGGACTGATGCCGGTGGATTGTTGATGGTTCAATTACTGGGTGCGGTTAAACAGAAAGCAATTAAGCATTTGTACATCGCATCCATGGATCTAAATTCCACGTTTGATCTTTTGGCTATATCTACATTGTGGAAAACCATGTCAATGTTGGGTATTGATAAAGCTTTGCTTGACGTTATTATTTACCTTTATACAGAAACGGCAATCAGTCAGGTTTAACAACAAAGGTTGTTTGTCCGATATCATACCTACCGGAAATGGGCTCAAACAAGGGTGCAGACTGGCGGCAACACTTCAATTTTTGTTTCAAATGCAGGCAAGTCCCTAAATTCTAGTGGGCTTATTGGTCCTAAGATTGGAGGGTTAACTATTAGATGGGCGGCATACGCTGACGATTTTTTATTAATGGACTGTACAAAAATCAGTCTTCAAAGGCTGATAAATGATTTTGGTTACTTTATTGATGAAAGAAAATTGAAAATTAACCCAAGCAAAACTATAATCTTTCAGGTGGGATGTTCTCCTATTGGAGCTGCAATGATGCTAAAATTAAAAGCCAAGCGGTTCTATGTTGGTTAGGGTATGTTTTTTCTAGCAACTCTAGCATAGTGTTAAAAACAAGCCTGACACAAAAAGCAAAGGTGGCCCTTAACCAAATGGAAAGGACATAATGTAAATTCCTTTTAGCTCCATGCATTCTATTCTACAGGCTTAAGGTGATGCCAAGATTATCATATGGGTGTGAATTTTTCAGCAAAACAATGTGGCCCTTTTTACGACAACTTGAGGCCATGATATGGCGGAAAATACTACATATGTTCCAAAATGTATTCCATTAGAGTTAATAAGATATGAACTTGGTCTGCATTCACTTACTAGTATCATGTTTAACAAAAAACTAGCTCTATTAAGAAAATGTCTGGTTGCCGAAAGTTGCACAATTTGTGCTCATTTGACTCATGTAAAAAACTTTATTTTATGTATAATCTAAAGGTGGCTTGTGAGAAAAGACGTTTTGATTTGGGATTATCTGTAAATACACTTCTTAGGTTCCCAGATAAGGTCAAGGAGATTGTGAATGCATATGATTGGTTGGAAAACAATGTAGTTTTGTTAAATTCTAAGCGCTACTCTGAAAGTTTGTCGTATTCCCTTACCCGGAAGACTATCTGAAGAAATATCCATCAAGAGAATTTAGACACTTGTACATGCGTTTTAGGTTTAACGCCTTAAGTACAAATGAGATTTTGTTTTTTCGGGGGTTGAGTACTAATGGGACTGAAGAATGTCGGTTCTGTAAATTAAAGGGTGTAGGTGAATCCTTAAAGCATTTATTCTTGGAATGTCCAACTCTTCTGGAGAGGAGACTTGAAAGCTTTTCACAGTTTGTAATAAACACAGCTTGGGTTGATAGAAACAAACTCTGGTGTGACATGCTTCATGGCTCCTCTAATGCCTTGAAAATAAAAGTGAATGAATTTCTGAAAAATACTTGCTCGCTAACATGAGGGTTGCGGGTTGAGATCAGGCATCTGTCAAGCTCCAAAGTACTGTTTTGTGTGTGAACCACACCTGGTGTTCAAATAGTTATAAGGATTAGGTATTTTAAGTTGTGAAACATATAGGAAGTGATGTAAAGGTTTTTGGTTTCTATGTGGGTAACATAGTATGTTTTTTTTTTTTTTTTTCTTTTTGCCTAAAAAGACTTTTAATCATTGTATCATGTGGTAATGCGGTTATGTTTTAGAAAATGGAAATAGCTTTCTTTTGTATGTGTCTTTTGTATTCCTATTTTTAATGTAACTGCAAATGTATAAGTCATTTCTTGTGAAATTAATGTTTTAATGGAATCTGTTCATGTTCTTCTTATGGTATATATTTTTGTAAAGGTTTGAATAAACCAAAACAAATAATAATAAAAATTAAAAAATAAAACATGGGATGCTTTCAAGAATGAAATGTTGCGTATATACGACAATACGGCCTCAACCCCCTCGAAGGAAACACATAAATGCCATGCCCCGGTGGCTCCTCTGGATGACTTGGGGCGGTCAAAGACTACCATGGCAAAGCAGGGTGTCAAACCGGCGAGTCGCTCTCCGTCCGACGAAAAATCATCAACGGTATCGTCACGAGAACATAGTCCTTCTCCGATACCTCAGAAAAAGAGCAAATCATCGACGGAGTCAAGTCTGTCAACACATAAGTCGAAGGCAACGCCAAGTAAGTTGGCGCTATTGCCGAAACCTTCGTCGACGCCATTATTGAAGGTTTCATCGACTCCAATGTCGAAGGCACCATCAGCGCCATTGTCGAAACCAGTGTTGACACCTTTGACTGTCACTAAAACCATTTCAAAGCCTCTACCTAGTCGGGAGAAGGTTTTAAACCTATGCTGAAAAAATATTTTCAAGTCTATGGCCTCAATATATGAGGAAGAGCAAGCCTCTGAAGAGGGCTCTCCCCCACACCCCATTTTGGTTTGCCTTATGGCATGCAAAATGCTCCTGAGGAGCTTATTAATCAGGATTCCAAGATGGCTGATCTTTACGATTGCCTCCAGTCGTTTAGCGGTGTAGACACTTTGCCGGAGCTGTAATTTGGCAAACCTGATACAGCTGAACATGCGGATTCTAGATACAGGTCCCTCATTAATAGTGTCATTGAGTACATGGGCTGGAGCAGGAATTCTCCTGCCCATCAGCAAGACAATATGACGTATATCCTGAATCAAGGCCTTCAGAAGGACCCAGTATTACCTTTTTCATGCAGCCCTTCAGAGGAAGGTCATGGCAAACTGGGAAACTCCAGAATTTGGACCTGCTGTAAACGGGAACTTTGCCATTAAATATAGGCCTTCTAGTATTGATCCGGACTATTTGACCAAGTACCTTACACCTGAAAGCTTTGTGGTTCAGGCAGCCACATCAACCAGGCAGTCTGCGTACCCCTCGATTCCCCCAGATAGAGACAAGAGGGTTGATGCATGGGCTCGTAATATTTTCACATCGGGCAATTTGGCTTTGAAGTCTGCTAATGTTACTTATACGCTTTCAATATTTACTTACACCCTGTTGGGACTGTGTTGCCATAGTCGCTGAGCACATTCCGGAAGGCGAGAAAAGAGACGACTTCCTGGCTATTGTGAAAGATGGAAAGGAGGCAATGGGTGAGTGTCTCCAGTCAGGACTGTAACCACAAAAGTGATGGGTGGAAGGTGTTGAATTAATCTGAACCTGTCGCGACCCTCGCACCAAAACCCCCTCTGGCAAACCCATTGGCCAGGTGGAGTCAGGACTCAGGCCTCTAGAGCCTGGCATCCTCTTCAAAAGCCCTCATGGGGCCAGTCCTGGCGCCTATGGCACCAGGCTCATACACCATGAACAACAATGTGCTTGGGAACTACTTTATTGTATTGTCAGCCAACATGGAGGCATCCACATAGCTTGGTTCCCTAATAACCAAGCTATGCAGTCTAGTGTTTTGGGTGTGGCAGGCCTGGAACTACTTTCCCTGGTACTACTTTACCTGGGCTATATAAACCACACCCTGACTGCAGAACATGCTTCATGTTACTTTGCAGCTTGCAACGTGACGCTCACCGTGTCCAGCTATTCCCTCGAACCTCTGAGAAGCAGAACCTGCAAGGAGACAAAAGGAACATCATTAGCAGCAGCATCTTACCTGCAGTCTTCATCTTTAAACACTCGCAGCTACTGAGAACAGCTTCCTCGAATCTGCACGCCTCCCGGACAGAACGACCTGAAAGAGGAAGATGGAGGCAACATAAAAGAAATCTGTAGAGACATTTACAAATTACGAACTGCTCAAAAAGCTTAGCTGGCTGTTCGCCTCTCGGACATTCCACTCACGCTGAAGAACACTGCAAGGCAAGGCAAGACTTTGCAGCGCTGCGCATCTACCTGGAAAGCCAACCCTTCAGAAACAAATAGGGAGGCCTTCAAAATTATCTCCAGGTCATATACAACAATGCCATCAAAGCCAAAGCCCTTTCATTTAACACTAGGATCAATGATGCCAAATCCAACTCCAAAGAAATATTCTCCATCTTCAGAGAACTGGAAAAACCCTCTACCCCTCCTCCCACGCTCATCAAGGATGCTAAATGGTGCAACAGCATTCAATCAGCAATGCTAGACAAGCTCAACACCCTTCAGGCCAAAATCATTGGCCACCAAAAAAATGCTAGAAAAGCTAATAGCTAGCCAGCATAGTAAAGCACCTACCTCACCAGCACCAAAATCCTCTCCCCCCCCCATTCGAATTCAGAGACATCACTGAATCAGAGGCCATTACCCTGCTCAAATCTATTAAACCCTCCAATTGCAAAGGTGATGCCTGCCCTGCCCAACTTATCAAAGACTCTTCTCACGCCCTGGCTCCCTTCCTCACTGCCTTCATCAATGCCTCCTTCAGATCAGGCCTGGTCCCGAAAGATCTCAAAGAAGCCTAAGTACGCCCATTAATCAAAAAGCCATCACTCGACCCCATTGTCCCCGGAAACTACAGGCCAATCACCACAATCCCATTCCTGCTAAAAATTCTCGACAAAGCAGCCTATATGCAAGTCCAAAAACACCTGGAGGAGAACCAACTCTTAGGCCTGCGGCAATCAGGTTTCCGCCCAAGACTTGGCACGGAATCAGCCCTCCTTGATTTAAAAAACCAAATGGACGACTTGGGAGACTTGGGCAAACCTGCACTTCTCCTACTCCTTGACTTGCTGCTTTCGACCTGGTCGACCACAACACGCTGTGCCGTCACCTTGTGTTAGGCAGAAACCTGTGCAGTTCCCTTAGGGACCGCTGTAAAAGATTTAAGACTACAGGTGGTTGGCAGTAAACCCAATTGGTAGCAGTCTGTACCACCCAGATTTACCTGGTAGCTGTGGCTGAGCAGTCAGACTTCTCTCAAGATGAGTTAGGCAGTATACAGAGCATACACAATAGGTACAGAGATACAGTAGCACAAGCAAACACTGACCAGAGCTTTGGTGTAAAAGTATATAATTATTTATTTAAAGACACACTTGTAAATTACACTAGCACAAAAAGAGGTAAGTAAATTCAACACACAGTCACATATATATATATATATATATATATATATATATATATATATATATATATATATATATATATATATATATATATATATATATATATATATATATATATATATATATATATATATATATATATATATATATATACAACCCTAATTACTTATTAGACAAGTCTTAGTGAGAAACACCACTTATTTTCCGACAGAGGTGAGCGCTCAACATAAGATGGCACTCTAATAAGTTATTTAAAAAGGGAGGGAAAAAGGCAGAGTGATGAAACCACACATCTCAATACTTTTCACAGAACCACAGTGAGGCAGGTTAGGCAAAGTCTACTAGAGAGCAAGGAAGTTCAAATGCCCGGCCCACTCTTAGAGAGAGCAAGCGAAATGTGTCCAGGATCACACAGTGGGGTTATGCTCAAAGAGTCTTTGTAAGTAGTTCACAAAAGATTGAGATCAAGTCAGGAAAAGTTAACAGGCCCCAGGCTAACCCAGGTTAGAAAGTCGAGGATTTACTGTCACCCCGAACGATCTGTCACAAGGGAAGCCAGACGGGACACAGTACCTGAAAATGGGAAGAACGCTCCAGCGGGGGCAGTTGTTCCTGGCAGCGGATGCAAGTCGGTGTTTCGTCCAGAGGAAGAGGAGGTTTCGACGTGGAGGAAAGCTGAAGATTGTTGCACTGCCAGGTAAGAAACCAGCTGCAGAGTTTCCCGGTTACACGGTACCACCCTTTTCTACACGGTAGTGGTAAACCGTGCGTGGTATTCCGGTTGCCGGGGTGCTAGGTACAGGCAAGGCGGCCACGAGATGGTCCAGGAAGGCGAAAAGATGGGCAAACTGGTTATCCCCACCAGTCAAAGGAAGACGACTCTCCGGGCTGGAGATCTCCTCTGTCGTCGGGAAAAGTGGTGAGACGATTCCGCAGGGATCCACTGGTGGTGTTGTCGTTGCTGGTCGGCTCGGCTTCTCCCTCCTCGGATTCTTTAGGTCCTGTGGCGACTTCTGAAGTTCCAGTCCCCAAAGCCCTGCTTTTATGCAGAAAACCCCCATTCATTCAGCCTAGCTGTCACTCAAACATGCTAAGTGGTGAGCCGGCTCACCACTTGGGCCAATCACACAAGAGTGCGACTTGACTTGCCGAGGCAACTCAGTCCAGGGTGCCTAAACCCCCTCCCACACCCCCTGTGGTACCCAGACAGAGTGGCACCACTTTTGGAGGCTTCTGTGGAGAAGCCCGCCAAAAAGTAGAAAAAAGGGCTCGACTTGGGTTGGAGTCGCAGAAGCGAACACAAACGCCATTTTGGAACCAAGTTTCGGCAATAAAATACCAACCGGTGAATTTATAGTAATTTAATATACCTGCGGTATGTTCGAGGCTATATTAAAAAGTGGTAGCCTCGAACAATAGAAAAATCCCATAGGAATATATTTGCGGTCGAAAATAAAAAGTAGTATCGACTGCCACCAGCCAAAACCCGGTCGGGTTGGACTGGACAGTGCCCCCTCGAACAACAGACCCCGGGGCAATCAAATTGCCCCGACCAGTACGTCCACAATATGATGGTTTGTACTGGTTCTGTTCACAATTTGAGACTAGTAAAGCCAATGGCGACATTACATGCCCTGGGAGACAGTAGTCAGTCCCAGGGTGTGGAGTCTGTTTGGGGGTCGCTATGACACCCCTGGGTTACTGCACGGAGGGTGCTGTGTAGCCCACATAACAAAAACACATGAAACCCTATGGAGAAAAGGAGCCCATAGAACACATACAAAGTCAAAGGAACACCTCAAATCATGTCTAAGAGTGGGAGGAAAAGAGTCTCACTCTTAGCAGGAGAAAAAATAAACCCCAAAAAATCCAGCAAAGCTGCTGGGGCATTCACTAGGTTTGGGAAATTAGCTTTAAAGAGAATACTCCCTAACACCTTGCCACTGCGGCTAACTCCTCTCCCAAAGCACGCGACTGGATCACTTCCTTTCTCCAAGACAGGGCAATGAAAGTTTTCTCGGACTCGGCCTCTGCCATCCCGAGCCTACTTAAATGTGGAGTCCCACAAGGGTGATGCATAGCGCCCACGCTCTAACCTTTTCACCAGGCCACTGTTTAGCATCCTGGATGCCATGGGCATATCGTACACCAATTATGCGGATGATATGCAGGTGCTAATCCCTCTCACAGGTAACTAAAAGACTGACATGTCTAATCTTACGGCTATATACTCAACTATCCAATCCGTGATGGCTGACAACTGGCTCTTCTTAAACAGCGAAAAAACAGAACTCCTACTCATCGGCTCACCCACCACCCTGGGTAACCTCAGTCAGGAATACTCCTCCTTTACTATTGACAATACACCCATCAAGGTGTCTGACCACGTCAAAACACTGGGCGTCTAGCTAGACTCAAACCTCACCTTGGACAGACAAGTAAATGCCATCTCTACTTCATCAGCTTACTACGCCAAAATCATTAATGCGGCCAGACCATTCCGCTCACAACAGAACTGCCTCGCCATAGCCAGAGCCATCATTGGCTCTAGACTAGACTATTGCAACGCCCTACTATCCAGGACGTCATGCAAAAACCTTTCTAAACTGCAAATAGCGCAAAGAATGCCCTCAGGACAGCCACTGGGACCTCAAGGAAAGAACACATCTCAGAAATCAGGAGACAAGTCCACTGGCTCCCGGTCAAACAGAGAATCATTTTCAAAACTCTTTCACTGGCACACAAATGCCTCCATGATACTGCTCCTCCATACCTTGTACAGAGGATTGTCAAACACACCGCCACAAGACCCCTGAGGGAAGGTTACTCAAAACCTTATCCTAAGGCCCAAAACCAAAAAGGCCTGTGCAGGAGGATCCAGCTTCCCCACTATAGCAGCCTCACAGTGGAATGCCCTCCCGCCTAACCTCAGAATGATTCCGTCCCACATAGCTTTCCGCAAAGCACTCAAAACACAACTCTTCATCTAACCAACAAGCTGTGTTTTATGTCTACTAAAAGAAAAATGCTATGAATACTGTACGTGTAACTAAGAGACCTGTTCGGTCACATGTAACCTGCCGACTGAAAATTCCTTTCAAACTCCTGTAACAAGCGCCACGATGCCCTGGCTGTAGGTGCGCTCTACAAATGCAGATAAATAAATAAATAGTGCTCTTAATGCGCCATCATTTACCAGCAGGGCTCAACCAAGCCAGTTCGCCGCGCTGATGCTCTGCATGCTTAAGGGAGAAAAAAGACATTTTAAACAAAGGCATGCAGGATAGCAACAAAACTAAAGAACTGCAATAAGACCTACCTGAACAATACCAAACGGGTCGGCGTCAGTGAAAATACTGGACCGCACTCGCCCATGCAAGACAACGTGCCCCTGCAAAGAAGGCAGGATGGAGAGCACGCCTAATTCTACCACAAAGTGAGGAGAGGGCGCCAGAGGGACTGGAAGCATATGGGGGTGGAGGGAGGATACTTACCCCAGTCGGTCAGTCTTGAACACAGTCCTCCTGTATTTTCAGGCAGAACCTTCCCTGCAGACCACATCGGGGCAAAGCTGAGAAGCATGCCAGCAAGTAACCCGGCTGGGTGGCGTCCCTGTTGATACCAGGTGAGCGTAACAGAACCACTGGCATTGCTCTGGGCAACCTTCCAGACCGGTTTAGCCCGTCTGCGCCATTGCAAAAGGAGTCCAACCATATGCAAATCAATCAGGTACCAATGGTAGCAGCCCAGCCCGAACTGCCAGGCCATGTCCCCTCTACATGGAAACACAAGCAACCCCAGACATGTTTCGGCCTTGTTGGGCCTCCTCAGTGAGGTGCCTAGAGACCGAAGCTACTCCTCACTGAGGCCCAACAAGGCTGAAACATGTTTGGGGATGCTTGTGGTCTCGTGCAGAAGGGATGTGGCCTAGCAGTTCGGGCTGGGCTGCCCCTTCTGGACCAGGCCTGATTTGCATGTGGTCTTTCCCCTTCTGTAATGGCTTGGCAGGCGAAGAACGATGGTATGGAGGGATGCCCAGAGCAATGCCATAGGTTAAGATTAATTACAAACCTTCCAGTGATCACCTCTTTGTTTTTGTCCAGTCAGGACTGGACACTGCTGACAGCATCAGCAGGTCCATGGGTTCTAGCACCGTACTACGGATGTTTGCATGGTTGAGAAATTCGGGCTTTGCACTGGATGTGCAGGCCAAACTACTCAATATGCCCTTTGACGGCTGGAGGTTGTTCGGCAGCAAGGCGGATGAGTCTGGAGAAGCTGTAGACCTCCAAGGCGGCAGCTAAATCACTTGGCGCCTCCATATGTCCACCTCAACAACAACCCTATTTAGGCTCGTCTTCCTGGAGGGGTCGTCCTTTTCGTTTCTATTCCTCATTTGGAAAGGGAAGAGGACAGGCTGGACAAAGGGGACAGAAAAGATTCCCTTGTGCACAGCATGTGGAAATTCTTTTTCCGAAGCAGCAAAGCTGAAGATACGAATATCAAAAGATGAGGAATATGTGGGAGGAACATCCAGTCAAAAGAATGTTACCATAGGTAAGTAACTTATTCATCTATCTTAGTACATCTCCTTGAAATAAACTATTCTTGTCGGTAAAGCAAATCAACTTGTCTTAGTGATGCCACAGCTTGTCAAACAAATGATGTAGTAAAAGGCGTTTCTTAATTCAACATAGGTTCTTTCAACACGCCCTTTTTGGCACAAAATGTATTGTATCCAACCAACTTCTTTCCTGGTCCATTCACCTGCCAGCACTAACCACTGTAAGCCCTTTCCTGGTGTTCTCGCCTGCCAGGAAGTCCTAAGACTACCTTCAAACATGTTGGCAATATTGGTTCCAGGATTCTCCACATCAATCTGTCCAGGAAGGAGGGTTGAACAATTACTGCCTTTTCTCATAGTTTATTGAACACCTTTGTCCCAGTTTTCGCCAAATTGAGAATGAAACATAGAAGATGTATTCTCAAAGTGTCTGTGAATAGCTTCTAGACAGCCTCTTGATTTATAGCAGTTTGGGTTACAAGTTTCCTCCAAAAAGTAAGAGTTGTGCTCTTGTCACCTCTGTATGTTTTCACAGACTCTTGGCTGTTGGCAATGTGAGATAGAAGCTTTCCCAATAGTATATCTCTTCTACAGGGATGTATGTCCTGTTTGCTTTATTGAGGTTTTCTCACAATTTCTTGGCTGATGGTAATGCTGGTTATGAGTATTTCCCAGTGGCAATCTTTGTGTGGTTCTCTCATAGCCTCTTGGTTGTTGGTAATATTGGTTATAGGACATCTCCACTGGTCGTTCTTAGTCTTTTGGTGGCCGCCTCTTGGCTGTGTATAATGCTGGCCATAAGAGTTCCCTTCGGTTAGTCCCTTATAGGGGAACTTTCTTCTTTGCCACTTTTGCTCAGTTTCTTCACTTATTTGATATTCAGTTAATTATTCCTGCTTCGATTCATTAATTGTTCTGTATTCAAAATTGTTATATTGTAACCGTGTTGTATGGAGTGCCCAAGGGTTAGTATTCACATTTCACATTCAGCCAACTCACTGGTTCTCTAAGGCGGCTCCTTCTCACTTTCAGGCTTCACGGCGGACCTCCAGTGTTCAGCCTGCTCTCTTCCAGTAAACTGCGTGGTGGTCTTCTGGTGTGCTGGCAGCTCTGGTAATCTTCCACGGCTTCACTGGTCTGCTGTATGCTGCTCAGGGAGTACTTTTCTTCAGCTGGGCTTCTCCTTCGTACATCGCTTCCTGCTGCACGTACTCTGCAGTTATGCTCGCCTTCACCTTTTGTGGTGGCTTCTGCTGGCTGGCTTCTTTCTGTGGCTGTTCTGCACTTTGGATAGCTTCAGCTTCCTCAGCTATGCCTCCCACATGGCCTTCAATAACTCCATCTTCTTCCTCTGCTTCACCTTAATTCCCCAGCTGTGACTCATCTTGGGATTTAAATATCCCGTTCTGGTGCCTTGGTCTGGCACAACTAGACTGTACCTGTTTGAATATACATCATTCTGAGTCCTCCTTTCCTCTGAGCCCTTCATCCTCCCAGTATTTTTAGCATTATGGGAACTGAAGTTCATAGAAGATTGTGTAACATTAGTTTGTTCTGTTATTGTCAGGGGGTTGTACGAAAATGTTTGTATTCCACATTAGAGTGAGGATTTCTAATTAGGGCAGATTTATGATAATTAAAGGTTCTTACTTTCAATTCCTGAACCCTTGAGGCATCAACCTTATTATGTGAGGGACTGGGATATTGTTAACATGCCATTTAAGTATCTGGGAATGATTTCACTTCCATCCTCAGAAGATGAATACTGCGTCACCACTTCCCCCTGATGGCTGTCTCCTCCCATGTGATTCTTCTGCCTGATGCCACCCCCAAGGTTAGGATCAGGTAGCGGTTGCCTTCCCCTGTCCCCATGGGAGGAGACTTTAGGCTGGGGTTTGGTGATGACGCTGCGGGTTTCATCAAACCTATGACGGGACCTGAATCCGGGCTACTCTCCATTTGAGGCGACCTAAAAATGAATTGACTCCAACACCTGCCCCCACACCCGACCCCGCTCAATGATATTAGACCTTTCAGTGGCTTTTCACACAGTATGAAATCCTTCCTGACGGTGAGAATGGAAACCACCTGGCTACCCCTTTTCAGCTCTCATTTCTGGTATCCCACAAGGCTTATCCTTCTTACCACTACCCTTCAACATTTATATGGCTTTGTTCGTTAAACTCATCAAACCCAGGCTTACAGGCAGCAACTATGCGGGTGATATTCAAATCTTCTACAAAATCGCCACCAGCAACGACATTGACAACACCCTCATCGTCTGCCTCCCACAAGTCAGTGCGTGGATGAAAAATAAAAACCTTTAAACTCAACCCAGATAAAACTGAAATTATGATCACGCCCAACAACCCTTCTATACAACCTACTTCACAATGGCCTATGGAAATAGGAACCAGACTGGAAGATTCCAAAGTGGTTAAAAGTCTCAGAATTCTGTGGACAATGACCGAACACTGGCACCCCAAGTTAATGCACTAGTAAAGAAATGCATCTTCCACCTATGTTCCATCCGATGGATATTACCCTTCCTCATTTTCCCACATAGAACCCTCACCATTATCTCATTCGTCATGTCAAGAATAGACTGTCATAGCATTTACCTTGGCATGCCTAACTACCTCATGAAACAAAACAACGGATGCAGAACGCACCAGCAAGATTCCGTCCAAGGCTCAGCAAGGCAGAACACCTCACACCAGCACCAAAATGTCTACACTCGCTACTAGTCAAGAAAATGATCTATTTCAAAATGTTTGAATTGTTTACAGAGCAATTCACAGCCAAAGAGCAAAATTATGCAAGAAATAAATCGCCATCTATAGACCAAAACGATCTGAGATCGAGCAATGACACAGGCTTTTACTCGAACGTTATGATGAAATGAAATACAGTGGATTCGGTTTTTGTAGAAAGTTCAACTAAACTCTGGAACTTACTCCCCAAGGGAATACACACTCCAGAGAAACTCCTGAACTTCAGGAAAGCAATAAAAACATCCATATGGCTGGCGAGTTAAGTTGGCAAGTCACACAGACTATTTTCAAAGAGATCAAACCTAGCTGACCACAGCCCGATAGGTTCCAGTTACTCAAGCTACTAGCATGACTGGGATTTAGCTTTATGCTACTAAGATTGCCTTCTTTCCCTTACTAACCCATACTAAAACTCTCCATACTCCTGCAAACACTTCACTAACCAACTCCTGCACACAGCATCTATAACACCCAAACCCACACTGACTGGTATTGGTGCTTACATTGTACGTAGATGTTAATTTGGTGCATGGCTGAGTATTTCAATTCAGTAATCCGGCAAAAAGGATCTTTGTGAGTTCACCAGGAAAGCCACTCGACTGCTCTTAATGCTGGCATGGGAGCACGCTCAGTCCTTTGTGCCTGGCCCCATATGCCTGCTGCCTATTTGTCTTCAACAGGCATTTTTTACTTCTTGCTCTTGTCATAGCGATCCCCTTGTTCACTCTTTTCCTTGGCCCTTTCCATACCACTTGCCAGCCCTGCTACTCAATCCCTTGTCCATGATCCCTTGCCCTGTGGCTTGGGAAGAAAGCTCCTTGCCACTCGCCTCCCTATGCACGACCACTATTTACTTGCCAGTTTGTTTTCAACATCCTTTTCGTTAACAGCCGTTAATGTGCCAGCATTTGGACATGGAACAGGCAGAACGTACTACATTCCAGGATGAAAGTGATGTTAGGGAAGAATGTATTGCCGGAGCGCCATTCCATGGAGGCCAGAGGCCCCCACGTTGTGCAGGCTCCTGCCCTTGTCTGTGATTTATTTATCATGTTGGAACGCAGGCTCTGGAAGACTTGTGCTATGCAGCAATATACAATTTAATTATTAGCTGGATTGAAATGTTTCTTTGGCTCTCCGGAACAGACCAAGCCTGAATTGAATGACTCGCACTTAGCAGACATTTGACTATTATGGCGATTATTGTGACAGGTGAAATGAGCACCACAGTGTGGATTACATTTACAGAAGGATTACATTCTTGAATTACGTTCGTAGACAGATTTGTCATTTGATAACTGGTGTCATTTGTTGATTGGTGGTCATTCTTATGTTCCCAAAATGTACTTAGATTTTTTGGAAAGCAGCCAGCATCTGACATTCAGAGCATCCCGCATTATTCTACACCTAGATTCGCTCCTCAGCCCTATACACATTTCTGTCACAATCCTTGCCCTCCCACTCTGACATCTCCTGTCCTGTGAAGAGGGGTGTGAGTAGGGTAGTTTCCCACAGTAAATCCTGTCCACTGACTGGCTACAGTCAATTTGAACTGTGCATATACCATTTCACAATGCTCTCCTGGTGATTATGAAGTAACATGTATATTTAGTGAGGAGGGCTCGTTATTGGAAGAGGAATTCCCTATCAAGGTATTGAATGGCTGATGGTTATAATGATTCCTTAGATAATACTTTTGTTGTTTTGGAAGATTACATTTCTGCTACACCTGACATACCACACTTTCTGAAATTGATAGGGCCGGGACGCACCCATCTATTAGTGCATTTTATTTATCAGGGGTAGACTCCTTAATGACTATCCATATTTGTTGGTTGGATAAGGCTATGACTGGAAAGAGTAAGATCTTTCGTATATGCCATGCCTTCCAAAATCTTCATCAGTAAGACCAAACTTACTTTTAGCAGAGGGAGTAAACCTTTTATTTTCTTTGGCTATCAAACAAACAAGAAAACCCTTCACACAACGTAAAGGCTCCTTGCCATGGCTCTTAATCCATGGAAGAGTAACAGTTTTGTGGAGGGCTCTTACTTTGGTTAAAATTTGAATAACTTGTTCGACAGATCAGGCTTTTCCAGGAGAGACTTTAATCCACTATTTTACACTCCTGTTTTCAGCAAAGCGCATGAAGGATAGACCAGTATGAAGAAAGAATTAATTTTGCATTAATGTTGAGCGACTTCCATGGATAACAGCAGTTAATTGAGGCCACAATCTTGATTTGTTTACAGTTGTTTTCTGTTTTCAGGATTCTTATAGAATTGTGCCAATAAACCCAAAGCTAAATCATGCCCCTCCGTGTGATTGCATGTATATGAGTTAGGACGTTGATATTGGTAGATGTGACTCGGATCCGAACGTGCCCTGTCGGCATATTAATTCCTTGCGTACATTTGTAGAATTCTGTTAGCCAGAGAGACCCATCTGGATAATGGTCACTTGATTATCATAAACATTTATACTCATTTTGCAGATTACCTATTTGCAAATACATTTGATAATGTTCTATGCAAAACTTTGGCAACCTATGTGGGGATTCCAGGTGTGTTGGCAGGTGATCTGCATGCTGTGTCGGATTCCTTTTACCCCAGTCAGATGTTACCGTATATGGAACTGTTATTATTTATAGACCAAAAACCAACAGGAATGGCTCTTTACATCTGTCGATATTTGATAAATATTTTTATTTGTACCCCTCGCCCCCATTAAAAAAAGAACATTTCCAAAAACAGCCGGGGTGAAAATAGTTGTGATTAAATCCCGTCAAATCGAGTATAGGTCGATCCTTCAAAAGATCATGGCGGCCCTGTGGGCTAAACCTTGCAGTGTGTGGCAAAAGCAGCAGGCTAAAAACGTGCATGCAGATTAGTTAAGCAAAATATTTCTAGTTTCTGAGCACCTACAGGCATTGGACAATTTTAAATAATGTTGATGTTTTAGTCAGGTTGGTCACCTGTTGATTGTGGAAGTTGGGAGGCTTCCAAAGATGGGTATACCTCTGGGTTGCTCAATGTTTCGGTACAAAACTCTCTAAAATGTTTGTATAATGTATCTGTGATCATGCCATGTGTGATTACGTGTTCTTTGCTGCCTTGTGCCTGTCCTTCCTACTGAACTTACTATAACCTATGCATTGTTTGAGATCATTTAATTGCCTCAGTTGGTCAATTCTCAGATGTACCAGGTGCCAGGTGATGCTTGATCATGCTTTGGAATAATTATGTGCCTTCTTTTAAAGTGGCTTTTTATAGAGCAGGACTTCCACAAAAAAAAATAAATTTTAAAAAAGTAAGACGATCAAAGCTCCTAAATTAAATAAGTGGTTGCTCGAAAGTGAACCTTTTGCATACTTGAAAATGCTGCTTTGCTGATTGACGATGACATGCAAGTAGTTCTCCAAGAATGCAAAGAGTATGATGCTTGGCAAACATTAAAAGGAAGCCTCTGCCTCAAATCTTGTTCAGCAAATTTGCCCTAGGTGGACAAAAATGGTCTTCAGAGAAGAAGGTAAAGAATTTTAAAAAGCATTTTATCCTTGGCTGGCAGTTCCATCGTAGCCACCTTGGGAATTGGATTTGAATTTACATAAGGAAAAGGGACCAGTTTCAGAGTTTTTAGAATCTCGCTTCAACTGTAGTGAGGATGGAGATTGGGTGGGTTCGATTCTGGCCTACAGGCTGCCAGTTCCTCATTATCACATACTGGATTTTATAACGTGGTAACAAGACAGATGATCAGAAGGATTTTCTGAGTTCGTTTTTTTCCTCTACTGGGTTGCAAAAAATATTACTTAGTGAAGTGTATTGGCCATTTAAAATGTTAAAGGTGTATTTTCTGCTACAAAGCTCCCGCTTTAAATTAATGTTTGAAATTACATCTGGAGTTTAGTAAATAATAAAAACATGAACGTGTCAAAGAACTCCCAGGGAGTAGATAATGGGGAATATATACTACCCTATGAACTCAACCATGGATAGAGGCTATGTGCCACATGATCACTAGGTGTATTTGCTTGTTACCACAGTCTGGTCCAAGGGTATAAATCGTTATTCCATAAATGACTTCTGCTGTGGGATCTAAGTGACCCTCCCAGCTAAGACCCTACCAAACTACAAGGGGTCCTGAATTTTACTGTTTGACCCATCTTCAACCTGAAGTTCAGTGGTCAGGTCACACCTGCGATGAAGACCCTTCATTGACTGACAGTAAAGTTCAGGACAAGACCTTAAGATCCATTTCCTCAAACACCGCCTTCTATGACCGACGCCAGCATACATCAACCCCTTTCCACAGAGCAGACTCCCACCATTACAGATAGTTTCATTTTGGGTGCAGATGCCTGCAGTGTCTGAGTTCCTCCAGAAAGAGATCATTTATTTATAAGCAGACAGATAACAGCCACTTTCAGCCAATTTCACTGCTTGGGGCTCCTGCTGCACACTGGGAAAACGTCCTGTCAAACTCACTGGCATCCGGGTCAAAAGGGGATAGAATGTTTTGTGTTGTGCACAGACTTATCCTCCCTCCACCATCCGCAGCTACCTCGGTTTGATTTTTGTTTTTGAGCAATGGCATCATTCTGCCAGTGGCCACTTCGGAGTGAACAAAGACAAAGGGGGTGAGTGAAGGGGGTTACAAACAGGTCTTCCTTGTGAAATACTTGGTGGATGCCAAAAGGAATGAATATGAAGGTTTTCAGGCCTCTTCTGAATTTCATTTGGCCGGGCTGGAAGCAATGATGAGATGAGCGTGGAAGAACCTTGACACTGCAGGGATCTGCACCCAAAAAGGAACTATCTGTGATGGTGGGTAGTCGGCTCTGTGGAAAGGGGTTGTTGATGTATTCTGGTGTGGGGTCGTAGAAGGCTGTGTGTGAGGAAATGGATCTTCTAAAACTGTTACAATTTGTGGTGAGACAAAGTAGCTCCTGCTCTCTGCACTGATCTTCAGTATTGCTCCAAATATACATGTAACCCAGGCCATATGTTTTATTTATTAGTGCATGACTGTGTGAACTGCCAGGGAAAGAATATTCACAAGAGGTGTCTATGTAATTATTTTACTGGCACCTGCTATTGCCAGAACTGCTTTTAAAGCTTCAACAAAAATCATTGCGATGTCAAAATTCACTTGTATTAAGTTATGACATTGGAGTTCGATGTCATATGTCTGCGATAAATATAGTTGATAAATAGGGTTGGTTACCTTGCTGATGGTGTTTGTAGATTCTCCTTTTCCTCTTAGAGTTTAATGAGACTCGTACTTCTTTCCTTTAGTACATTTTTGATTTGTATTACTTAAATTTTGATAAATCATGTGTTCCAAACGAAACTTAATTTTCATTACTTATGAATTCAAAAAGTTTGTATATCCTCATAGATCATGTATTTCAAATCGTGTTCCAGATCAAACTTAAATTCCAAGATTTTACCATTCAAAGATTGTGTTATCCTCATTGAAAATGCATTCCCATGTAATCCATGCTAAACCTGAAATCCATACAGGTTACATTTGTGAATTGTGTGGCCCTCTGCATGGGTTTCACCACATATTTGATGTGGGCTATCAGGAGATTTTATTACAATTTCTATATTGATTTTGTCTGTGATGTAAACATTTTAAAAGATTAAGAAAAAAGAAAATATTCAAATTGAAATTCATAGCTCTACAACATAATTTGGTGCATTATTCATATCTATTTGTTCTTGACTATGTATTGTACTCCCCAAATTGCAATCATTTTGGCTTTATAGCAAGCTTAATGAAGTATTTTGGTCAGTCTTCATTAATAATCTGATGCATTGTCTGAAAGAGTAATCAACAATTCCTGTATATAATTTTGTTCATTTTGAAAAACAAATAGATTTTTAAACTTTTAGCTTACACAAAATGGGGGAATGCAGATTATAGATGCAAGACTGTACCTGAAATGGATGCATGATAATTTCAGTCCAGACTCTTTCGTGGAATAGTGTTCTAAAATGGCAAATGTTGTATTTACCTTTTAGACATCATCGAACTCTGGTTCCACCGTGATGACGTCATTGTGTTATCTAAACGTGGCAACCATGTTTTTCGAATGTGCTGTGATTTCCTTCAGTCTCTCTCAATGTTTATAATTCCTCTTGCAATATTGTAAGTAAATTTAGAATGCAAATAGCAATAACTACATTTCTTAGTATAAATCTCCTAACTTTTTACTGTTTCTAAAATTCAGAATTGTCACATTAACAAACCATTGTGTTAACTGTGTATATATCACCATTGCATGTTTGCGAACATTCAACACGCTACTATACAGCAATTACATTCAAGAACAAAAATCATTGCATTCATTTTGATAAGAGTATGGCATTCTTCAGAGGTAGGTATGGAACTTATTGTCCTGGTTCACGCCTGTGTGTTGTGTGTCCATAATGTTGATCCATTTGGCCTCCCCAATGGCGATCCATTTTAATGCACCCGTTGATACACTTACATTTGTGGGAATTGAAACAGTTGAAACCCCACCAAGGGGTGCAAATAGAGAGCACCTGATACACCAAAGGGAGGCCAAATAGATCAACATTATGGACACATGCCACACAGGCCTGAACATACTTAATCATATACAGAAGTGGTGATCTGTGTAATATGGTGTTTCACATTAGAAAACCATTCAGTGCAGCCTTTATTGTATGTGAAGTAGAGCACACTGTGCAATTTTATGTTAGATTTGTATAAAGAGCAGAGCATTATAAATTAGTCTGTCTGTTACATAATACTGCATATATTATAGAGCGGGGTTCTTCTGTCTAGTCTGCAGCTTAGTCGGTTAGATTAGTGTACTAGCGTGTTCTCTCTGTAGTTCTGCATCTTGCAGTTGGACAGATTTTTAAGACTTTATACATTGAAAAATCAAACAGCCATCAATAATCGGCTTAACAAAATAGCAGACCGCAAACAATTAACTTACAACAGCGCTCCATATAAGATTCTAGAGATAATGATACGTGCAATCCCAAAATGGAATAAGAACGTTGGTCCGTCAAGCACATTATTAAAAAAGCACAGATTCTCCAGCATGGGATCTTGCATGGATTCACATGCTCATGAATGTTCCCCGTCAGGCTGTGAATCCTCAGTAAAAGTACAGCAATTCAGCTTTAAGCTAAAACTGCTTGTTACTACTGTAGCTTATTAGTTTCACTTTGGGTCATACTGCCCCAGCCAATGACCCTTGTCCTCCTGGGCTCCACCCCTGGTGGCCACCCTCAGATTTTTGCCACACATTTGTCGTACTGGAAATCCTCATGTTTCGCTTCTCGAAATCCGATAACTTTTTTGCTGTTTGTCTTGATTCTTCTTCGGTCACACTGTGACTACTGGCGGTGGAGACCTGTTGCCGGAAAAGATGTTTTATCCATCATCTGATCTCCAACACGTGGTCGCCACAGGCCCAGACTTGAGAAGAGTCTCTTCAGGGCCTATGAGAACCGCAGCCTGAAGAGCAACTTCATTGAAGATTGGCAACTCCGTTGCCTCTACTGCCTACATCCCGACCACAATGTGGACAGATGTTTGATTTGCCAGGCCTTTTCCACCAAGACACAAGGACTACCGTCGGAGGTTAGTGGCGTGGCTCGAGGAAGGGAAGGAAGGGAAGGCCTCTTGACGCAGTGTTCGGGCATAGTCATGCCTTTTGTAGGGCCAGCAGGTCCAGAGAGCGTGCTTCCTCTCACAAAGAGGCCGAGGTCTTCGCTAACGATTGCTGCACCTGCGGGACCCAGATCGGAGAGAGGAAGATTCCCATCACTGGCTCTTTCGACGGTTAGCCTACCGGCATGGGGGCTGGTTCTGTCTGTGAGAAAATTGTTGACACTGTCCACCAACCACAGAGCCTCGTCAGAGCAAGTCGCCAAAAGACCAGTCGACGGCTCCAACGTCATCGACACCATCGATGTCACAAGCCTTGTCAATGACCTACTCCATCAACACTGTAGCCCCGTCAACCACTGCCTGCTTTTCATAGTCTGTGAAGACTGGTCTTTCTTCAACTTCATCAGTCGCACCAAGTGGCTCATCAATGACCTTCACCATTGCCACTGCGATAGTTACCACGCCCACGGTTCCGGTGGCAGAACTGTCAACGACTGTTCCGTTTCCTGCTCCGCAGCCCCCAGTCATCACCTCTTTCACTAAAGGCTCCAATTTGGTGAGGGACATGCCTCCAGCTTTTCTGTCTAGGCCACACCACTTTTCACCTTCACCCCTCAGGGATTTCCAGGAGGTTGCCAGCACACTACACCAGTTCAAAGGAGGACCTAGCTCCAGCACCTCCACCTAAGGATATGGCTTTGGACATTTTGACAACCTTGCACACACTGGTGTCAGAGATCCAGCAATGACTACCCACTGCTTCATTCCTGCTCCAGTAGGGAGGCCGCCGAGGCCTTCTTAAGCTCGGCCGACAGACTCCTCCGGCCCATGTTACCCCTCAACCATTGTCGGTGAGACTGACACTGGCACTGACACAATCGGTACGCAAGGCATGGATGATTTTGATTATGTTCCTACGGATGGGGAACTTCCATACACTGCTGCACCCTCCAGGGTCTTTACACCAGACGAGATCGAGTTCTTCTGCTCCATGATCTCTAGGGCCGTGAAGAAAAAGAAAAAGGAAGATATCCTTTTCTATTGATGGGAATCCTCCAGGAAGACCATTGTTTCAATTCCCCTATTGGATGACATTTTGGAAGATAGCCCGTTGGTCATGAAGGCCCCTAATACCACTCCAGCAAAAAGGGACCACTTGGAAAAGAAGTTCTGGGCTCCCAGCCTGGCCCCTAAGGGCCGCAGCCCTCTACAGACTCAGTGGTCTCGGTCAACGCTAAGAATCGGTCCTCCAACCTGTCTTCCTCATATAAGGTTCCTCTGGGCTCAGAAGGTAAAATGCTAGATGACGCAGGGAAGCATATAACAGCGGCAGCATGGATAATAGAGGCCACCAACGCCCTCGCCATTCTCTCGAGGTATGTCAGGGAGTTGTGGTACAAGTTGGGGCCCATCCTCGACCAGATAAGACAGCCAAAGGGGAGGTGGCCCCTTGCCACGCGATCACTGTCGCCCTGGACATCGTGGATTCTGATTTTCACCAAATGGTCAATGGCATGTCCCTCCATCGCCATGGTTGATTCAAACCTGCCAACATCCTCACAGACGTGCAGATTAAGGTAATAGATATGCCTTTCGATGACGACAACCTCTTTGGAAAGGCAGGCAATAAGAGACTATAGACCATAAAGACTGAACCTGCGTGTTCTTTAGTCACTCTCTAGCAGGGATGCTGTCCTTTCGCTCCTCTAAGGGGAGAGACTCAAGGTCATCTAAGGGTTTCAGCTCCCCCTCTCGTCAGCCCTATCGTTCAACCACCAGGAGGCTTATAGGGATGCTCCCAGGCCTATGGCACTGGCACCTAGCGTTGTCGCCCCTCCCAACCCCCCATGCAGAACACAGATGCTGAAGTAGGCCTGGACCCACGCTTCAATTTCTGCACCCCAATGGGGGAGGCTGGTTATCGCAATTTGTTGATCAGTGGTGAAAGATGTCCACAGACAACTGGGTGCTCGATGTCCAGCAGGGGCACGCCTTGGAATTCCAGGACAAATGCCCTAACGTTCTTCCAGTCCCACGACAAGAAATGCATGTGGCACAGCTGCTAAAGGAGTTTCAAGCAAAGCAAAGGAGCGATAAACCCAGTCCCTTAGCAGCTCTGGAGAGTACTCCAGATACTTTCTCATGCCAGAGGACTCTGGCTCTTAGAAGAGGAGTTGGACATCAACGTACTGAAGCTGCGAGCAGTCTTCAGGGCCCTCAAGTCTTTTAAGCCTCCCCTTCAGGGGCAGGTGATGCTGATCTTCAGACAATGCCACCACCATGTTTTACATTAAAAAGAAGGACAGGACATGCTCCACTGCTCTCTCCCTCGAGGCACCGAGGCACTATGTCTCATCCCATTTCACCTGGCAAGCGTTCAGAAAACCATTGCAGATTGTCTCAGCAGGGAGCTGCGGTCCTGCCACAAATGTGCGCTTCAACATGCACAGGCGTCATGTCTTTTCAACGAGTGGTCTCCCCCTCAAATCAACCTTATTGCGACAGCTACCAACACAAGTGTCAGAGGTTTGCCAGCAGGTATCTCCAGCTGAGGAGCCTGGGGGATGACTTCTCTCTCCCTTGAGAGGGCCTCTTGCTGTACACTTACCCACTGATTCCGCTGTTGCTACGAGCGATCAACGAACACTGACGTTGCCACTGCATGATGATCCTCATTGCACCGGCTTGGCACAGGCTGATCTGGTACTAGGACCTTCTCCGTCTGTCTGGCTCCTGCAGTCCTAGAATTTGGACACTACTTGCTGCCTTTAGAATGCAAGAAAATTCTGGCCAAGGCCAGGGCCCCCTGAATGCTTACTTGCTACAAACACAAGTGGAAACACTTTAGTTAGGTGTCTGCTACAGAAGATGGCTACTCTGCGTGTGACAGCGCTGCACGTTCTCCCATACTTGCTCTCACTGGCCAAGGCTGGCTCTACTCATGCATCTATCAAGGTCCATCTGGCCACCATATCTTGGTACACCCAGGTTCCAGGGAAGCTCCCCCTGTAATTGCACAGGCTCATTGAGGAGTTCCTCAAGGGGCTCTTCAGAACATTCCCTCTGGTGGCTCCTGCCCTGGCTTGGGAGCTAAATCCGGTACTGTCAAAGCTGATGGGATTGCAGTTTGGACCTACACTGTTTTGGTATCATGATCAGGCTTTGGTCTGGCTGACCTCTTTCCTCTCCAATCGACCCTCCCAGGTTCAACTTGGGTCCTTCCTTTCATCTATCTCCCGTTCTACCTGTGGTATTCCCCAGGGGTCTACCCTCTCACCCTGGCTTTTCAACAAATACTTGGCAACTCTTGCCCACTCCATTGCCATTTTCTGCTCCAACTTTCAGTGCTATGCACTCCACTCATTTTCAGGCTCCCCTCGGCCACCTCCTCGCCTCCTTCTCTCCTCTCTGATGGTCTTTCAGGATTGGTGTGCTGCCAAGGATCTCTGCCTGAATGCCAGCAAGTCAGAGATGCTCCTATCGGCACACCTTCACCCTCTTTTCCTGTCACTCTCTGGGCGGCCTACCTTGGCCCTCTTCCTACTCCCACCTGTGAGGGTAAGAATCTCAGGGGTCATCTTTGACTCTACGCTCTCCTTGTCTGCCCACATCTCTGATGTCTCAAAAATTCAAACTTCCTATTACACCTCCTTAGAGGTATTCTGCCTTTCCTCTCCTTCCAACAGAAGCTCACTGTCTCTAGAGCCCTGGTTCTCTCTGGGTTGGATTACTGCAACAACCTCTTTCTAAATGTACCTGCTTCTTTCTCTCCGCCCTTTTCAACTTATCCAGAACAGGACCGCAAGACTTGTCCTTGGCCTCGAGCCCTGGGATCGTAATCTATCCAGCCCTGAAATCGCTCCATTGGCTCCCAGCGGCTGCAAGGATTACATTATAAACCCTTTGCATTGTCCACAAGGCTTTCTGGGTCCTGGGTCCACAATGCCTTCAGCGGTCCCTCTGTAAATACCTTTCCTCCCGAGCTCTTCGCTCCTCTACCTCTAACTCCCTCAGGGTCAGTCGTTTTTTAAAAAAAAATGGAAACTAGCTGGGGGTAGATCTGTCTTCGGCTGGGGCCTCCCTCTGGAACAGCCTCCCTGCCACTTTAAAACTTGAGGCGAACCATCTAAGGTTCCTGAAGCACCTTAAGACCTTAGTCTTTACTTCTGCCTTTGCTCCTCCTCTCCCCTGCTGATCTGTTCTCGGCACCGTGCACCCGGCCTACCCTCTGACTTAGAGCCCAGGTGACTGCTCACCCTGCCACCCACCTGCACTGCCTCCTGGTGATCCCTTGCACTGGGGTCTGTTTCTGTAACCATACAGCCCTCCGCCCCAAACCCCTTTTTTCTGCACCTATCACACACCCTGTCTGTTGCCTTATGCCTAGCACTTGCCACTTTGCTGTCTGCACTAACACTGTGTGTTGCTTTTTACTATTTATGCATTTTTAATTTATTTATCTGTATTACTTTGCTCAGCACTTTACATTCCCCCACCTCCCATGCACTTTCCCCTTTCCCTCTCCCATGCACTTGCATGTTCTCAATGTCACTGGGACTAGTAAAATCATTGTTTTTGTACTCCCTTGCTCCCCTAACTTGCCTCATTGTTCTCTGAAACGCATGTGTACGAGCGCAATTCAAATAAAATATCAATATCCATCGAGCTTCTTTGAATCATGCCATGGAAGACCGCCTTCCTGTTGGCCATCACCTTGGCCAGGCGGGTCTGTGAACTGCAGGCTCTCTCCTGTAAACCTCCATATTTGTCGTTCCACTCAGCTAAGGTGGTTCTGCAAACTCATCCTTCCTATGGCAAAGTTACAGTTGGACTTTCGTCTAAATGATCCTTTGGTCTTACCAGTTTTCTTGGTTAATTTTTCTTCACCTGCGGAAAGGTCATTGCATTTGCTAGACATTTTGTGGGCCCTGAAGTTCTATGTTGCACACATGAATGACTTTTGAAAGACTTCTCAACTTTTCATCTGTTTTGGTCCTGTGGGACATGGGAAAGGCCCTGTCTAAGGCTTCCACCTCCAGGTGGCTGTCCGGCTGCATCATGCATTGCCATAGTCTGGCGCAGACCGCTAACAGGCCGGCTGAGAACCCATTCTACCAGAGCCATTCCAGCGACAACATTTCTCTCTAGTGTTCCCCTGCTCGACATCTGCAGGGCTGCTACATGGAGGTCTACACGCACCTTCACAAGATTCTACTGCGCCAACAGGGATTCCAGAGAGGAGTCCCGGGTTGGACAAGCGGTGCTGTTCAACCGGTTTTGGGGGGGGGGAGGGAGTCTGTTACAGGGGTAAGTGTACTGCTTCTGTGAGCCTTGAGACCTCCTGTGGTTGTTTATATGTACTGCTGTGTAATCGTATTCATGAGCATGTGAATCCATGCAAGACCCTCATGCTGGAGATGGAACTATTTGTAACTCTTGTTCTCCAGCATGGGTCTAGCATGGATTCACATGCAAACCAGCTCTCCTTCCCTCTCTGGTTCTTCTTGGTTCATACTGCCACTTTACGTGCCCAACCAAATCTAAAGATAACCACCAGGGGTGGGGCTTATGAGGATGAGTGTCATGGTCTGGGACAGTATGGCCCAAAGTGACACTAATGGGCTATAGACAAGCCGTTTTAGCTTAAAGTTAAACTGCTTGAATTTTACTGAGGATTCCCAGCCTGACGGCACGGAATATTCATGAGCATGTGAATCCATACAAGACCCACGCTGGAGAACAAGAGTTACAGGTAAGTAACTAGTCCCGTCAGAAGGTTAACGTTTAGCCACCCCCATCACACACAGTGCACAATCTCCCACATCCATTGCCAGACTGGATCATGACAAGATCCTACCTCTAATCACAACGACCAGGTCTTGAGACTGGCTATTGAAAAATAGCGAAATAGACTCATGTTGACAGATTGAAGTAAATGGGGCTTACAAATCAATCTGACAGTGTTGGGTAAGGTGACCTATAATCATTTAAATACATTCATTCAAGTGTTAAAAAGTCTGCTGTTCATTAAGGGCTTGTTTGAGAGTGTGTGACGCATTCCAATCACTCTGTAAACTGTGCAAATGTATTTCTGCTCTTGTCTGCTATCTTTACTAATGGAATGTTGTTGGTATCAAGGCGCTAATAGGCTGTTCATTCAGCATTTTGAAAGCCTTGGTTATGTAACAATTGTCTGAACTCGGTGTTCATTTCACCGACATGTGCCCTGGTCCGCCTCCCCATTCTCTTTCTGCGTGAGCTGAAGTATCCTGTGTACACGTATAAACTCCAAATAAATGAATATATTACAGAGTAGAGTGTTCTGTGTAATGGGATGTACCCAATTCATTCAGATGCACTTACAGAAGTGTGGCTTGTTAGGTTCTGTGTTTTCTGTGGAACCTCCTTCACCAGTGCAAGCACTGGCATGATCTGCACCCAGGGTATATGTGAATGAAGAAAAACCTCTCATTATTGTGACCTCATTGTTGCACGAAACCTGTTGGACTCGTGTCTGAGCCAACATTGTGGTAAAGCAAACTTTGGTTTCTGCCTTGGGATTAACGACAGTGACAACAAAAGCCCGTCCAACAGGTTTTGCCTTGAGCCTAAATGATCGCATTACTTTGTAGAATTTGGAAGTGGGTGGAAGCTTTGTGTTGTACACATGGTAGTTTATGGTAAATAGCGTAATTTCTCCAGCTAGTACTTCGAAGAGAGCTGATACGCCCATATCCATCTTGATCATTAGACAAAGATGTGAAGAGGAAGAAGGGTTTGGTCTACCTCTTTGAAGAGAATTTGTTGATTTGCTCTGCAAAAATGAAGGGGTGACTACACTTTTCATTGCTTTTTTAAAAAAAAAAAAACAAATTTTGCACTGGTATTTTATGGTAACAATGGTCCTCGCATCAGACCCGATTGAACACGTCTGGATATTACATGTTTTACTGGTATCTAATGTTTATGCTTCCACTGCTGTGTGAATGTGAAGGATCTATTTCAGATTATCAGAAAAATCTGATGTATGGATCATTGCTTGTTGGGCAGACCATTGTGTGCCTTATTGCATCAAGTGAGTTCTCTTTTCAGCGCCCATCTTTTTGCTTGCACTGCAGTCATTGCATAAAATGAGTGTGCTTTAATATGTCGCCATAATCTAATAAATAGTAGTTATTTGGAGGCCTCTTCGACTAGAAAGAATAGATATGTAGAAAGTGTGTTTCAGTGTGTCTGATACTCTACCCTCCCCAATTCTGCCCCCCCACCCTCTGGACCGCCCCAGGGGAGGGATATCGGGGACACCAGGACATCTAGCATGAAATCAATGTCTGAATCAATCAGATACCTAGACATTTTTGAATGAATGGACCATTGTACGTTTTTCTTAACTAATGCTTGATCAAGGTTTCCTTGTTAGATTATTTTATTACGTGTCTGATGCAATCCTCCAGGTACCTCACTCTCCAAGTTGCCTCAGGGGCCCGCTCAGTCGCCTCTTATTTTTAATTAGAATATGGCGCTGGTGTGAACTGTGGCATCTCAATCCACTGATATATGGATGACACTGCTCTGGCTCACATGTCTATGGGAGGGGATGTCCGCCACCTGTACTGTTGCCTTTCTGTGATTGTGGCCTGGATGGATAGTGCTCAAATATAATATTCTAAACAATTGATCTGTTTTCATCACCTAGAGAGCTACTATCCAAATTCAGTCTTCACTTTCATTTTTGGTCCCAAATAAAGTTGCTGTCTACTTGGTCAACTCGGCACGCTTCCCGGACTTCCTTTTTGAGCCAAATCGTACAATGCTGTGCCACCTAATTAAGAAGGCCCAGTTGATACTATTTTAACTTTCGCTACTCCTCGGGGTTAAACCCTTCCTTACGAGTCACCTGAGATTAGATGTGCGGTGCCTCCCCCATGACATGCCTTTTTGTTAGCATGGTCTTTGTTTTTTTGCGGTTTTAACTGTATATTATATATATATTTTTTTAAACTTTTTATCCACTTGTGCATTGGATTAGATTGCCATGTTGCTTTTTTTTCTTTCTTTCTTAATATGCTTTTCCCCATTAGGCAAGGTCTGCGAGATATATTTTGTGAACATAAATTCAAATCATGCATGTGCTGTTGACTTTTGTTTTTTCTTTCTACATGCCTCATATTTAACCAACCCACTGGAACACGTTACCACCTCACATTCGCATCTAGCCTTCTGGAAAGCGTTAAAAAACAATCTGTTTTTATAAACCGATTAACTGAGCCTTATTGGTCCCATTGTTTTCCACCTAGACTGTATGTGTCCACCCTCTGTGATGTAACCTTCATTGTTACCTTATGATATACCTAATAGGTAACCTTCTAATGCGCACTGTTATGCTACACGCTCACTGTAACCAAGAGCAAAGTAATCTTCCTGTACCTAAGACACTGGGCCTCATTATGATTTTCCAGCACCTGGCAATGGGGACTTACCAGGGCATTACAGCCCCGGTGGTGCCGGTAATTCCCCATTGCCGGAAAAAATTACTCTCCATTCGAGTCCCATTGGACTCAGTGGGAATGGGGAGGTCAGCTGCACCGGCACCTTTCATGAATGGTGCCGGTACATCTGCCGAGGTCTGCGAGCGGGTGCCGTTCCGCCTGCCAGGTCAGATTTGGCGGGCTGAAAGGCACCCGCTCGCAGAACTCTTTGTTGGCCGGTCTGGAAACAACGGTACCAGCAAGCTTACCAGTACCATTGTTTCCGGACCAGCAAACTTGTAATGACCTCCACTCTCTAGCAAAAGTGCATTGATGCCCATGGATTGCTAGTGCGCTTTACAAATCCAAATTAAAAAAAAAAAGAAAAATGCTCCCAGGAGAATACCTTTTTTATTCATTTTTTTTTAATCATTATGTTAAATTAATTGAATGGGATAAGGAAGCTAAATTTATGCATTAGAATTAGAGTAACACCTATTCAAGCTACTCCAGAACTTGTGAAACCTACTTGCTTGCCTTTCAAAATCCTCATACAACTGCTAAAAGAACAATATTTGTTCAACATATTCATCAAGTCTTGAATGTACCACAGCAACCGGGGATAGTAAAGGTGAAAAAGATTATACCAGCATGAATACATTGATATGAGATTTAAGAGACATTAACAGCATCATTATACTCATTTGAGGTGTGGCCTAAAACCAGAGGGGTTTCCTTAGGACAACTGTTAACGTAGTCCAACTTCGCATCTACAGAAGCCCTGTCTCGATTCAGTGTGGGTACAGGATGGGTTTTGAGAGGAAAGGATTAAGGCTTCAAGTCCTCATGTTTCAGCATCTTGTATGACCAAGACAATATTCATATCGTCTTGATTGTTTAATGAGCTAAGTAGGTCTGGCTAGAGTAATGTGGTGTTTTGGGGCTTCAGGGTCATAGCAGAAAGAAAGGGCTAGCACGAAAAAGTAAGATAACCTACAGTTCATTCTTAGCTGATCACTGCATCAGTGAAACCAAGAATGGCAAACCAAGCATGTTGCAACCAGACCTATTTACCCAATTTTTCTACAATCACTTTCATGCCCAAGGCAAAGCAGAGGGTGGGTTCTCCCACATAGATGCAAAGTTAAAGCAAACTCAAAACAGGAGAACATTCTCCTCTGATGCAAATAAGCCCAGTCGCGTGAACCACTTTGTCATGAATACCTGACAAAGTACTTCAGGATGAAGGCACTGTTCTGTGGAAACCACAAACTTGACTGAGGTCATCTGCATTTAGGCAAAACAAAGAGGTGATGACTTGAAGATATTGAATTTATCTTTACCTTTGGCATCACACGAGCTTCCTTTTTCATCCTGCGAAACTATTACAGAGAGGGGAAAGGGCTTATTCAAATCAGGCTTGCTCCCACCCCTAAATGGGCTGTCCAGCCCAAATTGCGTGGTCACATCCCTTCTGCTTGGGCTCTATTAGAGAGGTGGAGCTTGAGCTGCTTGACCCAGCAGGCTCAGGACCCCGTCTGGGCATACCTGTGTCACTCGGGATGACTTGGACAAAACAAAAGAGGTGACGGTTGGAAGGCTTAGAATGAATCTTATCCTCTTGCATTGCACCGGGCGACCCTTTCTTCAGCTTAACAAGCCATCATATGACCTGTCTCACTCCCTAGAAGATGGAGAGCTGGCAAAACTAATACACATTACTCATTCCATATAGCACTTCATGTAGACTACTTTTAAACTAGTAATTTATCTTTGAAGATCAAATGCTGAATAAGCTCTGCTGTGGTTCAAATATGTGATGGTAGTTTGCACCCGATCTCTGCGATGAGTGCGTCACTCTGAGCATTCTTAGTTGCATAATGTTAATATGATTCTGCTTGACTTAGGAGCTGATGACATTGAACACTTGCACCAGATGAAGACTCCTCCTATACCACTGTCGCTTTATATATGAAAGTTATGGTAAGAGAGTGGAGTCAAAAGCTACCCTTGTCATTAACGCTCTGGTAGGTTTCTTTTGCAAAAACAGTGGAGCTAAAGTAGCACATATCGATTAGCTCTTAACATGAACACAAGGAAGTGAGATTGTTGACAAACATAAAACATTGTAATTTATTAATTTCTCAGGAATAGATGTTTAAAAACAGCGACATATGCCATCCTTGGCACAGAAAACATTATATACAAATCGTGAAATGATTATGCATAAAGGTGGGTTAGTACATCAAAGGTGACTGTAGTTTCATGTACTGCTAATATTAAGGCAGTACGTAAAAATTGTCAACACACACAAAGTTCAGGTGTTTATAGTACGGTGGGTAGATGGAACGGCCAGCGGTTGGGGGTGTAGAACCTGCTGGTGGATGCACCGGACTGTCTTCAGGACTAGAGGAACTTGAAGCACGGTTGTGCTTGTTAAGTGCCAGGCACCTAAATGGTGAGACAAGGGATGGAGTGTTATAAGTGAAAAATTAAAAAGCAGGGTGTGTTCATAGGGAGACACTGCATAAAGAAAACCTACCTAGGGTAGTGGGAGCGTCATGGCTAGCATTGTTTGTAGGGAACCAGATACGGGGTGAATCACTGGCGTATAGATTGGTCCCCGATGTGGACCAAAGGTCTCTGAAACAAGTTGGAAACCCAAGTTGGTTTTGATGCAATAAATTGGAGGTGCTATGCAGGACAGGGGTTGTTTGAAAAAGTTTACCTGGTCTAGCCGAAAGGTTCGGGATCCAGTTGGTGCTAGATGAGAGGATGTCTTAATCTAGAACACGAAGTGAAGCCGTGGGATTCTGTGGACAAAAAAAGGGGAAGTGATTGAGAAGCTAATTGCAGATGTAAAAAGTGATTGCAAGGCATATTGGTGCAGGTGACACAAAATACAACCAGTATCGAGTGACTGTGGTTGGCATAATCCAGGGGCCGGAAGGTTGAAGTGCCTAAGATGATAATGTTTTTGCGCGGCCTGAATGATTGTGAATCTAGGGGTTGAAGCCCATGTAGGTAATATTTGTAGCTCTACGGTTGTGGAACAGGATCGAGCCGGGGTGCCGTGATGTCTGCCGCTGCCGTGATGTAAATAAGTACGCGGGTGGTGACCGGCTATAAAAATGAAGGCATATTGTGGATGCCGACAGTTTCTTAAAAAAGAAGCTGTCTAGACCGAAGCTTACCTCTGCAGTTGAGCTGTGTCATTCACTGACGGTGGTGTCTGATACTCGCGCATGCGTGAAGTGCGGTGTATAAGTCGAATTATTCAGAGAGAGCGGGCATACGACGCATGCGTGGAGCGGGTAGCGTTACTCTAACTGCGCATGGTTGCTGATTGTTGGGGGGGGGGGGTGAGGACTAGTGGTCTCAGGTGGCCGACAGGACTTAGAAATGATGTTGATGGGTCACTAAAAAGAGCCGCTGCGGGCAAAGTCATGTACAGTGAGTGTCAGGCAGTATACTTTATTACATAAACTGCGGACATTCGTTATAAAGTTCATTAGAAACTTGAACAACAGTAGTTGCGTTATCTTCTGATGCTTCAACAATGACTTGTGACATACAGGTAGCATGTTAAACAAAAGTCCAAAAGAGGCCTGTATGTACATACATTTACTGGTTCACAATGGATAAGGTACACCGAAGAAAAAGACAAAACTTGTTTATAGCACAATTGTTTTTCATTCTGCTTATCAAAGAAAATGTGTTAGTCAGAAGATGTTTCCTGGCATCCTATATGGCCATAGACATGGACTGAACTACAGGTCTATAAGTAGAATACTCTGTGTATTAAGCGTGTTATATATAACCAATTATGTATGTATGTATGTATGTATGCATGTCTGTATGTCTAATTATGTACTGGGTAAAAGCTAAACCAGTCTTGTGTATTCCTAAAAACTGCTACCAGATGGAGGAAATCCAGGCTTCAGTCTTAGACCAATGACCATGATTTACCTGATCTTGTAAATCTGTGCATCAACCTTTGTGATTGCCATCCATATTTAGCTCTCTGCAAGCAGGTGAGCCAGTGATCCCATACTTCTGCCTGATCTTTGATCATGCATGAGGGACATGTCTTCTGAGGGAGTATTGTCCTTAATCCGACACATCCTGTGAAACTGTAGAAAAATGTGTGAGCAGTTGGTGTACAAGGTTTCACATGCAACTGAACATGCATCAGACATGTTATTTTGGATCCGCCATCGGTGGCCCACTTTATTATGGATCTAGACAGAAGCTGGGTGTAGCAAAATGGGAAGATAAGGTGCTGTGACAAATTGCGGGAATTCGTCCCTTCTCCCCAAGTGGGATCCTTAAGCCCCCTGCATACCCCCCTGTGAGGTTAGGGAGGTGAGCCCGTTCTGCAACACCCTCTCCACAGGCTGAGACAAGTGGGAGCTCAACAGGAGAGGCTACCCCTTTTGGGGACAAGAATGCCTCCAATGGCTTATGTGGACTTCTACAATATACCAAACGCCTGAAGAAAACGTGAAGTTATATTATGAACAATGGGAAATGGAGAGGGAGAGGGAGAGGGAGAGGGAGAGGGAGAGGGAGAGGGAGAGGGAGAGAGAGAGAGAGAGAGAGAGAGAGAGAGAGAGAGAGAGAGAAAAAAAAAAAAAACAAACACAAACTTATATCAGGAAATCTCCTTTTATTAAAGGATTTACTTTTGCCAGGTTTCTTTAACAAACGGTGAATAGTGAGTCCGATACATGCTTACCCGAAAGGAGAGCTGGTTTCCAGAAATGGATGAAATCTATATGCAAATGATGAGGATTCTTACACACATGCTGTCACAGGCAAAGAGATTAGTATTATGGATAATGACATGTGGAATCGACTTTGCCTTATATTCCTTAAAATGCTCCTGTAAGAAGTGGTATATTGGGAGCACCACATGCAAACAAACTAAGATTTACAACATATACAAAAATCAAGACCAGTCTTACCCAATCACAAAGTAATTTAGCCAAACGCATCAGAAAGACTTGAATACATTTTAATGTTTTGCTTTAAAGCATATTAAAAATCCATCTGTGTGGAGGAAACCATATTTTGGCAGCGAGGTGATCAGCAACTGGATTGATTGTTGATTTTAATACTAAGGTCTCAGTAGGTATCGCGATCTGAGGACTCCTCCCTCCCTTCCTCCACACTTTACTCTTCCGTGGAGCTTTCCTCAGGATCTTTCTTCCTGCGCCTTTGGATCTTCCAAGAGTCTTGTCCTTTTTCTTTTGATGCAGGTAGGGTGTTTCTCCTCTGGATGCCACGCTGTTGGTTGGGAAGGCACCAAACTGCATGATCTCCCTGGGAGTGAGCCCCAGTTGCAGGGAAAAAGCGGCCATCTTGAATTGAGCTAGACCATTCGAAGCAGAACAGCTAGTACATGTTGGAACTTTCTAATGGTGTCTCCACAAGTCCCAAACCTTCCGGGATGGAATGCCAGTAGGGCATAATATAGACTAAGAGGTATATACTTTTTCCTTCTAGTTAAAATTATATCTAAATATGATTTATTATCTAAAAGCATGATGGTTAGATGTTTGGAGATAATACTAAGTGGGTGGTCCCGAGTAATACACTTTTGACATGGATTTTTGAGTTTTATAATAAAATGAAATTTGGAGGTTTTAGTGACCTATTTTTATACGTTTTGACATGAACACTAAGAATAATATTTTACATTTGGTAATTTAAAGTATATAAATTGATTTGGTTTATGTTTCTCATGTTGAGCATTTGAAGGTTCCATTTTATGGATCAATAAGGTAGCTTTGCTGTTTTCTTGGTTTATTAACCTTTCAATGGGCTATTCACCTTATATCCAATTCATAGATTAATATGTTTGTTTTCACTTAAATGCTGATCATTATGAATAAGTTGTAAATATTGATTGGATAGAATGTTGGCATTTATTGCTGTACATGCCTACCCAACAGATTGAGTCAAAATAGAGAAAACTGGTGATCTATTTTTGTATAACAGTCATTTGATCAAAAACTTCGGATGAATACATAACTAATTCAAAAAGTAAATAATATATGTATTTATATATGACAATAGATGTTGTAAGATGGCCGAAAAGTGATACTATGGTATGTTATTGGTCCTTCTCGAATAGACACAATGGAAGGACAATTAGTCATCTGAATCTCCATATATTTGTGAAAAACAACTGATATGCACGATCATGCTGCACCTATGAGAAAGTCCTGTGTATGGTGAAACGTGTCCGTTTTTAACCATGCTTCTATAAAGATATTTAATATTTTTCTAAACAATATGTTCGGCTGTTTTTTTTTGTTTGGTTTTTTGTATTTTTTTAATTTTTATTTATTTTTTTATTTTTTTTATTTTGACTCCTGGATTCATGCTTGCAGAGTTTTGTTAAACCGTGGAGACGATGTTACGTTAACAGTGTGTTTTGATATATGTAAAAGGAAATTGATTGGTATTAAACTGATTTCTGTTGCAGATTTATTCAGCTTCAGACATGCCAGTATAAAATATCTCAAGGAAGCAACATTGAAATTATTTTTAGACCGATAATATTGAAAGTTGAATAAGAGTCATAGAAGTAACATTTAAAGCTACACTCATTATTATTAACGTATTTATTGAGCACAGAGCGCTTTACAGACTTGTACAACAATACAGATGCATAACAGAGCGCTTTAGAGGTATACAACAGTACAGATGCACAACGGAGCGCTTTTCAGAGGTAACGGAACAGATATACAGAAGAGATGGGATACAGAGGAGAGGGGCACAGCTGTACTGGGTGACAGTGAGTCGAGGGGCGATGTGATGCCTGTGTTGAGGCAGAGGGATTCCTTGAAGCGGTGGGTCTTGAGTTACAGACTATGGCATTATATATATATATATATTAGTGCTTATACAGTGCTTTCATCAAAGCACTTTACTTAAAACACTCTTATATAAAATGATTACCCGACAACCAAAATTAATCCTGATTTGTCAACCTTGGAAGGATGAAAGTTGAGTAGGCTTTTCATGGGTCCAAACCTGTGACCTGCAGATCTCACACAGATCCCAGCAGTGAGTACTTCATCTGCTGAGCTATATTACCAGCCTTTTCTCCTTAAATGTTCATACCACAACATTTAATAGTAAGATTTCTCAGAAAGCTATATTTCTTACTAATATAACCTGTATTACAGTCCTTGGATGTAGGAAGCATACGCACTGGCCCACTTGTAAACGAAATAATAGTATGATATGCCATTTATAACGTGCCTATACACAAGTGTTTCAAGGCGCGGCGAGGCAAGGGAGGGGGAACAGAGGGAAGATGGACCACGATCTTACTAGGCCAGGTGTCTGTTAGGGAGAAGTTGGACCCCCACCAGGGGTTCTGGGGGTCTCAGCTATGGGAGACCCCAACAGCTCCCATTTTGTCCAAAGAAATGCAGCAGAGTTCCAATCAAGCAGCAACATGTTCCAAACTGTGTTTATTTCTGGGCAGCAAAAAAAAAAAAAAAAAACACAGAGGGCTTCGTGCACAGCGAAAATCCAGGCACGGTTTTTCCCGGGGCTAGTTTGCAAGCCAGCTTTGTTACACACTGCAGGCTGACATGACAAAATTGGACCAGCTCCCAGAAACCTATCTCATCTTGAGATTGGCTGCTAAGTGGTAGGTGGCCTATAGTGCCCTTATAGGAGCCTGATCATTGGACATTTGGACCTTGGTGTCAGTGGGCTGGCCTAGCTACTCCTCCCCCATTACCTAATTCTAAAATTGTTGCATTGTGAATTTGTTCCCATTAGTTTTAGCTGAACAGGCTTTTCACCGCTGGGCCCTCAGCGTTCATTGGCCAGAGCTGAGCCATTCCTGTTACAATTATGTTTCAAATGATGTGTGGGTCTTGCGGAAATGTCTTTCGTTCCCAGAGAAAAAACACTGGGCCCTGGATGTTCTGCTCTGACTTAATCGTATTTGTGAAGAATTAAAAATGCTTGTGTGCCAGAGTTCACTGTCTTTTAAAGAAAGGAATCTTATCTTACTGCAAGACCTTGAGCTGCTCCTGGGTTTGTGAGGTGCATTGCTGAAGTCGGCATGAATCCCCACTGCTGCTGGTGTTCAGTGAGACAAGTGTACTTGGCTGTAATTTTCCTGAAACATGGCTTTACACTGTGCCATTTGATTAGGTTAATTCATATGAACATCTGCAAGCCTTTAAACAGGAATTCTTGTGTTTTGTAGATTCTGGTATTGCTGCATTGAGGCTAATGTAGCATGTAGGTTGCAGTGTTGGTGAAGTGGGTGCCTTTCAGCATATTTGTCACCGATGGGCGCCGTGGGGCCTGGTGCAAATGATGAGTGCGCTCCTTATTCTTCCTGCTGTTCTGTATGTTGATGTGCCTGGGGGGGGGGGGGGCGGCAGGAGTTTGATCTCGAGTTTCCCTCTTCATATCAATCAGATCGCGCAAGGGAAGGGGGTAAAGAAAAGTGCGGGGGGTATAGTACATGGGATAATAATCCTAATAACCTCAAGTAAAATAAAAAACGGCAAGCAGGGCGAGTGCAGACATAAGTGCTGGTAAGGGAACTGTAGGGATACAGAAAACAGTCCCCAGGTGCAGGGGTTGTCAGGAAGGCAGCGCAAGCGTGCAACTGGTAGGGTTTGGGCGTAAGATCAGATGGGTGGACAGGTAACCCGTGCAGTCTCAGTATCATCCAGGACTTCAGCAGGGGAGAGAGGGGAAGAGAAAGCAGAATTAAAGAGGAAGGTTTTTAGGTGCTTCCGGAACCGAAGATGGTTCTCAAGTTGCGGGGAGGCTGTTCCAGAGGGAGGCCCCAGCCGACGAGAGAGATCTGCCGCCAACTTGTTGCTTGGAGAAGTCACTGTGGGAGTTTGAGGCGGATGAGGGTGTCATGGAAGATATTTAGGGAGAGTTGAAAGGTATTCGGGTGCCATGACTTGGGTTCCCAGACGGTGCCGCCTGGGCATGCCTGGTAACACCTGGAAGCTGCCCTGGCGTCTCCTGCAGCACCACGCTATCTGCGGTGGTCACCGGACCACGATTCCCAGCAACCCTGTCAACCGCGGCCACATGATGCGCACGTAATGTGCATCCACGTTTCACGCTGAATGCGTATCTAAATCCTTCCCTCCCTTGAAGCGGGTGCTCCTTAACTAATTTGTTAGTTCCTGAGTGCTTTTTCCTGTTCGCTTTGCTGTTTCTGATTACCCGACCTGGTTTGCAGTACAGATTGCCTTTGTTATCGCCTTTTGGATTTCCGATGCCGGATTCCCTCTGCTCTACCCCCTGCTCACCCCCTCAACTTCTTGCTAAACCCTCTTGTTCTGACGCATCCGGACTTCTGAAACCTTGCACCGCGTGTCAACGCCTGCTTTGTCTGGCGCTGGACACCGTTAATCACAGTTCCTCTCGTGCTGTTGTTTTTGCTACATTCCCCATTTGCTTTCAACTCTCCTTCTTCCTCACGGAACACATCCTGCCTCACTCAAGGTCTTCTTTATTCACAAGGATGCTATCCTGCAACACAACAAAGAACACGAGCCTGGATATATTGGTGACTATTTGGACGCTCTCCTGATTTACCACTGGTCACTCGGATTGGATTGTGTGTTTATTTTGGGATGCTCTGCTGTTTTCCACAGGACTGGTTGTGGGACTAATTAGCTTGCGCCCTCATGCTGTTCGGGTTAGGTGGTTCTGCACAGACTCGTAATGGATTTGGGACTTTCACCTCTACAGTCTTCACCACCCTACGGACATCAAGTAGGTTACTAGCTGTCTTCCTGATAGAGCAGGTAAGAGTGGGTAATTGAGGGGTGGTTATTGCTGAGATCCAGCTTTCCTGGCTGCTAACTGAACTGTTGTATTGTTCTTTGTCCCTTTAGCTCTGTTGTTGCTGCTCCTGCCTTTTCACTCAAGCCCCTGGCCTGCCAGGTGATATTTATAGTCCTGCAGGCTGTGCTCTTTGAGGGGAAAGACTATCATACATCGTGTTCGGGACTTTCTAAGAGTGAAGAACCACCTGGACAGGGTGGAACATCTGTATCACTTAAGATTGTGACATCAGGCTCCAGAAGGCTTGTGGACGATGCAAAGGGTTTTGAACTTGATCCTCGCAGCCACTGGGAGCCAGTGCAGAGATTTCAGTCCTGGAGAGATATGATCCCTGTGCTTGAGGCCCAGGATAAGTCTTGCAGTCCTGTCCTGGATGAGTTGAAGAGTGCGTAGAGTAGAAGCAGGCAGATTTAGAAAGAGGCTGTTGCAATAGTACAGCCTGGAGAGAACCAGAGCTCTGGAGACAGTGAGCTTCTGGGGGAAGGAGAGGAAAGGAAGAATACCTCTGAGGTGGCGCAGCTGGTAGTGTGACTTCTTAGAGATGTCAGAGATGTGAGGGGAGAAAGAGCGTGTGGAGTCGAGGATGACACCCAGGTTCTTAGCCTTGCAGGTGGGAGCAGGAAGAGGCCAAAGAGAGGCCGGCCAGAGAGCTACAGGAAAGGAGGGAGTGCCAATGAGGAGAATCTCAGGCAGAGGTCATTGGCAGTACACCACTCCTGGATAGCAGACAGTCGGAGATGAGAGACAGGGAAGAGGTGGCCAAAGGTAGCCTGAAAATGAGCTGAGTGTCATCCGCGTAGCACTGAAGTTGGGGCAGAGAGTGGCAATGCGGTGGGCAAGGAGTGACAGGTATTGGTTGCACAGCCAGGGAGAGGGGTTAAACCCCTGGGGACACCACAGGTAGAGAAAAACATAGCAGAGAGGAAGGACCCAAGTTGGCCGGGCAGGAGGGATCGGCAGATGGTTTCTTAAGAGGGTGCACAAGGGAGTGCTTCAGGGGGGATGGGAAGACTCAGTGGTGAAGGAGTGGTTGCAGAAGTCTGCCAGGGCAGAAGCCAGGGTGTCAATGTAGTCCTTTATGGTTTTAGAGGAATAGGGGTGAACCTGTTTTGACAAAACTTTCATGGATCGGACTTGTCCAGAAACCTCATCTGACGAGAACAGGGGAAAGGCAGAGAAGGAAGGAGGGAGGAGGGGTGGCTGCAGAAGGGCCAAAGGAAGAGAAGAGAGGAGAGGAGACTGGAGAGGTACAGACTGCGTCAGTATTGGCCAGTTCCTTGCAGATTTTAAAGAGGTAATCCGAGTTATTAGATGCCGCCGAGACGCGGGCTTGGATATGAGCTCTCAGTCTTGGTGAGGACAGAGAGCCGGTTTTGCCTTTGGAGCAGACGACAGGCCAGTTTGTCAGAGGATGTTCAAGAAGCACGCCATTTCCTCTCGGTTTAAGGGTGACGAGGTCTGAGTCATACCAAGAGTTGCACTTGGCTTTGGGCTTCAAGCGGATCCTCATGACAAGGATATCAAGGGTATGGGATATAGCAGAGTGGAGCATGGAGAGGGCTGTGTCAGTTTGAGAATCAGCCAAAGGAGGAGCGGGAGTGGGGGGTGAGAAAGTGGCAACGAAAGCCTCAACTGATAAGCGCTTCATGGGTCGGATGACCGAGAAGGTGGGTGGCAGTGATGGAAGTGGCTTGGCCTGTGGGGTAGAGAGGGTGAGATGGGAGGAAAGGAGAAAGTAATCCCTCCAGGAGAGTGGAGTGGTGAGAGGGACAGAGAGGGGAATGTCTGAGGAGATCAGAACATCCACAGTGTGCCCTGCAGAGTGAGTCGAGCCAGAGGGGAGAATAGTGAGGGAGAGTGAGTCGCAGAGGTTGCGAAAGAGTCCAGAGGGAGAACAGGAGGCATCCAGGTGGATGTTGAAGCCTACAAGAAGGAGTTGAGTGGTCGAGGCCAGGAGTGAGGAGTAGAGGTCCTTCCACTCAGAGAGGAAGGAGGGAATCTGACCAGGTGGCCGATCGATAGTAGCCACAGTAAAGGAATGGCTGGGGGGGAGAGAGAGAGCCTGCAGATGAGACATTCAAAAGAGGAGTAGGCCTGCATGGGGATGACAGAGGCAGGAATCCACTCTGGGAAGATCAGCGCTACACCCCCTCCGGAACGGTTGGACCTGGGCGCAGAGAGGATCTTGTAGCCGGCAGAGAGGAATGTGTCAAAGCTTGTGACAGAGCTGAACGTGAACCATGTCTAGGTGAGACCGAGGACATCGAGGTACATTTCTTCCAGAAGGCAGCAGATGTCGGAGGAGTGTTTGACAGCTGAGCATGAGTTGAGTCGCTATAGGAGAAGGTTGCCATCCTTGAAGGACCACTGGGGAGGGGTACCAATCAGAGGTATGCCCTGCGGAGGTGTGGAAGGATCCCGAAGGGGGGCAGAGAGTGAGTGGGCAAGGGAGCCGAGGAGGAGGCAGCATGGGGAGGTGAGGAGGCCGTGCAGGGGGGAGAGGGGACAGCAGGAGATGAAAGGAAATTGATGAGGCGCGAGAAGCGTCTATCAAAGAGGTGAAGGTTGGCATGATGGCCTTGGACCAGGACGGCCCCATTTATTTTTTTTAAAACTTTTTTTTATTTAGTTTATTATTTATAATGCGCACCAGACCCAGGAGCATTAGGGCACAGCAGAAAGGATATGTTAAACTTGGTTACATGGCCAACAGCCCGACATATATAATAACACATCAGTATATACAGAGTAAATTACATAATCGCAAGAGAATTCACTGAGATTACATGGGTACAAGGAATACAGGACAAAATAGACAGTGGCATATCAATATATACAATGTAGGTTGTATGGTTAGGTGGCATAGAGTAAGGTGGACGCAGTACATTAGAGTTGTCCAGGTGGACTTGGTGCAAAGTAGGTGACTCCATAGGCAGAGGATAGGAAGCAGAGCGTCGAGAGTGTGTTAGTCTGAGTTTATTTGTCATTTTCCTTTTAGCCAGTTGGTCAAAATCGGTCTGAATTTGGCATAAGGCTGGGGGGCTCTAATACCTGGAGGTAGGGAGTTCCATAGTTGCGCGGCCTTGAGTGGGAAGCTATGTCCCCCAATAGTGGATAGTCTAAAACGTGGAGGCAGTTGGAGTTAGCTATTCTCGTCGGTCTGGAGGACGTTTTTTTGAAAATTCGGTCTGTAAGGTAGGGTGGTGCATTATTATTGAGGCACTTGTGGGTAAGGGAGGCAGTCTTGAGTTTGATTTTTATCAGGGGTAGATAACCATTTGTATTCTCTTCTAGTAGAGGAGATATGCTCACTTCTATTGATCTTCAATGCTGCTCTCAGGGCATTGTTCTGGAGAACCTGTATTTTCTGGATGGTTTGTTTATTCGCTCCGATGTAGAGTGCGTTACAATAATCCAATTTGGAAAGTATAAGGGCTCTAGCCAGCGTGAGGCAACTGTCAGTGGAGAGGAATTGTTTACTAGCTCTGATTAGTTTGCATGTGTATGCAGTAGCCGATGCAAGGGAGTTAACTTGTTTAGTGAAGTTCATGGTGGCGTCTAGGTAGAAGCCTACGGTCTTCACTTCCTTGGCTACTTTTATGTTATTACCATCAATAGCGAAGTTGGCATAATCTGGGCTAAATTTGGCTAAGAGGGTCGGGGTGCCTAGGATAATGAGCTCGGTTTTGTCGTCGTTCCAACATAGACCATGAGTGGCCATCCATGCCTGAACGATGCTGTAAATTCTATTCACCAAAGCCAGATCAACGGCGTAATCGCCTGAAAGCGGAAGGAGGATTTGGGTATCGTCTGTATAGTTAGTATAGGCAATACCCAAATGGTCCATTTCGTCAAAGAGGGGCTTGGTGAATACGTTGTAGAGTGTGGGTGACGCACAGGATCCCTGTGGAACGCCGCAGGTTATGGGTATAGGGTCTGCTGAGACTGAGGGAGAGAAGACTCTCATGGTCCGGTTACTCAGAAAAGACTCGATCCAGGTTATGGCCTCGTTAGAGAAATGGGCTGTGGAATCTAGATGACTACATAGGACTTTATGGTCGACCAGGTCGAATGCAGCCGAGGGGTATAGAAGGAGGAGTAGTGCTGCTTGGCCTTTGTCTCTAAACTCATCTTTCTGGGCCTTAAGGTCAATTAGGGCCGTCTCGGTGCCATGTTGAGGGTGGAATCCAGATTGACGATATCCTAGGAGGAGGTTAGATTCCAAGAAATTCTGTATTTGAATATAGGCCACTTTATCTAAGATCTTTAGAAGAAATGGCACAGTCGTGATAGGTCTGAAGTTTGTGGGAATGGCAGGATCAAGGGTTTGCTTTTTCAGTAGTGGCAGAACCCAGGATTCTTTCAGGTTATTCGGGACAGTACCGGTGGTGAATGACGAGTTGATAAATTTGGTTATGAAAGGAGAGAGTTCTCTCGCGGCATCCTTGATAAATTGCGCTGGACATTGGTCTCCTTTGCAATTGGAAGGTTTAAGTCCCAGTATGACCTTCTTCACCTCGGTGGTCGATACTTTTGAGAAGCTGAAACGTGTTTCTTGTTTGTAATGTGGTAGGGGAGCTATGCTCTGAGGCGTTTGGGGTGCTATAGAGGCTTTCTTGTGGGCAATTTTGGTCTGTAGGTTGGCTACTTTGTTGGTTAGGGCCTGTTGGATACTGGAACACCACTTTTTGTCTTTGATATAGTTTTCTTGTGGTACAATGGGTGTTTCCAGTTCTTTCAGGATAATGAACAGTTCTTTAACGCTACACTTGGATTCGGATATTCTGTTATAGGTTTCCTGTTTGGCTAAAAGGATGTCTTTTTTGTATTGAGATGAGACTTTGGTGAGGTTTAGTTTATTTTCGGTTGATGGGGAGAGTCTCCAAGACGTTTCCAGATTTCTTTTGAGTAATCTCAGGTTTTTAAAGTGTGGGGTAAACCAAGAGTTGAGGTGTTTTTTGGGTTTACTATTCCTTAGTTTCAGCGGTGCAATATTGTCAAGGGTTGAATTCATGACCACGTGCCCCACATGCAACCCCGTTTCTTCTGCCAACCCCTCAAAATCCTTTATACCCCCCTCTTGCCATATGTCACCCATTGGTGCTATCCCTGCTGGCTCCCAGTGCTTCCTGATCTTTAATCTTAGTTGCTTTGGCGGGGAAAGAAAAGCAGCTAATGGAAACTGCTGGGAACATGGGGATGGATTCCCCATTAGCTGACAGGCTCTCCGCCATATCTCCCACCCAAGCATCGTCATCTTTGGGTGGCTTTCCATGTCCAATCTGGGCAACCACAACATTTCTTTTAGGACGAATTAGGCACAGTCCAAGCGGAACAGCCTGGATTCCGAAGTTGGCTCCTCAGAGAGCCATTTAGCTACATATTGCAGTTGACTTGCTATATAGTAAATCTCGTAATTTGGTACTTTTATGCCCCCTTTCTCATGTGAGTTTTGTAGTTTCCAAAGGGCCACTCTGTTTCTTGTCCCATGCCAAAGGAATTCCCTGCATATGCTATTTATTCTAGCAAAGAATCATCTAGGTATCAAATATGGGATGTTCCCAAAGTAATGCAACAGTTTTGGCAGGACCACCATTTTCAGCATTGCCCCCTGCTCCATCATCGCCAAAGGGAGCTTCACCCAGAACTTCATACTGTTTTCAATATTCTTAACATCTTTTTCTGTGTTGCATTTGTGCTCTGCTTCCACCGTGTGATAAATATCTATCCCAAGATATCTAAACGTGTTAACCTCCCAAGGTATCTGCAGGATCGGTAGTTGTTCTAACGGGATCCCTTTGTACCTGCCCAATGGAAATACACAAGATTTCCTGGGGTTCACAGCTATGCCTGAAAGCCTTACAAATCGCTCCATCACCTTCAGGACGTACTGGACATTTTCTTCTGGGTAGCGTAGGTATAACAACATATCATCTGCGTACAAAGAGATTAAATGCAATTTCCCCTTTTATGGTAATACCTATTATGTCATACTGCTGTCTTAGGTATATCGCCAGAGGCTCTAAGGCCAAGATGTACAACATAGGGGACCACGGGCATCCCTGCCTAGTACCGCTACTGAGTTGCCACCTCTATGATGTTACCGCCCCTGTCTTAACTCTGGCCAGCGGCTCGCTATATAATAGTTTGGCCCATCTGAGGTATTCCGTTTCTATTCCATAGCTGGTCAGGGCCGCAATCAGCCATGGCCATTTGACCGAGTCGAAGGCCTTAATTGCGTCCAATGAAACTATTGCCCTCTCGTCCGCCTCCTCGTTTGCATGTTCAGTGACTCGGTGGAGTTGCCTAAGGTTATTTGATATATTCCTGTTGGGGACATAACCTGTTTGGTCCTGGTGTATCAGTTTATTAATGACTTTTCTCATTCTGTTTGCCATGACCGCCGTCAGTATTTTACTGTCCTGGTTCAACATCGATAGGGGTCTGTAGGAGCCACACTCACTACCTGGCTTATTAGGTTTGGGGAGTGGTATGATAATCGTCTCCCTTAGGAACTCTGGTAATTTCCCGACTTCATATGCCTCGTTCAGCATCTCTAGGAGCAGGGGGATGGGGGGAAGAGTATCTCATTTTTGTACATCTTATAAAATTTGCTGGGAAGTCCATCAGCCCCCGGGGTTTTACTAGTAGGTAATTGCCTTACTACTACTTCCAATTCCTCCAGAGTGATCGGTGCGTCTAGCTCCTCTCGTTCTTCTGCACTAATCTGCGGCAATCCAATATCTTCCAGTGTTTCACTTATTCCCTTGTTATCGTTGTCCTCTGCATCTCCATACAGGATACGGTAATAATTTGCGAATTCCTGGTTAATTCCTTCTTGGGTGTCTACTATACTCTCGTCTTTCGGTATCATTCTAATTGCGGGTCCAGGAGTCTCACTTTTGTATAACCATGCCAGGACTCTCCCTGGTTTATCCCCCCCCCTGCATGCTGCCTCTCTTTATAGTTGAGATTGCACAACCTCTCCCAGAATCCCGCGGATTTCTGTTGCAGCTTAAGTATTGCTTCGTTGCTTTCCTTAGTATTGCCTCCCCTTTTTAGTGCTGCCTCTAGCTCTTCCTGTAGTCCGACTAAAATCCCTCCTTGTAACCCCTTGGACTTGGCTATAGCTATCCCTCTCACTACTACTTTAAACGCTTCCCAGAGCATACCACCTGTCTCCACAATACCAGTATTAATCTCAAAATAGCTTATTATTTCCTCTCTCATGTCCTCCCTAAAAACCTCATCTTTTAGCGCTTCCGCTCGGAGGCGTCATGTCAATATCTTAGCTCTCGGGGGTCTATATTGCCATGTTAGTATCAACGGCGATTGGTCCGAGAGGACCCTCGCTTTGTATTCCGCTTGCGCTATTTCTATCATTATTCCATGTGTGACAAACATAGTCCAGTCTAGTGTGCAGGTTCTGGGGGGCTGAATAGTGCGAATATTGTCTGTCTTGCAGATGGTGTGACCTCCATGCATCTTCTAGCTCTAGATCTGTTATAGACCCACTCTAGCTGCCAGGGTGTTGCAGACTCTATTTTGGCATCTGATCTGTCCATTTTCGGGTCGAGCACACAATTGAAGTCTCCTCCCCAGATCACCGCCCCCGAGGTTCACACTGAGCTTGCTATATAAAGTTTTAAAGTATGCCGCTGTGTCTTGGTTTGGGGCATAAGTGTTGATACATACTTCTTTTTTCTCCACCAACCCCCTTATTATTACCATCCTCCCATCTGACCGTAGAGTGTAACAACTGAAATGGAACATGTGGTGCCACCCAGGTAATCATCCCTCTAGCATAGGCTGACTAGGCTGGGCCCACTACTGTACCCCTCCACTTCCTTTGGACCACTTCTAGCTTTTCTCACGTTAGATGAGTTTCTTGTAGCAAGGCTACATCTATTTTATTCCTACGCAAGTACATCGTAACCTTATTTCTTTTTGAATAGCTATTGAGCCTCCTGACATTCCAGGTGACTACTTTAAGGTCGCCCATGACGTGTTAGGTTCCTGCTTCCCCACAACCCCCAGTTACAATTCATATCTAGTCTTTTCAGGGTGTAGGCTGGTACCCCAAATGTTTCCCAACTTCCCCTCTCCCAAACTCCCCCCAACTACCAACACCTCAACTTCCCCAACCCCGTCACTCCCCCCCTCCTCCCACCCCACCCCAACTTCCACTGCAATCCCCTCCCCTTACTACCCTTCCCCAACTGATGCCCAGCTTCATCACTGGATCTCAGGCGCCCCCCGCATCTAGCCCTTTTCCAGCTAATGCCGTACTCACGGCTCAGCAGGGAGATATCGGCGGTTCAACTTTACTATTGCTCGGGGGTAGGCCTTCTCCAACTTGTAGCTCCTAATTTATGCATCCAGCTAAGCGCACTCATCGCTGCCCATTTTACATTTCACAGATTCTAGTCTAGTCCCATTTGTCCAAGTGTCTCATGTTTAACATCACCTACACTTTTCCGTGTACCCGTTCTGCAGTCTCTGTCCCTAGCTCCCTTCTCCCCCCTACCATCATACATCGCATTATAGTCACTTATCGTGTTCTTGCTGGCTCTGCTCCTCATCTCGCTCCGGACAGCCATTCGCATCCAGCCACGTCTCCGCCTCCTCCGGGGTGTCAAAAAGGTGCGCTCTGCCTTTGTGGAATACCTTGAGCTTTGCAGGGTATAGGAGCATGCATTTGTATCCTGCTGCACGTAGTCTCCTCTTTATCGCTACGTAGTTGTACCACTGTCACTGCACCTGCATGGTTTAGTCCGGATATGCAGTGATGGTCGCAGACGCCCTTGTTATCGTCCCTCCTTTCCGGAAGAATTCCAATATCTTTTCTCTATCTCTGTAGTTCAACATTTTTGCTATATTTGCTCTAGGAGGGGCTCCAGGCTGCGGTCTCCTCATCAGAGCCCTGTGTGCACGTTCAATTGCAAACCCTTGGGAGAGCTTGCCTGCTCCCACTTCCTGCAGTATCATGCTCTCCACATAGTTCGTAGGGTCTTGCCCTGCCTCCCCTTCTGGGAGACCCACCACACGTATATTGTTGCGTCTCGCCCGTCCTTCGGCATCCTCTGCTTGATTCTCCAGGTTTGCCACTTGCTGCTTAAATACGTGGACTTCCCTAGCATTAGTTGTGCTAGTGTCTGTGTTTGTCTTCACCGCACTTTCCAGGCCACTCGTTTGTTCCGCCAGAGCTCTCACATCTTGTCGCAGCAGGTTGACTTCGATTCCCACTGCATCTATCTTATTTTCTAGTGCAGTTCTCAAGTCTGCCATCGCTGCGCCCTATGAGGTTTTTAGTTCCATTATGGCTGTCAAGATTGCATTGTCCTCGTGGGTGGAGGCCACATCTGCCGGTACATTCAGCGTACCTTGCGTCGGAGTGGTAGGGGACTGCTGTGACTTGGCAAAGATATCGATCATGTGCTGCTTGCCCTTGACTTTACCGCCCCTTACAGACATTGCTCCACTCTGTTGGTGCCCAAGGGCTTGTTCTCTCCAGAGGCTAGCAACTCCTGCTTATCATGTGTTTCTGTCCGTTATTATGAATGTCAGTGCTCCACAGTGATTGTTTTCACAGGTCATGGCCTAGCGTCTTGATTGCAGCTGTGCCATCCCCGTATCGTGGCCGCATTTACTGGCTTATGTTATGGCGCTGCTAGCACTTCAGTTTGCCTGTTTATCCGGTCATTCCTGGTGCATGATATTCATGGGCTTCTTAGTTCTAGTATCCGTCTTGCTTGTTTCAACAGTATCGCGTTCTGTCACTGCGCAGTGTGCAGCATCTCCGTGGGGCAATGTGCAGCTCTACTTTCCCTTTCTGAAGAGCTCTGTGCTAATCAACCTCAAGGGGGCAGAGGGTCCGTCGTTGTCCAGCCCCATCTCCCTGAGGCCGTTCCCCACTCCTTATTATATTAGCCTATCTTCAGGCTTTTGTTTAAATGCTGTTGGTTTCCTATAACAGTCATTATATAGTGTCACCTCCTGTGCTGATCCTGGGTCTGCTTGCCACCGCTCGGCGGTCTCGTTATGTGCAGGATTCCGGCTGCTTCCCACTCCATGGGAGCCTGATCCGACTCCCCAGCCCGCAAGTAGCTCTTAGCGCATCTCCTCCAACCTGCGTGCGGTCGCGTAATCAATTTCCTTTGTGTGTGCTTTCACTCCTCAGGTCGCGTGACAGTCATTTGTATCAGTCCAACAGTCCTGGAGGAATGTATTCCCAGGTCGCGTGTCCTTTATTTCTCGCTCGCCACCGTTAATAAGACGTGCCGCATGTGGTGTGTCCTTCCGCGGCTGCTCCTTTCCCAGCGCCGCATTTAAGGCTCGCGAACCGCAGGTCCCTGACACGCTATCAGCCTCGCGGGTGTCTCGCAGCTGTCCCGCTATCAAATATACACGCCCTGTGCGTGTGCGCACTGCTGTTCCTGCTCCTGTGGGGGGGGCACTTGCTGTGCGTTTCCGCGTCTCCCGGTCTTCGCGGGGGCCGGGTCCGCAGATCTCCTCATGCACGTACAGCAACGAGCCACCACATGCTCTGCTTGCCGTGCCGTGCAGTCTCCAGCCTCCTTTGTCTGCCTCGAGATTTCGGGCTCGCCACCCGCTTCTGCCTGCAGGCCCGCGTGCTTTTAATATCACAGGAGCACGGCCACACGTCTGCTTGCTGCAGCCTGTATGTTGTACCTCCGTTAGCAGCCCGTTTTTATTTTCGCTCCTGATCTCGTCGCGGGTCCCTTTGTCCTGGGGTCGCCGCCATCTTGTTGTTGTTGCCGGCGCCCTCGGTCCGGGGCACAAAGTGACGGATCTTCTGTTCGCCTGGCTCAATTTATTAATAGATACGTGCTTCTTCTTCCCATCACCTTCACACGTCTATACTGCTATTTTGGTACAGCAATCTTCTGCCAGACAGCTCGTGCTTTCCAGGATCATTTAACGGATCTTGGAGCTATGTAGAGATGCAGCCTACTCCATGGCTGCCAAGCCACGCCCCGTTGGGACAGTCCCGTTAGAATAAACATTAATGATGACCTCAGAGGAATGGAAGGAGGCCAGGAGGGCATCCCACCGGGTGCCGCCATTAATGGGAGAAGAGGAGAAAGGGAGCATGGAGACCATACGTAGGGTCCGTAGGTCTTGTGAAGGAATGACAAAGAGGATGTTGGTGAGCGTTGCCTTGGAGGAGGCTCTGGTATAGGTGTCGGTGATGGGGAGGCCTGGGTTGGAGACCAGGAAATCCTTTTTAAACTTCTTCCTACCAGATTTCGTGAGGAGGGCAGGATAGTCAATAGAGAAGCAATTAGAAAATATAGGAGAGACAGGGAGCACCATAGAGTAGGTAGGTAGGGAGAGGAGAGGGTGTAAGGGAGAGGGGAACACTAGGGAAGGCAGACGAGACGGCGAGAGCCAAGAGAGGAAGCCAAGCAGTAGGACAGGACTAACAACACTCTGGATTGAGGAACTATCCAAATGCATGTTTAAGACAGGTGTAAACAACCTAAGTTTGAGAATCCTGAATGGAGGGAGAAAGACCTAGGGTTCACAATGCATATTTAAGTATTGATACAGTGCAACTGAACAACAGGGAATAACTCCTGTAGGTGGAAGGGGGTAGGCAGGGAAGTCAGAGGGATGGTAACTGGCGTCCCCTGCGGACACCTGCAGACACAGCCAGGAGCTGCCTAGATGGGAGCCGCCCTTAGCCTAGGGGCCCTTCGCCGAGAGGGCTGCCAGCAGGGGGCTGCCAGGGATGGTCAGTAATGACCAGATGGGCAGCCAATCGGGGAGGGGATGTGAGCGTGCTGGGAGGCGGAAGCCAGTGGGACCAGGCCAGGAAGTGGCTGCAGAGGGAGGTGGGAGGGGCGATGCCTTAGTGCTGTTGTGCGCTTTACAAATCCGAATAAATAGGAAGGAGGGAGAAAACAACGCTGCGCAGGATGTGCACAAAATCAGCAGAAAAACACAAGATTGGAAGCCCAGAGAAAGGCTTAAAATAGGACTAGAGGAAACGGGAGTGGGTGATCTGTAGATATCATAAAAAATTATTTCTTTTTAACTACACCATTGATTAAACATCATACTGTGTAACAATTTGATAGCCCAGTGAGTTAAAAGCTCAACTCTGACCGGTGCCAGCGTGCACTTTTCAAGTTCTATTTCAGCAGGGTTAAATCATCCTTTCATCTTTAAGGTTAATAGATACATTATGTAATGTTATATTTCATAGTAATACCTATTTTTACAAGGCTTCAAAGCAGGAGGAGTCCGAAATGCAGTGCTATACATAAAAATATTATATTATACCAACTATTTTACCTGGACATGGGACAATCTAGGCCACATAAACATCAAAACATGGAATTTTTTTGTAAAAATAGATAGGCCTAAGAAAATTAAAACTTTCAAGTTGACTCTAAATAAGGTCTGCGGGCATCCAGTCTGCTTGGTCGATATTGACCAACACTACTCCCCAGCTGTAAATTTGCCAATAGAACACATTGGAGAAAGCCAAAACCTCAGTGACCTAAGGAAGGGTTCTGAGAGGGGGTATTGTGATGGAAGAATTCATTTTAGTACCCGGCGGGGGGCATAGCATTGTCTTACCCGCCTATGTGGAGGCTCGGAACAGGGGCATTAATATGCGGTTATCCCGCCGCTGTGAGCCTCCTGGCTAAAGGCTGCCATCTCCCCTGCCGCGAGAACAAGGTAAGTGCCATCCCTCCCTCCTTCCCCCACCCGCCTTCCCCTCAGATCTCCCTTCCTCCCCTTAGCCCCCCACGTACTTTCATCATTCTGGTCCTGATTGGGGACCGATGCGCCAGGTACACTTCTGTCCCTGGCGTGCCTGCTTCCGATCTGCAACATGCCACCACATGGAAAGGGAGAAGGGACTACGTGTGTTCCCTTCTCCCGCTCCATCGCAGCCATTATTTTGGTTTACTTTATTTTCAATTATTTTAATGGCCGCCATGAAAAAGGAGAACAGACTTTGTTTCCCTATTTGTGGCAACCAATTTTTTTTTTTCTGCTTGCGAAACAAACTATAAGTACCCCTAGGCTAACGTGCCCAGTACCTTTGCTTTGCTCTGGACTGTAACTATGGGCCCCTGATGCAGTAATCCTCCCCTCCCCCGCCCCCTGTCTCGGGGCTTATTGCTTAATGATTAGGGTGTACAAGTTGGACTTGTTTATGATGACCCCAGATACAAGTGGATGACGACCTATGTTTTTGATAAGTGGACCACCTGCAAGATTTTAGTTGCATCCTGTCGGCCTCATCGACATATTTATGCCCTCTACACACAAACTGAAAGGGAGAGTGTTCGTGTTTACCATTCGCAGTAATGTTGGCAGTTAAAAAAATAAAAATTAAAAAAAAAAGGCAAGGGTGTCTCATTACCAAGCCATGTGCCAGTCCTGTGCAAACAGATCCCTGATATTGATATTAATCAAAGAGGCAGCAGGAGATTCGCCATGGCATTGCACTTGCCGTCATCACCAGCATTTGTGAGTGCTAGTATTTGCTAGATGGCTACTATTGTTGCAATTTACAGTTCAGCAGCACAGTTGTCAAGAAGCTGTATAAAAGTCCAAATTGATAAGATAACATGCAACACCTGGTTCATGGTTTATCTTTGAGGCCGCTATTCTCACAGTGGCTTTATTGGCGGCAATCCAAGATACATAGACTTTGAATTGTCAGAGATTAATTTACGACATAACCGTAACAGACAGACATTAGATCCACAGTAGGCTTATTTGTGTAACTTGTTTCAACATTTTGTTCAGGTGGTATGTAAATGTGATGGGATTTGGGACATTGGCGCTGAGAAAAAAACTGCCATTTGCAATCTCTGTGTCAATTAATCCAATCGGGATGGTTTTGTTGTAAAATAAGGAAAAAAACTAAATCCGTTTCCATGAATTTCACATCACTTAATGTTAATAACTAGTTTGGCACACTTTTTTAGATTTCTTTCCATGTTTGGTCACTTATTGTCTGCCCTTGTCAGCCCTCAAACGACAGACATTATACAAATATTCAGTGTAGCAAAAGTGTTCTGCTGTGTGGCTGTATGCTGCAGGAAATACTGGCTGGCGTGGAGAGGAGCTGAGTATTTGACGTTATTTCACTGCGCTGCCCGCTGCTTGGGAAAAAAATATTTTGCCTTTAAGGAGGCTGGACTTTTGAACACTTCAAAAACCTACGTGCTAGGCGGAGCGTAGCAGAAGTGTTCTGCAGTGTTCGGGTGTGGAGCCGTGGGAGTGCATCCAAGTAAGTCTCTGCTTACTGATTTGTGTGAACATTTTGCAAAATTTAATTTCTCATCAGTTATTACTAAGGTGGCCAGTATTGGACTCTGTATTCATCTGCCCAGGACACGCGGCATTGAGGAATCTAACAGCGGTGGTGTCCCGGTCCCATTCGTGGATTAACACACAGGCATTTTTGGGCTGTTTGGTGCGAGAAACCATGAGTATATACTCCATGGGAGTGGCTTTTTAGGCACTGCATTCCGTTTATAGCTGGTCTCCTCTCCGGCAGCATTAACAGATTATATATAGTCTGAAAAGATCAGGTTGATACCGCTGGGGCGACTGTGGCCTGTATTGCCTTTGAGCCCCAGGCGGTAGTCTACAGGCTGAATTAAGTTACAACCATCATCCGATTGGGCATTGAGTGGCGTGGATCTGCCAATTGTCAGCAGGAACATTTTTAAGGGACTGCTGTGATTAAATTGTTGTTACAAGAATGAAAACACAGGGCATACTGGTCAGAAGCCCGACTATGAATAAATCGTGATCTTCGGCAGTCAATATTCTGCACTTAATAATCCCCTCAACCCAGAAAAAAATAAAGTCCTTTTTTCATTTCAAATAAGCAAGACACTGAAGCCCCTGGTCTCCCGGGTTAACTCATTGCTCCAGGAATTATGGAGCATGACTCGATTACATCCATAGACCACAATGGGTCACTCCTCAAATTATGCCAACTGGCTAGGAGGAATTCCATGGCACCAGGGGACCTTGAGCATGATAATTTAATGTCCTCTAACCTTTCCCGCATGCCTGACAGTGAAGGGGGCATGATTGTGGGAGAAGAGGGGGAAAAAGAAACCACAAAGGATGGGAGTAGTTCACCCCACAAGAAGAGGGGACTGGATGTCCTGCAGATGAAATTGATTACCTTTTTCAGCTATGTGCCAGGATGGCGGAGGAACAAAAATCCTTAAGGGAGGAACTGACAAATTAGTATTCACACTAAAAAACTCTGAAGTCCTGATATTTGAGGAGTTGATTAATCAAAATACAAATCACACAATAAGCGCCACTTCATCGACCAGGAAGAACGAGTCCACTCCAGAAAGGGCATATGTGGTGGTGGAATCAGATAGTGGGGCACTTGAAGCTATCTGTGCAGAACTTTCCTTGTTAAATGCCCCAGAATCTCCACCTAGAAAGCTCAAATGTATAAAGGTAAGTAAGTATAACAAGGCATTGAATTTGCCCCCAAAGGCTATAAAGCTGAAAGCCATGATGAATCCGAAACGCCTATTGAAGGAAAAGGGTGCAACCAGAGTCCCGAACACCTTCCCATATGGCAAGATTAGATGAGTTTATTTAAAGGGCCCGATGGACGGCTTTCTAAATCCCTGAACCAGCCCCATAATAATTAAAGCTGTGTGCTGGGTGGACCGGAATGGGTGGATCAAATGCCACAGGTGACCAGCATGCAACGGCAGATACGACATCCCATTGATTTGACTAAAGAAATACAGGAGAAAATACCAGTGCTCGGGGCGAGTGCAGGTGAACTACTGGCTGCATCGAATACCAAAAAGGTGAGCTTGGTACCAACTTTATCTCCTGAAACCCTGAAGGTGGTGGCCCCATTAACGTGGTCGGGTTGAGCTGCCAAGTCCACGATCCAAGGTTAAGGAGACCCAAATGAACGATCTAACATGGTGCGCAGACCTCATTCATATCAAATTTGTGGAGAAAAGTATGTCGCTAAACGGCCCTTTTTTTTTTTTTTTAAACAGCTCTTGGCTCCTGGAAGTACTCCATATAATACCGGATCTAGCCTTAATCGGCACTAATGATCTTCTAAAACTGGAGCTGGCTAAATTTGATAGTCCAGATAATTGGGTGGTGGTGACCTGCGTGTCCCCCATTGTGGTGGAAAGGATTTGCAAAAATGTGCAGGCAATGAGCTAGCTTGGTTTCGAGACTCGGGGGTTTTTGTCCAAGCCTTGCATAAAACCCTCGACTCTGAAAAAAGGGACTCTAGGGAACAACAGCCCAGCCATAGGAGTCTGGACAGTAATCCAGATCCTAGGAGACAAATGGGAAGGTGGGTGGATATCCCTTCACAAATTCAGTGACAGGAGAAAGGGTTAAGCCCTGAAGGGTTCTCAATTTTGTCCTAGAATTCGAGAGGGCATGGGTCCTTCCTGCAGAATCCATAAAGATACTGAGATCTATGTCTTGTTTTTCTTTACAAGATACGTGGCTTTGTGACTCATTTGTAATGTATGGTTACTCCTTAATTTTTCATTTGGCAAACCCCCCTGTGAAGGGTAGACCTAAAGTTGGCCTGTGCATGGGCGCTAGAGTTACACGGAACCATGGTTGAATTTAACCCCGGCCCTCCCCACTCAAACTTCTTGGCGGCAGCCGTGCTGAACCCTGGAGACAGCTCTCTACCTATCCTGGTGGCTACATTGTATGACCTCCCTTAAGGAGCTCTGTCAATGGAAATTACGGATGCCATGATGGAAACCTTAAGAGCCTGGGTGGACAAATTCCAACGAGGGATGGTTTTTGTAACTGGGGATTTCAATGTTCATTGTGTTCAGGTCCACCTGGGTAGGAAGGGAATGAATATGGGCCCCAGATCAAGGGGTAAGGTGAGGGTAGGGGAATGGTTGAGAGTAATGGCAGAGTTTGACCTCGATCCCATACAGACTGGAGATGGGTTAGAGATGTTCACATGATCAAATGGTAGCGATAGCACGCAAATAGATTTAATTTTCATGAACAATCAGGGGGGGGGGAGTCTATCGACGTAGGTTAGAAATTGGAGAAACAAAAGTGAGTGATCATTCAATGTTAATAATGTCCACTGAGAAAGTAAATCAAATAGCAAGAAGCAGGTTGAAGAGTCAGGCGGAGGTCAATTCAGGATGCAATCACCTCTGTTGGTCAACTAGAAGGATAGAGAAATATAACGCCCTTCTCAGAAACCACAATTTAGCGGGTGATGGGTTCAAATCACAGGACACCATATTGGAAACTATCCCCCAAGTCACTATGGACATAATGAAAACTAGACAAGTGGCCGTCCAAAACGGCCTCCATCGACCTGGTCGTCGATTTAACCAAAAGATTGCTAGAAGCAAGAGAACTAAACCCTGCCCTTCGAGCTGTAGGTAAAACCCACTCTTGGTCAGAGTCTTAAGAGAAAAACAATAGCCAGTCTGAGGGAAAACTATAAAATCTGGGTGAGAAACCATCGGTTTTCATGCAAAATTACAAGGGTTGGAAATACTTCAACAGGCTAATTAGAACAAATGATTAAATAAAATTCTGGTACTGGCTAGGGAGCTCCCAAGGTATGCCCAATCAACCAAGGGAATTGGTGACTAACCGAAGCAAAATGGGTTGAGTACATTAAGAAATCCTTTGATAGCCCCCATAGCGCAACCTGGAAAGTTAGACCCATGGTAAATTCCATGATTGGTGAATATATAAAAACTGTCGACGTAGAGGTGAAAATTAATCAATTAAAAGCATCTAATGAAGCCGGCCAGGATGGTCTTCTAATTTGGTTCTGATGGCAGACACTGAATTGTGGGCACATATCCTAAACCAATTGTTTGCACATGTATGTTGAACGGGTAATATCCCTGAGACATGGAATAATGCCATCCTATTTCCAGTCTTTAAAAAGGGCCAGCATGATCTCCCAGAAAACTGCAGACTTTTAGCCATGCTTGACTTTAGTGGAAACATTTTTGCTAGCATTTTGCTGGAAATACTATCTGCCTGGGTAACCCAAAAGGGATTGCTAACTTACTATCAAACTGGATTTAGACCATGGTGCTCAATTCACCCAATTTGGACTTTACTCACGCTAATATCCTATACGCAACTTAAAGGGATAGTCCAGTAAAAACATTTATTTAAAAAATAGATAGGCAATATTAAAAAAAAAAATACTAGCACTTTTTTTTTTTAAACTTCCTATGTAAAATTTTGAGCTATTCAAGCTCAAAATTCGCAAAAGCAAGCACATTGGCGTATCCATTTTGTGAAATGGATGCCCGCCTGTGCTGGCTTTTGCTTTTGCGGCACTAATGAAGGAAACGCCAGCCAGCTGTAGTAAACAAAAGCTACCGCTGGGTGGCTTTTCCTTCATTGGTGCTGTATGCGGAGGACGGGGACCGGAGACCAGAGCAGGAAAGCTGCAGCTGAATCTCGGTAAGTGCTATTTATTTATTTTTTAAAGAATGAGCACTAGCTGCATATTTTTTTTTTCTAGGTTTTCCGGGCTGGAGGAGCCCGGAAAACTTAGAAATAAAACTGCAGCTTTAAAAACGTTGTATTTATGTTTGCGGTCGCTTTTGAAGCGACCGCAAACATAAATACAACGTTGTGTTCGAAAATGCTGCGGTTTTTCTTTCCAAGTTTCTCAGGCTCCTCCGGCTCGGAGGAGCCTGAGAAACTCGGAAAGAAAAACCGCAGCGTTTTCAAACAAAACCGCGTTGTGTTTCTGCCTGCTGTGGCTATCACTTTGGGTCTCCGGTGCTCCCCCAGGGGAGCAGAGCACCGGAGACCCAAAGTCAAAGCCAAGGCAGGCAGAAACACAACGCGGTTGTGTTTTTGCCTAAATCTGCTTTCCCATTTGGGGCTCTCGGGCTCCCCACGGGGGGCCCGACAGCCCCAAATAGGAAAGCAGATTTAGGCAGAAACACAACGCGGTTGTGTTTCTGCCTAAATCTGCTTTCCCATTTGGGGCTCTCGGGCTCCCCACGGGGGGCCCGACAGCCCCAAATGGGAAAGCAGATTTAGGCAGAAACACTGCAGCATTTAGCATTTCCCATTTGGGGCTCTCGGGGCCCCCCGTGAGGAGCCCAAGAGCCCCAAATGGGAAATCAGCTGTAGGCAGAAACCCTGCGGCATGTAAACACAACCGCGTTGTATTTCTGCCTGCCTTTGCTTTCACTTTGGGTCTCCGGTGCTCCCCTAGGGGAGCACCGGAGACCCAAAGTGATAGCCACAGCAGGCAGAAAGACAACGCGGTTGTGTTTGAAAACGCTGCGGTTTTTCTTTCTGAGTTTCTCAGGCTCCTCCGAGCCGGAGGAGCCTGAGAAACTTGGAAAGAAAATCCGCAGCGTTTTCAAACACAACGTTGTATTTGTTTGCGGTAACTTCAAAAGCGACCGCAAACATAAATACGTTTTTAAAGCTGCAGTTTTATTTCTAAGTTTTCCGGGCTCCTCCAGCCCGGAAGACCTAGAAAAAAAAAACGCAGCTAGTGCTTATTTTTAAAAATAAATAAATAGCACTTACCGAGATTCAGCTGCAGCTTTCCTGCTCTGGTCTCCGGTCCCCGTCCTCCGCGTACAGCACCAATGAAGGAAAAGCCACCCAGCGGTAACTTTTTTGTTTACTACAGCTGGCTGGCTTTTCCTTCATTAGTGCCGCAAAAGCCAGCACAGGCGGGCATCCATTTCACAAAATGGATGCGCCCATGTGCTTGCTTTTGTGAATTTTGAGCTTGAATAGCTCAAAATTTTACATAGGAAGTTTAAAAAAAAAAAAGTGCTAGTATTTTTCTTTTAATATTGCCTATCTATTTTTTAAATAACATTTTTTACTGGACTATCCCTTTTAAGCCCGGCATGACATTATATGCCTGTTTTGTGGATTTTTCTTCTGCTTTTGATAGTGTGGACAGAGAGAACTTATGGGAGATGTTGGAAGTGTGGCAAATAGACACCTCGCTGCTTTTATTAAAGCCCCATACAGCGGGACGGAGGTCAGAATCCGACTCTCCCAGGAGGGGGAATTATCTAATCCTATTGCGACAATGAGGGGACTGAAACGGGTGCGCTTTAGCGCCCCTGCTTTTCGACCTCTACTTGTCACTGCTTGCACAGAGACTGGGAGGAGTGGCAAGCTTTCCACCGCAATATGGGAATAAGGGACTGGTATGTATATCATACTTGGATGACGTTATCCTGGATGGAACTAAAATTGGATTGCAGCGTTCTCTGCTGGCCCTTTCGGAATTCGCATCTAATCTCACCCTGAGACCAAATGTTTAAAAAAACGAAAATTATGGCTTTTGGGAAAGGTGTGTACTCCTTTTGACTGGCGTCTGGGTGGGGGGCAGAAAAATGGAAATTGTGTGATTACAGGTATTTAGGAATCCCTATTGGGGCACATTTTTCTCGTACTTGTCTCTTGGAGGAGGCAACTCAAAAAGCTTGGACCAAATGGCTCGTACTAAAGAAGACTAATGACTCCCAAGGTGGGAGATGTATAGAAGCCAAGATCCTAGAATACAAGATCTCAATTGTACCTTCTATCCTCTATTCCTTTGAAGTATTCCCATGGAAATGGGTAGTATCTTTGTGCAAGTTGGAGGGAAAGATTTTACGATCTGTTAAACTTGCCCCCAGGTACTCCCAATACAGGCAATCGGACTGGAATTAGGACTCCCCTCCCTTTTTATGTCTTGTTCCCTGGCATCTTGCAATCTGTGGGCCAGGATAAAATACTCTTTAGGGGGACCACAAAGTTTACTGTCACTTACACTTCAACATGTCTGTAGATATCCAAATGAGCGAATGGTTAGCAACTTGGACATAAGGGTTACTCAGTATTTGGAGGACATTGGTGTAACCCAAATTCCAGATACTTGGTTGGGATTTATAAAGCGGGGGCCTATGATACTGAGCAGGCATTAACACATCTTAACACACTGAGGATGTTTCGGGAATGCATCGGGCAATCTTTTGTAATGGGTAGCCCTAAACCTTATGTAACAAAGACTGTTTCCGGCCTTGATCAGGTTTATCCGGTCAGTCACGTTCCAGAAAATATTAATATTTGAAAACACAGGTGCTTGTGCAGGAATCCCACATTTTAACAGGTTATGCAGATTATGTCGGAAAGATATTGAATCAGTTAGTCACGTGCTAACGCAATGCGATTCTTTAGAAAGCCTTTGTTCGCACCAACGACCAATTCAAAAATCCTTCCTCCAATCAGTTTTGGAGTGCTTTGTTTGGGGCGGAATCGCTTGTGTTATCTACAGCTGCTATGCATGTCTGGGAACTAGCTTGTAGAAATTCTGCAAGGGATGATGATTGAAAAACTGATAGTGATTTTGCGTTTGTAATATTGGTATGGGTCACTGTTTTTGGGTGGTCAGCCTAATTTTATCATGCTAATGTATCTATTTTACTGTGTATTTTACTGTGTATTTTATATGTATTGTATGTGTTAGTGTGAAATGATTGCAATGCAATCAAAAACCCTTTTAAATAACAAAAAAAAAGAATATTCAGTGTTAAATGGTTTCTGGTGTCAGAACCCACATGTGAATGTTTGTCCAACTTTATCAGGGCAAACTGAGTGTTAATAACCAACAATATAAGTGGGTTTTCAACCACAAGCCCATCCAGAGAAGTCAAAGTGCACATTTCTATTAAGACTTTTTCTAATGGGATCTTACATGTTTGGGGTCTTTGTAACTCTGGTAAGTGTTAAATGGCAAGGTTGTTCTCCACGTGGTGACTTTGAATGATTGCCCATTGAAAATTCTTGGCTGTCTCGATGGTGCTCTTAAAACGAATAGCAATCTGAAGAGTGCGGATTGGCTTTTTTTCAACTTCACAACTGTTTTGGTTTTATTTTATGTATTGAACATTTGTATGGTGCCTATACAGCAGAAAGTGTTTTCAGGCACCACAAGACGAAGGGGCAGCGGGGAAGAGAGTAGGGCATCAACAATATACGGCCCTGGTAGGCCTTGTGACATTTGGGTTGTGCAAGTTCAGCAATATGAAGTGCAGAGGGGTGGTGGGGGGAACAGGTCGGAGGGAGGGAAGCTAGTGGGAGGGAAAGGGCGGGATGATGGAGGGAGGGGTCACCCAGGGGCTGGGTAAGTGCTACTGGGAGCCAGGAGGGCAAGTGCCCTGGGGGACAGGATAAGGGCCAGCTAGTGCGTGGAGTCGAGGACAAGACTCAGTAATCTGGTCAGGGAAGGGTCCCCAAAGGAAGTGCTAGTAAGGAGGTGCTGTGGCAGATTGGTCGAGGGGGGCGGGGGGGGCCTGGCCCCTGTGTGACTCAGAAGGGACCAGGTAGGCAGTTGCAGCAGCAGAGGGGCATTAGCAAGGAAGGGGGGGGGAGGGAAGGAGGAGGATAATAGTAAGGTCTTGCGCAGCTTCTGGAACTTAAGGAGAACTGGCTCATGTCTGAAAGGGGTGGGGAGGCCGTTCCAGGGGGAGGCTCCTGCTGAAGAAAGAGATCTACCCCCCCATCTCTGCTTGGAGAAATGTCTGACATGCAGTGTTAGAGCTAGAGGATCGAAGGGCTCTAGCAGAGAGGTATTTAAGGAGAGAAATTTGGATGTAGCATGGTCCCTGGCCCCAGAAAGCCTTGTGGACGATGCAGAGGGTCTTGAATTTAATCCTTGCAGCCACCGGGAGCAAGTGGAGAGATTTTAGGGCTAGAGAGATGCAGTCCCTGGCTGTAGCCAGGGATAAATCATGCAGTCCTATTCTGGATTAGTTGAAGAGGGTGAAGGGGGGGGGGACATTGAGTTTCTGGGGGAAGGTGAGGAAAGGGAGAATGCCTCTTAGAAGGTGAAGCTGAAAGTGAGCCTTCTTCGCAAGGTCAGTGATATGAGGTGAGAAGGAGAGAGGAGTCAAAGATGACACCCAGGTGTTTTGCCTCTCAAAAGCGTGTGGGGAGGGAGGCCCAGGGAGGGCGGCCAGAGAGTAGGGTAGAAGGAGAAGGGGGAGAGTTCCAGTAAGAAGGATAGAGATCTTACAGGCGTTAAGACGGAGATCCTTGGCAGCACAGCATGCCTGGATAGCAGTCAATCTGGAATTAGAGAGGAAGGAGAGGAGGAAGAGAAGGGAAGCTTAAAGAGCTGAGTCATTGGCATAACACCGGAAGTGAGGAGAGAAGGAGAAGATCAGGTGGGCAAGAGGGGCAAGGTAAAGGTTAAAAAGCCATGGTGCGTGGATAGAGCCCTGAGGAACACTGCAAGTAGAGAGTGAGATAGAGGTGAAAAAAGGACCCGTTTAAACCTGGGAGGGCTGATTCACTTGAGATGTGGATCGTTTGGGCATGAAAATGCACTGATGTACACTCATTTCAAAATACACAAAATGCAATAGCTTTTGTAAGACTAGCGGAAGTGAGAAACCCTAACAAAAATACAATGCATGTTTTTCAGCGAGATAGAAGTGTGATAAAAGGCCAAAATGTATGCAATGTGGTCAAGACCTAGGATGTTTGAAGCTGGAGGTGTGAGCAGTTGCTGGCATGATCTAGTGAACATGTGAGCTGCAAATAATCTGAGCCTGATGTGCCTCGTAGCAAATAAAGGACTCCTTTTAACTTGCACCTCAAATGCTAACAACAAATAGCAAAAAGCGTTCTCTGCTCAATATGTCCTTTTTTTATGCTCTCGTGAGTGGGGCGTAGAATTAAAAGGCAGATAGACACAGAACTCTGCATAATTTACAACATATTACAACCCTTGTTAGCTAACTCCAGGCAAACGCGCACTGGCAATGCCAATAGGTCTGGCTTTGTAAATGGAGAGGATACGGCGAGTCCGTAAACCCCACGGAACGAACAAGCATTGGAAAAGCCAACTGTTTTGGCTTTTGTGTAGGTTTGGGATAGGTATTTGCAAGGCGTGGCCATAATGGTAGCTGGAAAATGGCGTTATTAACTCGCCATGTTATAGCAGTACCTGGAAAATGAATATTTAATCCCAAAACGGTATTGACAATCCAATATTGTTTGCTTTTTAAATGCTTGTTTTTAACAAGACTTCAGTGCAAGGAAAAGGTATACATCAAGTGGCTGAAGGCACATTGAATTAGGACATTTTGATTACGCGAGTGGCACATTTACAACTTCAACTAAGCCATTAACTCAAAATACACTACTTATGAAATAGCACTGTCAGCCCATGTGCAGCACAAAGTTTGATGTTGCTGCCTGCTAGAGCTAGCTCAAAGATAACCAATGTGTTTTGTACGGGGATTGGCAGGTACTGGGTCGGTATGGCCATAAGGATTAGCATGGACATCGGCAGTCAATGGGTGTGTAAATAACTAAACACCCGCGAGACTTTGTCCCTCCTAACCTGCCATCTCCCTTCTAGCTCTATTCCTATGCAATAGTGTTGCCCCATCTAATAGTCCAAATTAGAAACGTTAATCAAAACAATTTGTTCGTTTTGTCAATGCTTATTATTGTAGATTTGCCCGTGCCTGTACTTCATGTCTGCCATATTTCTTAGCTCTGTGCTGGCTGTGTAACAGTATTTGTGTATTAGTTTATGTGCACAGCACCAATCCTGTATGCTCCCGAAATCAGCCTAGTCTTGTTTTCATTCCCATCTAGCCTTGCTTTTTGGATTAAACACTATAGTTTTCTTCCTGTAAATCATATTGGACTGTTTGCTGAGAAAACCATGGTCACCCTAGTTTTACACCTTAACCCGTTCCACTATTAATTACACTGCTTTTACAACACTTTAACTAGACTTTGCAGTCTGGGTGCCACTTTTGCCCAGATAGATTTCAATGCATTAGGGGCAGTTGTGGCTGGTGAATTTTTTAATTGGAGGGGGCATACATATTTCACACAAATATGCAAGAGTTATAGTGTACCGAGGGGTCCCAAACCAAACAAGTGGCGTTTGAGAGGGTTCCACCCCGTGAACTTTTTAATTGGTATGTAGAATTGTGAATAGCCCCAATGTAATGTGATGTGTGTATGGTTGTTGGTGTTGAAAATAACAAAAATATACAGGGAAGAGGTAGATCAAATATTCGTAAACCAACTAGGTATATGGACAATTGTGAAGGGTATATTAGACTATTCCCAAGGGATGCTGTAATCCTAGCAGTCACTAAAGCTAAATTCACCAGAAATCACTTACTTTTTGTAATGTTACTGTTTAAAGCACAGACGGACCTAGCTTAAGAGTAGCGGAATGATATGCAGGGTGTGGGTAGCAAGTGTTTGGTATGGCATCTTTTAAAAGTAGGCAAGTGGTGGGATCTCATTGTAGAGACTCCTCTGTCTCCTGCACACTGTTATACTGGGATACGCCAGTCGTATGTATATTTAAGAAACAGAATGCATGTATAAAAGCCATTTTGGAAACAGTTAATTCAGGATAGAGGTAGGAGCTATTTTTTTTTTTTTAATTTTTTTATTGGTTTGTTACAAACCTTTAAAAAATAGAGAGAGAGAAAGAAAAAGAAAGAGAAAAAGGAAAAAAGAAAGAAAATCTCAGAGTACATTAGAAAATTCGTTCTTGAAGAAGAAAGATTTACAGAAGGAGCTCCAATCGAAAAATACGGGCAAAGATAGACAGAGACTAGAGGAAGACATGTGGGAGAGGCATAAGACTAAGTAGGGAGCGTTGCAGTCCAGAACAATCTTAGATTTCCAATGTTCAAGCTAAAGTTATGGCGACTTTGATGTCGTTTTCATATTTTTCCAGCTTTTCGATCATCTTTTCAAGAAGGAAAGTCAGTTCGATTGTTAGGCTGCGTTCCATGTCTTGATGCATCATATCCCACCAATCCTCAGCAGACAGAGTTGGTCTTGCCACAATGTATTTTCTCAGATGATTAGATCGTTCCTGTCGCAATTGTGTGCAATACAAAATAAGATGTTTCAATGTTTCATTTTCTTCCCCGCATAAGCGACAGGTCAATATTGGAGCTCCATCTTTTTGACGAATTGCCAACATTTCTCTTGTTGGGAATTGGTTCAAGCGGAATTTCATATAAAGGAGTCTACGGGCAGTGTCTGGGAACTTAAGCAAGTAGGATTGAGGATCATTTAATTTTCTTGCTTCGGCTGGACATATTTTCATGATTCTATGAGTTCCTCTTATGTCCCCTGTGTCAATCCAATCTTGCTGCCATAATAGTGATTTTACTTTGACGGGATTCATTTGGAGTAACTCTCTGTTAGTGGATAGATCACTGAGGATGGTGTCACAGCGTGTTATCCATTGGGACAAAATACAGTTTGTCGGTCCTGTGTCTGTACTGGTTAGAATTTTGTATTGAGGAGCAGTTGAATCGGAGGTTATTTTTCTAAATTCATTTAGAGTGGTCCACATTACTATTGCATTAATTGACAAGAGACTTAGCTCGTATCTTATGCAAGCTGTTGGTACCCCCATTGGAAGGCGCAAAACTTTTGACCAGAAGTGATGTTCAAGCGATGACCATAGTGTGTCTGGACATCCCACAGCACTATTGGCTCCGTGTGTAATTGCCGGAATGAATTTCATTTTTATAAAAGTCCATGACAGGTTTTAATGAATATTTACCAAACTTCTTATTAAGTATACAGGCCTGTGCTGTTAGTTGTTTGCATTTATCCTTTGTTTTCGCAACCCAAGGAGACTCGTTGATACTTGAGCTAATGCACATGCCAAGGTACATGGTCTGGTCAACGTGTTGTAAGGCCTCCTTCCCAATTCTCCATTTAAATTTTTTCAGCCCCTCTCTCTTTTTGTTTTTTTGAAGATCTTGCAGAGTTAGGATTACAGATTTTTTAGAATTCACAATTAATCCGTTTTGCGTAACGTATTGATCAAGAATCTGCAATTTCCGTTGCAGTCCTATTGGTGTTAACTCCAGTAGGACTAGGTCGTCCGCATACAGGAGCCAATTTACTTCGTTTCCGTTTATTTTTGGAGCAAAGGCGTTGATATTTTCAAAGGCAGCCCCCAGGTCTGAGATGAACAGATTGAATATTATGGCTGCAAGTGGGCAACCCTGTTTAACTCCTCTATAAGTATTTATTGGCTCAGAGAGGAGTCCTTGTTGATTCAGTCTCACCTTTATCACTGTGTCGGTGTGAAGTGCTTTAATGGCCAAGAGTAGACTGAGAGGACAGTTCCAGGTCGCCATTTTCTTCCATAATAATTCCCGGTCAATGCTGTCAAATGCCTGGGATAAGTCCACGAATGCAAGATAGATTTTCTTGTTTGCTCTTATGGCATCCATTTTCAAAATGTTCAACAGTAGCAGATTTAGGCCGCAGCCAACGCCTCGGACAAAACCAGTTTGACGGAGGTCCAGATGTTTTGTATATTCAATCCATTTCATTAACTGATTTTGTAGTTGGGTGGCAAAGATTTTTCCTAAGACATCTAATAGTGCTATGGGCCTATAGTTTTTCGGATCTGCTCTGTTTCCGTTCTTGAAAATGGGAATTATAATAGCTGATTTCCAGCTAGATGGTATAGTGGCTTCTTCCGTGATCTGTGTGAACAGTAGCATGAGGAACTCAGACCAATCCTCTGGGTTTTGTTTTATTAGATGGTTGGTAAGTCCATCAGGACCCGGTGCTCTTGAGGAGGAAGCTCGTAGGATGCTCTGTACTATGCTCTCCTTGTCAAACCTTAAATCCCACTTGGTGAGCTTCGGAAATTTAGGTTCAATTGTTGAGCTGTTTTTTCTATAAACCGAATCGAAATGAGTAACCCATTCCGCTTGTGGGACCATGTTTGTCTGAATTGCGCTTTGTTGACAGTTCATGTTGTTGATCAGATTCCAAAAGTCGGCTGAATTCTTATTGCTAAGCACCGCTAACATGGCTTCGCTATCCTGTTGGTATTGGATGGTTTTATGCGAAATTAGCCAGTTTTTGTGTTTCTGCATAGAGGCTTTTTTTGCGAGCTGTCGCTGATCAATATCGAGTTGTGCGTGATGTCTTAGCTCTTTTCTTAATTGCCTCTTTCTTACTGCAGTTTCGTGATTGTAGCAGTGTTTAGGAGCAAAGTCCGGTCTTTTTGAACCATTATGAGTAGTCATAAACTGTTCCAATACAACAGTATATTCAAGGCTAGCGTCTGTTGAATTTGTTATGAGGTTATAGTATAGGTCTGTAATTCGCTTCACCTCAGATGGCTTTATTTTCAGACAAATTCTGTTGGATTCTACTTCAACCTGATTCCTCCAGCTGTTTGGTTTCACTACGATCGGAGAAAGCAAAGTAAGTGTTAACTTACTGTGGTCGCTGTTTAGATCTTCTAGTATCGTTAGTTCCACAGCTCGTTGGCTCAGATTGTCTGAAATAAAGAAATAGTCTATAGTGGAAGATGCCTTTCCACTTTTCCATGTTGTTTGTGCTGGAATGTCTCCACTAGTGTTCCCATTTGCCATTGTTATGTTTCTTTCTTGTAGGGCCGAGCACCATTTTGCTGCCAACTTTTGCGTTGTGGTTGATGCTGCATAATCTTGCACGTCCCTCAAGCATGATAGATTGAAATCACCACAGCAAATTACGTTGGGTACTTGTTGCTCGCTATTGATCGCGTCAATTAGATCCAGTACTGTATTCAAAAATTTGTATGTGCCAGCTTCTTTATGATGCCAGTATAAATTGATTATGTTGAGCTGGATTTTTTTCCCGGGATTCATTGAATTAGCCTCTGCAATTGTATGTTGGATGTATGGAGTGTAATTACAGGCACTTTTCACTGTCCAACCTGAGGTTTTTTTCCCCATTGTTATTAAACCAGCAGATGGGCGACCTTTTTTTCTCGCTATGGCTGGGTTCATAACTATTTCATACTCATCTGATAATGGGCACACAGTCAGCCACGTTTCCTGCAGACAAATCACTGTTTGATTCAATGGATTTTTTTTAGATTCATTAAATAAATGCATGAATCCTCGGGTGTTCCATGAGAGTACATTCATGTGGGGACTACCGCGTCCCTGATGGCATTAGCTAGATTGCTCTCCCAGGATGCCAGCTAACCAATTCCAATTTTTTGTCGTGGTGTTATCATCCAAAGTTTGTGAGTCGATGTTTTGCTCACTTACAACTGCAGAATTTGTTCCAAAAATTGTGATTTTGATGTTTTCTCCCAAGTTGCAAAATTTTTCTTCTCGTGGGAGGCTAATTAATTCCTTGTTGATTTCTGACTTGTTGTTCGGTGTCTTGATGACAGCTTTAGTAGGAGGATTTAGTTTAGCATTGTTTGCAAAAGTAACCTTGTGGGTTGAGGGCGAATTGTTATCTAATGCTACTGTTGCCTTTGTGGAACAAGGGTCTGCAGTATTATTTTGGAAGACCTCATGGATGTCAAAGCCTAAAGATAGCAGGAACGAGACTGCATTTAGGAGTGAATCACAGACAATTCTGGAATTTATATGCAGTACAACTTTGTCATTCTGATGATCGTTGATGAAGGCCACTGTTTGAATATCATTGGACTCAATTGACCGGAGTCCAGGAACATGATGTAAAAGTCTAAGGACGTTGTTTCGATTCAGAATTAGGCCATCTTTAGTGTCCAATATTCTTTCCAGTATTAGCATATACTTTGCAGTTTTTCCCAGTTTATCTTTGTTTTTCGAAAAGATTTTGTTGCGATCTTCGTTGGTTTTTATTAGATACAATTGATGTTATGGGTATTTTGGGATCCTTCAGGATAGGCTGGATTGTAATAGCCATATCTGTCATGTTAAGTTTTGGTTTGTCGATTTCTTCAATCTGTGTTTTGCTATGATCATTCCAGCAAGCTAAGCTATTTTCAGTTCCAGAGTTTAGGGCTTCTTTCCGAGCACCCAGGCGGCTTCTTTTTTCCGCCATAGTTTCAAATTTGTTAGTTTTCGGTGGGAGCCAACGGGATCGCTTCTGTTGGCGGGAGTATTAGTTCACAAACTCGCCTGTTGCTGGCTCGGGGTGCCCCATTCAAAGAGTTTGACCGGTCAATTTTTGCCAAGGCCTCAGGACTTGTGATTTTGTGTGCCAGCTCCTCATCGTCTATTTCGGCATTTGTCACATCTTCATAGACTGATAGATTTAAGAGCTCTTGCTCAACAATTTCGATGCTTTCATCTATCACAGTTGTCGGTTCAGAATCGTCCGGGCACTTTTGCAAGACCTCTATATTGGTGTTTTTAGATGATTCGTTTGCTTTTTCTGTATTAACAAATACATTGACTGATTTTAGATTTCTTAGAAATTTCCTTGATCCCATGTTATTACCTTTTCGTTTACATTTTTGATTCTTTGATTTTTTTTCCTGCATTTTGCTTACATCGGCAATATGTGCTTTCTGGAATATTTCATAAGTTTTATCTTTTGTGTCGGGAAAGCGGCTTGCTTCATGTTCTAAAGGTCTAGTAATTCCTTCAGTATTAGCAGACGTAGACGGCACAGCGATACTTACATCCAACAGGGTGTTTTCAGGTTGAGTAGATAGAATACCTGAGGGAGATTTCATTGGGGTTTCTGATTGCTCGATATGAGATGATATGATGTTTACGTCTGGCGGACGAATAGCGACATCAGCAACCCGAATAGTCGGTGGTATCTTCTGTTACGAATCTGAGTGAGACACATCTGGGGGATTAGCTCCCTCGCTCGTAGATCTTTCATCCCCCAGGGGAACCCTCTGGGGAATACTCACATTCAGCTGCATTATTTGAGGCCTAAAGGTATTTGCCTCTTCTCGTCCATTCATTGTTGGGGATGGAACAGTTGTCCTCAATGACTGTTCTGAATCATTTTTGCGAAGGACACCACCTTCCCGCACAGTTGATAAGGTGTCTGACATTAGTGTATCCGAATCAGACTCCCGAGAAGCTGGTTGGGACTCGTCGTACATTCTCCTTGGTGGTTGGGCCTGTTTCAGCAGGCTTAACGCTTCCAATGTTATTTCAGACATTAGACGTTTCTCATCAACGTTTGAGCGTTTCTGGTCCGCAAGATCCTTGGTTAAGGTTTCAAATCTTTGGATAGAATCCTGTATTTTAGTATTTCCTCCATTATGCGATAATTCTGCTGTTGCAAGTTTAGAGTTTGTCAATGCTGCAAGTGTAGTTAGGTCTTTGACATTGTCATTCAATTGCTCATACAGTTTGTTTTGTCCTCACTGACCATAGCTATGGCTCCAATGCTCAAACGGTCTAAGATCATTTAAGGCTTCTTTCACCATCTTCTGCAGCTTGAGATCTTTCAATGTTTGGGAGGCCGATTTTCTGTAGTTGGATGATTTCCCTTTGGGAGGCTGGAGTCTAATAGGAGAGGCATTCAGCGATTCATCCAGAGATGAGAAGTCGGACAACTCCTCATTACATGAAGATATAGGCAGCCTTGTGATGGTTTTCGTGTAACCTGTAGGTGTCGCTGGAGAGGTTTGAGACAGAGAAATTCCGTTCCGTTGGTTTCTATTTTGGGAGCATGGTATGGGGGGAGATACGCTGGAAGCCATTCGTCTTCTTTTTCTAAGGCCCCTTGGCCATTCGCTACTCGGTCGTACATTAACCTCCGGCTCATTTGCCATGGAACAGGTTTCAATGGTGGACAGTCCACTATTTGGATCAATATCATTTGATGTTGGTTTGGCATTCAATGAGCTGTTCATTTTTGTCAGATCCAAGAGGAGTTTGTTCGCTATGGCCAAGGAATTGGTTTTTTCGTTGTAATGAGTTTTCAAGACATTAAGGTTGATACAGTTAGGAGAGGGATAATTGCATTTAGCTTCTCTAGCGCCTCGTTCCTCTTGTTCTGTCACAATTTCAGCCAAGTTATTTATCGGTACTCCGTTGATGTGAACTCTTTTCTCCATGTTGGAGGAAGTTTTATTGGGAGGCGAGGGGCTGATGGCATCTGACAGTGGTTGAGTGACACAAGGCTTGGGGGACAGTGAAGAACTCCCCGTGTGGGAAGTCATAGTTGTCAGGGAAGTGATGTCAGAAGTACATTCAAGCCATGAGCCAGTAGCTTCCGAGGTTAGCCGTTGCGATTTGCGGTTTGTTGAACCCCGTATATCTCCAGCCTGCACTACATCTCCCGGTAAGCATTCAGGCCCTGCCAAGTCAACAGATTGTATACATGGGAGTTGGACTCCATCAGAGCTGACAACATCGTCTACAAATGAGGACACTCCCAGCACTTGTGCACCACTCTCAGGAAGATAACTTACACTCGTGTTCATATTAGTTAGTGGAACACCATTACCTTCTCTCCATACTTCAATGGCACAGGGCCCCCCTTCATTCTCTCTGCAGGCAGAGTTAATAGAAACATTTCCTGTTTTTTTTTAAGCTCAATAGGCTTTCGGGAGAAAGACAACAGTCTGGCTCACTGTGCGAGCGATTTACACAAGAAACAACATCATGCGTGGTTCGCACGTCGCTAGCACAAACGCTAGCACAAACGCTCGTGTCTTCCATTGACACGCGCGGCAATGATATTATACGTGCGGCTGGGGAAGAATAGGATTTGGATTTCCTTACTTGATTGCTCCCCGCTGTTGTAGTAGACGCGACAAAGCGGTTCCAGGACACAGGTAAAGTTCCTTCAGATCCTTCTTCAGCGCGCTTCAACTGCAGACGGGTAAAAGGGTGGTGTATGATTCTTGACGGCACTTTAGATGTTACTCCTTGATCCATGAGGGTTGTGCCCCTTGAGCCTCGGGAGCCTCCAGAGACTCACGAGACTCTGCACCGACTCCGCGCCGCTCCGCGGAGTACAGGGGATTATAAGCACACCCATCTCAGTTGATAGAGATAGAAAGAGGGCTGTAAAGTTCCAACAGCAGTCCAGCAGGCAAAGCAGACTCGCGAGACTCTGCACCGACTCTGCGCCGCTCCGCGGAGTACAGGGGATTATAAGCACACCCCTCTCAGTTGATAGAGATAGAAAGAGGGCTGTAAAGTTCCAACAGCAGTCCAGCAGGTAAAGCAGACTCACGAGACTCTGCACCGACTCCGAGCTATTTTTAGAAAATTCATAAACAGTTTTCAAACTCCAGGGTAGTTCAGAATATGTTCAAATGTATTCCATCAGTGCTCAGTATAATATTACTCGGGAGCAGTATAATCGGCTATTAGACACAGAGAAACAATTTTAGATTGGAATTCCATCATTGTGTGTACAAAGTAATGAACATTTGTATTACCAGAGCAGTCTTGCCCAAAAAATATTCGACCAAAATACTGACTCAAAATGTATGTTCGTAAACAATTAAGACAGTCAGTTTGTCAAATGTTATGATCACTAATTAAGTCATTCAAAGTCTGTGGATGAATTGAAGTATCGGAAATGAGTGTCTGAGTAAAGCTAGGTAGATCAAATCTCAAAGGAACAGGACTGGAGCTAACAATCAAAAAATATAAAAGGATAAGGAGTTGAAATATTCTTTCAAACAGATTTTTAAATTCGTTTTTTTTACTGTACTTGATGTGGGTCAGGTGGGTGAACGCATTGGCCTCAAACATGTTGAGTATCACATTGTTCACATGGGGATTAAAAGTGATTCAACTTACCACACTAACCTTCCCATGCATTGGGAAATGTGAGGAGACATATTCACTTCACCAATATGTTGTCATCACGCTGATTTCAAATTTTTCACGTTATATTGGCCATTTTGGGTTTAAAAGCTCACTTTTCACAGAGTTCAGTGTTTAGATGAAATCCTAATCATCCTCCTGGTCAATACATATGGCACCTACAATTGTGGAGTAACCATCTTTCATCTCTGTTAATCTTTTTAGACTCTGATTCATTGCTTAATCCATTAGAACTATATTGACACGATATGCCCTGAAGTGGTGGGCAATGTTAAGGGCCTGAGCGAGTCAGGGTCCCTTAATGAGGGCAGCGGTGCTGTTACCGACCGGGTTGGCCCGCCGTCGAGGGGCATATCGCCATTAGAATCCGTATATATTTTCCATACATGGGTGCTAATGGGGTCTAAAGAAGAAAAATAAACGTACCTTTACTGCGCGGCCTGACGCCACTCATTGCTGTTGTCCCCTTAGTGCGTTTCAATGTGGATAACTGACGTCATCAACATTTCAAACTTACCAAGAGGATTAAAGCACTGCATGGAACCAGGCGTGCAGTAAAGGTACTTCTAAAAAATGTTTGAAAACACTCCCTTTAGAACCCGCGTAATTTCCTATGCGGGTGCTGAGAGGTGAGGGGGTTGGGAAAGCAGGGAGGTGAAGGCAAGGAGGGCACCAGCTATCCAGACTCCTCAGAACATAGGCTTGTACCATACAATACAGCCCTTGAGTTCAGAGCATCTTGATTGGCCAGTGCCTCCTCCCAGTGTGCTAATGACTTTCTTCTCCGTTCCTCTTTATATTGGTCTCTGTTATTCAGCTTCAATTAACCACGGTAGGGAGCTCACCTTTGAATTACTGAAGGTACTTTTGACTTGCATCCTCTTCCAATTCCTTGAATACGTTTTTCAAGAATACTTTAATTCCTTGACCTTTGTATATTTTTTGATTCTTAGCTCCAGACCTCTTCCTCCGAGATTGACATCTCCCTAACGTTCATTTCAGAACCCTCAATTCATCCACAGACAAATTACTTCATTATAGAATTTGACAAACTAGGACTTCTCCAGCATGGGGTCTGGCATGGATTCACATGCTCATGAATATTCCCCGTCGTCAGGCTGGGAATCCTCGGTAAAGAAAAAACCAGCATCAGTTTTGTTTCTGATCTGTCTTTCGTAGTAGTAGCCAATCACTGATCTCTGCGTCATACTGACCACAGCCAATGACTGCCCTCTACCTAAGCCCCGCCTCTGGCAGCCATCTTCAGATTTTTACCGCACGTTCAAGTGTTGGGATCCTCGTGCTATTGCTCTCGAGCGTTGGTGCTATTTTTTCACGTTTTTTTCTCAAAAACTCCGATTTTTCGGTCAAAAGAGCCTCAAGCTCCACCGTTTCTTCATCCGATCAACGGGGACCCGTGTCGGATTCGTCTACGCCCCTCAAGGGTGAAGATTTCGTCGAGCCACGCTTTTGGAGGATTCCAGAAGTTTCTCAGGCCCATCTCGGACATGGCCCAGGAGAAGGGAAGCTCGACGCCCGGAAAGCTGTTCAGGGTCTGCCCTGGATGCCAGCTTCAGAATGTCTTTAAGGAGGACGAACACTCCTTTTGTCTGTACTGCCTACATGAGGACAAGACGCACGTGGAGAAGGATTGTGCGTTTTGCGGCAATATGTCGGAGCGGACCATGAAGGACCGCCATCAACGTCTCGCCAACTGGCTGGAAGGGAAGAGCCCATCAGGCGAGAAGAAGAAGAAATCCGAGCGGTCTTCTAAGACCTTTGAGGACGCCACGGCGACGGGGGTCCAACACAAGGCCAAGCACCGCGAGTCCGCTGGCACCGGGGGCGCCGAACGGTCGGGCTTTACGGGCGCCAGGCAGGGCGCATCCTCCCCGGCACCATCAACCACGAGCCAACGCTCTGGTTTGGGTAAGAGGAAGGCCGAGCACCCGGCGAAGCTCCTGGAGAGGCCCCGATCGAGCTCGAAGGCCCCATCGGAGAGGGAGAGCGAGGCAGTGACCCTCCCCCCAAGGAGAAGGCGGTGAGCGCACCTATGGTGGTGAAAGCCTTAATCCATCCGGCCAAGGCCTCTATCGAGACAGTCGCGGCGGCCCTGGCTCAGCCTGTGGAGGCTACACCGGTGGTGGCGACCTCGGGGCTCAGAGTCTCCCTGCCACCGCGGAGGGAGTCCTCTTTTATGCCCATCGACGGGACCCCCATGAAACCTCCGACGGAGAAGAAAAAGGGGGGGCAGGAGGTCGTCGTGGATTCGGCCTCAACCTCTGAGGAAGAGCTGATCGAAGTCTTAAGCCACGGCGTTGGCGTGGAAGAAGACCAGCCCGTCGGGAGGGACCCCGACGTGGGAGACGACGATAACGTCGAGGGTGCCGACGGGGCCCCTGACCGCCCGTCGGAATCCCCTCAACCAGTGCCGCAAGACAACTCGGCGGCCATTTTGTTGGCTATACAGTCCTTCTGCTCGGAGATAAGGACGAGAATGCCGTTACCACCAGCGGAGGAACCGCTCCCGACGGGGGACCCGGAGCCAGGCCCTTCTGGGAGCCCTCCCCCTAAGAGAAGAAGGATTCATCCTCCACCTCCTTTTCAGCCATCGCGCCCTGTTCAGCCCTCCTCCCCGTCCACGACTCGTGGGGATGATACGGGGACTGACACGGCCGCGACGGGTACGGACGACGAGGTTTACAACGAGGATCTGCCGTCGTCACCTCCCACCCGGGCTTCCACGCCCGACCAGATTGGATCGTTTCACTCCATGATCGCCAGGGCATCCAAGCTTTTCCAGCTCTGCCCGGAAGAGAAGAAGGAAGGTTTCCTTTATCAACGGCGCGAGGCCAAGAGGAAGACGGTCCTCTCCGTACCTCTACTGGACGATATTTGGGATGAGGGCCTCGCCCTCCTCAAGAACCCATCCACGACGCAGACTAGAAGAGATCGGTACGAGAAGAAGTACCGGGTCCCAGACGCGGCCCCCTTGTGCCTTCGGGCACAGCCGACCCCGGACTTGGTCGTCTCCGCGGCGGCCAGGAAGAAAGCGGGGGGGGCGTGGCCTCTACGTCGACCTCCCCGCCGGACGGCGAGGGAAAGAAATTGGATACGATGGGACGCAGGGTCATCTCGTCTGCAGCGAAGACGATTAAGGCGGCCAACGCCTTGGCTATCGTAGCCCGCTACGACAGGGAGTTGTGGTACAAACTGGCCCCCCTGCTGGACTTCCTACCGGACGACGAGAGGGCGGATGCCCTAGAGATCTTGCAGGAAGGAGAGGTGGCGTCGGACCACGCCATTACGATTGCGACGGACATCGCTGACACTGGATTTCGCCAGTTGGGCAACGGCGTGTGCCTTAGGCGGCGTGGATGGCTCAAGGCTACTGACTTCCGTCAGGACGTGCAGACCAGAGTCTTAGACATGCCGTTCGACGGAAACAACCTGTTTGGGAAAACAGTGGACGATTCCCTTCAAGCCATCAAGGCAGACACGGAGACGGCCCGGGCTCTTGGGGTTCTCCAGCAACGGCGGCCGCCCTTTCGGAGCGGCGGAGGCAAACAAGGTGCCTCCAAAGGTTCCGCAGGCGGATTTTCTACCTACCGTCAAGCGGCCCGTTCGTCGTCGCAGGAAGCTTACAGGGGACGAGGCAAGTCAGGCGGACCCCGCCGTCGTCGCCAAGGAGGTCAAGGCGGCAAAGCCTCGTCGAAGCAGGACTGAACCGGCCGTGGGGTCGGGCCCCCACCGAAGCACCCCGGTGGGAGGCCGGCTGGCGAGCTTCGTCAGCGTGTGGGAGTCCATCTCCACCGACAGTAGGGTGCTGGGCGCCCTAGCCCAGGGTCATGCGCTCGAGTTTCTAAAGAGGTGCCCGCGCGTCCTCCCTGTGGCCAGGAAAGAACATCACGTCCCTCAACTTCTCTTGGAGGTAAAGGCGATGCTCAAGAAGGGCGCCATCGAGCTCGTCCCAAAGAGGCTTCGGGGCTCCGGAGTTTACTCAAGATACTTCCTCGTGAAGAAGAAGACGGGAGGGTGGCGTCCCATCCTGGACCTACGACGACTGAACAAATTCATCAAGGCACAGAAGTTCCGGATGGTCACCCTCCAACACGTCCTGGGTCAGCTGGAGGAGGGCGATTTCCTGTCGTCGTTGGATTTGGTGGATGCCTACTTCCATATTACCATCCTAAAGGGACACCAAAAGTTTCTCAGGTTCGTGGTCCAAGGGCGTCACTATCAGTTCAGAGCCCTTCCCTTCGGACTGCGGTCGGCACCCAGGGTGTTCACCAAGTGCCTTGCACCGGTGGCGGCGCAGCTGCGCCGAGAGGGGATCCACGTCTACCCCTACCTGGATGACTGGCTCATCCGAGCGAAGACGAAGGAGCTCGCCGTGGATCACACGGCAAGGACCGTCCAACTTCTCACGGACCTGGGATTCTCCATAAACTACGCCAAGTCCCACCTGGTGCCCGCGCAAGACGCACTGTTTCTGGGAGCGAAGCTCGACACAGTGTCGCTCCTGGCATATCCGTCGGAGGAAAGGACGAGGGCCATTTTGGGCAAGGTGCAGCGGATGCTGGTTGCGGACGCGGCCAGAGTGAGGTCCATCAAGTCCCTCCTCGGAATGATGTCTTCTTGCATTTACCTCATCCCCCTGTGCAGGCTTCGGATGCGCCCGTTGCAGGAGTTCCTGGACGCGTGCTGGATCCAGACGACGGGCAGCTTCGAGGAGAGGATCACCCTCGACGAGAGTTTCCGATGAGCGATCCGGTGGTGGGGCACCCGCGCGCATCTGACGGCGGGCATGGACTTCCAGACCCCCGGCCACCAGGAGACAGTGACCACGGATGCCTCCCTGGAAGGGTGGGGAGCGCACACCGAAAATCTGCACGCGAGAGGCCTTTGGCTCCCGACGGAGAAGTCCCTCCATATCAACGTCCTGGCGCTCTGTGCAGTGTTTTGGGCCCTCAGGTCCTTCCTTCCGTCCCTCAAGGGCAAGGTGGTGAGGATCTTCACCGACAACGCCACCACCATGTTCTACATCAGGAAACAGGGCGGAACCAGGTCCCCAGCCCTGTCCAGGGAGGCGCAGGATCTGTGGCATTGGGCCGTCGCCCAAGAGATGTTTCTGGTGGCGTTTCATCTGGCAGGGATAAAAAACACCATCGCCGACTCACTCAGCAGGGAGCTGCGCTCGTGCCACGAGTGGGAACTACGACAGGATCTAGTGGACCGCCTCTTCCGACGGTGGGGCGCACCCCAGATCGATCTGTTCGCGACGGCGACGAACTCCAAGTGCCGGAGGTTCGCCAGCAGGTTTCCCCAGCCGAGGAGCATGGGCGATGCTTTCTCGTTCCCCTGGGAGGGCCTGTTTCTATACGCGTTCCCTCCATTGCCATTGCTGATCCGGCTCATCAACCAGCTCAAGAGGTCACGGTGCAGGATGATCCTCGTCGCACCTGCGTGGCCGAGGCAGATATGGTTCCCGGACCTTCTGGACTTGTCAGCGTCCCCTTCAATCAAGCTGCCAGTGGACGCGGATCTTCTCTCCAGGGAAGGAGGCGCCATCCTCCATCACGACCTGAAGTCGCTGAACTTGCAGGCCTGGCTCCTGCAGCGTTAGAGTTTGGAGGATACGACATACCGTCCGACTGCAGAGAGGTTCTTGCAAAGGCCAGGGCGTCCTCAACTCTTAAATGCTACGGACACAAATGGAAGAGGTTCTCTGTCTGGTGCCACGCACAGATTAACCCTCTACGGATTACGGCTCCCCAAGTACTGCCGTACCTACTGACGCTGGCCAAGGCTGGACTGGCGCACGCGTCCATCAAGATTCATCTTGCTGCGATCTCCCGATACACCAGAACCACGGGGCGGACGTCTTTGTGGTCTCATCGTCTTGTGAAAGAGTTCATGAAGGGACTGTTCAGATCGTTCCCGCTGGTGAAGGCTTCGGCCCCGGCGTGGGAGCTCAACGTGGTGCTGTTCAAGCTCATGGGACCTCCGTTCGAGCCTCTGCACTCGGCTCCGTTGAAGTGCTTGTCGTGGAAAACAGCGTTTCTTGTGGCCATCACCTCCGCACGACGGGTGGGAGAGATCCAGGCCCTTTCCTGCAAGGCCCCGTACTTGACTTTTCACGACACGAGGGTAGTGCTCAGGACGCACCCCTCCTTCAGCCCAAGGTGCCGTCGGACTTCCACCTCAACGAACCCCTGGTGTTGCCTATTTTCTTCCCGTCGCCTTTGTCGCCGGCTGAAAGGACTTTGCACTCGCTGGATGTGGCTAGAGCGCTGAAGTTCTACGTGGACCGCACAAAGTGTTTTTGTAAGACGTCACAACTCTTTGTGAACTTTGGACCTGTCAATCAGGGGAAGGCTCTCTCGAAGGCTTCCATTTCCAGATGGCTCTCCGGCTGTATCATGTACTGTCATCGGTTGGCAAACCGACCGCTGCCTGGCCGTCCGAGAGCCCATTCCACCAGAGCGATCGCAGCTACCACGGCGTTCCTATCTGGTGTGCCCTTGCTGGACATCTGCAGGGCTGCTACGTGGAGGTCGACGCACACCTTCACGAAATTCTACTGCGTTGATCGGGATTCCAGGGAGGAGTCCAGGGTCGGCCAAGCAGTGCTGCGCAACCTGTTTGCCTAAGGTGAGACTGGTGAGGAGGTAAGATTTGCTTAATGTTTGGTGAGGAGGTAAGATTTGCTTAATGTTGAGTTTGATGTAATGCTTAATGTTGAGCCTTTGCCACCTCCCGTGGTTGTGCATGTGTGTACTGCTATGTATTCTTTATTCATGAGCATGTGAATCCATGCCAGACCCCATTCTGGAGAAGCAACAAGTTACTTACCTGTAACTGTTGTTCTCCAGCATGGGTCTGGCATGGATTCACATGCGAACCCTCCCGCCTACCCCTCTGCGGCTCTTCACTTGGTCATACTGCCACTTCACATGCTACCATATCTGAAGATGGCTGCCAGAGGCGGGGCTTAGGTAGAGGGCAGTCATTGGCTGTGGTCAGTATGACGCAGAGATCAGTGATTGGTTACTACTACGAAAGACAGATCAGAAACGAAACTGATACTGGTTTTTTCTTTACCGAGGATTCCCAGCCTGACGACGGGGAATATTCATGAGCATGTGAATCCATGCCAGACCCATGCTGGAGAACAACAGTTACAGGTAAGTAACTTGTTCCTTAGTCTTTATTGTTACGAACGCACTTTTTGAGTTGTCACTCTTAGTTAAATACTTCTGTAGATAGTTTTTTAGTTGAATACGTGTTGAATGGCTCCTATACTACAAATGTTATTTAATTAACTTACGTTACTGGAACTCTGTTGTAAAATTGTTTTACTCTGTCTAATAGCTGATTATACTGCTACTGATGAAGGGATATATAGCGCACAGTCAGAATAACTTTGAACATATTCTGAACTACTCTGGAGTTTGAAAACAGTTTTTAAATTTTCCAAAAAACGATTGTGTAACTCTATCCAGAATTAACTTGTTCCAAATTACATTTATATACGCATTTTCTTTCTTAAATATACACACCGCTGGCTCATCCCAGTCCAACAGTGTGCAGGGGACAGACGAGTCTCTATTTACATCCCACCACTTGCTTTACATCCTTTAACAGTAGCTCAGTACTGTGAGTTACTATCTGTCCGTCAGTCTGTGTCCCCATTGCGAGAAGTCCTTGGTCAGATGTTGTTGAATATGGGTCAAGTGAAATCTAAGACTTGTATGAAGTCTTGAATATTTAAAAGTCAAATCCCTGGAAAATATTGACAATCAAACTGGTACAAATTGTATAGAAATCTTGACACTCATGAATAGTGAACAGCCGGGAGCAGTGTGCTATCCCTCCCAAATAGTATTAATGCATTTGGAAGTCATGTGCCATATTGGAATATGTCCACATCTATTGGCAGCATTTGTTGTCCGTTATGAAGTTTGAGGACATTCATATCAATCACCTACTTATGGTCGGTCTATTCGCTACAGACTGAGCTGTCCATCCTATAGATCCAAGTTATTTCGGAGTATTCAAATACATACTGTTGCAGGCCTGAGATAGGTTTTGAAGTTTCCAGGGCAAGCACTATGCTCTTGTGACTACAGAAGGGGAGGAGGACAGTGGAGGCAAAGTCACGTATGTTGGCGGCAAGGTAGGTGCACATTATGTTGAACCTTTGGAGTGAAAAGTGACTGGGGAGAGAGGAAAAGTAGGAATGAAGAAATGCACCAAAAAATGAATTAAAGGGGGGGGGGTAGCCATCAACCCGTCCTAGTTCCGTCTCTGCGTAGCTGGACTCTAGCAAGCATTTTACCACTCTGCACTTCACAATATTATGATTAAGCCAGGTGTGGTAGATTACCATTTGGCAAGGGTGTAGGAGCCCTGCATTTTCATTTTTATTATTTTAATAGAATTATGCAGGCAATTCCATCTCTGAAAGAGAAATCTGCTGATCAGATTCCCCTTCCCTAAGCGCCACTTCAAAAGCACAGTATCCTGATCTGCAGCGGCTGCTTTACCAGTGGCACAGAGTAGGTTTAGAGGTCACGGGTGCTCATTCGTCAGCTGTAGTGACAGCCAAGTCTCTGCAGTGCAGGGCCGCATTTCAGATGTCCATCCCTATCCCAGTATTATGATCAGTAGCCCATGCTGGCTGCAGGGTCAACTCTAAATATAATTGAGGCCTGAGTTGGGGCAATGGACTGCTCATAATCATTACAGCCACATCCATATTGATAAGACACAGGTCAGCCCTGTGGGCCCAGTTCAGCTGTGGAAGGGTTATGTGTATTCTCCCCAGACAGGCTGGACCTTGCGCTACTAGTTGGGCTGTAGCCTGTGGGTTCATGTGGGGGTTGCTACTTTGTTCCTTTGTAAGGTAAGGTAACGCCCTTTTCTAGGGACCCCACTCCACAGGAAGCTGGCCTGGGAACCGGAATCAAAGGGCACCCCCATACACTACGCATGGCTTCACAACTGGGTGCTGCATATGTAAACGACGTTGATCCGATTGCAAAGGGAAGGGACAGGTTACAGTAAACAGGGAGAGATATGTACAGTAGAGGAAGGTTTCCACCATCTTGTTGCTCTCTGCCTCTCCTTCCTGTTCCCTCCACTTTCTCAAGCACAAAGCACTTTGGACTAAAGCTAGCCTGCTTTAGGGTGTCACACCACTTGTTTGAATCATCTTTTGGACACCAACACTTCAAGAACATTTCATTGGACCTCCTGTTTGGAGAGTTGATCTCTCCAGTCCTCATTCAGTGAGGTGAAGACTGAGTTACCAAGGTGGAGGCAAGCTCTGTCCACAAAACATCCCCAGGGACCATTCGGGATGGCCTGCTGCTAGGACACAAGTTGCCACTCTGCCAGTCAGTGGTACCCATGACTTCAATGTGTTGTAAGACCCCTGCAGTTGTGCACCAGAATCCCTAGTGTTTTGGAGAATAAGAACAAGGAATAAAATGTGTCCTTTACATCCTGGATTGGGACTCTCAGCAACCAGAGAACCAAGCCACCCAGGAATCATGTGCTCTCCAGACAAACTACTTTGAATTGTGAATCAAGCACGGTTCGATACCTATAAACCTACAGGATCCTTTGAGGCCTTCTTTTCTCTCTCTACCTCCTCGGAATTCTTTCTCGCATGTTCAAACAAGTTTGCCACCACACCTTACCAGCTGAGCACGTTGTTGCATTGGCTTAAACCAGAAGATCTTCATTGCAGCCGCAGCCATTGCACTGCCAGCACCTTCATTGCCAATCTTCGACTGTCGACCAGGCCCTGGGCACTACCTCGATCAGCAATCTTCGAACAATGCCTTGAACCACTCAAACCGATCTTTGCATTTATTTGTCAACATCATTGCCCGCACCTGGATGGTAGAACCGTTCTGACGGCCCTCAAGATCTGCACCTCTCCAACACTGTTTCGAAACTCAATGTACTACTGCCTCAACTCAGCTCAACACCTGCTCACTACCTCAAACCACGCAGCTGCTGCCCTCGTACTCTTCAACCCAATATGCTTGCACCTATCAAAGCACCTCAGTGCTGCCTCGCTGATTTCGTCCCCTGCCTGGCTCGAAACAACTGCTCCTTGTCGGCTCTCCTCTCAAACCATAGGGATGCCACTTGCTGACTTTTTCCCAGCTGTTACCAAATGATTCAAACCGCCACCTCCCCGAACCGCATACTGGAATATCAATGTCACTGCTTCATATCTGTACTGGACCTCGAGGCGTATTGCTGGTTCATCGCTCATCAATCCTAACCAGAAGATACACCCCCCTCGAACTGGTATGACGTTGAACCGACCCAGATACACATTCCGACCTACATTGCTTGAGTGCCGCCTTCTAACTCCTGAGCTCCTGTATTTGACCCGGCTTGATGCCAACTCTACAATTGGAACAACTGCGGCGCACAGTCCTCTAACTTGGTTCGGCCCGCTTATACAACAGCTCTAAGCCTGGTTCGATGCTGTTGAACTGCCTAAAGCCACAAGCAAGCACTTTTGGCAATTAACTGCCCACTTGGTCAAGTTTTGTGCCCTAGAGACTGGTTGGGTCATTTAATCGCTTTTTGCATCCAAGAAACATTCTTTTTAAAGGCCAATGTTGTTTTTACTTGCCTTACATCCCTGATTCATTACTCTGAGTGCTGCATTGTGCTAACCTTGCTTAGTCTATGGTCTTTCCTCAGGATTGGGTTTATGTGTAGTATTTTTCTATTTAGTTATTATACAGATTGTGTGCGTTTATTAAGGTATATGTATTTTTATGGAGCCTTGATTGGACATTCCCTTTATTTTGGAATGTTCTGCGTTGCTGTTTGGGTCACTAATGAATCACATTCATACCCCTCTTAAGAGCATAGCCTTCCAATGGGCCTCCGTGGAACAAAAGGCAAAGGATATATATCTCTTAACTGTGTCTGTTCTACCTTTATAATTGTGTTGGCTCTTGTTTTGTAGTAGTGTGAGCGCTCAGTGAGTAATTGTATCTTCTACTCATCCTTTTACTTCTGTAGGGCAGAATTCAATTAGTCACATCAGTTCCATCCATTTTAGCGTTTCATTTGGAAACTTCAAAGATTCTATGTTAGTTGCTTCTCTGGAACCCGTCACGAACAGTAGTTGTTCCTCTGAATTAGTTCTGTTTACACATTTATTTATTTTTAATTATCCTTTTTGCATTAACCAGACTCAGCTAGTAAGCAGCAGCAATTCAGTGAAGAAGACCTTGAGCATTTAAAGTGCCAGGAGTCACACGGTAGGATGTAATTCCTGCCTGTGAGCATAGTTCCAATTGTTGTTGTAACTCGGGTTGATGCTCCAGCTATGGACAAGTTTGTAAGCATGTTACATCTTTCTCCAGCATGGGGGTCTGGAATGGATTCACATGCTCATGAATATTCCCCGTCATCCGGCTGGGAGTCCTCGATAAAAGAACAGTTTCCCTTTCACTTACAAACTGCATTTGTCCTCTAAACTAATCACTGCTCTCTGGGTCATACGGCCCCCAGCCAATGACTATTGTCTTCCTAAGCCTCTCCTCTGGCGGCCCTTTTTACCACACGTTCAAATGTTGGGAGTCCTCGATTAGTTCAGTGTGCTACTTATACAGTTTTGTCGTTTTAAGAAGGAAAACAGTTCTATTTTTGTAAGAAAAAGAGCCTGTGTGCTCTTCTCTCTATCTGCCGACAGCAGGGATCCGTTCGTCAGTGAATTTCGATGCCCCTCAAGGCCAAGGATCGTCAAAGTTTCTTTGAAGTTTCTTTGAAGTTTCCAGAAGGCCATCGCGCCTACTCTGCACTGCCCGACCATGACGGAGGAGAAGGAAGGCAGATCCCTCTTGAAGCTCTGCACCAGATGCGGACTACGGAACGTGTTTATGGAGGACAAAAACCTTTAGTGCCTCCTGTCTTCATCCGGACCACAAAGGAGAGTGCGAGATCTGCCTTGGCTTCTCCAAGAAAACGAAGGATTGACACAGTAGAGTGGTAGGGGTGGCTAAACGCCAAGGCCTCTCCCCCATGCCCCAGGCAGGGTCATGCCTCACCCAGGACTGGACAGTCCAAGGAGTTGGCTTTTAAGTACTTTGAGGGTGCCTCATCCGTGGTGGCCAAAGACCAGGCCAAGCACCGCGGGTCCAGTTCAATCGGGGTCGTCGCGCAAACTGGTCCCGCGATGTGCAGAGCACGATCAAAGTCACCATCTGCCTCAGTCGCCAGCCAGCAATCGAGCTCCTCCTCAAAGAGGAAATCGTCCAACCCGGCTAAACTGCAGGAGAAACCTGAGAAGCCCAGGAAAGAGGAAAAGGTGGCCGCCCTGCTCAAGAAGGCCCAGGCAGCGCAGGAGACATCTTCGTCGACCGTTGAGCTGGTGGCGGCTGATCTCTCGAAGGTCAAAGCGGCTGACCCCATGAAGGTAACCCCTACTGTACCCCGGGTGTACCTGCCTCCGAGACGGGAGGCCTCATCGGGTGCAGTGGCAAAGCCTGATTGAACACCAGAGAAGAGGATGCAGTCTCTGAGCCCCGGCCGACCCCTCAGGGTGCCAAAAGGGTTGGGGGAGGGTGGGAGGTGGATGAAGTCCCAGGCCAGCTCCCGATCAGCCACTAAGGAGAGGAAGCGCCATCAGATGCCCACATATCAGCCTCCACATCCACCTGAGGTGCCATCTCCCCGGTAGATATGGGGACGGAGACAGCGATGACGACTACGATATCATCACGGCGGGTGGATCTCTGCAACCGAGGGCGTCCCCACCGAATGAGGTGGGGTCGTTTCATTCCATGGTCGCCAAAGCGTCCAGGTTTTTGCAGCTTACACCCGAGGAAACCAAGGAGGGTTTCCTGTACCAGAGGCGTGAGGCCAAGAGGAGGACCACCATGGCAGTACCCTTCCCGGACGACATGTGGGAGGAGGGCCTGGCCCTCTTGAAGAATCCTTGTATGTCCAAGCAGGATAGACAGCAAGGGGAACGCCATGGGGAGGAAGGTTATTTACACTGCAGCATCTACCATCAAGGCGGTCAACACACTAGCGATCCAGGCAAGGTACGACTGGGAACTGTGGTACAAGCTGGGCCCGATTCTGGAGTTCGTGCCCGACGACAAGAGGATGGAGGCAATCGCCCTCTTCCAGGAGGGAAAGGTGGCTTCAGACCATGGCATCGCAGTGACGCTGGACATCGGTGACACAGGGTTCTGGCAGATGGGGAATGGTGTCTGCTTCTGTCGTCAAGGCTGGCTGAAGGCCACACATTTCTGCCAGGAGGTCCAGGCCAGGGTACTGGACATGCCCTTCGATGGTGATAACCTCTTTGGGAAGGCCGTCGACGAGTCCTTGCAGGCCATGAAGGCGGATACAGGTCCATAACTCAAGAGGCCTACAGAGGCCGTTCCAAAGCCTACGGTGAAGGTGGTCCGTACGGTCATCGCCCTCAAGGCAGAACTCTACCCTAGAGTTCCAACACAGTGTCAGCAGATCCCGCTGGTGGCCCGGCAGGTGCAATATATCCCTCAACTCTTGGAGGAAGTGCGGGCCATACTCCAAAAAGGGGCGATGGAGCTGGTTCCAGGGTGACTCCATGGCTCTGGAGTCTATTCCAGATACTTTTTAGTCAAAAAGAAAACCGGGAGTTGGTGGCCCATACTAGACCTGTGGCGTCTCAACCAGTACCTCAAGTCCCAGAAATTTGGGATGGTTACGTTGCAGCACGTGCTTGGCCAACTGGTGGAAGCAGACTTTTTGACGTCACTGGACCTGGAGGATGCCTCCTTCCACGTCCACATTCACAAGAAGCACTGCAAATTCCTACGCTTCTTGGTGAAGGGATGGCACTACCAGTTCAAGGCCCTCCCCTTTGGCCTGAAGTCAGCCCCCAGTATTCACAAATTGCCTTGCACCGGTGGTGGCCCATTTGCCTTAATGGGGGATACACGTGTACCTGTACCTGGATGACCGGCTCATTTTGGGCCAGTTTGGGAGAGTTGGCCGTCGGACACACGGATACGACTGTCCAGCTGCTGACGGATCTGGGATTCTCCATCAATTATCCTGTTTGACGCCATCGCAGAACGCGCTGTTCCTAGGAGCCAGACTCCATACAGTCTCCTGACTAGCATCGCCCTCAGAGGAGAGGGTAGCTGCCATTCTGGGGAAAGTGCGACGACTGCTGTCTCTGAAGACCGCCATGGTGCATACCATCAAGTCGCTTCTTGCATGATGTCGCCTTGCATCTACCTTATACGGCTCTGCAGGTTACGGATGCAACCTTTTCAGGAGTTCCGTGATGCTTGCTGGGTTCAGGTGTCTGGAAAGCTTTGCATACAAGATTCCGCTCGACGAGGAGTTCCATCTGGCAATACAGTGGTGGGCGTTCAATAAAATGTTGCCTGGGGCACAGGGTTCCAAAGCCCTCTGTACCAGGAGACGGTCACCACGGATGCTTCCCTGGAAGTCCGGAGGAGCCCACACCGGACGTCTGCATGCCCGAGGCCTGTGGCAGGCGGATGAGAAGTATCTTCACATTAATATCCTGGCGCTGCGGGCAGTGTTCTGGGCACTCAAGTCATTCCTTCCGTCTCTGAAGGAGAAAGTATTGAGGATCTTCTCAGACAACACCACCATGATGTTCTACATCAGGAAGCAAGGGGGCACTCGATCCCCAGTGCTCTCCAAAGAAGCATAGGACTTGTGGCACTGGGCCGTCGGGCAAGAGATGTTCCTTGTCCCCTTTCACCTGGCGGGAGTCAAGAACACTATCGCCGACTCCCTCAGCAGGGAGTTGCGCTCCTGCCACGAGTAGGAACTTCAGCAGGACCAGGTGGACCTCATTTTCATCCGTTGGGGCATGCCCAGATCGATCTGTTTACGACGGCGTCGAATTCTAAATGCCAGACGTTTGTCAGCAGATACAACCACCTGGGAAGCATGGGGGATGCGTTCTCCTTTCCGTGGGAAGGCCTGTTTCTGTAAGTGTTCCCTCTGTTGCCGCTCCTACTGTGAGTCATTAATCAACTCAAACAGTACTGATGCAGGATGATACTCCCATCACCCCGGCGTGGCAGCGGCAGGTCTGGTACCCGGACCGTCTCAGCCTGTCAACGTCGCCTCCAGTCAAGCTGCCAGTGGTCGCGGATCTGCTCACCAGAGAAGGGGACGCAATCCTGAATCACGACCCAGGATCGCTGAACCTGAGGGCTTGTCTCCTGCAGCCCTATAGTTTGGAGGATACGAGTTGCCAGCGGACTGCAGAGAGGTCTTTGCCAAGGCCAGAGCGTTGTTGACTCTTAAGTGCTAAGGTCACAAGTGGATACGTTTTGCTATGTGGTGCCGGTTGCAGAGGATAAACCCTCTGAGGGTCACGGCCTGCAAATTCTTCCATACTTGTGTCCTTGGCCAAGGCGGGACTGGCGCACGCCTCTATCAAGGTGCACCTGGCGGCAATCTCCCGCTACACCAGGTCTCCAGGAAGATCTTCTCTTTGGTCCCACCCTCTTATCAAGGAGTTCCTCAAAGGACTGTTTCAATCTTTCCTACTGGTGAAGGCCCCTGCCCCAGCCATGAACTCAACGTGGTACTGACAAGGCTCATGTGGGGGGGGGGCCTCCTTCGAGCTTCTGCATCAGGCCCCTCTCGTTCCTCTCGTGGAAGATGACTTTCCTTGCGGCCATCACCTCTACCAGGAGGGTAGGTGAGATCCAGGCCCTATCCTGCAAACAGCCATAGCTGACATTCCGCGGGACGAGGGGGATTGCTGCGGTCGCGCCCCTCTTTTATGCCAACGTTTCAGTCGGAATTCCATCTCGACGAACCTTCGGTGTTAGCAGTGTTTTTTCCAAAGCCTCTGTCACTGGCTGAAATGGCCTTGCACTCGCTGCTCGTGCCATGAAGTTGTACGTGGCACGCACTGAGAGTTTTTGGAAGACGTCTCAACTGTTTGTTAACTTTGGTCCTATGAACCATGAGAAGGCCTTGTCCAAGGCTTCCATCTCCAGGTGGGTCTCTGGCTGCATCATGCACTGTCATCGGTTGGCAAACCGACCGCCTCCCAGCCTTTGGAGAGCCCACGCCACCAGTCTGGCATGGATTCACATGTGAACCCTCCCTCCTGTCCCTCTGCGGCTCTTCTTGGTCATACTGCCACTTTACATGCTTTCCAATTCGGAAGATGGCTGCCAGAGGAGGGGCTTAGGGAGAGGACTGTCATTGGCTAGGGGCTGTATGACCCAGTATGCAGTGATTGGTTTAGAGGAGGAATACAGTTTTTTTTCTTTCACATGGATTTTCGGCCTGATGGGGTTGAGCATGTGAATCCATGCCAGACCCATGTTGGAGAACAATAGTTACAGGTAAGTAACTTGTTCCTTATAGCACATCTGAACTCCATCTCATTACTGGACCTGACTTTAGTTTAGTGAGTGCAATACCAGCATGTTCTTTTTCATCTTGACATGTTTTCCGAGGTCTCTTGTGGAGGACTGCAATGATCTCTAATATGTTTTGCACAATTGCAAACAAAAAGGAAGGGTGGCAGGGGCGCTACTCTGGGTCCCCACTGCACTGAGCTCAAACAGTTTAAATATGTTCTCCTCCTAGCACGGTGTCGTGCATCACCAATCTTCAAGGACGCTGATTGGACTCAGGTGTTTAGGGTTGACTCCCTCTGGTAAGTACCAGGAGGTGACGGCAGGGAAATTTCGTAACTGTAGTGTAGAGCCAGCTAGGATCCAACTCTTCCCCCATTTTTCAATATTAGCCCTGAGTGGGGATATTAGCCCTCCCCATTGAGGCTGACATTGAACATTGGGGGAGAGTTGGATGCTGGCTGGCTCTACACTACAGATGCCAGAATTCCTTGCTGCTACATACAGACTGGCACTTCCCAGAGGGATCACTCTGTACACCTGAAACGCTAGGAGGAGAAGATCTTTGGACTTTTGAGCAGATTGTAGAGGGGACCCAGAGTTGCACCCCTACTACTCCTCTTTTTGCTTGCACATGTTTTGCACAATATACACCTTTTTTAGGCCAAAAGAATTTAACATAGCTTTTGTAGCAGTAGCAAGTAGTTAACTATTGAAAAATGTGAAAGGATATGGAAAGAAGATTTACGGCTATGCTTTGATTGGAAGAGAATATGCATGATGGAGAAGAGTGGTGGGCAACCTTGCTTGTTGGCAACCACAAGAGTCTTGCATTTAGAGTTTCTCAATTCTGGAAAGAAATATCTGAAAAAATGGACATGGTGAGAATTTTGCAAGATGAGAACTGCTCGCCGAATTATGACGAATCCACAGGAATTCACACACGTTTGTAAATTATGAATGTCAACGTTTATATAAAACTAATAAAAGTGATTCACATTATTATTTTTTTAATAATTTTTTTTAGAGGGTGGTCATCCCTGTGAGAAAATGAAATTTTGTGCTAGAGATATCATGAGGTCATGGAGCAAATATTGTGTGCAGAAGAGTGTTTTTAGATGTCCATATTAGTACTGTGAGTTGAAGGACATTGAGCTGTGCAGCTTGTGAAATCTTTTATGTGCTCGCCGGGCCTTGCTTTATGATCTTTTTGTAGCACAGCTCTCTCTCTCTCTCTTCTAATCTCTCTCACACTGAGAAGCAAAACAGTACACAGTTATTTCATTTTTTCAGCAATTTTACACACAATGTTAAATATGCCCTCTCCTAAGGCTTGCCTTTTCTGTGAACCCAACCCGTTTGTAAAACGTATTGCTCACAGTTTTGAATCTCAGTAGAACACCTGTTGGCCTTCTTTTCTTCCGAATTGATCAACAGGGATAACTGTTTTTTGAGTGCTGCGAAGCATGTGACTGTAGCAGCAAGGTGCATCTGCAAACACCTTATCTAATATTGCCGGTCTGTCTACTGGTAGGTTTACCTTCAGCAAATCCTGCAGATGACACAGATATTTAAGCAAATAAAACAGGAGATCGGCAAAAAATGTGCATTACGTCCACTCTTCCTCGTCCCAGCACTTCTCAGTGAGGTATCCCACCTCCACATAGGAACCCTCTTTCTAGTTCTAATTTCTTAAGGCCCCACCCCCTCCACCTCCCACCTCCGGGCATAACAGCCAGCCTTCTCCAAGATCCAACAGTTTGTTTTTTTCCTTTGGGCATGGACTCTGTTTTCTTCTGTCCCCCACCCCCTCTGTGGGGGGGGAGGGGATTTGTTGTCTTCCCGGCACCTCGAGGGTCACTTGCAGAGGAGGGACTAGCTCGGTATGGCGGGAGTACTCAGGGGGGGCCCATCAGGGGCCCCCGTTGAGTATGGGGTGCGGTGCCCAGTCCCTCCTACCGCTGCCGACATAGCCGGGGGTGCTAGTCGAGGTCGCCCGCCCCTGTCGGGGGGACAGGGTCTGTGGCACTTCGCAGAGCGGCTCGCCTTCCAGCTCTGCATGGCTCGATTTGTGCACCTGGCCTCCCGGGCTGGGTTTGTAGTTGTTTAGTGACCCATCTTTTTCCCGCTGTGGCAGTTTTATTGGTTGCAGGGACCTCAGGTTGTTCTGTTGCTTCCTCCTGTGACTGCTCCTCTCTGCTTGAAGGCCTCAGCATCTGGTTCTTGGTGCTGCCGCCATGTGGATGTGCTCTTCCAGGTCTCGCCATGTGGAGCCTCGCTCTCTTTCACAGTCCTTTTCCTCTTCTTCCTGCTCCCCTCCCCCTCCTAAGAGACAGAGGGGGTATAGGGTGCCAGAGGACTGGCTCCTTTTTTTTTTTTGAAGAGCCCTTCAGGTGGAGGTGATTCCGCCTCATTGTGGCAGGGGGGTGTCCCCGTCCCCTTCCTCATGGTCCGACGCCTCCTTTCTGCAGCCTGGGCAATTCCCCGAGGTTGACTGATTTCAACGGGTGGGTTGATACAGACACGTCAGCAGTCCCCAGGTTTCTTGCCAAGCTGTATCCCTTGCAGGGGGATGAGATGGCCCTACCTGCCGCAGATGGTTCTAATTGATGACATCTTTCCCAGTCTGGTGTGGAGGTCGTCCTTGGCTTCGGACGATTCTTTTCGGGACCCCACAGATCGTAAAGTGGATGCCTCTTTGAGGAAGGCTTATGGAGGGCTCATTTGGCTTTGCGGGCTGCAACTTATGTCTCATAAATGGCGGAAGCTGCCCTTGGGAGTGTGAAGTCTGCCCTGAAGGCGGCAGGGGAGGGCTTGGATCCTGCACCCCTTTTACAGGCTGTCAAGTCTCAGGTGGAGTTTTTGTCTGATTTGGCGTAAGATGGTGTGAAGGCATCGTGGGGAGGGTGTCTGCACGTTCTGTCGGGCGTCAGTCTTCCAATACCAGGTAAGAAGTCTACTGCCATGAACATTTCCTTTGAAGGACGGATGCTGTTTGGGGATTCCCTGCAGGACAATGTCCATGAGATTTTCAAGGTGGACAAAAATGCTTGTCAGCTGCATAGGAAGACCCCCCCCCCCCTCCCTGCTCGCAAGGTTTCTGCTGGTCCGGCTGTCCCTCCCCAGCAGGCTCACTCCCGCCCTAGGGGTCGGGAACGGCCTGCGCCTGGGCTGCAGCGGCGCTTGGGTCTGGACACTCTCAGCCCCCTCGCCAGCAGAAGTCCTGACACCGGGCCTGTCGGGGGTTCTGCCCGATGTTCTTTTGGAAGCAATAGTCCCAGCTCTGGGGGGGTGTGGGGGGTGCCTGGGGTCAATTATCTGGTGCGATGGGGATACAAATTGGAATTGGTCTCCCCTCCTGTTGCGTCTGGTCTGATCCGGACACCCCTGCCCAGGTTCCCTGTCAAGTGGTTGGCCATGCGGCAGGCACTCTGGCAACTTCGCTCCAAGAGGGTCCTTCGGCGGGTGCCTCCATCAGAGAGGGGTCTGGGGGTTTACTCCATTGTCTTCCTGGTGCCCACACCTTCGGGGTCCTTCCGTCTGATTATAGACCGCACAGTCTTGAACCGGCATGTTCTGACTCACAGGGTTAAAATGGAGTGTCTTTAGCGGGTCAATGCTCTGGTGAAGAACTCAGATTTCCTGGTTTCTGGATCTTCAGGACGCCTACCTGAACGTTCCTATTTGGTCTGCCCATCAGAAGTTTCTCAGGTTTGTAGTCGGCAAGGATAATTTCAAGTTCCGGATCTTGCCCTTCGGTCTGAAGTCGGCTGCCCGGGTGTTCACCAAGGTTCTGGGGCCGGTCGTCACCGCTCTCTGCACCTCCGGGGGATTCAGGTATTTCCGTACCTCAACAACTGGCTCCTGAAGGGTCGGTTGAGGGTTCTTCTGCTGCAACACCTGGAGTCTGCTTGTGCTCTGGTAACCTTGCTGGGGTTTCTCATAAACCACAGTCTCATCTTCAGCCCTCGCAGGAGCTTCAGTTCATTGGGGCCAGGTTTTGGGCTGCTGGGGGACATGTTCAACTTCCTCATCGGAGCTTTGACACTGCAGGATTGCTTGATGCATCTTCTGGTTCAGAAGTCGGCCAGGGACTTTCTTCAGGCTCAGGTGTACATGGCAGCGTGTGTCTTCCTTGCTCCCCGGGTGAGACTTCACCTACGTCCACTGTTACTCCATATCCACCCACAGGTTCTGGAAGGAGTCGTCTCTGGACTTCGAGGCTCCTATCCCTGTGGGTTCCTCCCGCAGGGTCCAGCTTCGTTGGTAGCTGCCATGGGTGTAATTTCAGGGGGGGACAGGGGTGTTTATTCCCCCCCCAACTTTCATGGCACACCATTTTGTCCCCATTCATTTGGCTGAGGCACCTTTTCTTCAGATGTCATGGACCCCCCCCCAATATTTTCAGCAAAACGTTACTCCACTGGTAGCTGCACCTGCCCAATCTGTTGTTGGGGTTCCCACTTAGTATGCCTCGGTAGGGTAGGGTGGGCGGGGAGGTTGTGGCCCTGGGCCGGGAGCTGCAGGATAATGGGTCCCGGTGGATGCGGCTAGATCCTCCAATTGAAGGGAGCTCTTGGCGACCTTCAAGGCTCTGGAATCCTTTTTCCCAGTCTTGGTGGAGCAGGCTGCTCTTCTCCACTTGGACAATACTGCCATTGTGGCCTGTATCAACCGCCAGGGGAGCTCTCTGTCTCAGTATTTGGGGTCTCTTGCTCTGTACTTGGGCTGAGTCTCCTCTTCTGTCACTGTCTGCTTGTCACATCAGGGGCTGGGTCAGTGGTGGCGGATCGTCTCAGTCGTGTGCTCCCCTCGAGGGAGTGGGTACTGCAAGAGGTGGTCTTTAGGAAAGTCTGCAGGGTTCTCGGCACTCCTTGAGTGCATTTGTTTTCCCCTCCCCTGTCTGCGAAGGTCCCCTGGTTTTTCTCCCGGCGCCCCTATCTGGGGATTTGGGGGTGGATGCTCTGACCTCTCTGTGGCTGCCGGGGCTCCTGTATGCCTTTCTGACTCCTCTCTCATATTCAAAAGGTGATGCTGAGCATCAGGGACTCTCGGGCAGTGGTGATCTTTGTTGCTCTGCTTTGGCCTTGCAGGTGCTGGTTTCCGCTTCTCCTGGACTTGGCTGTCTCCCCCATGTTGCCTCTCTATGGGAGTCTGGATACAGTGGTGCTGCACTTAGGGGGTGGAGGGTCCCAAGAACTTGGTGTGGGGGGCCTGAAGCTGAAAGGGTGTACCTAATTTCTGGGGGCTCTCTGACAAGGTGCTTTCTTCCATTCAGATGGACTAGTGTCCTTCTACCTTGAGGGCCTATGAGAGGCACTGGGGACACTTCATGTCCTGGTGTCTGGGTCATGGCCGTTCCTCCTCCTTGGGTTCTGGGGCTCCTGTGCGGCAGTTTCTTATGGGTGGGTGTAACTTGGGTCTCTCCACCCTGAGGGCTCAGTGGGCTGCGATTCATGCCTTTGGTGGTCCGACTGTGGGTGGTCGCTCCTTGGTGGGATACCTTATTGATAAGTGATGGGACGAGGAAGAGAAAGTCTAGGAGTAATGAAGATTACCAGTAAGTTATCTGAGCAGTACCACTTGCAACCTGCAGATATCCTCACAAGAAATCACAAGGAGATCAGGACAACCGTGGCGGATTTTGCTACATACATATTAGCTGTTACATGAATAGAGGTACCCTGAGCTGTGCAAGCAAAACTGTTTCCCTGCCTTTTTTCATTTAATTACTTTGTTTTTCCATATGGGCATGCATGTACTCACTCTGTTGATGAACTGGGAGAAAATGGCCATTTGCCACATTCTACAAGTTTTATAACTGAAGAAAACTCACAGGAGTACAAATAGTATTGTACCCGTCTCTTACATGTCCCCCACTTCTGATTCATAGACAGTGCAGCAAGCATCTCCCTCTATTAATCTCTCAGGGGGAAGGCGGCGGCAAAATCTATCTGAAAAAGAACCGGGTTGCTACTTACCATGGGCCTAACCCACGCTGCCAGTGGCCCTTCACTTGCCACAGTTTAATCACGGACATATAATTCCCCTAATGTGGTTACATGTGGATTCCTTGTGCGGTCATCTATTGGCTGTCTGTAGAACTGCAGCTTTTTAGCCATAACAAGCCGTAGATAACGCAGTGTAAAACGAGTACCGTACCTCTGACAACATAGAGCTATCTCATAGGAAATCACACGGAGATCAATGCAAGCCGCCTGGATCAGCCCCTGGCACCAGAGTGTTACAAATGCGTGTTATGTATTTACCACATATATAGCTCCTGTTTAAGTAATTATGGTAACTTAGCACCATCTCACAACACACTGTGACGTCAATATAATTATATGCTCTCCATGCTTGGTAACCAAGCATAAAGGTGTAGAAATGAACAAGCCCTTAAAGGCAACATTTAACAAATATCTCCTCAACTTAAACTGTAAAGTCACTCCTACAAAATGGCCACTGATTAATTGAGCTTTCAGCAGGATGCGCTGGATATTCATGATGGAGAAGCTGACTGACCCTAGGGCTCCTGTTATATTTACTTTCATGGGCTCTGGCAGCAAGAAAAGGTGCAGCTTTGGTTCTGCAGCCGGCCGGATCGTCTTTTATGAGGTTGGGTCTCTTATGAGGTTGGGTCTCTTAAGTGACTCAGGTGGATGTTAAAGCATTGCATGAGTGTTTTAGAAGTTGATGCTAATAATGTTGCCTATATTAGGAGAACTTGATATTGATATTTTATTTCTATTCTTTCGCGCTCGTACACAAGTGTTTCAGAGTGTGACAAGGCAAGGGTGAGGAACAGTGGGAACAAAACGGTGATCTTAGGCCCAGTGACATTGAGAAAGCGCATGGGAGGGGGGGGAGAAGTGCATGGAAGGGGGGAGAAGTGGAAAGTGCGAAGCGAAGGAGAAACAAATAAATAACAATAAATAATACAGGCAACAAACTGTGGTAGTGCAGCCTGCAATTTGCAAGTGCTAGGTTTAAGGCAGCAGACAGGGTAGGCCTGATAAGTGCAGGAAGAAAAAGGGGGGGCTGTATGGGTACAGATACAGACCTTAGTGCAAGGGGTGGCCTGGAGGCAGTGCGGGAGGGTGGCAGGGTGAGCAGGTATATGGGCCCGGAGGACAGAGGGTGGCCAGGTGCACAGTGCCAACAGATCAGCAGGGGAGAGGGGGAGCAGAGGCAGAAGAAAAGAGGAAGGTCTTGAGGTGCTTCCGGAACCGGAGATGGTTCTCCAAGTTTTAGAGTGGCAGGGAGGCTGTTCCAGAGGGAGGCCCCAGCCGAAGACCGCGATCTACCCCCAGCTTGTTTCTTTGAAAAACGACTGACCCTGAGGGAGTTAGAGGTAGAGAAGCGAAGAGCTCGAGAGGGGAGGTATTTGCAGAGGGATAGCTGAAGGTATTTTGGACCCAGATCCCAGAAAGCCTTGTGGACAATGCAGAGGATTTTGAATTTAATCCTTGCATTCACTAGGAGCCAATGGCGGGATTTCAGAGCTGGAGAGATACGATCCCAGGGCTTGAGGCCAAGGACAAGTCTTGCAGTCCTGTTCTGGATTAGTTGCAGAGGGCGGAGAGTAGAGGCAGGTAGATTTAAAAAGAGGTTGTTACAATACTCCAACCTAGAGAGAACCAGAGCTTGGGATACCATGAGCTTCTGGGGGAAGGAGAGGAAAGGCAGAGTACCTTTGAGGAGGCGTAGTGGGAAATTTGACTTTTTAGAGACCTCAGAGATGTGGGCGGAGAAGGAAAGGGTGGAGTCAAAGATGACTCTGAGGTTCTTAGCCTCGCAGGTGGGGGTAGGAGGAGAGGGCCAAGGGAAACGGGCCAGAGAGTGAGGGGAAAGGATGGTAAAGGTGTGCTGATGAGGAGGATCTCCGTCTTGCTGGCATTCAGACAAAGATCATTGGCGGCACACCAATCCTGAATGTGAGAGGGAGAGGAGGTGGCAGAAGGCAGCCTGAAAATGAGTTGTGTCGTCAGTGTAGCACTGGAAATTTGAGCAGAAAATGGCAATGCAGTGGGAGAGAGTTGCCAGGTATTGGTTGAAAAGCCAGGGCGAGAGGTTAGACCCTTGGGGAACACCACAGGTAAAGAGGAAGATAGCTGATACGAAGGACCCAAGATGGACCTGGGAGGGTCGATCAGAGAAGAAAGAGGTCGGCCAGGCCAGAGCCCGATCAGTGATGCCCAGGTTTTCACGGAGACGGTTGGGCAGGATGGTATGGTTGACCGTGTCGACGGCAGAAGAGAGATCGAGGAGGATGAGGACAGAGGGAATGTTGGAGTCAAGTTTGGAGAGCAGATCTTCACGGATGTTCAGGAGAGCAGTTTCTGTGCTTCTGGCAGCTCGGAAGCGAGACTGGTGGTCATGGAGACAGCTAACAGAATTGGAATGAAGGTTAAGCTGAGAGATGGCCAACTTTTCCAGGAGTTTGCCCAGAAAGGGAGTCATGGAAATTGGGCGATAGTTAGCTGGACAAGCGGGATCCGCTGTGGGTTTCTTGAGAAGAGGATGCACAAAAGTGCTTCAGAGGGGAGGGGAAGGATCCTGAGGCAAAGGAGTGGTTGCAAAAATCAGCAAGGGCTGGAGCGAGGGTGTCAATGTGGTCCTTGATGGCTTTAGAGGAGCAGGGATTAACCTGTTTTGACGAGGCTTTCCTAGATCGGACTTGTCTAGCGGCCTCGTCAGGGGAGAAAAGAAGAAAGGACGAGAAAGGATGGTTGGGGCGGTGGGTAAAGGAGGGTCAGCAAGCACAAAGGGAGAGTGGAGAGGGGAGAGGGGAGAGGAGGGGTGGGGGTGGAGAGGGTCGACAGGATGTCCTGGGTTTTTTAAATTAAGTGAGAGGCAAGGGGATTGCAAAGAGCCTGGGAGGCAACAGGAGGGGTAGAGACTACAGCAGGGTTGGCCAGCTCCTTGCAGATTTTAAATAGTTCAGCCGAGTTGTTAGATGCTGCAGAGACACAAGCTTGAATGTGGACTCTCTTCTTGGTGAGGACAGAGTCTGTATTGCCTTTGTAGCAGGCGACAGGCCAGTTTGTCAGAGGATGAACAGGAAGCCCCCCATTTCCTCTCAGCCACCCTTCACTTACGTTCAAGTATAGCTAGGTCAGTCATACCAGGAATTGCACTTGGCTTTGGACTTCAAACGGATCCTTATGACCGGGGCAAGAGCATCAAGAGTATCGTAAATTTAATAGTAGAGACAGGGCTGTCGGGATGTGAGCCAGCCAAAGGTGGAGGGAGGGAGAGAAAGGGGCGACGAAAGCCTCCATTGACACGGTTCATGGGCCGGATGTCCGAGAAGGTAGGTGGCAGTGTTGAGGTAGGCTTGACTTGGGGGGGGGGGGGGGGGAGGGGAATGAGATCAGAGGGATGGAGAGGGGGAGGTCAGTGGAGATCAAGACATTGAGTGTGTGGCCTGCAGACTGAGTCGGGCCAGGGGGGAGGATGAACAGGGAGAGGAAAGGGTACAGAGGAGGAAAAGGAGAGTCTAAATGTATATTGAGGAGGAGGAGGAGGAGGAAGTGAGTGGTAGAGGCCAGGAGGGAGGAGGAGAGGTCCGCCCACTCAGAGAGAAATGAGGTGATTTGACCGGGAGGCCGGTAGATGGTAGCCACAGTAAGAGAATGGGTAGGCGAGAGAGAAAGCCTACAGACAAGCCATTCAAAAGAGGAGTAGGAATGATAGAGGCAGGAATCCACTCAGGAAAGATCAGGGCTACCCGCCCACTTGACCGGGAGGATCTGGGTGCGGAGAGGATCTTGTAGCCATCAGGGTGGAGAGTGTTAAAGCTTGTGACGGAGCTAGCCGTGAACCATGTCTCAGTAAGACCAAGGACAACATGGTCTAGTTCTTCAAGGAGGTGGCAGATGTCGGAGGAGAGGAATGGCATCACATTTACTGACTTGGGTGTTCTCCAAGAAGTCCTGTATCGCGGTGCAGTATTTGGCTAAATTGGGGATGAAGTGTTAAACTCATTAAGTATATTAAGAGTTTGTTGAATGCCAAATACTGCTCGGGAATACTTGTTCTGTTCAAATGTCATGTTTTTCTCTTTTAAACTGTTCTTTCTTTTAGAATATTTCAATTGCCATGAGTTTCTTTTCATTCTTTTGTTTTTAACCTTTCCTCATAATGGCTCACGTTTATTGTTGATTAATTTCGTCAGTGATCCTGAAATGAACGTATTTGGAATAAGAATGTTGACATTTCTTTGCGTGCCGGGGTAAAGGAGAGGTTTACTGCACCGATGTATGTTGAAAAGTATCAATAAAATTTGCTTCAAATACAGGGCTATGCTTTTGGTAGGGAGTCCAGATTGAAATAGCCATGACACTTACCGTTCTTTTTTTTTTTTTATAACATGTTTTTATTGAGGTCTCGACAATTGCAGCAGCGCCCAGCAAACACAATATATAGTAGTATGCATAACAATATTGTTGTTAAATACATAAATAACAGTAGTAATTTAAACAGTTGTTTCGATATCAGAAAGCATGTCACAGAGGTATGTCCTGAATGGGCCCCAAATGTCTTTTGGCCTGCTCATGCTCGGTTGGGACAGCACGAATTGTTCCTCGCATTCATTGATGTAGGTTAGTTCACGTAAGAACACGTCCATGGTGGGGGCAGCCGGGCTCTTCCACAACTTCAATATGCATCTTTTAGCTATAACACACGACACATTGAACAATCTTCTACGCTTCTCGGAGCATTTACCTATATCACCAAATAAGTATTTTTGTGGGGTCAGGTGCGGGGGAATCTGTGTGACTTCATTTAGCATTTCCGCTACTTTCTCCCAGAAACGCATCACAACTGGACACTCCCAGTACATATGATAAGACCCCGCTGCCGGGGACCCACATTTGGGACATTTGCCTGGGTCATCTGGTGTGAATGTAGCTATCCTGGCGGGTGTGTAATGCAGTCTGTTGAGGATTTTAAATTGTATTTGTCGAAGCCCGGCATTGAGGGAGACTCGCTTTGTTAGTGCACAGTATCTCGCCCACTTTTCTTCTGGTATTGGCATTTTCATGTCCACTTCCCATTTCTCCCTCACCTGGCTTACCACTGCAGAGTGAGTCTGCATTGCCTTGTAAAGTCTGGAGATTCCCAGCCCACCCCGCACTGTAACCAACTGCACACACGGGTGGGAAGGGGGTTCGTCTGGGAATGACGGCCAGCGACTGTGATATGCTGATCTCATTCGATAGTACTGCAATGTCTTGAGCTGCCCACCTCCCACGCCCCTGGTGAACACCTCCAGGGTCACGAATTTCCCCTCTAGGTACATATCGCCTATTTTCATCTCCCTGCCGGGGTCCCAGGTTTCCTGTATATCGGTATCGAACGTGGGGGGGAGGCCAGGGTATCTCCACAGGGGCACCTCAGGGTTATATGGAGTCTCTATTTTCAGCCTTTTATATATCGCTCCCCAGGCTTTTACTGTGCAACTCACAGGGTCGAACTCGCAAGAGTCTTTATGTCTTGTGTTGAAGATCACTGATCCAATGTTAGTGGGCTCGGTAGTGTATTCCTCTATTTGCGCGTGAGGGGAGTTGTCACAATCATCGTACCAGTACTTTGCAAATTGTGCTTGTGACACAGTATAATAGAGCTCAAAGTCTGGTGCGGCCATTCCCCCCTTCTCGTAGGGTTCTGTCATCTTTTCCCAGCTGATTCTGGCTGTCTTCCCGTCCCACAGAAAGGACACCACCATAGAACGAAGTCTAGAGAAGAACTCTCTCCCTGGCCATATGGGGATGTTTACAAATAGGTATAACAATTTCGGCAGTACGATCATTTTAAGAATGGCAATTCTACCGTGTAGTGAAATTGGGAGACGCCTCCATATCTGTAATTTAACATTAAGTGTGTGTAGCGCCTGATCGTGATTGTCGATGTATAGTGTTTGTTTGTTGCAGGAGACCAGTACCCCGAGGTATCTGATGTGGTGTGCAGACCATTTAAGGCCACAAATATGAGCCGGGCATCTTGTGGAGGGGGTGAGCGGGAACACCTCTGACTTGGAGTTGTTGACCTTGTATCCAGAATATTCTGTAAATTCGTTAATATCTGTCATGATGGGAACAATGTTTTTGTCAGGTTCGCGAACATAGAGTAGCGTATCGTCCGCATATAATGATATTATTTGGGTGGCTCCCTTCAGTGTTATGCCTCTATTATCGTGTCTCAATCGTATCGCCGACGCCATGGGCTCGATTGTTAAGGCAAAAAGTATAGGGGAGAAGGGGCACCCTTGTCTGGTACCCCTGCCTAGTTCAAACAATTGGGACATAGTTCTGTTTGTGTGTACTTTCGCACATGGAGCTGTGTAAAGCAGTTTAACACACCGAATGAAAAATGGGCCAATCCCAAATGCCTCCAACACCGAGAACAGATATTCCCAGGAAACCGAGTCAAACGCTTTCTCAGCGTCCAGGGATATCGCCACCGCTTGTTTGTTCGGGTTGATCTGTGACATTATGCCAAATAGCCTACGCAAATTGAGGGCGGTGGACCGTTGGGGAATGAACCCGCTTTGATCGGCATGTACTAGTGCTGGCGTGATGGGTAGCATACGGTTTGCCAGCACTTTCGCGAAGATTTTGGCGTCCACGTTTATTAGGGACAGGGGCCTGTAGGATGACATGTCTTGAGGCGGGCGGCGGGGCTTGGGCAACACCGTTATTATGGCCTCACGCATTGTTTGTGGTAAGGATTGTTTACCCAGAGCCTCCCCCCACACCTCCAGCAGAACTGGGACCAGTTCTTCCCGGAATTCTTTGTAAAATTCCACTCCCAGGCCATCCGAGCCCGGTGCCTTACCAGACGTGAGCCCCTTGATCGCTTCAGTGAGCTCCTCTGCCGTGACTGGTTGCTCCAGTATGAGCCTGTTTTCTTCTGTGAGTTTAGGGAGATCCAAGGCGGCCAAATAGGCTTTGATCTCATCAGGGGATTTCCTATCTTGGTTCGCGTACAGTGCTTTATAGAACTGTACAAATTCATCATTTATTCCCTGTTCACTTGTTACCATCACGTCTTGCGCCGTGAGTATAGACGCAATCGGGGCCACTTTGTTTTCCTGCTTGACCAGATTGGCCAGCATTTTCCCAGCCTTGTTCCCCTCCCCGTATCTCCGGGCTCTGGAAGGGGCTGCTATATAGTGAACCTCCCTCATTGCCAATTTATCGAATTCCCTAAGAGATTTATGTATTTCAGAGAGGGTATCTCCACCATGTGTTCGGCTATATGTCTCCTCCAATACGGTTAGTTCCCTTTCCACCCTCTCCAGGTCTCGGCGTACCTCTTTCAGTAGGCCCGTTGTTTTGGATATTAGGACCCCTCTTGCCCACACCTTGAATGTTTCCCAGACTGAGGAGATATGGTCCACAGACCCAATGTTGTCTGTGAAGAAGTCGGCAATGTCTGTGTGCAGGCTTTCTACTACGTTTGGATCTTTTAATATACCGGTAGGCATTCTCCACCTCCTGGCCGGCTTAGGGGCACCCCTGATAATAATTTCCATGGTCACTGGGGAATGATCAGACAGTGTACGGGGAAGGATTTCGCAGCTCTGTAAGGCGTGTGAAGTGCCTGAGGGGATAAACCAATAGTCGATGCGTGACTCACTGTCATGCACAGAGGAATAGAACGTGTAACGCTTGCTTGTTGGATACAGCACCCTCCAGGCGTCCAGCAGGGACAGCTGCTGCATTATCTGTTTCAGAGCTAGCGACGTCCTAGATGGTGGTCTAGGTGTCTTGGCTGACCTGTCCAGGGCCTGGTCCAGCACAGCGTTGAAGTCACCTCCCCATATTATGTTTGTTGCCTCATGCTTAGCAAGGATTTCAAATATATGCAAGTAAAAGTCTGGGTCCTCAAGATTAGGGCCATAGGTATTTACCAGGGTTATCTGTTCGCCAGCAATTTCCCCCCAGACCAGTACATATCTACCCATCGAGTCCAACAGGTGGCCTTTTTCAATGAACCCCAGTGATTTGTGAATCAGAATGCTTACCCCCCTGGATTGTGAGGAGTAGTTCGTGGAGAACCGCTGCTTACCCCATTTCGCCAGTATTTGATCATTAACCGTGCTCTGCGCATGCGTTTCCTGTAGCATTAAAATTTGGGGCCCGTGCCTACTGACATAATTGCCTACTTTTCTGGTTTTCATTGGATTGTTTAGGCCTCGGACATTCCATGTCATTAGTTTAACCTTTAACCCATCACCCATTATCTGTGCGTGTGGTTTGTGTTAAGTTTCGACAACCGTTAATGCACATGTATTCAGGACTGGAGCGATGCCAGCACTTGTGAGACCGTTTTCCAACCAAACCACAACCTTCAACTGCCCACATTTCCCTCCCAAACTGAAACTCGTCTGGGCGGTGATCACAACAAAAGAACTTACCCTTTGGCCCTATCCCTCCCACCACCCACATCATCTGCCCCAACTTGACGATGAGCCCAAGTAACTGATTGGAACAATCCTGAGGGTGCATCGTCGCAAAGCAATGCTCAGCCGTCTGGCCGCCCATGCGGGAGGCTCTACGGCCCGATTACGTCGGATTTCGGTTCAGTTTAGCTGTGCTGACATTGTAGTGAAAAGAGAAACAAACTGCAACTGGTAGGGGGGAGTCTCATCCATCCACCGGATCGCCTCTACCCTCACCCGGGCAGGGTCTTGCATTCGGGTCTCTTGCGCGGTCTCTTGGGGGCAGTGGGATGGAGGCCTCGACGTATGCCAGTGCCTCTACGGGGTTTTCAAAGAAGTGGGCTCTACCGCCATGTTGAATTCTCATTTTTGCAGGGAATATTAAGGCATAGGGTGTGTTGCGGAGTCGTAGTTGCTTTTTGACCATCTCGTAGGACCTGCGTTGTGCCTGTACATTTGCAGAAAAGTCCGGATATATATGTATTCTGTTGTCTTCATAGTGTAGTGTCCCCTTTTCCCTTGCTGATCGAAGGATCGCATCTCTGTCCCTGTAGTTGAGTAGACGCGCAATGATGGTTCGGGGTGGGGCGCCCGGCTTGGGGGTTGGTGCCAGGGTGCGGTGGGCCCTTTCAACGAGGAAGTGGCCGGACAGGGAATCCTCCCCTAGTACAGATTTCAATAGCTCCTCCACCCTTCTCTCCATGGAGCCCTTGCCAAACGACTCTGCCACTCCAACAATACGGATGTTGTTTCTGCGGGATCTAGATTCGAGATCCTCGCACTTATTCTGCGTCTTGCGGAGTTCTGTCTGGAGTAAGGCTATGTCACGACCATGTTGTGTGAGCACGTCTTCATTTACACCTATCCTGTTTTCTGCCTCCGAGATGCGTGCGCTTTCCTTCTCCATTCGCGCTTTTAAGGAGCCGATCGTCGCCACAATGTCGTCTAATTTCACATTGACCGCCAGGAACCCGTTCTGTACAATTGTAGCCAAGCGGTCCAAGGGGTCCGAGTTTTGAGCATCAGACGCTTGTGTTGCCCCTCCTGGCGTCTCCTGTTGTTGGGAGTTTGTGTAGGAATCCATTGGGCCGGTCTTTCTCACCCCCGTAGTTTTTTTCTCAGTGCGGCCCATTGGGTGGCGTTGCAACTTCTAGGGTGAATTGTGCTCTCCCACGTCTGTATGCTGCCGGCCACCAATGACCACCAGCAGCGGTTCTGCTGCGATGTAGGTTGGGGGGTGGGCACCGGGATATACAATCTCGTCCCCGGGGTGCTGTGGTGGGCCTCCGCGGTCCCCGTATAAAGCAAAGCCTCGGCCTTGAGTATGTCGGGAGTGCAAGAGGTTGGCGTTCAGCCGTTGCCTTGTCTTTACATCGAGGGGATCCAGGTGAACTTCTGGCCTGCAGCTCAACCGGGATGTAATGTAGTGCCCCCACCGTCCACACCGCAGTCCCCGTGTAGGGGCGGATGAGTGTTGGAATTAAGCGGCCTGGCGGGCCTCACTGTTCAAGGTGTATCGCAGCGTGTATGGGAGCACGGGGCTGTCCCTTCGCACGGGTAATCTGTGCGTTTGGCGTCCAGGCAGATTTTGCTGCCGTCCGTAGCACGTACCCCCACAAGACCACAACGGCGGGGAGTGTATGCTCCCGGGGGGGTCCCGTGAATAGGATGTTTATTCCTGGCGCCTGTGTCGTTCGCCCCCGCTCCCGTGGCACGGATGTTCCCTGTGGGGGGGCGCTGGCCCCCTGTCCGTCCACCTCCCCGGTCTGCCCACTTACTTCACCAGCTACGTCCTAGCTGGGCTTTGCCGCGGGCGGGACCGGAATCAGGGGGCTGGTGTCGTCGTCGCAGCGTTTCCTCGCCCGGTCTATCCTGTGGCCTGAAGTCCGGAGCGAGGGGGTCTGCTCTCCCACCGCCGATCGGTCCAGCAGGAGGATGAGTGGTGCGTCGCCGTCCTCAGGCAGCGTCCGTGTTCGGGCAGGTTGCTCCTCCCCCACAAGGCCGCTCAGCCGTTTCAAGCCCGGGGCTCGAGTGCGAATCGCCCGGAGCCCACCAGTGGCCAGGCCGCCGCTCTGCAGGCGCTGCCGATACAATCGATGATTGCTCCGCCGTCTCGAGATCCACTCACACAGCCTTTGCAGGATGTCTTCCAAAGGCATTCCCCAGCAATATTCTGCAGTAGCGCGTCGGCCAACGCTAACCTGGAAGGATTTATTAATAAAAAGGATTACGTTCGAGCCGGAGCTCTTCACCTAGGCGGCCATCTTAGCCGTGCGCAACAGCGCCCCCCGACACTTACCGTTCTTAATGTTAGCCTATCTAAGAATTTAATTGTGTTGTGTCTGGAGATGTGTAATTGAATTGTTCAATAAGAAGTCATTTGTACATTCAATCCACAGGTTGTAGTCTCCAGACTAGGAGTTGGCTAGGGCAGAAATATTTTTCAGTGAGGGTGATTCATTCCTTTTACGCCTGGCAGTTTACATTTTTGGGTGGTTTATTTTATGGTTTAAGCAATGTGTTTGTGTACAAAACCAAACCATACCCTATAATTTTAAAATGGATATGTTGAAATATCCATTGAGCATTTTTATTTATTTTTATTTAAAACGTGCAAGTTTCATGGAAAGGTATATTGGTGCTAGGCTGTGGGGGAAGTGTCGAAATAAGGTGAGAGGGGAGAGTAAAGGAAATTGACCGCTAGGAAAGTACTGAGAAGAGCCTATCCTTAAACTGTAGTCGGAATGGGAGTAGGCCAGGTAGGGAGGGAATGGAGCAGGGTTGTCCAACTCCAGGCCTTGAGGGCCAGAATCCTCCCAGGTTTTCATAATATCTCTAATATTCATAAGAAAAAATGTGCATGCATTTGGAAACATTGGATGTAACTTTATCTCATGAATATTAATGAGGGTTATGCTAAAAATCAGGGCCGGAAACATGTCGGGAGTTGAACAACCATGGAGTAGATGTCCACGAGTTCTCAAGACACATGATACAAAGTCATGCTTCCGATGATGCCCAACATATTCCCATAATATGACGAGTCTCTTTAATGTTAATGCCATATCCTGTGTGATAGGTTCATTAAACTGTACTTCAAGTCAGATTATATTACTACTGGAACGGGCATACAAGGTCACATGCAAATTTAATATAGGAAGGTTGGTCCATTCCATTTTGACTTTTTTATATGACAATGAGAACATGTAAAGCCATTACTTTTTTGTATGTTTTGGTTTCAATTAAACCTCACACAATTTTTATAAAACTAAAGAATTCATAAGTAATGTATTCATAATCCACTTGATCAAATAATTCATTACAATTCCATTTCGGATAAACAGCTCACTTGGTGCCATATGCTTGCGCGTTGCCCGGGATCCATCCCGAAGGACGTAACCAAGCCCAATAAGGACTGGATTTTTTGCTAGAACTGGTAACCCATGAGGTGCTATTGAAGAGTACAGAACAGAATAAGAAGCCCTGTAGTAGATCTGAGGAGAAACATACTGGAGGGAGTGACATAGAAGAGCACAAGGGATTATTGGACCCTAGAAACCAAGTGACACGGCTTGTATGGGATACTACACCCAAGACTAATTGCTGTGAGGACGACCAAATGTCGAAACACATGTCGGCTGTTAACAAGAAAATAAACAAGAGCACAACCAAATCGATTTAGTTAATTATTTTAATCTAGAGTATTTCAGCAATACATGCAGGAGCATGGAGGGTCAGATGGTGCAATTATATACATCTCAACAGTTGACATCTCATCCTATATTTCCAAAAGGAGATGTTTGTTTGTATGCTGGCGAGTGGGAGTTTATGGAAAGTAAAAGCAGAGGCTACTTTATAGCAATAATATCTGGTTTCCGGGGCTGCACCGGGTAGTAATGCCCATAGCCCAGGTTAACCGGCCAGAGCAAAGAGAGGGACTTTAGTGAGAATCCCCAAGAGTTTAACATATGGTACAATGCGGGTGGACCGTTATTGCGAATTAATGTGCTGGGGTGCAAGTAGCAATGTATTTGGTTGAATCAGCTAGTCGTGCACTCCCAGTGAGCCCTTGATGCAAGCAAATAGTTGTCCAAGACAGTCATCGAAATGGAAGGCAGGGCTTGATACGGAGCCCCGCTTAATTTCTTTGGTGGCGGCCCTGGATGTTGGAGCGCATCAGCAGTGACACTTGCTGCCATGAAAAAGGTTAGTTGGAGTGAGGGTGTGAGGGGCATGCGTAGGTGGATAGTGGTAGGAAGGAGAAGTGGGGAGAGATGGCTGGGCAGGTTCAAGTAGCTTACAACTTGCTCAGTAAACTCGTGAGTTTCAGCCTGTGATCTGAACAACCTGATTGGCTGCTGCACCCACCCTCGATTGCTATTACCAGATTTCATTCAAATTACATTTAAAACGTAATTCTTGTATCAAAAACAATGTATTCTTGTGGAACATATTGGGATAAGCTATGTTGGGTGCATAATGCTGTCTCCAATGCTTTTTATTGTACTGGTATTTTAATATAGTGCACACTACTGGCAGTTAATTGGTAGTGCTATTTTTGCCTCAAAAGATGAAAGACTGAGTTGTCCTCAAACCTGTGATCTAAAGGTAGCACCCAGACAGTGGTAAAGAATTACATTAACTCCCCCAGACTGTGCCAGAAAATGGAAGAGATGTGAAATGTAGGCAAATGTGTTGCTAAAGGTATTTTTTTTTTTATTTATCTTTTTTTTTGAGAGGGTGGGGTAACCAAACCCTATCTATGCACTAGTAGCTGGAAGTCTTTTATATCTGGTTTCGCAGAGAAACCTAGAACATGGATTGCTCCCCTCACAACCCAATAAGTAGAAAAAACAAAAATTGCACTGTAGATTTCAAGCAGCGCACAACCTCCGGGTTTATAGAGATCTCGTGATATGTTTTTAAGTAATAAACAATTAGACCCAATAGGATTTATAAGCGTTCTATTCCTCTGATTTATTCTTGCCTCCTTGAGCCCACACGTGTTTCAAGCCATAGCTTTCCTTCATGGCTCCGAACTAATCTGTTAACTGTTTTCATTGATATAATTCCAATGTGAAATAAGTGTTGTAGAAGTTCTCATCATTTAATCAGACCTGTGGTGATTTTCATGTCACTGCGAGCTCCTTGTTTGGCAAGCAGTAGAATGAGAAATATTCAAATACTTGGAGATTGCCTTTAATCTCCTTGGATCCTAAATGCCTATACGCAAAAGTCGGAATATGTTAACCATCATTACTGCACTGAAAGCGCATGTGAATGCTCGAAAATCTGGAGAAACCGGCGATTGAGACAGCCCGTGAGTGTCCAGTTTCTCGAGGTCGAAGGAGCAGCAGAGATTTTCAAATGTTATCATGCGCTTTGATGTGGTAATGATGGTTACATATTCAGACATTTGCTTATAGGCATTTAGGATGCCCACCACCCCAGATACCTCCGAGGATATAGAAAGAGCCTGGAGGCCCTGGTGATCCTGTTTCCACCAAGTACCCGAGTCCATAAGGGTCACTCCCACAACAGCACCCGGTTGGCGGCAAAACAGCAGAGTGTAAAAATTCTACTTGCAAGCTACTAGCCAGCCATAAAGTCACTCGACATGTCAATGATAAAAATACACACAGCACACCATTTCTTACTCGCCAAGAGTCAAATATCACTAGCGTATGGCTAGTGGTGAGTGTACATCCTTCACTCTTCAGATCTGTGCACTCAATAGAAATGCCCACTAACAACTTTTGAAGATCTTCCTATTCCTAGAACTATGCCATAAAAGCAGAGCACTGGTTTCATTACACTTGGCCTAGTATAATGGGCTTTATGCAGGCTTATGTAGCAAAATCTATTGGGACCTTAGAAGCAGTTTAAAACAAAGCACAACATGACTTTGGGATTTAAAGCCAGAAATCGCATATTACATGCATTGTAGAGCCTCTGCTGAGCCCACAGAATCACATGGAAGAACCATTGCATTACAAGCCAGGTTTGTTGGTCCAGATGCTCTGAATACATCTCCAACCGCCTCTATCATTACAAGTCCCAGGGACCCCTCGAATTCCAATGTGGAAATAAAAGACAACTTATTCACACGAGCCTAGTAACGGGTACAAAGTCTCGGGTTACAAGCTACTAACCAGGCTTGAATCCCCACGCCCCCTCCATTCTCCACTTACATACAGCACAGCATGTCTTACTCTCCAGGAGGCCATTATCACAAGCACATAGGTAATGGCAAGTGAACAGACTTTTTTGCTGCCTTTCCCCCTACAGTAAAAGTATTGTTTATAAATGCTTATATTTTCTATTTAAAGTGGTCACCGTAATCCCATTTTAAAGCACTTCATTCCCACCCCTGGCATCCTTCGGGCCCCCCTATGGGGGCCAGTCCCCCATTTTGAAGACCACAGCCTTAAAGTAAGATCAAGAAAGATGATGCTCTGTATCTGGGGACCATGACTCTAGAACAGCCTCCTCAAAACTATTACTTTGTACATTTTAGAAAAGCACCCTGTACTTGATTTTCAACCAGGCACTTCCTTAACCTGTTGCAGACAACTTTTGTGCGTATGCATGTATCGGACAGTATAGTGGAAATCCCAGCTAGAACGCAAAGGAGCACTGTAGAGAAAAAGAATACTTCGAGGGAATGGGGGGGGGGGGAAGAAGTGAGGCTTGGGGTGGGGGGCAATGGGTGTTCTCATCAGTGACTCAACGAGAGACGGCATGCTGCTTGAATTGCAGGGTCGTCTTGTGCTTCCTGGGGTGCTGAAGGGATGCCAGCTGATGCCCATTTGTGCCCATTCCAGGGATTTGGTGCGTGGCAGGCAAACGGCTGTTTTTTTTTTTTTTTTTTTTTTTTAACTTTTATTTTTATCGGCAGAGGTTCACAAGGTACAAACATCGAGGCAACAAGCATATGAATCATATAAAACGTAGAGCAGCTTACAGGCTACCTTACCATCATTACAACAGTGACTACAATATTTTGCGAATAAAGGAGGAGATCAGAGGAGGTCACGATGCAGGAGTGGAGGCCGGGGACAGACAAGACCCCGACCCGCCCTCGGGCTGATTGTTGAGATATGTGTTAAATTCATTCCAAATGTTCTTGGGGCGAGATTGGGCCGGCAGCATAGTCAAGTAGTCCTCCTCGCAGTTCCGTGACCATGTGAGCAGGCCCAACCATCTCTGCGGGGTCGGGGGAAAGGAACACCTCCAATTCTGGAGTATACACTTCTTGGCAATCATACAACTTATATTTAAAAACTTTTTCAGGCGCTTAGTTTCCTCAGTGCTCCAAACCCCAAATAGGACTGCCAGAGGATCGGGATCAATAGTGGTTTCAGTTACTGCACTAAGTGTATTTAGGACCCCGTCCCAAAAATCAAACAATTTATGACAGCTCCAGAACATATGTAGGTGATCAGCGTCCGCGGCCCCGCAGCGGGGGCAGAGGCGCACCTCAGAATGAGCAAACCCCGAAGTCCTGTGCGGGTTATAATATAGCCTATTAAGGAGTTTATATTGCATGGCCCGAAAACGGAAGTTGAGGGAGACTTTTTGGGTGTGGAGACACATGCTCTCCCATAGCTCATCAGTTATCTCTAGGCCCAGTTCGACTGCCCATTTGTTGCGTGCTCCGAGAACCGGGGTAGAGGAGACGTCTTGCAGGATATGATATAATGATGAGATGACGCCCCGTGCACCGCCCGAGTTAGCAACGTACGCTATTGCCGGGTTATCAGGGGGCTCATCTGGGAAGGAGGGCCACAGAGTACGGAACGCAGCGCGGAGCCTGTAGTACTGAAGAGTCTCTAAGGGGGATCTAGTGTGACCCGGCCTCCAAGTCTGGGGGTCTATGAATTTGCCCTCTGGATAGAAGTCCGACAGCGCCCTATACCCCAGAGCTTCCCAGTGGCGGGCCAAGGCAGCGTCCAGCGTGGGCTCCAACCTGGGACAGGCCCATGCGGGCAGCCACTTGTAGTACGGGGAGGTCCCATCTGATGGGCTTAGTATGCGTGTCCAGGCAAACATGTCGCAGCAAGGGGGTCCACGGGGGAGTCCGGAGTGTAGTGTCGATGCAGCACTAGGGACATTAGATTAATACCAGCGGATGCCAGCCGCTCCAGCTCAACGTGAGGGCGCACTGGGGCGCCAGGGTACCAGTGAGTGGCATATTGGGCTTGGGCCGCAATCCAATATGTAGCAAAGTCGGGAGCAGCAATACCCCCACGTCTGTATGAGAGTGCCATGTCAGTCCACTTCTTGCGCACCGCACCTGAGTGCCAGAGGAATTGTGCGCAGAGCGTGTGCAACTTAATGAAGTATGCCCTCCCAGGCCATACGGGTATGTTACTGAAGGTGTATAGGAGCTTGGGGAGCAGAATCATTTTAATCAGGGACAGCCGCCCCGCAACGGATAACGGAAGAGTGCGCCATCGTGAGATTTTAGCCTCAACTATCTGCGCTACCGCAGTGTAATTATCGGTAAGTAGGGTGGGTCTAGTAAGGGATACATGTACACCCAGGTATTTAATGCCGTCGGGGGCCCAGCGCAGGGGATATTCGGAGACGGGCTGTATGGTGGATTTAGTGAGGGGGAAGATCTCCGACTTGCAGTAGTTGATCGTAAAACCGGAATGGGTGCCAATGCGGGTGATATCTCTCAATATGGGATTGAGGTGAGTTGTGGGATCTCTGATATAAAGTAGGACGTCGTCTGCGTATAGGGATATAATTTCAGGCTCCTCTATCAATCTTATTCCCTTACGAGAGTGTCTTGAACGGACATAGTCCGCCATTGGTTCTATCACTAATGCGAAGAGAATTGGAGAGAAGGGGCAACCCTGACGGGTGCCTCTAAATAGCGTGAAAATCTCGGATGTTAGTGAGTTAACTCGAACCCGCGCAACAGGGGAGGTGTATAGTAGTCTAATAAACCATATCATGTTTGGGCCAATACCCATTGTCTCGAGGACCAGCCACATGTATTTCCAAGAAACCATGTCAAAGGCTTTCTGGGCGTCCAACGTAACCGCTGCCGCCTGGGCGTCCTGATCTATGCGGGACATGACATTAAACAATCTCCTGATATTATGGGAGGTGGACCTGCCCGGAACGAAGCCCGCTTGGTCCTCATGCACCAGGTGCGTCATGATTGGCAAAAAGCGGTTGGCAATGATCTTAGCAAAGATCTTTGTGTCAAGATTCATGAGGGAAAGAGGTCTGTATGACCCGCACTCATCTTCAGGCTTACCCGGTTTGAGCAGCACCGTGATGACCGCTTCACGCATGGAGGGGGGGAGGATGGAGGCCTGGAGTGCCTCATTCCATACCTCAAACAGCCGAGGGGCCAGAACCGCTACATGTTCCTGGTAAAAGTCTGCGGTGAGCCCGTCAGGGCCAGGCGCCTTGCCTTTGGGCAAGTCAGAGATGGATGACACTATCTCGTCTAGCGTGATCGGGGAGTCTAGCTGGTCCCTGGTCTGTTGGGAAATTTCTGTAGTGGGGATCTGCGCAAGGAGCTCGCACATTCGTTGCTCAGTGTGTTCTACGGGCTGGGAGTAAAGGGAGCTATAAAATTCAGTGAATGTGTCTAGTATTTCCCGGTCTGCCCATTGAGCCTCACCATTTCGATCTTTGATAGAAGAGATCTGCATTCGGCCCACCTCTCCCCTCACAAGTGTCGCAAGCGTTTTCCCAGGCCTGTCGCCCTCCCCATACCTCCTGGCGGCCTGAGGGCGACTGAAGTAACGGACTTCGGAGGTGGCCAGTGTGCTATATACCTGGAGTTCATCCGAGATTTGGGCAAGAATGGAGGGGTCAGAGCCGGTAGTGTTGCGCTGTTCAAGTTGTTTCAGTTTGATCTCAGATTGCCCCAGAGCAGCCCTAATGGCCCTCAATACCCCGGCCTCCCGGGATATGGACATGCCCCTTATGTATACCTTGAAGGCCTCCCATCTAACCGCGGCAGTCGTATCCCGAAGTGAGTTAAGTTCAAAGAACGACCCGATATCAGCTAGTATTTCGGACTTAAACACAATGTCTTTTAGGGCTTCGGACTTAAAGCGCCAAGTGCTGACTGTTGGAACAGGGGTGCCCAGTTTTAGGGACAGTGTAATTGGAGCGTGATCCGAAAGCGTGCGGGCCAGAATGCACGCACCCTCCACCCCGCCCATCACCTCGCTGGAGGCCAAGAATAGATCTATCCTGAACGAGCTGTCATGCACAGATGAATAGTAGGTGTATTCCCGCTCCTGGGGATGGAGAGTTCTCCAGGTGTCACAAATGTTGAGCGACTGCATATGGCCCCGCAGCCTGCGCGCCGCGCGAGACAACGCTCTGGGACCCGTGGCAGTTCTGTCCAGAGCAGTGTCCAATATAAGGTTCAGATCCCCTCCCCATATAATATGCACCCCACATAGCCCAGATGTATATTGGCTATTGTGTCAAAGAATTCCGGAGAGTCCACGTTGGGACAGTAGGTGTTAACAAGCAAATATTCCCTGTTGACTAGTGTGCAGTGCAGTATAACGTAGCGGCCTTCGGGGTCGATGTAGCTTTTATGCAGACCAAACTTAATCGATTTGTGGATAATCGTGAGAACACCCCTAGATTGCGTGGAATAGGAAGTGAAAAATCTGGCGGGACCCCATGACGGGGCAACTGCCCTTGGTATAAGGCTATTGGAATGTGTCTCCTGTAGGAGCAGGATCCTACAGTTATGCCTGTTGGCATACGCCATGATCTTGCGGGCTTTGGTGTGGTTGCTCAACCCCCGAACGTTCCAGGACATTATGACAGTAGACATTTCAGTGGTAGCCATCCCCGACTGCAATATCGATCCTCAGTGAACATCCCAACACAAATGACCATGTGAGCTCCCAAAGTAAAAACAGCATGCGCGCTGTGCCACCTCAGGATGCGCCTCGCGAGACCTCAAATGCCTTTTTGAAAAACAGCCCCATTTCCACCCCCCACCCGCACCACTAAACATGAATCAGCAGTGTAAACATCACCCACCCTTAACAGCGCGCAGATGGGCCAACACCAAACTGGCCAACACTTCCCCAAGGCCCAACGGGGGCCAACCCATTCCAGCAAAACAGAAGAGAACAGTGCAATCGCAATGGGGTGCGCCGTTGCCACGCACTAGCATGCTTAGAGCCAAGTGGCTCTGTTGCAAAACAAACAGTAGTAGTGGACTCATAACGCAGGTCCCCACCCGCAGAGCGGGAAGCCGGGGACCGCGCACGAGGCCCTGCGGTTCCCGTAACTACCATACCAGTGTCGACAGTCATATAGTATCACCACCTGTGTCCCAGATTGGGGAATTGGGCCAGTCTCAAAGAGGTAGAAGTCCTGCCGTTGTACAAGTGGAAGAGGAAAAATAACAGTAGGGCAGCAAAATATTGCAACATTGGCTTCGTGTAGAGCATCATCAGGGCCCCAAGAAGGATGAGCGCCTGAACACTGTGGCCTGGGCAATCAGCAGATACGTAGACCATCCCAGGGGGAGCAGGCCCCAGAGTAGACATCTGGCTCCTAAGCAAGCGCAACACCAACAGCAGGTGGCCGGGGAGAGTGTCCCACCGTGGCCAGCCTTATGGGCATACCACGAGCCAGCATGAACTGAGCAAGGCCCAGCTCTATGGCATGCGAAGTGTTCGGTGATATCGGGGCCAGTCACCGCCCCCCAGGACATCCAACCACCAAGGGAGACTGGAGTAAACGACAGTTCCCAGCAATGTGAGAGATAAGTGGCCAGTGCTATCAGATCGTGGCCGGCCCCCGCCATAGGCGAACGCCGCCAGGAGCCAGAGCGGCCCAGTAAGCCGAACAGTGTTAACAGTGATAAATTATAATTACAGAATCAACAAATGCAGCCAATATCCCCACTCCATGACACCCAATTAACTTTCATCAGCGATGGCATCTCCAGGGCCCTGAAGCGGTATCTGCATCTCAATAAATTTTACCGCCTCTTCAGGGATGGTAAAGAAATAGAGCTTGCCCATGTGGGTGATTTTGAGTCTAGCAGGAAATAAAATGGCATATGGGACTTTGCGCTCCCTGAGCATCTTCTTGACGCCAAGGAACTGACGCCTCTCCTGCTGCACAGCCATTGAGAAATCCGGGAAGATTCGGATAGTATTAGCCTCCAACCGCAACTCCCCCTTCTCCCGTGCCAGGCGGAGGATGAGGTCCCTGTCACGATAATTGAGAATCTTGGCTATAATGGGCCTGGGGCTATCTCCAGGCCTGGGACGCGGAGACAGGGCCCGGTGAGCCCGCTCAACAGTGAAGTGGGGGGAAAGGTCCGGGTCACCAAGCAAGTCCTTGAGTAGACGTTCGACCGCCTCCTCCATTCGACCCTTCAGGGCAGTTTCGGGGACCCCAATAATGCGCAGGTTGTTTCTGCGGGAGCGGGATTCCAAGTCGTCACATTTTCCCTTTACATTCTTCATGTCGCGCGATAAGGCAGCCACAGTGTCCTGTAGTGTGTGTATCTCATCTTCATTGGTGGATATCCGGTTTTCGGCCTCCGTGATTCTGGAGCCAGCCTGATCAACGCGTGTTTTGAGTGAGGCCACGTTAGCATTGATGTCGTCAAGCTTTTCATGAAAGGAGGCGAAGTTTTTGGCCATCGACTCCATCATGGCAGTGAGATCAGGAGCCGCAGCCACGGGTCTCGGCTCGGTATCAGGTTCCTTTGGCGTAGTTGACGCGTGGCCCACTTTGGATCGAGGGACCGCCTTAGTAAATTTGTCCATGGCCCCCCCTCCTGGCGCCACTCTTGGAGCGATTCGACATGATCAGGTTCAGAGAATCAGAGGGGGAGCTACCAAGATGAGATTAGCCAGTTACGGCAGCACAGGGGCTGCTACGGGCAAGAAAGAGGCAGCCAAACAGGTCCAGGTCGATCCAGCCTGCGAGCCAGGAGGCGAGGAGACCATGCGTGTGGAAGGTCCAACTATTCACCTAGTGTAGGGCTTACCAGAGGGACTAGAACGCACCCCAGTGCAGTCCCCGCGGAGGTCCCCACCCAAGGGAGCAACTCACAGACCAGCAGAGCCTGGGGAGACAAGGAGGTGGAGTATGGAGGACGGGGTCACCCGTATGCGTAAATGAGGTGCTGTGGGGCCAATGAGTGCGATCCGGTGCAATAAGGTTTTGCAGCTTGAGGTGAGACTGCCCAGTATACTGAAGAGTGAGTGGGGCAGAAGCGTAGGAGGTCTGCAAACGTGGGTCCACTGGGCGCTGTGCAGGTCACCCACCAGCAGGATGAGTTGCAGTGTTCCCCAAGGGCGACTCGACTCCGGGAGCGGGGTGAGGCCTCACTGTGGCAGTGCAGTGGAGGGAGGTCCCCACAGGGAGGGCCGTGCGCCACGAGGCAGGAGAGGCCCACCAGCAGAATGGGCAATGCGCGGGGTGTCCAGGCCTCAGCAGGCCATCCCACATGAAGGGAGAAGCAAAGAGAGCGTGGGAAACAAAGATGGCGGCAGCCCCCGATCCTCACCTCCAGTCCGCTGCGTCCTCCATCCAGGTGCCGCCACACCGAGAGGCCCCGTCAGCGGCCCCCCGATCTCAGAGAAGGGGGCCGCCAGAAGCCGCGACGGCGGCGGGCGAAGGGCTCCGCCGCGGCAGCACTCCCCGCGGGCCCGCACCACGCCCAGCCCCTTCCCGCGGCCGCAGCCAAGCAGCTGGCGCGGCGCCGATCCTCAGCGGGAAGGGCGGGCAGGCGGAGAAGACAGGGGCACCAGTCCGGCGACGTGGAGGGGCCGCGCCCGGGACCCAGGCACGGGTCAGCGGCGATGGAGACGGCGGCAGGCACCCGTCCGAGCCGCGGTGCACACGGGAGACGCCGAACGGCCTAGGGCCGCGCCGCCGCCGGCGTGGTATGAAGGCAGATCAGGGGCACCCGATGTCCGATTTCCTCCGGGATTCGGCGTGCGGGACGTGCACAGCAGCAGGAGTCCGTAAACCGAAGCTGGATTGCAGGATCCGGTACAGAACCGCAGATGTAGGCGGATAGATGGCGGCTAGGCGCGGAGCTCAATCACTAGGCAGCCATCTTGCAGGCTGCTCAACAGCGCCCCCAGGCAAACAGCTGTTTTCTGGTTCTTTCTGGCATCACATGTTCTGTCTTCGGTTGTTGTGGAGACCGCCAGAGATGGTGAGCTTTTCACCAATGCATGAATTAGCCCAGTTCCCCGACCACCCTTTCTGCTTTGATCTGCCCACGCTCCTGCCTTGACACACCTATGGTCTGACAGCCTTTAATGTACTGACTGCTAAGTTTTCTGTTTGTACGGTCTTCGGTCACAGGTTTACAGTTCCAACTGGTGCGATTGGGTTCACATTTAACTGATATATATATAATCTTCCAGACCCCTTTCCCCAACCAGCCCCCTGTCTTTGCACATGGACGCAAACTACACTACACTACACTGCACCGCGGTGACTGGGCTTGCCTCGGGCACGCCGTGTAGTTCTCGCCATTCCCGCGCATCCTCTGCACATTGTCTTTCTCAAGCCAAGCGAATCCTGCAATAGTTCTGATACCCCGAGAATGTCTGTTGCACGCATTCCCACGTGAAGGTAACTGGTGTGTATGGCGGTAAACCGAGAAGCAGGTTTACCCGGGAGTCGAGCAGAGTTCAGACAGGTGCAAGCTCACGCTGACCCGCGTGACCCTACTACTTGACCCGGGTAAAGCGATATTGCCAGGTGTGGCCAACAGCAGGGCGATTTTGAGTTCTGCACAAAACATGTGCAAACTAAATAAACCTGGCCATGGTCTGTCCCGAACCAGCAACGTGCGGTGGATCGTCATCGTGAAAGGAAGTCATTTTCAGCGTCTTGCGTGCACCTTTACAAAAGCTGGTGCCTCTGCTTATGCGTAAAACTACAGCACAGCTGGAGCGTGTGATACTGCTGAACAGTTAGTGTGCACAACATCGATCGGTGCAACCCACGTTACTGCTGGGCAAACCCCCACACCCCCCAAAGCAAGTAAAATAACGCGCTTGCCATTTCAACTCTTTTATTCTTCTTAAGGCCTTTTTAAAAAGCAGTGATGCTAAAGGGCCCTTTCTTGAGAGCAGAGGCGTAGCCAGGATTGTCTTGCAAGTGGGGCCTGAGTCTAATGTTGTTGGGCCCAGGGCACTGACATTAATGCCTGTAAATGCCCACACAGCAGTGATGAGTGGGCATTTACAGATTTCTGGTGGGCTTTGCCCGCTCAGGCCCTACCCTGTCTACGCCTCTGCTTGTGCTAGCCGTTCCGGTTGCGTGAGCACTTCGCCATGCCTCCCATTCTTCCCACCCCCAAGGGGTGCATGCCTTCCCGTGGTGTTCCTTTGGACTCTGCGGCACTCCATAGGCCATTTCTTGACCATTTTTCCCATTGAAGCAGTAGATGGCCTTCCAATCTGCACACCTGGGTTCCTCCTCCCTGTTTTCCTGATAGGGTGGCCTGTACCTTCTTTGGGTACGTGCATCCATTCAGCACCTGCCTGACTTGGGCTGAGCTACTTGATGGTTTCTTAGTTTTTTCATACCTGTCTTCTTACCAGGGAAACCATGTTCATGTGTAGTCGCAGCAGGGACGGCCCATCACTAAGCGCATCCCTTGTTGAATCTGCATATGTATGACATGCCACAGCACAGCTATGGGTGGCCTCAGCCCTACAGATAATGTGAGTATCCGCCACTTTTACTGCCTACAAATTGGCAAATACTCCCAAAAAATAAAAATGGGGAGTAAAAATACTCCCCAACAAAAAATAGGAAAAAGACATGTAGAATCTTGCACCCCTGCCTTCACCCTCACAACTCATGGATATGTTTGGATCGGTAGTACACATAGTAGATTCTTCCTGTGGTAATACTATTTCAACTGCCTGTTTGGAAGAAGTAAAACTGTATCTTTTAATGTGCATGAATAACTAGGTGCAAAAAATGTAATATTACAAAATCATTTCTGTTTTTCTGTTAAAACATATTTTTTACTTGCTTATAAAATATTCTAATTCGGAATTGGACTTACATTTTTCCTTTGTAAAAAACATCACTTTACTCTCAACTTTAAACGATGGGTAGTAAAATACTCCCACTTCCAAATCTTATCTGGAACATTTGGTGGGCTGATGCATAAAAGTTAACCTGGCTGCGCAAATAAATTTGTGTGGGGAGATTTGTTTATATTTGTCAACTGTGAAGGGTCAGAAATGAAACTCGACCACATTTTGTACACTGTTTTGGGAAAGGGTTGGGAAAAGGCCTTGCTGTCCCTGCACTAGCAATGTTTCTCTACCTAAACTCAAAGCTAAGGATCTGTTGTCTCGGAATGTCCAAAACCAAACAGTCCTGTGTCCAAAGTAATATTCGGACCCTCTCACTCTAAACAAATGAATTCTAAAGTGAAAGAGATAATGTCTTTGGCCATTAGTGTTTTGTTAACGTTCAAAAGAGAGGAAAAATGTATAACTCCCACTAAAAGAAGTCTATGAAGGATGGATGTCCTTGCTCCAGAGGGTTCTTCCCTTCCCCTGGATTCTTTGTCACATGCTTGGTTCACAAATAACAATTCTTGGCGTGACTTTGGGTCAACAACAAAGTTATCTTCAAACAAGTTCTCAAGTATCTTGGCTTTAAAGGGTGGTTTGTTTCTTTCCTCTGGATTTCTCCTACCTTTGTGCGTAACAACTTCACTGTATACAAAAGGAGTTTTCTATTTTCACCAAAACAGAAAGTCTCTTTGGGTTATTGATATTTTATTTGTATCACACTCATACACAAATGTTTCAGAGCGTGACGAGACAAGGGAGAACAAAAACGGCGATCTTGCTAGGCCCCCTGACATTGAGAACGCGCAAGTGCAGGGAGAGGGAAGGGGGAAAATTCAGGGGGGGAGGGTAAGAAGTGAAAGGGCTGAGCAAAGGAATAAAAAACGGTGATAGTGCAGCCAGCAAGTGCTATATGTAAGGCACAGACGGGGTGGTGTAGCTTACAGATACAGACCCAAGTGCAAGGATTGCCAGGAGGCAGTGCAGGGGCGTGGCAGGGGGAGCTAGTACCTTGGACCGAATTCAGAGGTTAACCATGTGCACAATGCCGAAGCAGAACAGATCAGCAGGGGAGAGGAGGAGCGAAGGCAGAAGCAAAGAGGAAGGTCTTGAGGTGCTTCCGGAGATTGTTCTCCAAGTTTCAGAGTGGCAGGGTGGCTGCTCCAGTGGGAGGCCCCAGCTGAAGATGGAGATCTACCCCCACTCATTTCTTTGAGGAACGACTGACCCTGAGGAAGTTGGTGGTGGAGGAGCGAAGAACTCGAGAGGAAAGGTATTTACGGAGAGAGAGGTGAAGGTATTTTGGACCCAGGCCCAGGAAAGCCTTGTGGACAATGCAAAGGGTCTTGAAGTTAATCCTAGTAGGCACTGGGAGCCATTGAAGACATTTCAGGGCTGGAGAGACAGGATCCCAGGGCTTGAGGCCAAGGACAAGTCTTGCAGTCCTGTTCTGGACGAGTTGCAAAGGGCGGAGAGTAGAAGCAGGTAGATTTAGAAAGAGGCTGTTGCAATAATCCAACCTAGAGAAAACCAGGGCTCGAGAGACAGTAAGCCTCTGGTGGAAGGAGAGGAAAGGCAGAATACCTCTGAGGAGGTGCAGTTGGAAATTAAACTTTTTTAGAGACATCCGAGATGTGGGGAGCAAAGGAAAGTGCGGAGTCGAAGGTGACCCCGAGGTTCTTAGTTTTGCAGGTGGGGGTTGGCGAAGGGCTAAAGGAGGCTGGCCAGAGGGTGATGGGTGTCACAATTCATACCCTTGGTGACCCTACCCCTGGTGATCCTTTACATATTTGCCCCCAGGCCACATTGCCACCAAGATGCTGCTACATTACAGCACATCTACTCCACCACCCAAGCCTGGATGGCCACAAATGGTCTATGTCTCAATGGAGACAAGACCGAAATCCTCATCCTTGGTCAAAAGTCTACACTTGCCAATCTCGACGCGCTCTACTCCAATTTCTGCATTGACAACTGTTATATACCAGTTTTATCCTCTGTCAAAACACTAGGAGTCCACATTGACGCCTCGCTGTCTATGGACAAGCAAGTCGGCGCCATTGTCTCTGCATCCGCCCTTAGCACTAAACTCATTAATGCCATTAAACCATTTTTAACTCAAGATAACTGCCTATCTATTGCCAGAGCCACCATTGGAGCCAAATTAGATTATTGCAATGCGTTATTGGCCGTCACTTCAAAACTAAATAGACTCCAAACTACCCAAAACAATGCACTCAGAACAGCCCTCAATATACCTCAAAGAGATCACATCACACAAGCTAGGAAAACCGCTCATTGGCTCCCAGTCAAAGACCGTATCATATTTAAAATTCTTACAACCACACACAAATGTATCAACCACTCAGCCCCCTCATACCTCTGACACTCTTACCAGAACACACTCAACCAGACCAACCAGACAGTGCCACAGCAACCAACTCAGGGTCCCATGCATCAAAAGAGCCAGAGCAGGAGGAATAAGTTTCCCCTATCTTGCCCCTAAGCTATGGAATGCACTACCCAATGCACTCTGAGCCGAAACTTCTCTTTGCCTTCCGCAAAAACCTAAAAACTGCCCTTTTTAACTAAGTTAACACTGCCTTTTTTCTCCCAGACTTTTTCTCTTCCTACTCTAGCACACCTTTTATGCATAGTCTGCCTCGCTATATGCCTTCTTGTAACTAAGCAATGACTTTTTCTGTATGTAAATAAGTCATTATCAATTTCTGTAACTAGCGCCACGATGCCCCCGGGCTGCCTGTGCGCTCAAAAAATATGAATAAATTGCAGTGTCTAAGAATGGCCCCACGGCTATAAGGAAGAACTCCAGGTCCCAGTCCTGGCGCCAGGCTCATTGCAGAAAAGAAGGCAAGTTTCAGGTACTGATCTGAATCCAATATGGAGGACTGCATTACAGTTGTGTTCCCAAAACAAGCCCAAGCAGACTTGTGTTTTGGGTGTGGTTGGGCCTTTGGGAGTGGCTGGCTAAATGAGCCACGCCCCGGCTGGAAATCGTGCTTTGAGTTATTCTGCACCTTGCAGCGTAACACTCACCGTGTCCAGCTCCTGCTTACCTGATCTCTGGCACTGAAATCTTTGCTCCAGAAACCACACCGCCGATCTACAAGGAGGAAGAATCGAACTACATTATTCACAGTACTTACCTGAAAGCAGTGGACATCGAACTCCATCCAGCCTGTTCACTCGCGTACCGCTCCAGGAAACCACCGCAGCCTGCAACATAGGAAAAGAGAAGAAACAAAACAGCAGATTAGCAATCTCCATAATTGCCTCAAGCCCAACGCCAGCGCTTTGCGCACCTTACCTATCATCTTCGTAGGTCTCGGCTCGGCGCCCCCCGCTCTTCATCCGGCTGCAAGCATAGACTACACACGGTCCACGTTGCGAACACTGGCTGATGCAACACCAGCAGACACAAAAGAACATCACATTAGTCGGACACGTTCCGAACGTCGGAAAGCACATCGAAAAGAAGAACAAACACAGAAAAGGAGGAAAGAGACAGGAGAGAGTCCGAAAGACAATTGAGAAAGAATACAAGAGACTCTCTTACAATTTACAGGGAATAGACACTTCACTCACCTGAAAACAGCCAAAACAAGAGTCGGAGCCGCAGCCAGTCTGGGCTCCACACGCAGGCCCGCTGACCAGTGCAGTAACTAGGTCCATTAGGATACCTTCATCCACAACGGCGCCCCTGCATTGAGAAGCAGGACGGACAGCTCACCGCTCACAAATACAAGGTGAGAGATAACCCTGAGGGAAGGGCTAGTGACCAGAGGGAGGTGGGCCGCTCCAATCACGAACGTTTCTCTAATCACTCGCTCCCTTCACCTATCATAGGAGCAGACTTCCCCAAGGTGCATCATAGACCAGAGTGACCACAGAAGTAGCAGTCACAATCCAGCATCTTCCGGCGCCCCCACGGAGACCAGGTGAGCGTAACAACGGGACAGGAGGGTGACGGTGTGCCGATGAGGAGGATCTCTGTTTTGCTGGCATTCAGGCAGAGATCGCTGGTGGCACGCCACTCCTGAATAGTGGACAGGCAATCAGAGACGAGAGAAGGAGAAGAGGTGGCCGAAGGAAGCCTGAAAATGAGTTGTCATCAGCATAACAATGAAAATTGGAGCAGAAAACAGCAAAGCAATGTTCGAGATTTGCCAGGTATTGGTTGAAAAGCCTGTGTGAGAGGTTAGACGCCTGGGGAACACCACAGATAGAGAGGGAGAAAGAGAAAAGGAAGGACCCAAAATGGACCTCGGAGGGTCGATCAGAGAGCAAAGAAGTCAGCCCGGCCAGAGCCTGATCAGTGATAACCACACCATCCTGCTCAATCTTCTCTGACAACCTGGGTGACTGTCGAAGGCAGAAGAGAGATTGAGTAGGATGTTGACAGAGGGGATGTTGGAGACAAGGTTGGAGAGCAGATCTTCACGGATGTTCAGGAGAGCAGTTTCCATGCTTCTGCAGCTCTAATGCCAGACTGATAGTCGTGGAGACAGCTGACAGAATCAGAGTGAAGGTTAAGCTGAGAGATGGCCAGCTTTTCCAGAAGTTTGCCAGGAAAGGAGTGATTGGTGATAGTTTGCCGGGCAAGAAGGGTCAGCTGTGGGTTTCTTGAGAAGAGGGTGCACAAGAGAGTGCTTCAGAGGGGAGGCGAAGGCTCCTGAGGCAAAGGAGAGGTTGCAGAAATCGTCCAGGGCAGAAGCAAGGGTTAGAGGGTTTGATCCAAGAGGGTGGTTTCTCTCCCTTCCCAGACGTTTGAGCTTCCTATCTTGTATATCGCAGCCTTTGAATAGTCTATCGCCTTCTCAAGATGTTCATTCACTGTTCCTCATCTACCACCAGAGGTAATTCACAGAAAGCTTTGGCCTTTTAACTTTTAAGCAGTTAACATATCTAATTTGCTCTTCTGTCAGGTTTTGGGCTCCCCAGTCTCTTAAACCAACGCAGCCTTCTGATTGTATCTCATTCACATCCAACTTGTCTGACATATTCCCCCACCAGTATTTCTTTTACACATTTACAACTTCCTGGTATACTCTGCTACTAGGGCATGTCTCAACTGCACAAACCTATAGCTGCCTGGTGTACTCTACTGCCAGAGCTTTTCATATGCAAGCCCTTGCTCACTCTCACACCTTTGAGGGTTCTGCTTTTTTAGCCTTTTTGGCTAAACTACTTGGTTTCTTATATATGGCGTCTTTAGTGTCTCCCATATGCTTGCAACATACATTTACAATCTTAAAAGTCTCTTCACTAGGAAAATCTCTCCCTCTTCTCTCCCCCCTCAATTTGGCATGGCCACCAATACGCCCTAGACTGGACTCACCGGTTCTTGATGGAGTTTCTTCTGTGGTCTGCCAATGACAGTCTCCTGCTGCTTCTGCTTCGACACCATTTTTCTGCTACCTGAGATTTCCGTTGCGCTCATCTGCTTTGCATGGGATTCCGGCGAGCAAAGCGTTGTACTCCGACGCCAACGAACGCCCAGGAGCTCTTCATGGATTCTGGCATTCACGCCACGTGTCATCTGCTTCCAACAGCCTTCTCACTTCAGGTTCCCTAGCCAGTTGACCCCACAGGTTTTCTTCCAGATGTTCCTTTTCACAGAGAGGAGCAACTCTCTCCTGCCAGCAGCTCTCTTGCATTCTGTGCTTCAGTGGTTTTAAATTTCCCGGGCACAGGTGTATGCTCGCTGCCACTATAGCGCTGCCTGTTCTTGTGGATTCACGTGCTCTGCATTACTCTGCTACTCTTCCTTGTTCTAGTGTTGTGGGGATTGTGGGAATAGTAGTCCGTTCCTGAAAACACTGTATATGAATGTCTGCAGTTGGTTTTAAAGGCAAACTAAGTTTGGAAGAAGTATGTGGAATTAGGGAAAGTATTGGGAGGATAGGTCATAGGCAACATGCTCTCCTTGGAAGTAAGACAACGCAGAGCACCACAGGTTCGATTCCCCGGGTCCACGCTTACAAACCTCTGGGTATTAAGCATGTTATAAATTTACAATTACAAAGAATCTTTCACAATTTTACATGGTTGATGAGATTTTGAGAGTTGGCCTTTCGAGTGTAACAAAAGATTTTTACTATATTTCATGGGTGGAAGAGGGAAGGTATTACAATAGTCTATTAGGGCATGGGGAATCGGATCTGTATCTTCAGAAAGGAAGGGGGGATACCATGTTTCACCCGATGATATCACAACTTTCTCCTGGAGGTTGTCTCCCCCATGTGATCCTCCCTCATATAACGACCCCTAGGGTCAGGATCATTTAGCGGCTGTTGTCCCCTGGCCACATTGGAGGAGGTCATGGCCGGGAAAGAAGTGGCAATACCATTGGATTCATCACAGAACCCACATGCATTATTCTACAGTTTTGTTCACTCGTGTGTGTAAATGCCACAAAAACCTTTCTGAATCACGGTAAGAATCCAATCCCAAGGCACTCCTCGTCTTCAAAAAGAAATGATTTTGACTTGTCAATCTGTTAATAAGAGTGTGCTGCTCCTTGAAGCTGGCCTGTAGTGCACGTCAAAGATCAACATGGGTACCTCGGTACCTTCTGCTCTTTTCATTCGTCAGTTCTGGCTTTTGTCTGTGGCAGAATGAAGACCGGGAGAAGTGGAGACAAGTAGAAGCTGAGTAGGTGCTGCCACCCTACTCCATCACCTGTCGGGCGCTAGCTTGCCAGCAAATCTGGTTTTTGCTGTGCACCTTGTGGAATACTTTTTTGTGGCGTAGGCATGGCTAGAAGACAGTTTGTCGTGTTGCGTTATGTCTGAACTCATGCAAAATTGATTGTGCTGGCACACTTTGAGGACCTTCGCTACCATGGCAACAGCACACGGATCCATTATTTATGCACCTATCGGAGGTCGGCTCTTTAAAGAGCTGAGAGCAGGTAACTTTTCAAGCCGCTTAAAAAAATAAACCAGTCATGAATTTTGTCAATGGCCAAGTGAAAATGTGTCCTATCCTTGTCACATTGTTAGCTGCAAATAACCAAAAATAGCGTTCTTAACGGTCCGGAATTGTGCATCATTTTCTTTTGCTGAGGCAGTTAGTGCCCTTGCTTACTGACCTAGGATAAAACGGATCTTGCTTTAAAAGCCAGCCCAACGATTGAACGTCCCCTACAAGCACTTGCAAGCTTGTCTGTAACACTTATTCCACATGAAAGAAACATGGAATCGTTTTAGAATACGTGGTGTGGAAAATGAAAGCATAAAGGTGTCTTTACGCTTTTCATTTTCCACTACTCCTTTTTTTGGGAGGAAATTATATTTTGGGAGAAAATTACATTTTCATGCAGTTTTAAACCCACAGTATTTCTATGGAAATAAGCCTTGGTTTAGCATTTATTGAAGACCAGGCTGATTCCATAGGAATCAAATATTTCTTTTTTTAAACTTCTGCCAAGTGTGACTTTCAGGCAGCGTTTTTTTTATTTCTGACAAAGCAGCAAGTAAAAGTGAAGATTAATGGCGACTTCGCCTTGGTTTGCTTTTCACAATTACTCTCTGCTATGTGTGTTTTAAAAATTGCATGCAGCGGATCAGCAGCACAAGTTTAAGTGTTGGATGTTCTCTGTATGTATTTGGCATATGGTATGAATTGCCACCAACAGTAATATTTTTTACTCGTTTTGCTTGTTCCTGTTTTTTTTTTTTTAAAGTATTTTATTGCTTTTGAAACAGGAATTAATGAATACACACTATAACAAAAAAATAAAAAGAACAACAACAAAAACAACAGTCTTCGTGTGATGATATATTTAGAGTCCGAGATGGCTTGTGATTAACAGAATACTGATCATTCGGGAAGTGAGGGGAAAACAGTTTCAGGGGGCATCGACTCTGTGGTGGTGCAAAAGGACAATACTACAAAGCGTTATGGGTTCTCAGGGAGGCTTATGGTCTGCGTGGAAGCGCATGTCTCTCACGAGGGCCTTCCAGGAGTCCAAGGTGCCGCTTGTGGCGTCCCCACTGGTTATGGTTCCTTCTTGCCAGGCTCTGGTTTCGGCAGCCGTCCATCTTTCCAGCTCCTGTAGCCACCGTTCGTACCTGGGACCGGCAGGCGTCTTCCAGGCCATTGTATGGTTCTTTTTACTAATATGCAAGAAAGGTCCATCAACTTCACAATATGTTTGAGCTTACTTGGTCTGGGGTAGGTCCCAAGTAGACATTCTCCTGGTGTCCAGTCGTATCTTTCCATTCCAGCGTCCTTGCAAAACTGTTTGGCTTTGGACCAGAGTGACATCCCCCTCGTACAAGTCCAGAACATGTGGATCATATCCGCCTTGTCGTTCCCGCACCATGGGCATGCCGGTGAGACCCTCTTGTTGAATGAAGCAACCCTTTGGGGAGTCATGTAAGTTCGGTGAAGGACGTTCAGCTGTATTTGGCCAAATCTGGAGTTTCTTGACACCTTCTTGGGGTGTATTAGTGCTCTCTCCCATTCCTTGTCGGTGAGTGGTGTTTCAAGGTCTGCTTCCCATCTTGCCTTCAGTGTCATTCCTTTGGGATTAGGTTTATCGATGAGCTTGTTGTAAAGCCTGGAGATTGGTCTCCATCCATCCGAGAGGTCATGCAGTTCCTGCAGCAGCGGATCTGGGGTGGGTTCCTCTGGCCAGCTGTTCCACTGCTTCTTGGCGGCCTGTTTGAGCCTGTGGTACCAGAGAAATTGGCCCCTGGAGAGTCCTTCAATGCCCTGTAGCGACTCGAAGTCCCTGAATCCCTCTTCTCCGAACAAGTCCCCCCACGTGTATATGCCAGCTTCTTCCCATCTCCTAGCTACAGAGAGGTCTGCCCTCGTTTTGCACACATCCACCACTATAGGGTTGTCAGGAGAGTACGGGTGCTTCACCTTCCTTATGTAGCAGGTCCTGGCCCATATCTTCCTGCCGAGCTCAACGATTAGGGGGATGTCCAAGGGTTGCCGGAGAGGGTACCACAGAGTTTCTTTAGGGATTAGGTTGGTGTGGTATTGTTTCAGTAGCCCTAATTCGGCCGTTGGTTCATCCGATAACCATTTCGTGATGTGGCTGAGCTGAGCGGCCAGGTAGTAGAGCTGTAGGTCTGGGAGTTTTATTCCCCCCTCTTTATGTGGCAGAGTTAATGTGGCCAGTGACAGTCTGTGCCTATGGGGGCCCCACAAAAAGTCCCCGATGATAGCCTCTAGTTTCCTGAAGAAGTGCGGCGGAACATAATGGGAAATGTTCACGAAGAAGTATAGGAATATGGGGAGAATTATCATTTTGGTGATCGCCGCTCTTCCCACCATCGCTAGTGGGAGCTTTGACCAGAATTTTATAGATCTTCGGAGGTTGGTGACTGCGACTTCAGTGTTGTGCTCATGTGTGAGCTGCGGAGTGTGGCCCACATTAATTCCTAGGTACCGGAACTTGTCTAGTTGCCACTTTATCCCTATGGGCGGGAGGTCGTTTGCTGGGGTGTCTCGCAATCTGGCTAGGGGGAATGCAGAGGATTTGTGTCTGCTGAACTGTATTCCAGAGTATTTCGCAAAGTTATCAAGTACCTCCAGTGCAGTTGGTGCATTGACCTCGGGATTCCTTAGGTAGAGAAGGACGTCATCTGCATATAGCGATATTATGTTGTAGACGTTGCCCACCTTAATGCCAGCATCGAAGAATTGTTGTCGGAAGTATATGGTGAGCGGTTCTAGACCCAGTATGTATAGCATGGGCGAGAGTGGGCATCCCTGCCTCGTGCCCCTCTGTATTTCCCAGGATTCCGATAGTGTTCTGCCTGTCTTGACCCTGGCCGTCGGGGAGTTGTAGAGTACCTGGATCCATCTAATGAATCCTTTACCAAAACCAAAATTCCTCAAGACCTCCACAAGCCACTCCCAATAGATGGAGTCGAAGGCCTTGATGACGTCGAGTGACAGTATCGCTAGGTCTTCATCGGACTCGTAGGTTTCGGCCATGATGTGCTGTAGCCTCCTCAGATTAGCTGTGGTGTTACGTCCGGGAACGAATCCATTCTGGTCTTCGTGGATTATGGACCCCATCACTCTAGCAAGTCTGCTGGCCAATATCGAGGTGAGGATCTTGCTGTCATACTTTAGCATAGCCAGAGGTCGATAGGAGTCACGATCAGTGGGTGGTTTTGTGCGGCTTAAGCATGGGGATGATTATAGTCTCTTTCATAGTATTGGGCAAGATCCCGTTCGCATAGGCCTCCTGGTAAACTTCGTGTAGGATGGGAGTGAGAATAGATTCATATGTTTTGTAAAATTTCGGCGGGCGGCCGTCACTGCCAGGGGCCTTGTTGGTGGCGAGCGAACTGATAGCCTCCCTAACATCTTCGGGAGAGATCTCCAGCTCCAGTTCGTCTCTCTGCTCGCTGGATATTCGGGGTAGGCCTATCTCTTCCAGGGTTTCTATTAATGACTCGGTGGGTATCTGGGCTTCATGGGCATATAGTTTTGAGTAGAATTTAGCGAATGCCTCGTTGATCCCCATTTGCGTCTTGTGGGATACTCCATCATCCCTTATCTCCGTGGGCAGGTGTTTGGGGTGTTCACGCCTACACAGCCAGGCCAGCAGTCTGCCCGGTTTGTCTGACTCTTTGTGGGATCTAGTGGTGTATGTTGCAAAGTCAAATTTCTCCAGTCTATCCCAGGATTTCTGACAATTTTCACGGGCTACTTTCAGTTTCCCTTCGACCGCTGGAGAAATGTCTGAGGTGGCTTCCATGCGGGTGATCTCTGCTTCATGTGTCTCCAGGGTCGCCTTTAACTGTCTGCGGATGCCGCCAGCTCTGGATATGATTTCTCCCCTGGTAACCACCTTCACGGCTTCCCAAAGTGTGCTCCAGGTGGACACCGATCCTTTGTTGATTTCGACATAATCCTCCAATCTGTCAGCAAGATCTTCTCTGAACTCCGGGTCATCTAGTGTCGCGGTGGGCATCCTCCACAAGGGAATCGGGGGGTCTGGGTCCCCTTAGCTGCCATTGCATGCTAGGCGGGGAGTGGTCAGAGATAGATCTCCCCAAGTACTCGGAAGCTATTGCCAGCGGGACCTGTTCCCTGTCTATGAACAAGTAATCGATTCTTGTGTGGACTCCGTGGGGGGCTGAGTAGTGTGAGTAGATCCTGTCAGCTGGGTGTTGTGCCCTCCAGATGTCCACGAGGTTGAGTTGGTTGATTGTTTCCGTCAGAGTGCGAGTTGCGGGGTTGCTTGATTGGGGGGGAGGAAGGGATCTGTCCATGGCTGTGTCCATGACGCAATTGAAGTCTCCACCCCATATGAAGGTACGGCCACAATGGAGTGCCAACTTGGCATTTAATACGCTGAGGTATGACAGGATTCCGTGCTGTGGGAAGTATGTGTTGGCCAGGCAAATCGGCGTTTGTTCTATGGTGCCCCACATTATCATGAATCTTCCTGCCTTGTCGGATTCACACCCCTGTAGCTGGAAGGGCACGTTCGGGTTCACCCATATTAGTACGCCTCTCGCATATTTAGAGTATGGGGACCCACACAAAGTCCCTTCCCATCGGTCTGCTAGTCTGGACATTGCGTCCTCCGTGAGATGGGTCTCTTGTAACATCGCAATCGAGACTTTTTTTCTTCTGAGGTAGGATTGAATGCGATTCCTTCTGAGGTACGAGCCCATTCCCCTCACGTTCCACGTCATCACGGTAAGATGTGACGCCATTGGTTCAGTGTTCTGGATTTGGGATGAGATACAATCCCTGTGGCCTGGTGTGGTGTCAGGCCGCGGATAGCGGGCTGCATGGTGGCGGCATCTGGTTCGCAATCACTTGGTTTATCACCTGTGTCCATCTTGTGTTTTACTGGCATTAGTGAAACGAAGACTGCGAAACTAGTAACATAACTCAAACTGGTGCACCCAGCGACTACAACACTGTCGCGGTGCTCAGGTGCACTCGAGCCGTCTGAACCCATCCGGGGATCGGGCGCGAGTCGGGTCGGGCGAAGAACTGGCCCGATTTTGTTTTTCGCTGGGGGTGGGGCTGGTGCGAGGCGGCAGGGCCGAGCGAGGGCCGTTTCGTATGGCAAACTGTTGACTGGATTACCTTCTGGGGTCCGGCAATGTGCGTTTCATGCACGCTTTATGGCCGCGTGCGGGCGCCGTGAAAAGGTCTATGGGGTTTAGTCTTCCTTCCGTGGAGCGTCCTTGCCTTCAGCAAGGTTATTATCTTCTAGCCACATGTTGGCTGCCTCCGGGTTGTCGAGGAATACCACTCGGCCGTTGTAGATGACTCTTAGGCGGGACGGGTAGAGCAACCTGTATTTGAAGTTCAGTTGGCGAAGCCTAGCCTTGATTGGGACGAATGAATTCCTATCCCTCTGCACCTTCTGAGTGTAGTATGGGTATATGGAGATCTTGGAGTCTCCTCGTTCAATAGGACCGGTTTCCCTGGAGTGTCTCAATATGATTTCCCTGTCTTGAAAATTTAATATCTTGGCTATTATTGGTCGTGGGTGTGAGCCGGGGGGCGGCCGTTTCTGGAGGGACCTGTGGGCCCTTTCGACAGCGAACCCCTGTGACAGCTTGCCGGCTCCAATCTCCTGTATCAGCAGGGTTTCGACGTAGGATGTGGTATTCGAGCCTTTGTTCCCCTCTGGGATTCCCAGGATCCTGATATTTCCCCGCCTGGCCCGAGCTTCGGCCTCTTCAGCCCTTTCCGCGAGGATTGCGACCTTCCTTTTCAGGTTCGAGACTTCGGACTGTAGGGATGCGGAGGTCCCGGACGTTTCCTCTGCCGTGTTCTCTAAGGTCGTCACCCTCTCCGCCAAGTTGCGAGCATCCTGTCTGATGAGTTGTATATCTATCTTAAACTCATCGATCTTGGAGTCGATATGGGTTTTCAATGAGGCAATAGCGTCGAGGATTTGGGAGTGGTTGTCACCGGCCTCCGCCTCAGTCGGCCGAGTGTTTCCGGTGGGGCTAGTCTTGGCTTGGGTGGGGGTCTTAGCCCTAGTTGAAACAAAGGAATCCATGGTGGCAGCTTTAGTTTTGTTTTTGGCGGCCATTTTGGGGGAGCAGGAGCGGTGCGCTAAAGTTCGAGATCTGTGCAACCGCCGGAGTAAAAAAGTTTGGGGCACTTATGTGTCCAGAAGGGAGGTTCTCGAGTAGAGCGTACCCAGAGTGTTCGATGAGTGTAATTGGGAGAAATCTGGGGCCCTGGCCGCCAGTGACGTGAGTACTCCGGGCCTCCACAAGCTTATCCAGGCTCTCGCTATCGCTGCCCCCACCGCGTTTGCACTCCGGTCACAGGCATATAGGCATTGGGGCGTGTGGGGCACAGCAGTGGAGATGCTCCAGCCTAGGAGGTGGGCACAGGCGGCGACAAGGGAGGGCGGAACCGGGGGTCCCGCTAGCGGGTGTCTTACGGTTGCACGCACCTTCTTCGCCAGGCTCCTGCGTCCCGTGTTCACTCCGCAGTCTCGACCATGGTCTGGGGTGGCTCCTGGGGTCCAGAGGCTGGCAGCGTCGGCGCGTTCTTCTGTGTGCTCCTCCGTCCGGACGGTTGCTGTCTGGTCGTGGTGCGGGGGTCCGCAAGCTCGGGGACCCTCGCGTGTTCCCTCGTCGGCGCGTAATGCCAGCCGGAGCCGATCTCTGCGGTGGAGGGGGAGCAGGGCGAGAGCTCGGGGTTCCGGCGCCTGCCTCAGTCGGGTGTCGCCAGTTGACGCCTCCTCTCCGATCCCGACCAGTGCACAGGCCCGGGAGCGCGGAAGTGTGTGTGCTCCAAGCTGCCAAGCTGTTCAGGCCACCATCTTGGAGCCGGACCCGGCGGGGGAGGGAGCGTATTCCGGGAGTTGCATTCCTGCCATGAATGGGAGCTTCACCAGGAACAGGTGGATGTTATTTTCAATAGATGAGGCAAACCCCAGATCGATCTCTTTGCGATGGCGACGAACCCCAAGTGCCAGAGTTCGTCAGTAGGTTCCCTCAGCTGAAGAGCATGGAGGACATGTTCTCATTCCCTTGGGAGGGATTGTTCCTATACGCTTTTACTCCGTTTCCACTCATGCTACGTGTGATCAACACACTCTGGCATTACCACTGCAAGATAATACTCCAATGTGGCAGAGGCAGATTTGGTATGCGGACCTGCTGCGTCTGGCAGTGGCCACATCCATCAAGCTACCACTGTTCCCAGACCACCTCACCACAGAAGCGGAGATTCTGGACCACGACCTAGTGTCACTGAACCTTAGGGCATGGCTCCTGCAGCCCTAGAGTTTGGGGGGGGGGGTTATGCTTTACCAGCTGAAATGTAAGGGGACCCTGGTCAGAGCCTCGTCGATGTTAAAATGCTACGGCCATAAATGGAAGCGTTTCTCCATGTGGTGCTGGACTCAGAAGATTACCTCTCTGCGGGTCACGGTCCCTCAACTTCTTCCCTATTTGCTTTCCTTGGCCAAGGCGGGATTGGCCTCTATCAAGGTGCACCTCATCTTTCCTCGTGGCGATCACCTCAGCCAGGAGGGTTTTGGAGAGCCAGCCCCTGCTGTGCAAGCAGCCTTACTTGTCTTTCCAGGCTACAAAGGTGGTACTGTGTACTCACCCCACCTTTATGACATAGGTACCATCGGAATACCACCTTAATGAACCTTTGGTGTTACTTGCCTTTTTCATGAATCCATTGTCGCCAGCGTAGCAGGCCTTCATTTGCTGGACGTTGCTCGTGTCTTGAAGTTCTACTCTGCATGTACATAGAACGTTCGGAAGACTTCTCAGTTGTTTAACTTTGAACCTGTAAATCAAGGAAAAGCCTTATCGAAGGCTTCTTCCTCCAGGTGGCTCTCCAGCTGCATCATGCACGTTTATCAACTGGCGAGCAGGCCGCTGCCAGGCTGGCCAAGAGCCCACTCCACCAGAGCCATTGCAGCGACAATGGGGTTTCTCTCTGGTGTGCCCCTGCCGACATCTGCAGGGCAGCTACATGGAGGTCTATGCACACCTTCACAAAGTTCTACTGTGTCGACAGGGATTCCAGGGAGGAGTCCCGAGTCGGCAAGGCGGTGCTGTGCAACCTGTTAGTTTGAGTTGAGTCTGTTACATAGGTGAGTGTTTATTGCTTCTGTTCATGCCAACTTCTGTGGTTGTGTATATGTACTGCTGTGTAATTGTTATTCATGAGCATGTGACCATGCCAGACCATGCCAGACCAGGTTTAAGTTACTTACCTGTAACTTAGGTTCTCCAGTATGGGTCTGGCATGGATTCACATGCGGACCCTCCCTCCTTCCCTTCTGTAGCTTTTCTTAGTTCATACTGCCTCATTGTGTGCTTACCAAATCTGAAGATGGCCACCAGGGGTGGCGCTTAGGGAGACAACTGTCATTGGATGGCGGCAGTATGACCAAGAGGACAGTGATTACTGATTGGTTTAGAGGAGAAATACAGGTTTAGAGTGAAATAGTTTTTTCTTTTACCAAGGATTCCCATCCTGACAGGGAATATTCATGAGCATGTCAATCCATGCCAGACCCATGCTGGAAAACAATAGTTACAGTTAAGTAACTACTCAAAGACATGTGATTGGTAAGTTTCTTTCTCTTAAAAATGCAGCTCATATATTCTCCATTTCCATATATCTTGCTTTAGTTATGCGACCCGTCTGTTAGGGTTGCATGCAATAACATTTTAAGGTATTGCAATAACACGAGTTTTAACTCTTTTCTCATTGTCCAATAGACAGACTCTGAAATGGTTATTATAAATGCCCACAAGTTGTAAGATATAAGTTACTGGTCGTTTCATATAAACAGCCACATTGCTTGGTTTTGCAGCACATGCAGGCACCCTCTCCAATTCTAATGTGGGAACGTGACACACAGGGCGAGTGGGATTTTCCCCACCAGTGCCTCTGAAGTAACAATAGAAACTACAAGGGAAATACTACATTACCCCCACGTCCTTGTTACAGTTTTTATTATTTGAAGGACATCTGCCTTTACCCTAGACCCTTTTCGTGACTATGGTTCCCACCTTTAAAATGTTAACCCCAACATCCCCCCCCGCACAGGGGGTTGGTAATAAGATAGCTTGCCATGCACACAAACCTGCTCCATTGCCTGTGCTGCAGCCTTTTCATATAGTGGTGACCTGCTGGGCTGCTTGTGTGCTTGGTTCGATAGGCTCCTGCCTCCTCTGCTGGGCTAGAAGGGCGGTAGAGCAGGGAAGGCTTGCCATGACCAGGTAAGTTGGCAGTCTTGTAGACCCTGAGCTGGGTCAGGGGGCCGAGTTTTTTGTTTGGATGCTTTGGAGCAGCCATGGGCAGTCTCCTGGGAAGGTACAGCCGGCATGCTTTGCAAAACAAAGTTTCTGTGTTCGACATTCTGGCAGAGGAGACACTGATGGGTGGGGCCTTCCACCTGTATTTTGGGCAGCACCGCCAGCCCCAGGTCTACGAACGCCCAGTGTGAGGTTTTTCGCACAGGGCGAGCTCCCCTGCTGGTCATCCAGCGTTACATGATAGTTGAATAGGTGCTGACGCTGTGCCTCTGTCACTCACTATTAGAATGTCATTGACTGACCCCTTTGCATGACCGTGTCATGTAAAGTGTCAGTCAATGACTTTCTTTTAGTGAGAGACTGTGTCATGTAAAGGGCTTCGCCGGCTCTCCCTTTCTACTAAAAATCCTGGACAAGGTTGCCTATGTACAAATTCAAAAGTACCTGGAAGAACACCATCTACTAGGTTCCAGACAATCAGGGTTCCGCCCTCAACACGGGACTGAAACTGCTCTCATAGACTTGAAAGCTCAGATCGATACACTTGGAGATAACGGCCAAGTTGCCCTACTCCTCCTCGATCTGTCTGCAGCTTTCGATCTGGTCGATCACTCTGTCCTTTGCACACATCAGCTCATTTCTCCACTGAGGCCCTCACCTGGATTACCTCCTTTCTCAACGGTAGAACCATGAGGGTCTTTTCACCAACTGCAGCGGCAGACCCTATATTAATCACTTGTTGCGTCCCACAGGGTTCCTGTGTCTCTCCCACATTGTACAACATATTTACCAAGCCCCTTTTCGATTATTTAGATCATCTCGATATCACCTACACTAACTACGCAGATGATACCCAGATCCTCCTTCCGCATTCTGGAGATTATGGAAAGGATTTGGCCTTGCTAAATAGGGTGTACATCATCATCCAGGCATGGATGGCCACAAATGGACTATGCCTGAACGATGGTAAAACGGAACTCATCATCTTAGGCACCACGACTAGTTTAAAGAAACTTGGCCCTACCTACAACTCCTTCGTGATCGATGGTAACCACATCAGGGTTGGACAAGAGGTCAAAACTTTGGGTTTTTACTTGTCTTCTAATTTCTCCTTTAGAAGACAGGTGAGCTCCCTGGCGTCCTCCACGGCCTATATGTGTAAATTAATCGCACAGCCAAACCATTTCTGTCCGACACTAGCTGCCTTACCCTCGCTAGAGCCCTTATCCTGTCCCGCCTGGACTATTGTAACGCCCTTTACCTGGGATCCTCCAAGACTACTACCAGCAAACTTCAAACCCTTCAGAACAATGCCCTTACAGTGGCTCTGGCCATCTCCAGAAGAGAGCATATCTCAGGATTCAACCTTCAGTACAACTGGCTCTCCAACAACAAAATTCTCTTAAAAGCTGCATCACTCACACACAGATCCCTCAACAACGCTGCCCCTATCTACCTGATCAATAGATTCCATAGACAGTCTTCCTTGAGACCCACTAGAACTGCTTACAAAGACTGCCTCTCTGTCCCTAACTTTAAACGCGCCACCATAGGGGGCAACAGCTTCCCAGTGAAAGCAGCCAAACTGTGAAATTCCCTACCACCTAATCTCAGAGTGGACCTGCCCTACCAGAACTTCCGATCTAAGAGTGTTTCATGGCTGAAAACGTAGGACGCCAAAGACACTACCCTTGCCCACTCATAGGCCCATTTTCATGCTACCAGCACACAATGTAACTACGTGTGCCCACTTGTTTATATGTATATAATATCTCTGTACTTCATTGTTCAAATGTATATAATATTGTTGTACCTCATTGTCACTCTGTACATTCTATGACCTGTAACCAAGCTTCGCAAATTCTTGTAAAGGCTGCGCCCGGATACCCTTGGGTATGATCGCGCATTATAAATAATAAAACAAACAAAGGTGGGGGTGGGAGCATTGCCTACAGGTAGCTATTGAGCAGTGTGTAGCACCTTACAGAATACCATGAATTAATAAGTGAATCATTGCTGGAAAGCACTATTCTACACAATGTACATACAATCTTTGCCAGCACTGCTCGCTCTGAAGACGGATGTGGTGACTTTTTTTTTTTAATCTGGAACACCTTATTTGTGTGGTGCCTTCGCTTCCCGATACGACAATACATCATCTTTTTTGGTACATTTATTTGGCAACACTCTTGAAACGTTGTGTCTGGTCTCGGTTCTGGGAAAACCGCGACAGTCCGGGTCACGTACATCTGGTCTTCAAAGAATAAGTTACATGGTCACAAGCCCTGGAGGCGCATACATTGGTATATTTGGGTTATTCATTTTTGAAGTTACAAAATCAATTTGATACAGGACATGAAATGTATTTCTAAAACAGTTTCTAAACCTTCATCCATACATACACATACATCACGCTCAATTGGCGGTCTATGGATGGGTAGATGCATTCTACAAGTAGGCATGTAACAGTAAAATGTGATTTGCAAGGGGGAACAATTGCATTCTATATAGTGTATGTGAATGAAGTTAACGGCTATTAAGATTCTAATTCTCCGAAAGTGCATAAATCTAACATGCCTAGAAGTGACTTTGTGTGTCATCTGGCGCCACCTAGTGATAAAATGACGATTCGTTGAGGAACATACATGGGAAAAGAATCTCTCTAGCTCTCTCTCTCTCTCTCCCTCCTCTGCCATGTAGTAACTGTGAATGGGAAATTATCTCAGTAGGCATGTGTACATAAGCTAAAGGAACATAGCCTGCTGCCGATACGAGTGAAAAGCCTGCAGAGCCCCAAGGCAGAAACCACCTCGGGAGTTAGTTCAGTAATCCAGCTGAGCAGGAAAGAGCTTTGAGTTCACTGATACATTGCCCAAAACTTGAGCTGATGTTTCTTCTGGCCTACTGCATGAACTAGAAAACAGGAGTTCTAGCAAAGCTTTGAAATAGCTTTGTGATTCCCACTTATCCACAGACCATGGTGTCAACAGCCTTGTTCCCCACCCAGGTAGGGTCATAATGTGCCACCTCTTGGATACGGCCACCCAGCCCCACAGATAAGGGTTGTATCGGCCACTTTTACTGCCTGAAAATAGGCAAATACTCCCAAAAAATAGAAATAGGCAGTAGAAATCCTCCCAATAAAAAAATGGGAAATGGACACATAGGATCTTGTGCCCCTGTTTTCACCGAAACAGATCTATGGATGTGTTTGGACCAGTAGTTTGTGTGGTACTACAGGAAGAAACTAATATAATTATGGAAGAGGTCAAATCAATATTTTTAATGTGCACGAATAACTTGGTGCAAAGAAGGATTCCTCACAAATATTTCTGTTTTACAGTTAAACATATTTTTACTCGTTTATGAAAATACTTCCATTGGGGACGGGACTCGTATTTGTACTCCCTAAAAAAAAAAAAAAAATAATAATAATAATAAAAATAAATAAATAAAAATAAATAAATTAAATCTTACTCCCTGCTTTCTAAAATATACGCCTGTCTGGAGCACTGCAGTCACTCGTCCTGCGCCCACAACGCTGGTGATGGGGTGCAGTATAAAATGCTTGATAAAGTGACAGACCATATAGTAAGTGCCAGTGCTTTAAGTGGGCTGGAGCTAGTTGGGGCAGAGCCCCGAAGTCTCCAAATACTGTTACCGAGCCGTAGCTCTGTGCCTGCTGTCACCCATTAGCAGCCCATACATTATTTTCTTTCCCCCTATACATGCATTCAGAGTGGCGCTGCCTGGGCACCCTTGCACATCCCCCATAAGCAGCCCATGCAACCGCCGCATCCCCTCAAAGCTTGTCCCCTGTGAGTGCAAAAGAGGTACTGAGCAGGGCCGTTATGAGCGATTGCCATGATGTTTTTAAACTGTTGCACCTGTTGACTTGTTTCCTGTTGCACCTGTTGACTTGTTTCCTAAAAACTCTCATGTCAGATCAACCGATGCAGAAATATGAACATGGGTCGCATTCAGCATGAAATATACTTTCTTGCAAATGGGAGCAGGTTGCAATTAGGTGCAGCCCCTCTGTTCCTGTGGTGAAACAGTGCCACGCTCACAGCAGAACCTGTGATCTAAAGCAGTCAGGAGGCACCCTAACTTGAGGTGTACTAACACAGTCGCTTCATAGGTGTATTTGCTTTTAAAGGGGGTACACCTTTCCATCATGTGGTTCACACACGCCAAAATTCTTTGCAATAGACCATTGTGGAAATAAGAACATAAAACGAGTGGCCCGAAAAAAGTGTACAATGTGGAATTGCGAGAAGTACAGCACCCCTTGCCAGGTACATGGTGCATTCAGCAGATGCATATAGATTGAGATGGGATTAGTTTGGCACCCACCCCTTTACGTTTTGCCCCTTCAGAATGCCAGTGCTTTAATCGATGTACACAAGGAAGAGCACACTTAAAAAGTTTAAATGCAGTGCACTGGGAACTGTGCTGTTGCTCTTGCCACAGAGGAAGAATGAATGAATACGACAGGGATATGTGTTAATTGCGTCAAACCCCACACATGTTAATTTGCAACATGCTGACTGGATGCAATCAATACCGTCTGAGACCACTTTGACATGGTAGTAGGCTCTTTTGGTGCGTTGTTTGAGGTTTTTGTTGAGCGCAGGCACTTCCCAAGCCTCAAAGGGGGTGGGTCCACCAGGGAATAAAGGGATGAAGCCTTCGGATTCATCACACTGGACTTCTCTGGAATTTAATTTGTGTAATACAGCAAAGACTAGCTTTCCCTGAGCTGCAGTTACCATGTTCTGTTAAAAGGGCATCTTCATTTCAGAAAGGGCGAAGAGTCTGCTTACCAATTATCCTTTGCAGGTGTACGTTGGGGGCAGTGGCTCTTTAATGAACTGAGTATTGTTAACATGCAGTCTTTATTTATGCGTTTGTGGCGTGCTACATGTCGTCTTTCAGCCGATTTACAGCTTGTCAGCCTAGTAAAAGTAATGTGGCATTAAAAGTAAACAAATTGGCAAGATAGCCCATGATATAACCGTGCACTATAACATGCCGCTAGAAAAATAATAGCATTAAGTCCCAATAGAAAATGTGTGGGGTGTATAAATTAACAAATAAATAAATAATAAAAATCTGTTAATCCATTATAACTGAAAATGATGGTCTGTTACAAAATCGAAATTGGTAAAGTGACAAAAATACGACGATGGAAAATGTGTAGGGATGAAGTAGACTCCCACCAGTAGTGCGAACATGGAAAATGAGTAGTGATGAAGTAGACTCCCACCAGTAGTGCGAACATGGAAAATGAGTAGTGAAATAGTGTGCACATCACATCAAACTGGCAGCATTTCAGCACATGAAATTGTTAGATGATTAAAACATGCCATTTAAATAGAAGTATCATTGTGCACTTGGTGTTATCTGAAAACAATAAGGTCCTTCTGTCTCACAATACTAACGCGCGTACATTTTCAAACAGGGGCATGACAACCAAACTTCTGTATAGTCCATTTAATTGTTTGTCATACATCTTTGTGCATTGCCATCTGCTTGCCTTTAAATCTACTCTCTTTGTCTGCAAAATATAACAAAGTACAATATAGCATCAAATCATTCATGTGAGAGGGCCTGGGCCATTTCATTTCATCACACCACAGCATTATGAGGTGTGGTAATTGTACGGTTTGTATGTCGGGCTGACTCGGAAAGCTTGGGGGCAGTTGCAGAAAGCATCTCCTGATGGTCTCCATGAGAAGCCCAGTTGGGAACAGCTGAACTCTGCGGGAACTTGGGAATTGTCCAACAGTACTTGTACAACAGCAGAAGAAACACTAAACAATAATATACTTCACAGGCCATTAGGCAGTCCCACAATTCACCCCTTGCCACTACCACAGAACGGACTTATTTTTTTTTTATTTTTTTTGGGCCACTATGGTCAGTTGTGCCCGTCTGGTAACGATGTTAGTTGTATTAATATTATGGCGAAATATATTAAGGTGAGTGTTTGCACCTTGTAGCATTGTTTAAAAACCTATACATGCAACACTGTACTCTGCAATCTCTACTGGTCCAATAATTATTAACAATGCAAACAGAAAATTTGATTTGTGTTCAGTGGGAGGCATAGAGGCATATACTTCTCGAGGTTTTGATTTCTTGCAGTGCTAAGCTTGAGTCCCAGTGAGATGTCCTTGTCATTTGACAACCAGCCATGTTCGTTGTACTGTTCCATGATGGCGCTGGGGCAGTCTTCCACTGATATACGAGGTTCCAGTTAATGACCTGCTTGTTATGGTTCCTTTGATAGTGCATGCTTGACCTGTACATTGATATGACCGGACACATTTCGTTAGTGCCTTGCAGTTATCCAATATTAAGTCATCTGCTAAGTGAACATCCATGTGCATTAATTCTACTGGTAGCGGAGCAGGAGGCGCACTGGATGATCCAAGAGTAGTTAATGTGGGACGATTTGCTGTTTCTCATGCGTTGCATGCTCATAAAGGTTGTCCTGAGCATTGGGGCATTAGCCATTTGACCATGCTCCTGAAGGTGTTTATGAGCATGGGAATGGATTTGGTCATTTAAGATTCCTGTTCGTGCATATTTGTATTTGTTTTTCAAGATCCCATTCTGCCATTCCCTTGCTCCTGCTGATTGAGAATGGTGTGGGCAGTGGAACCTTTGCTGAATATGTAAAACTGTACAATGTTCCTAAACCTTAGGACATGTGTTCCTCTGTCACCGTTTGTACTCACAGCCAGTCCAAATATTGGGACAGTGACCATAATCATAATAAAAGTGCTTAACCCTGCTTTTTGATCTGCTTTGCTGTAAGGGTAACCCATTATCTGTAGGGATGGGCGATCAGCCACTTCTACTCCATAAAAATAGGCAAAGACACCCAAAAAAGAAAAATCGGAGTAAAAATACTCCCAACAACAAATAGGAAATGGACACTTAGGACCTTGTGCTCCTGCTTACACACGGACAGATCCATGGATTTGTTTGGACCAATAGTGCACATGGTACCACAGGAAGAAACTACTATTACTGCCTGACTAAAATATACATGGTTACTACTTTCATTGTGTATGACAGACTAACTATGTGCAAATAATTATTACAAAAACATTTGTTTTCCAGGTAAAACATTTTTCCTCAATTGTAACATACTCCCATTGGGAATTGAACTTACATATTTACTCCCAAAAAAATCATTTTACTCCCAACTTTAAAAAATAAAGAGTAAAATACTCCTGCGTCAAAATTGTATCTGGAGCCTAAGCCAATACCCAACCTGGAAGAATGTATACAAGAACTCTTAGATCTTCATACCCACAGTATTTTAGCATATGAATGAGGCAATATGACCATGATACATTCTTTGCAATACCGTTAAGCTGTAGAAGGAAAGTATGGTGCATACCAAGTTTCTTTGACAGTAACATCCAACCCCCCACCTTTCTCCAAGAGTGCTACCCCTTGGCGCATGCAGACAAAATGGGGCTGCAGCACTTGTGATGCAAGCGAACAGCCATCTGAGTTATGCCAGAGGTGATTAGGATGAAAAATGCACTCCGCAACATTTTCATTTTTCAATTACTATTGCATTGTCCTATATTTAGGGAAGGTCCTCCAGGGATGCAAATGGAGGCTGGTGCATTTGACTAGTTTGTAGAAACATTGTATAGCCTTAAAGCATGCAAGCAGCTTCTGCTGTGTAAACTAGGCCATTTCCTTTCTTAACCTCACCATGATGCTATTTGTGGGCAGCACACTTGAGAATAGCAGTTTCTTTGGTCATCATCAGAGCATGGAGGAGAGTGAAGATGTAAAGAGCATTATTATGGGCAAACCTGCCGAGATTAAGAATACCCACTGATTACATAATTGCTCATACACAGGTGTACAACTTCAAAGGCATAGTGAGAGCCATTGTACATAGTAACAGCATCATTTTTAACTAACATTGATGCTTTCGTCAACCGCTGTAAACCAGCCATGGTGCAAGTGTGCCTGTCAGTTTACCACAACGTCTTCAAACAGGAGAGCCTGACACAATGTAAAGCTTCAGTGGGTTTTAATAACCATTTATGTACAAATTGTAAGCAATGGTGTTGGCTTCTGAAAAAAGAAAACCGTGTCGGGTTGCTGGTGTCTGGATAATAGTGTCCTGAGTGCCAGGGTAGTAAGGTAAAAGAAGGACCAGTCTTTCAACATATCAAATATTCTCTCCTCTTCCTCCAAAGGGATCTGCCAAAGCAGAAAGTCTCTCCAAAGTTCCAGCAAACTGTTCCAATAATCAAAATCAAATGAGGGGACAAACCAAAGTGTTGCAACGTTCCTTTCATTCCCAAAAGGAAATTAGGACAAGGTTCGAAACTAAGATTCGAGGAGCATGTGCTAAAACCAGCTCCTTGTTAGTAATGTACCTGGTGAGCCAATCGCAGCTGCTGGTAACTGTTGGTTTTAAGGTGACCAGACTCTCCTGAGGTACAAGGGGGGGGCTAAATATCTCCCAGCAATTTTGAACCTTGTACGAGTTCAGATTAAAAGGGCTTACAGCTCACAGGGGGATGCTGCTGCTCCCCTGAGGGTCCTATCGGTAGAGGTAATTCTTTCCTTCGGCCTTGAACAGGTGGTGCAGACTTTCTCCAGCTGTGGACTTACAACTCTCGAGCAGCCAGATGCTTTGTGGGTCCTTTGTTTTGTGGTCTCCTAGCGGTTCAGAGTAAGATATTCTGCTTGTGATCTGGTAGCCACTTGCTGTCAGGCAGGGCCCCAGGTTGGGGCTCCTGCTGGGGTTTGCTGTGCTCAGTCAAGTGTCTAGGCCATTCTGTACTGCCTGGATGTGACCAACCAGTGCACAGAGGAACAGGTGAGCAACTGATCTTCTACTTCTTCCTACTCGTCCCTTTCTCCCCTTCTTTAGCTCTTGGGTTTCACCACAGGTCCCCTTTTACTGCTCTTTATGTCCCTATTCGGGCTTAACTGTCCCTGGTGTAGGTTAGCCGTAATGTACATCCATCCACCTTTACACTTCCCCCTGTTCAAGATGCTTTTCTGCGTCCTCGGTCCTCTTTGGTAGTCTGTGGCATGTCTCACTTTTCCCTTCTCTGAGGGACTGAACCTCTCCCCTTCTCTAGTCTTTCAACCTTGTTTCTGACTCTCAATCTAGTCTGTCTTTACGTTTCCGACTTTCTCAACTTTTTGCTTTTTACTTCTTTCTCTTTGCAACAACTGTCCACTTTTAATGTCTGACTTTGCTGTCTCCCATATGATTTCTTTGCCCCTGGTTTGTTTAATGTTCTGCCCCTGGCATTTCTTCCATATTTTCTCTTACTCTGGTCATTCAACAATATCTTTTTTCAACCTATCTCCTTTTGCCTCTCGCAACAGCATCTGGATCTGTTTGTGTCCTTGTTTAAGAGAGCATAGCAGGGAGTATTAACACAACTGCTCATGTCTGTCACTGAGCAATGGCCTTCTGTTTTCCTTTTTTCTTCCAATATCTTATTCTATCGCCTAGTACTTCCTTATACTCTTTAACAATTTCACCCGTCTTCCACACTGAGAGCTATTGCTTCCTTCTTTTCAGACTATACTTTCTTCTCAAGACTTGCTGTCACCTTCTGGTTTCACGGCAGACTATCTACATCATGTTTCTTTCTTCATAAAACCGTCGGCTCCCTAATCTTCACTACACATTTTCTTAAGATTTCCAACTATCTTCCTTGACCATTAAATTTAACTTCAAACAACTTTCACTTTATTTCGACAATTTTAACTCACAACTCTATCACTGCCTCAATCTGTCTTGGTACTTTAGCCCACATGAAGGGCTAATTGAGATCTGTAATGAGTCCAAGCTTCCTCCCACTTCTCTTCCAGTACCACTCACCTATACCTGTGATATGGGCTTCTCCTCTAGCTTCTCATTTCGTAACCAAGCCACCCTGAATGCATGGGATCTGGCTACTAAAGTCTTCCCGCTGGCAGCTCTCTGAGGGATAGCAAACCATGTATGGCACAGATATTATCAATATTGAAGATAGTCAGGATTAATTCCCAATTATGTTTTTAATAACTTAGAATGAGATCAACCAACACGTGTTTCGACCCCTCCTGGGTCTTTTTCAAGGCTGAAAAACAATTGAACTTGCAAGTACCACAAAATAAATGAGTCAGTATATCAAATCATAAAATCAACCCAATTTGTGCAACCGGATAACAAATTGTTTCAATGTGATAATCATGGAGCATAATTCAAAACATTGTTAGTAGGGATGGACCCTCGCTGTAATGCAGGATACATAACATATAGAATTTGAGATCTTTAGCCAAACATGCATTTACTCTGCCTATATGTATGAAATGCTATTTGTAATGTGGAGTTGCACAAAAAATCAGGATTGTTGTTAAACTGCACTGCGAGACAGCCCCAGGCACTGTGAGGCAATGCCAATGGCAGATGGGCCCTTTGCAGATGACTCGCATCAGTGATAGCTGCCCTCCCCGGGCCTGTTGCAGGCAGAATCGAGTTACCCACAAATGCTCAGGCACTGATAATCGTCCCAACCTACTGTCGAGCTAGCTTATACAAAGCAGCAATATGGTACTGGTAAGATAGTGCAGCTAGGGGAAAATAAATTGAGTTTAGATGCTGCTAGACTCCCAAAGTCTCTTTAGCACTGTATGTTCGTGAATTTCACTTCCCCATCAAAGAGCTACCGAGGCTGGCTCAATCTGTTACTGCAGTGTTTCAAACAGAGCTCCACCAGCCCGCAGAGCGACAGTGCAGTGGTGGGACGTGACCTGAAGATTGAAACGGTGAACATGACTTCTTTTCCTGAAATATGTATATCTGGGACATTTGAGGGCCCATTTTCATTTAATCAGAGTTCATTTCAAATACATAATTCATAATACTCCCACATAGAAAACAATCAAATAAAAGAAAATCCAGAAATACATAGCGTGTTATTGAGTTCCAATGATTATTTTTCTAATTTGAATTGCGCAAATCAAAAAAACATTCCAATGTCATACTTTTATTTATTTTTCATTTTGGTTGATTAACCTTTCAAAACAAATATGGTGATACAGAAGAAAAAAGACATATTTAAGCATCAAGTCATAGCATTATTACATATATAGATCAGCCGACTAAAGAAAAATGAAATGTCATACAAACCCTCAGATCGCCGGCTTGCATACAAAAAGCTGCAGCACGTTATACAAATTACACAAAAATAAAGTAGGCATATTCTATTCAGTGGATCTTTTTTCATATATCCATAACATATATTGATCCTTCTTCCATGATTGTGAATTTTAAAAATGGACGTAGTTGTTGAAAATGAAGCTGGCTGATCAGTTTTCCAGCAGCAGAACTGTTGGGTACCAAGGTGATATCATTGTCCCTATTATGGGCAACACAGTAGGGATGTGGTAGATCAGCTGACTTATTTTCCTTAGATTTAATTACCTGATTTAATAATCATTTTAGTTTTGCATTTTTAGGATAACAATATAAATGAGGTAGTCCAATAGCAATAGCTTTTTTTAATGAACCATATCCATGGAATATCTTGTACCTTCTCCAAACTTAAAACTTTTTCAAAATCAACTTATTTAACAAGGTTTTATGATTAGCCCTACTCACAATCCATAGGCGAGTTGGGGCATACTGAAATTAATATATATGGGAACCAGCTTGGTGTTATAGTATAAAATGTCTTCTGTGGTTACTACTCCCAAAATAGATTTAAAAAACGTTTGTTTGTTTAATGAGAGCGAGCAAAGATTACCGGCCCACACCCATATTGAACGATTCCTAAAGAGTTGACCAGGGTCGGACTGGGGCATACAATTGTATCGGGCACCAACGAAAAAGTGGGCCACGGTTGCAAATGGGAATTCATTCTTTTTGTGACACTGTTTGAATAGTACCCAACGGGGAGTTTTTTTTCATAAAATGTGCGGCAAATTACGCATTTTAAAGAATATTTAAGTCCACAACACTGGTCAAAACTATTAGCTGCATAGTGAAGCAACTCACCAAACTTGCCCACATTGGCCAAAAAAGTGGCACACACAAGCATTGTGCATTTTTGTTTCGGCCTGGGGCCTATTGCCTTATAGGCCAGTCCGTGCCTGGATTTGCCCTCCTATGCATCTACAGCAGGGACTGCAGCTTCATTGCCACAAGATGGGAAAAGGCTCACACTAGCTAGCCTTGCTGCATTGCCTCACATGGCACGCATCACAGTCGATCACTTGCTATCAGACAATTTGACTCCTAAATAGACACAATTGTTTATTCTAGTCAAGGCGACTGTATCCACTCAAAAATTCAGAATGTTATTATTTTTCTAAAAAATGCATACCGGCTGGTAATAATGCCCAGGTACTTACTAACACCATTTTCAGCTGTTGCCATGACTTTTCCTGGAAAATGCCTACACAAAAGACAAAACGGTTCGTTTTGGAAATGCTCTTTATGTATACACGTATTGGGTTTGTGTAGGGCGCCTAACGGTATTGCCGAACATTCAATTGTGCAATAAAATGCATTTGAAAAAAATCAACAAAGGCATCGAGACAATGATCTCCCATTCACTCGCACTTTAGTTGTGTGCTGCCGGTGGACGGCTCAGATAACTAAATCGATACATAAAATTAATAAATAAAGGTAGAGGGCGATAACGCTCCAGCAGCGAGTTCTTTCGAGACAATAGTCGATTCAGCAACTGCCAACGCTCATACGCCACAGGCACAAGCGTCCAAAGTTGCAGCAAGTAACCTGGCTTCGTGGACCGGCAAGGGCGCGCCGCACGAAAGGGGGTTTGCTATAAATCCAGACCACAAACTGCCATTTTCCTCAGAGCCATGCACGTGTCCGAAAAAGAACCACTTACCCTCCCATCACGCCAGCTTCTCCCCCTTCAAGTGTGTGAAGATCAAAGGGCCTTCTTCTGCTCTGAAGCTCAGTCCATTGATTTTCTCACATCAGAGAACATCGGAGAGGCTTAGAGCAAAGACACCTGTGGCTCCGCGCTTTCTGATGAAAGGACCAGGCTCACTCACTCAAGAATCGCGCCCGCGTTTGTTGATTCGTTTGCCGAGCGCTAGCCTATTCAACTATACTTCCAATCTATTTGCTTTAGCTGTGATCGATCTTCTAAATGCCGCTGTTAATCCTCGCCATTTTCTCATTTTTCAGTCACTCATAGGTTAAATGGGCAATCGAAAATGTTTTTAATTAGTCAGGAAATAATCCTGCATTATAATTAAGGCTTCCGGTTTAATGTTATTTATTTTTGCAATATTTCCGCCTGTATTTCTTCATACTCCTTTTCCAGTATTTTGTTGTGTTTGTCGAGATTTATGTTTTGCTATGTAAAAAAATAAGATAACTAGTATTTTTTCACACACATTTACATGAAAAGACAAATGAGCACTGGGATGCCTGTAATGGGACGCTCCGAGAGCTGTGGGCTAATGCGTCAAATGGTAGAGGCAGGGCTACCTTAAGAGACACTGTGTGGGTGGGCAAATTTACTTATAAGTTGCTCCATTCCCTTTGTCCCTGGAGACGTCGTCAATTACCAGCCAATGGTACAGTTTAACGCCCATTGGCCCAGTGACTTTGGGGCATTGCTCAAAAACATGAACTGTCTTAAATGCAAATTTAGATGGTAAGTATTGGCATTGTATTGCTGTGGTTGTAATGTGGTGCATGCTTGTTCATTATGTATATCCAGCTGCATTGTACTGTAATCCCATTTAAGACTTTGAGGTGTCGTAAGCAGTCTCCAGAAAGACGGTTCCAGAAAACGGACTAGATACTCTGGGCCCTGAATTTCGGTCATGGAGAAGTGTCACCTGTATTAGTGTGCCCTAACCTGATAACCCATCTCGATCGACGCACAACTCCAGGAGCAAAACGACACAGGGTACACAATGGAATGCACGCCAACTGTAGACTGCTTCCTCAAATGGTTCAATGCTGACAGCCATATTAGGGTGCCACTCTGCGGTAACAACAAACTAAGCCTCTCTTGTCTTTCTTAAATTTAGCTGAAATGTTAGATCTCAATTAACTTTGGATTATGCCTTTGTTTCAAACACTCTATTTGTGAGTTGCTCTAAATGGACGATACTAGAAATGAATTAATGGTCTAAGTCTGCGTACAGAAATGCGGATGACTTGGGAAGTTTATCAGAAATTATGGCTAAAAGCGTTGTAGAGGCAGAAAGGTTACCGGATCCTCTTCATTTTAGCAGTGTCAAAGATTACGGAGACGGCTGTTTATAGACAGTCCTAATCCTATCGGAAAATCCATATTATTGCTTTGACGTTAAGCGAGGGGAAAACGATTTGAGATCTCAAATTAGACAGGATCCTGTTTCATCTGTGCAGGAAGTCAAATATCTCAAGGAAGCCTATAAAAACTGCCCAAAACCCCACACGTGCTTTTTATTTCCTCGTGATGCAGAGAACATGCTGATGGCTTTAGCTAATAAGGATGATTTTTGGGGGATTTGTATACAAATATTGTTGCTTCTCCAAGTATTCCATCGTTGTGGAAGTTCTCGAGCGTTACTCTGGTAACGGGGGAGACCTGTCACATTTTGCCCTTACGAGCAAACTGGTCCCCTGCATCCAATTTGTTTTGCACTTCATAGTAGAAATTACTCAGTGTGAATACAGGTGCATTCACTTGTGCGCTTAAGTTTTTGCGCTTTGTATTGTAAAGGGAGTAAAAGCCACTTGAGATGTATGCATGGCAGGCAGTGTTTACAGTGGAGTCCTTTGGAATCTCCCTGCTTTCAGTAGGTGTAAAAAGCAGTCCGATTCCATAAGAATTCAGGTCATGCTTGCTTGCGATTTGTATGACTGAGAGGATGATGGTGGCAGAAAAGGCAATTACATTTCGTCATCGCCATACATATGCATGAAAATATGGCATAGTGTAAAAGGCGTGCGTAATATTTTTATGCATGCATTTTACACATGTATTTTATGCTACCCGTAATAAAAATAGACACCCCTTTAAAAGAAATGATATAAAAAGGTTACCTGGTACGTGCCACAAACTCACAGCTGTCTGCAATGCCTGATGTTTCACATCCCCATAAATGCAAACCCTTATTTTGCATGCGAAGGCAGTGAATATTATGAGTATACACTACTTTAAAAGTTTTTTTGTTTTTGTTTCACACACTTTAATTCTCCTTGATGTAGATGGGGTATTTACTTCCTTCCCACAGAGTTTCTTCATTTGCAGTGTCTTTAAACATCATTTAGCTTTTATCAGAGTAGTGTATAATAAACATTCCATGATAAACCACTAGGGGGAGATGTTGTTTAGAAGTTGGTACAAAATGCATCTTTCCGACCACACGAACAAATCTGAATTCAGCATTCACAAGTCGTCTACTCATCATGGAAAACTTGTTGATGTTGTACACAACGTGACATCAGTTATTGCGCTGTGCAAATCACCAAAACTTAAGATGCTTTTATTCCGCCTGCCTGTTGGCACACTATAGCGCTTGAGCTGCTACTGTGCCACGTAGAACTAAAGCTGCTCATAACTGCTGTGCAATTCGATTTTCGCATGTAGTCGGAGCCGTGAAACTATGCATTCCTGTGTCCAAGGCAGTGCCTGCTGCGGCCCAGAAGGACAATCCAGAATGCACCCCCCAAAAGTGGCTCCTCTACTGCTCCTCTGTATCGCCCTTCCTCCACAATAGCATTACTTTATTGCAATTTAAATCATGTTGTATTGACTTAGCCTTAAAATGAATAGGTAGACATATACCATATTGCAATTTATCTCCTGTATGTTAGTAATCACACAAACGATGGGCACTGTTGGTGCTGTATCATCCCCCCCCCCAAAAAATGTGCACCCAGTTGGAAGTGTAAAAGACACTAAAGGCTCTCCACCTCAGTTGGTGACCACAACGCTTAGAGACAGTTCCAAATGCTTTAAGGGAGAAATGGAAGCGAGTTGTGAAAGAAAGAGAAAAGAAGATAGGAGTTCGGAGAAATGGGCAGTTCCCAGCTATTTTAAGTAAGCGCAGGTTATCAAGAGTGCTTAGAAGCTGTTTCAAAGCGCTCTTGGGGTGGGAGGGGAACATTGGTAAGCTATGGGTTTGAACAGTCCTGTTATTATACGATGTGATTGCACAGTGTTGCGTTATCTTGAGACCACCCTTAACCTGGGGAGTTCCTTCCCACCCCCAATCAAGGAGCCCAGCAATACACGCTTAGGTTTTTAGCACTGGCCTTACTGAAGACTCGTATAGAGTCACACACATCTCCCCTCTGCCCCCCTGCCCACAGTGATCCAAGAACCAGGCCAGGGTATAGGAAATATATTAGTATTTATTTGGAAGATCGGTAATAAAGATCACACTAAAACGCCACACGCCACCTGTGTGGCTCACAATTAAAGATCTTATTACATAAATCGTGCAAGTTGGTTGGGGAAAAAAACAAATCACAATACTTTATACAGATTTCACTTCAAGAAATAATCACACTGATCTGATCAATGAAAAAAAAACAATTTTCATATGTAGTGCTGTGCAATTCTGCACTTAAAAGCTAGTAGTTTGGTTTATAGATTACCAGTGCATATGGCAATTATGATTTTACCCACACTTTTGGTTTAAATTAAACACAGGGTGATTTAGAGGTTTGATTTCAGTGCCCCCCCCCCCCGCCCCGCATCACCCCACTGAAAGGTTTATGTTGGGGAAGCTGAACAGAAACATTGGGATTACCCAGCTAAATTAGTCTGTAATTTTCAGCACACACCTGGAATGAGTTTAGTTAATTTCAGATTTTACCAAAATCACCCTGTGGTATTCAGCCAAGGGGAATTAATGTATATTTTTAGTTAAATAGGCTTAGGATCTACAGTCCTGCCGCCTCCCACCCACTATGAGGGGGAAAGGATTTAAGGCAAGCAGATTTCCCCCAACTTTGGTTTCAATTGGCCCAACTCTACTCACGTTCAACGCCTCTGTTTAAAGTTCAGGAAAGCCAGCTGCATTTCAGGACCCAGGGGTCTGGTCGCACCACCCTCCAGGATGGTCTCCAGCTCTTCACCATAGGGCCCAGTCAGCTTTTTTATTTGGGCTCCCCAGCAAAAGACAGCTCCATCCAGATGCATTCTCAGCAAACTCTTCCGGTGTTTCCTTGTGACCCCACATTCCTAATTTTACCCTCCACCAGTTTTCCAACTCTCAAATACGGAACACGTTCAGAGCAGTGAGGAACACCTTTTAGCTGGTCATTACAATTCCCTAAATCGCAGTTGGAGAATTTTATTTCAACAAAATCACCTGGAAATTATCTAAAAAAAAAAAAAAGTAAAAATATATGTAATCAGTGCGACTTGTGGTTTCTGGGAAAATGCACAATTGTGATTTTCCATTTAAACAAAGGGAATCTTAATATGTGCAAATATGAGGTTGCCTTCCTCCAGGCCATTTGCCACTCTCAGCCAGCCTGTGACCAGAGTTTTCTTTTTCAGTTATTTTTAAGCCTCATTGTTTGAATTCAGCCTTGATTGCAGCCCCTGTTTTCACACCTTTCCCTACATTCTGGTCATGCGTCGGCTACAACATTTGGCCTGCACAGAACTGCCTTCAGAGACAGCCGGTCTAGGGAAACTTGGTTTTCAACACCCTTTAGGCAGGCCAGATTATGTTATAGTTGCAAATAGTTGGGATTCACGAACGAGGCTTGTAGTGGGGGAAGCCATTTGCAAATTCTGCCCAGAGACACACCTTTTGTCTTTGGCTGAAAGGAACTTGCATGTTGCATTTTCTAACATCAGCCTTGATTCTTTGACAAATGGTGCGCTTTACTGATCAGGGTTTCACTTTTCATTTGCACTGATAATACAGGGCTGTTTCTTTCAGTCATTAATAAAATACTTTTTTATCTGCTGTTGGTTTTTCTCCTGAAAAGTGGGTCTGATCATCACAGTACACCACCCTTTAATGGGTGGCAGTTTCAGTGAAAATGCTGCATTTATTTCTCAACCAGTGATGTGATGTGACCCTGGTTAGGCTGACTTCTGCAGGCGGTAAATCAAACGCCATCAATGGGTAATAACAGTTTATTCCAGAGTTTAGAAGCAGCCCATTTACATGAAGTGCTGTAAAAATCACCACATTATTAGTATATGATGCAGGTATAAGACAACCATATTAACATACCTAGTAAATTGTGTGAGTTACAATTGTAATACTAAGCACATTGTGAAGCTACACAGGCATATGATCTCAATATCTACAGTAGCAACAAAGACATTTTTACTACACTTTGTTAATGCTTGTTTTCTACCTTTTGCATATTAATTTCTTCATCAGTAAATCACACACATAATACATTGCTATTGAATGCACAAAACACCCAAGGCAGTTGTTCCCAAAGGCTCTGAATCATTACGCTCCCATTTATTTTTTCACACATAAAATGTCGACTCAGTCAAAGCAATCGGTATAAAGTTTCTTTAAGATGTACTTGTACTTTGCCCTGTTAACAACTTGAGTTTACATGGGTATTGCGCTGAGTGAGTGACTTAGAACATTTATTAGGCATACTGCCATACAGAACAAACTGCCTCAACACACACACCCGCACTGTCGTACCAGAAGATAATTGGTACGGAATATTCAGAAGCCCCTTGTTGATGCCCCAGTTTGTTAACTTCATTATTTTTGTTCTGTTGACGCAATCAGAGGCTTTACTAGACTATACAGATGGCATAGGACTGTTTTTTTTTCCTTGGCTCTAGCTATAAGAGTATGCAAAATGTGCAAACTATGTATGGTGGAGCAATTGGCCTGAAACCCATTTGTGTAACATGCAGAATATTGCGTTCTTTGACCCAGACATCTAGGGTTCTCCGTAATAAGTTAGCAAATATACAGCTAAATACGTCTAACCTAGATAGCCGGTGATAATCAGCCGCAATATCTTGCTGACCGTTTTTAAAGATGAGTACCAAAAGCGACTGTTTCCGTGTCTGCGGTATTCTAGTGGAATCCACAATCTATACAAAATAAGCTTGTAAATCAGCCGCCCAGGTACCTGCGTCATCCTTTGCCTGGCCATCGGGGCTCAGGGTCACCAATTCTTTTTTTTTTTTGTAATGCTCTTATTAAATCATCCGTCAGGTTAAATTTATCTCAAGGTTTCCAGTCCAATTTTTGACTAGTACAATACAGGCTCTTAATGTGCTCTTCCCAGTTAGAGGAAGATACATTCATTAATGCTGTATTTGCTCTGCTATTTTGACTATTGACTAGGGACCAGATTTATTTTGAGTCCTTACTAGCTAAGGCCCTGAGCATAATTTGCCAATTCTTTGTCCTTCCAGAGGCTTGATGTTCCCTTAGCCAGTTTTTATAACTTTTTTATTTTCCCCTGATCAATCCACCCATGTCTGACATCGATAGGGCTTTACTTTTTTCGGGTTTTCCGTACTAACTGTTTTAATAAGAGTTTCCTCTCAGCAATGACCCTGTCCTAGGTTTTTTACCTAGGATTTTAAAATGTACTTTCTGTAGGCTTTCCCCAATTATTCAAATATATTGAAATCCAGCTGTCAGATTATGTCCTGTTCATAGGGACTATGTCCCTAGCCCCTTCTAGCCCTTGATTTAACTGTCTAATATTTATTTTTGTCCCATATGCACTTATTGCATGACTATTGTTTGTTTATGCCCCCTCCATTAATTTTGATATCGACCTGGTCAAAAATACACCCATTTTAATTATATTATGGTCACTGCTGTTTGTCGGGTGTATCTGCAGCTGACAAACACGTTTTCTCCCAATTATAGAGGTCTACAAAATAAGAATCGATAACTGCTATGTCTCACCCACTTGCCATGTAGGATTGATTGCACTGGGGTATTTTGAGCTATGATTTACCACTGAAAGACCTGCACTTATAATTGAGTAGCTCAGTACCCAATTCAAATCACCACCAATCACAACCATACTTTTAGGGTTGGAGCATGAAAAATTGTGCAATATGTTGGCAATATTGTTCAAAATGTTATTTTGTTGAATTCCACCAGGCGAACTATCTACATTGACAATGAGAATGTTTACCTCCCCTCCCTCCCATTTACTGATTACACACTGCCAATAGGTAAGGCGTGTCATTAATCAACTTCACAATCTCAATTTTAATAGAGTTCTTAATGACTATTTGCAGTCCACTGATAGGGCGGCCTTTAGGCCCCTTAATCGTTGCTTTCATAGCCGTACTATACATGTCTAATAAGTGGGAGTTCTGAGTCAAGTGTCTTGCATCAATATGATGTCAGCATCAAGGAACAGGGGCAACCTTAGAGGTTGTAACCTATGTTTAAAGCCTCTTGTATTCCATGATATTATGTGCAAGAGATTATGGACTTCACTAGGAATGGTGTTAGTTTTGGGCTAGTGCCTGTGGAATCCATGCTCAGTCCGTAATGGTGTGTAAATTGTGCCTCTGTATTTGTCCATCCAGAGTGTCTGCTGCCCTTGATCATTACAAGTCAACCTAAAGTTCTGATATGGTTGCTGTGCGCCATAGATACTTTTCTTCCTTTAGAGCCAAGTCAAAGCCCATTTTGACAAACGTGGATAGATGAGATGATGTAAATGCCACCACTTTGCTGGAATAACAGTGCACAAGCGTATTCCTTGGAGAAATTTTGTCCACTCTTTTCGACAAAGTCTGTGTCATTGGTTGTGATTAGCTCCAGTATCAAATACACTAGCATTAGGACGTTCTGCCTATTGATGGGGCCGTATTGATTGTCGAATTGCTCAAACATATGGAATGATCAAGCAAACATATGGAATGATCAAGCAAGTGCTCCTCATCTGATCCTCATCTCGCTTTGAGTTTTTATCAGCTGTTTTGTTTTTTTACTTCCTCCATTCCTGGTGAAAAATCCTTGATTGCGCTCATTATTAAACCATCATCCAACACCTGATTGACAATGACATCTTCATGGGTGTCTGCAGTGTCGGCAGATGTATTAATAGAGGGTTGACGTTTCTGCCTTCCAGATGGCCCACTTTTTCACTGAGACACTTCGTAGGTTATTGGGTAATTTACTTTGAATTAGCCAACAGTCTAATTTATTTTTCTGTTTAGACCGTTTCCTTAACGGCTTTTTCTTCCTGCCCTTATATGTACCTTTCTACTGGGAGGTGGATTCCTGTTGTATTTCTTTGGTTGAAGTTATAGCGTCCACCAAAAACTCACTAGCTTGAGGTTTTTTCTTCTTGCTCTTAGAATTGCTAATCTTCTGAGAAGTGGGCTCCTGTTGTGTTTCTTGTATTTTGAGTATAATATCGTCCAAATGCTCACAAACTTGGAGCCGACGATGTTGTCTTAGCAATCTCTTTTGCCGCAATTTTTTCTTTCGGCCTGCTTGTGTTATTTTAGAGCCATTTATTCTGCTGGTATTGGAGAAGACAGTCAATGCGCTCACATTCTCCACTATTATCAACTCCTCGGACATAGGGGCCACTGATTTCCTGTGTGCTATCCGTCGACCTCCTGTGTTGTGGTAATAGATCCTTTCGTTAGCTCGACAGCCATCACTTCTGTATGACCAGTGACTGTATCCTTTTTCAATTGATTGTAGAAAGTGTCCAATATTTTTCATAGGAGACCTTCGATATTGGCGAGTTTTGAATATTGATCTTTTTGTATATTATGAGTGCCGGCACATGTATCCAAGAGTTCTTTGTCATGTACATGATAGTTCACTGTGTCAATCCCACTATGTTTTGGGGAAACACTTGGTGAATCCGAGAACGAATGTGTCTGCAACTGCCCCTGTTCAGATGGTGTGAATGGCCCAAGTGAGGGATAATGCTGACATTTTCATTCACTTCCAACTCTGATCTTGGGGCCATATCAAGATGGTTCACGAGTGCTGCGCTACCGGTCAAGATGGCAGAGCTCACTTGGGCCTTGTCATCTGCTTTCTGTAGGCTTAGGCAAAGTTCAAGTAGTGAATTATTATCCCCCACCGACAATGCTGTTCTATCTCCAACTGATCCGGGGGGGGGGGGATAGCTAAATTCTCTGTAGTTTCTTGTACACCAACTTGCTCAGTGTTATGCGGGATCAAAAATAAGTTAAACTTCCCCTTGTCATCACCATTCTCAGTTTTGCATACATTGGACCCATCTGTATTTGGGCCCTGGTTCACCAATCAAACCGCTGTGCAGGCGGCGTACAGCACTTGTCACCGCTCTCGAGCAACAGAGCTGCAGACTGCTGACTGCACACTTTCCGACACACTTCACTAAACTTTTTATATCGGCGACCATGATGGATTGGCAACATTAAGGTTTGTATACCAGGTTGCCAGACCAAAATGGCCACACAGCATTGAAAAAAGCAAGCTCTTAAAAGCAAGTTTCAACGACTCTCTCCCCACCTCGCTTCTATAAAATGGATGCCCACCATAACGTAGCTTTCACCATGATGCATTCATTCTACATCCTTCTAGATCACTGAGCAGATGTTAGACTGCAGTGCCCCTCTAAATGTATCATTTAGAGTGGTGGCAGGGCTCATTCTCTTTCTAGCTTAACCAAAGTATAAATCGAAGAAATCAGTTTCAAAATGTAAAACATTTCTGCTTAAGAACACCAATGAAAGACTGGTAACAAAAGGAATTGGGCAAGTCCGTCCACTCTCCCTGGAAACTGGATCTCATCCTTGTATTTCTTTGGCCCCCCCCCCCCCACTCCACCCATGCCGTTCTGGTGTCTTTTAAAGCTCCCTCTGCTCCTTTCCATTACCTTTGCCCAAAGAGCCAATGCTTATCTCATGAATCGGGCACTTTGGTTGTTAGACCGTTGTTTTACTTAAAAGGCAGAGCATCATGTATAGCTAGAAAAAGTTCTGGTTGAAAGTAGCATTTTTCTGGCTCAGTTAAGACATTTTTGTAAGACCAGTAATCAGTGGATTTTGCACTGCTACTGTAATGTAACCACCAATCCCACTCAGCTTGGCTTAGCAAGCTCCTTTCTGCTCCTAGTTCCGCTGCGAACCAGGTTTTTCTGAATTGAGCATGAGCTCTAGCCTAACTATTTTTAGTGGCACACAAGAGTTCCCTGCTGCTGAAACCTTGCCATAGGCAGTACCAATAGTTCAGTGGGAGCTTTGGTAGAGAATAATTAGATCCACGAGGATTTTGGAGAAATCGGTCATTTAACGCGTAATAAATCATGGCTGGCGATGCCAGGTGTCTGCAACTGTAAAACTGAACCCTGCTGTTCATTTCTTTTTTCATTTTCAGTCCATTGGAGAATTCATTTGTCTTCTGTCTGTGCTGATTTTAATAAATTAATCCCTACTGTAATGCTTATTGTAGGTCTCCAGAGCTCTTTTTGAGGGAAGTGTATACGTATCAAATCCACTTGGATTTCATGGTGATTTGGTCCATGTTTCTTGCAGTAGGATCACATCCCATGTGTTTGGACGAGCTTGAAGGACACCGTTAGGTGCATTAATACCCCCAATCTTCCGGGAGTGGATTTATAGTTTGGTCTCATTACTTGTTACAATTTGTCATCAGCCGTAGATTTGCTGATGCCCCCTCCTCACCTTTTAAATGAATTGAAGGACCTTTCTCTTCTTTTAGTTTTGTTTCTTGACATCTTGGTGATGTTCTCCCTTCATTTCCTTGTTTTCCCATACCAGCCTTCATGGCCAGCTTGCTTTGTTCCTTTAAACAACTTTGTTGTATGTGTACAGTGAATCAGACTGATTGGAGGAACTCCTCGTTTCCTCATAACCTTTACAGTCCCCTTTGGAAGGAGTAACTTTCATAGACTATTGCAATGGTTGAGTCTTGCGTTGATAAATGTCCCAACTAACACAACCTGCTGTCAATCCATGTGATTAGAAATGTTTGTTGGATTTGCTCCATACATGGACTACACTCTTGCTCTCCTTTTAGACATGGCAGTGCTATGCAGAACTGCATACATGAATATATGGGTGTGTTGTGAGAGTAAAGGGAGTATTCAGATCGAGCAACATTTGCTTGAGGGCAGTAATACAATTGCAGAGATGGGGCAACAAGTTTTTGTCTTGTCTTAATGCTACTGTAGCAAAGAGACTGTGGTTTAAGCTGAATATTCTCTTCGCGTTCATTTAGGGCCAGATCTCACAATCCTTGTAAGAAGCAAATATTTTAGAATAACTTTCTTTATTTGTATGAATTGTCATGTTTTTCAATGGTGGTTTTATGGCTTTCCTTTACTAATCACTTGCTACTGCCATATAAAATTTAATAACGTTAGACTGGGGAATACTGAGCCTTCAAGTACTAAAGAAGCTCTGCTATATCATTGAGAACCTTTATAAGAGATGTCTGTCTTCGTGGATTTTTATTGGTAATACAGAAAAGCCAGTGCAAACAGACTTTAATTATTGATTGCTTCAAGCAAAATAGTAAACACAAGGCCCCATGTCCCAATGGTTTGTGGGTCGAGGTTGTAAAGCCTCTAGCTGTACCCATCATATCATACGCCATTTTCGTTCTCTATCTCTCAGGCTGCACTACCACTGTTTTGATCACCGTATTTATTTATTTATCTACTTATTAATCTTGTCCTCTCATGTTCTGCACTTTACAATTTCACCCCCTCCCATTCACTTCCCTCTTTTTCCATTCCCCATGCACTTGTGCGTTCTCAATGTCTCTGGGCCTAGTAAGATCGTTGTTTGTTCTCTCCACTGTGACCCTCCCTTTGCCTGGTCGCGCTCTGAAACACCAGTGTATGAGCGCTATATAAATAAAATATCATATATCTTTCTCTCTCTCTCTCTCGCTCATGCACTCTCTGTGCTTTCTCTCGCTGTATTTGTCTCTTTGCAGGAGGGACTAATGTAATTAGGTGTACATTTGCTATGGACACTCCAGCTGTAGCCTTCAGCAAAGCAAATAGAAAGAAAAAACAAATATCCTGAAGTCTTTGTTTCTTTGCAAATATGCGACTAAAAAAGGTCTTTAATTGTTCTAACATTGTAAGATGGCCCTCTTTATAACTGTACAGTGTTCATTTCTACTAATCACTTACAGTATACATTGTAGTTATTATACGACATGTGCTGTGCTGCCCAAAACCCTATATAATAACCTAGAATAAGCATATACATTATTTTCTGACAGATGGTTACATTTCCAATATGGACAGTGTACACTCCTATTGCACGCTTTCGAAATCCCTCTATGAGAAAGGGGAAACTAACAAATAGAACTAATGCCGGTTCCTGGCTGCTTTTGCATAAAATCAATGAGCATTTGGGAATATAAAAATGACCACAGATTTGTATATATGGCAATTAAGGAGCAGTGTTCATGACATGAGAAATACTAAAAGGAATTGTTAATTCTGTAGTATGTGGTTTATTGCTGCTTTCTCCTGATCTTGACCTTCATGACTTTTCCAAAACCACCCTGTCAGGACTGAGAGGACTTGAACAAAACGGACTACTACTCTGTTGGTCTAAACAAACCAAAGTAATAACTTGTGTGATCTGAGATTATGCTACCTAGCTCTCTTGTTCAGAGGAGCAGTGGCCCACTGTAGACTCTTCCACAGCAGTACACTTGTCGGACATAGTGAGATGCGGAACAGAGGCTTCTGACCAATTGATCTGTTAAGTTTCTAAACCTATAAATAAGTGCTGTACCAGGCACCTTTACTCCCTAAAACAAGCAAAATACTCTCAAAATAAAATATAGAGTTAAAATACTCCCAACAAAAATATGGAACAACGGACACAGAGGATACTGCCCACTGTTTTCACGCACACATCGCCATAGATACATTGATATCAGTGATTCCACAGAGCAGTGTCCGAGGAGCTTTAAAGTTAAATGCGTTTTTTAATTTGCATTAATTCTAGATGCAAAGGAGCGTGTTTTATAAAAAGATATTAGGTTTAGAGTTAGAATATATTTTTACTTGCATTACAAATTCCCTCATTGGTCACTGGAACATCTTTTTTAAGACCCCCAAAAAGTCATTTTACTCCCAACTTCAACAAATATGGAGTAAAATACTCCACTTTCAAAATCTGGAGCTCTGTCACTGGTAAAGCAAGATGTCATGGCACCGGGTATCTTATTAAATGGTTTTCATTCTTAGTCTGGCCTTGTAATTACTGGTCTATTCACTAATGTTACGTTGACCTGCACTTTTAATTTTTTGTGTGCGTTTATATAATAGCCGTATTTAAGGATAACTTTGAACAGACTCTTAGGGCCTCATCACGAGTTGGGCAGTAGCCCTTCAATGCATCGGTAACGGTATTACTGCCGCATTTAAGGGCTGGCCCTATCACAAGTCTGGTATGTTTACCGCAGCTCAGAGCTGGGGGTAACCAGCTGAAAAAAGTCCCATTTTCTGCACAATTACCGCCTGCGGTATTACCGCACAGTAATTGTGCCGAAAAATCTGGACCCAATGGGGTATGGGGACTTACAGTTGGCGCCCAAACCGTGATCCGGTGGTATTACTGCCGGACCGGTGGCCGCTAACGCGAATAAAGTTGGGTGGTATTACAGCCCAGATACCGCCCAACTCGTGATGAGGCCCTAAGTGTTTGAGATCAACTTGCAGGCCTGGTTTACAATGTGCTTGCACAGGTTGCAAACCGACGTAGTTTAATTAAAAAATAATAATAATAATAATATTCGCATGCAGGTTGGATGTTCAGATTTGTTTTCTCTGCAGACTTTTTATCTAGTATTTAGTGTGTTGTGAAATTCAGCGTGAATGACTTGGAACCAATAGGAAAGCGCAGAGCCTGTTTAGGAGGCATGGCGGTGAATCTACAGCACAGTTTGATGCAGATCGATTTTTAGCTCTCAACTGAGTAGTCCAACAAAAACACTGCTGGTTAGCTATCCGTGGCTGAATCCTATTTTGGAAGAAGTATACGTTGTTGCTCCCAGAGACAATTACAAGGTCTGATTTTACAGGGGCGCACTAGTCCAAGGGGTAGTTCAAATCCATTGAAAGGTGTCTGATATATAAAAATAGTTTACTACATAGCTTGGAAATTCACGTTGAATTGTATTAATGGCTACTTTAAGACTGCACTGAGCAAAGGTCAAACATTCAGTGCAAGTTGTTTCTAAAAATTAAAAAAAACAAACCGAATGCAGGCATTCTTAAATGGAGGATATTTGTTTTAGGCTTGTATATACATTTTAACTTCCTTTCAAGATTGCTTAAAGTCTGTTTGCATTTACAGACTGTGTTGAGGACAATGACATTTAAAGAGGAAGCAGGAAACCTACACAAGAAAAGTTCTGTTAAAGCCAATTCTTCAATTGCTCTCAAAATACATTATGGGTAAAATGACACTTTAAAGATGTCTGCCATTTTTAAGTGCTCCTAATTTTATTGAACTGACGCACACGGGGATAGTGATTTGCCAAGATCCTGCGATGTAATGCAATTGGGGATGCCTGGATTGGAATGAACAGGTTTCTTGTGCCAAAAGTGTGCAACTAAGTTCAGTCTCCTCCATTCATTTTTAATAAACAATTAGGACAAGTCACGAAAGACAACCGCAATGTGGTTTAACAAAACGTAGTTCATTTATTTCAGTAGCTCGATTTTGAAGATCTATTATTTTTATTATTTTTCCTATTTCAGATCTGGTGATCTGTAGGCACAGTGAAGCAGGCTTTTGGTAACAAGAAAAATAATGTGGCTGCAGTTCAGATTTAATTCAATTTGTCGCACATTATGACGAATCTAGGGAATTTGCCCCTTCTCCCCAATGGGAGCCACCCCTTTTGAGACTAGGGAGGTGAGCCGGCTACACAGCACTCCATATGGAATTGGGCATGCAGGATCTCACTGTGGGTCACCCCTTCTCCCAACTTGGGAAGAGGACAACCATGTGAAACAATCTATACCATCTTGGGTAAACCCCATGTTCTGCAGGGTTGTTACATATTTTCAGGTGTATGACTTTGATAACAAAGTGAGCCATTGGAAAATGTTGGGCTTGGTTGCTGACCCCATACATGAAACAAAGTCCTTCACCAATGGAACTGTCTGGTTCTCAGGCAGCGCATATATGGGACAAGCTTCTTAGCTGAAGGGGAAGTGGAGCTGCGGTGAAAGAGAACGACCGCCAGAAAGGGACCAGGAGTAAGGAGTCTGCACGTAGTAGGAGCCACTGCTTCCATGCAGAGCTGAGATCATCTGAAGGCAGGACCACAACGCATACATGGTGTGTGGAGAGCTCCCACAACTCTGCCGATTCCAGGAATGCTGGCGATTTCCATCTCTGAAGTATCAGGGAGGGAGGAAGACGGACGGAGAGGGAGAGGGAGAGAGACTGTGCCACAACCAAAGCAGCAGACCAACAGGGCCAAACCTCGGCACCTGAGCGACGGAGGAGGAGGAAGCCAAAGAACCGAAAAGGATGTTTCCCACCCGGAAGGAGCAACCGCCTTCCACCTGCCTCCCACCGACATCTGACCCTGTGAGAATACAGGTAGCCACAGTGAAAAGAGGGTGGAGGGCAGTTGAGCTCCACGAGATGCCAAGAGTGAACCTAAACACTAAGCAAGCAGCAGGAATGCAAAAGGGAGCCAGCGGAACTAAAACAGGTATCCCTACAAAATATCCCCACCAAAAATATCGCAGTACATATGGCTGTTTGTCTCGCCATAGGCGATCATTTTGGTGGGGATATTTTGTGGGAGCGGGGTTGCGGGGGTGTCCCCTGCACATTTTTAAAATAATGCAGGGGTTGCGGGGTGTCCCCCTGAGGGTCCATGGGTCAACCTCGCTGCACAAATATGGCAATATGTTTGTATCGCAAAATTTTTGCGGGGATATTAACACATAGAACCACCTAAAAACATTCAAAAACTGAAAGAAAAACCGAAAGATGTGGTAAGTAATATAAGGCCCAAGAAAGGGCTACCAAAAAACCAAAGAGTAAGCAAACTGCACTGAAGGGCTAAGCCCAAAGCACCGACCCTAGCATGGATGACCAAAAACCTAAAAGAAGTAGAAACACCCATGGGGTTGTATACAAAAGATATATTCATCAAGATGAGGCCCATACAGGGTTACTAGAAACCGAAGAACTGGTGAACCACTACAAAGTGATGAATCCAAAGTATATACCTTAGGAGAGGTGACCAAATACCTAAAAGAAGAAAAAATGACAGGGGTTGTATGCAGCAGATACGTTTTGCAAGATAAGATCCCACAGGGGGATGCTAGAAACCAAGGAGTAAGCAAACCACATTGAGGGACTAAACCAAAAATCTGTACCCTAGGAGGGGTGTCCCTCAACATGGAAAAATCTGAAACAACCTCAGCAGTTAAGAGGGAGACTTTAGTCCAAGAGGTCTGAGCCCATACCCGGTTACAACCCACAACCATACAGATTGTTTAATACAACTGTTTACAGTTCTCCAGAGCCACTCGGTCCTAGCAGGACCACCAACAGGTATAACTGATATTCTGTCCAATCCCCATGGAAGAGCGGACAAAGAACATGGGGAATGTAAATTTGGAAGAGATACAAGATCAAGGTTGTGGAAGAAAGCAAGAGCTTATTCTTCATGCTCCTGTTACATAACCTGAATTGGTGATTTGTTGGTACTGTACCAGAAAGCTGAAGCCTAGTGGGCTAACAGGAACATTCTTTTTTCTTTTTTTCTTTTTGATTTTGAATTTAAGGAACACCCTATTTTTGTTTCAACTATGTCCAAAGACATGAACCTGAAAAGTCAGGAGAGACTTTCTCAAGAGACACTTTTGGGAGAGGGTCACGCACCAACCAGCAGAAGCCAAGAAAGGGGGAAAAAAGAACCACCTATTGAAGACATGTTTTTATGTTATCTAAATGGCATTACCACTAAATAAGGATATGTTTGTACATAGTTGGGTTTGTTCTGACTAGCACAGTTTTGTAGAATAGGGAACTTCCACCATAGCGATGGGGTTAGGTTATGATTTAATTAAGCCAAAACATGAACCAAAAGTCAACTTGTCTGTGTCCTATCTATGACTTGCCACAACACCCTGTTTTAAACTCTGAAAGCAAAGTCCTGTTGTACGCCCAATTTGAATGACCGCTATATTTGTTGCATCAGAATTCTTCTACCTCAAACCCTTCTTTGCAACTACTGCAAAAAATGTTAATCCACTTCTAAGGAGCAAAGGTAAGGGATGCCTACCTGGGCACACTCAACCTTGTGGAATGTTTTTATAAATTGGTGGTCGCAAAGTATTATCGTAGAAGAGTATTGGTGTCCTTCTGACTCCACTTCCTACCGATTTGCCTTCCCTTACGTCTCCTCTGCTTTCCCTCCCATTATGTTTCTTGCTTCCTCGACTTTCTTTCCGACACCTTATTTTCTCTATTCCGTATCCTGTGTCATCTCATTTCTTGCCTCCTTTCAGGAGTTCCTTTCCTGTGCACAACAACTTTAATGCACAGTTCAACAGTTATTTGAACAGTTATACAATTTTTTCATGAGCTGGCGGCTTCTGTGGTCTTTTTCAAATCTATAATATCCTTAAAGACAAAATTATTGTGAGTTGAAATTACATTTTTTATTAGAATCACATTTCATGTGAGATCTTGCATACATTCTAATGCATATCTGTGCTGCACTAATGAAAACTAAAAGTAACTAGTGCCATGTCTGGTCCACTTTACCGTAGTAAAGTCTAGAATACAGTTAAAGTGGATCATGAAAAATCTGGACTCCCCACTAGCCATTTGCTAGTGATTTTCGACTCTTGGCGAGTAAGAAATGATGTGCTGTGTATGGTTAAGTTGCTCAACTCATAGGAAGAACACTTTTTCGGCGGCTTATAACTTGGCGCCCCCTGGACGAATCCTCAACAAACTTTGCAAAAAAAGTATATGGTCGGCTCTGACTTTTTTCACCAAGTTGGGGGAGGTTTCGTGGGTGGGGGCAAAGTTATAGGGAGGGGTCCCCACACTTCTTTCTTCCATAGACTGAATGGGGAAAAACTTTGCACACGGCTACAGTCCGAACGGCTGGACGGATTTTCACCAAATTTGCAGCAGGAGCGGGGTCAGAACGCATGCTTTTGTCTTTGGTGGGAATCTGACCAGTACTTTTGTTGGAAACTACTGAAATGTACGTTTCAGAAAAAGTAGTGATATCTGGATCCGCTCGGCAGACCCATTTCCCTGTTCGCTCCCAGGACTGAAGTGTCATTGGCCTGCGGTACGGCGTGCTGTCGGAGAACTTTGGACGCGGCCGGTGGTTGGCTGCAGGGAAGTGTGCTGTGCGTCAAAAATGTTTGCAAAACGCCACCATGGTGTCTTGGAGGACAGTGCGCCAGCGGAACGGTCTGCAAAATGTACCATTCGCCATGTGTTGGCCGCAGCAAGGGCGGGAGAGGGTGGATGAGTGACAAGTGGTTCTCCTAAGTTACTCCTAAGTTACTGTGCTATGAATACACAAACATAAGCTATTACCATAACCATAAGAATAGACACAAAATGAAATAAAATGTACAATTGACACAAAATGAAAACAGTCAGTTTCAATTGTAACAATAGAATACATTTATTCATGCACAGAAAGGCATGATGCAAACAATACTATAATGCAAATCTCAAATTTGCACCTTTTTATGCTTTTGGTGTAAATCTACAATGCAGTGCAATAACTATAAGCCTTACAGGCTTCTAATGCAAGCAACCGAATAGCAACTCCAATCCACACAACAATTCCTCTCCAATCCACACCACACGTCACACTTTCTAAGATCATCCCTGTCTGATTACCCCATCTATCATGTCAGCCAATGCTCTGTGTGATTGTCTGTCCTAATTCCCCATGCACGTGTCTTATTCTCAATACTCCCCTCTTGCTCTGTCTCTCCTCTCCAGCTAACTCTGCAACCAGCTAGTCAGTCAGGGACAGGCCTCTCGGTGGTCTCTCTCTGCCAGTCTCCCTGCCAGATCGATCTCATCAGCTCTCATCAGAATGCTTCCCCAATGCTTCCTCTCTGAGTCATCCAAACGTCTCTCCTATGCCACTGCCAAACATCTCTCTTCCATCTCAGAGAGCAGCTCTATCCAAAACTCCATCTAGAACTCCATCTATCATCTAGAACTCAGATCTTCAACTAGAACTCCCAAAGCCTCACCTCGTATTATACTATTCAATGATGTACATACAAATCCATGGTTACATGTCTCTCTAAGCGAAAATACCTCTGTCTGTCAGCATTTCTAAATCCGAGTAGTGCCTAAAAGTCTGTGATGCATGTCTTGTACTTTTCAATTACTGAATGTTCTGTCATTGTGACATTTGTACATCATATCTATACCATGGCCTTCTTCTGTCTGCGTTCACCATCCTACCATCTCCCCATATTTCTCTATTGAAATCCCTCTCTTCTGCATGTCTCTCTGTGAGGAAAAGCACTCCCTGCATGGCCCTCACCATCTGTCTGCGAACACCAATTTTATATGAGGCAATGAGATCAACCTGATATATTTTATAGTACTGTTCTATTTTAAAATTGTTGAAATTTATAAATGTATTATAACATGTTATGGACTGCTTTTAACACATGGACATGTAGATTTGTATGTTTATGTTTATGTTGTATGTAATGTGTTACACAAAGCCGAATGGCTATATGTATATCTAATAAAATTGAAATAATACATATAACATATCTCTACATGTGTCTACAAATATAACATCTGTCTCTACATGACACTTCAAATATAACAGGCCTCATTCTATAGCAAATGCAAATGGCTACATATATGTGGATAATGGATAACTAATCACACTAATTAAAATGATGGATAACTGGATCCCTAAATGGGTAATGATTCTCTAATAACAAACCAGGCTTCTCCATACAATATGGTTTCACAAATGTGGCATGTAGGTAGTTGGAAGAAGACGGAGGAGTGGCTGCAGTATTGGTGCGTATAGCGTGATTTACCAGGTACCTAGACAGCCGACACCTTTGTGTGGTGATTTCAGGCAGCTGTCGTAACGGTACGCTAGCTTCTGCCAAGAGCGGTTTGCAGCGACCTCTTTCTGTGGTGAGTGGTGGCAGGTGATTTTAAGAAGGGGAGTGATTTGCTCATGACACAGGGTGGGTGGGAGCGCGGGTTCCTGTACTATGCGGATGGATTGTGTTAGTTGGTGGCATGCATGGGTGCATGTAGTTGCGGTGGATCTGTTGAAAAATTACACTATTGGATGCATGGTCGAAGGCCGTAGGCCGGAGCCCATGCTCTGAAGAGCCTTGGGCTTCAGCTCACCCACTGCTACTATGCATGTGTTACTCTGTATCCAGTAGAGGGGGGGTGCTTGCATAGTGTGGTGTATGTGTAGATTGGTTGGAGTAGGGCTACTGTAGGGAACAGTATGTGAGTAGGTTGGCAGTGATACCAAACTTTGTGAATGGAAGTGGGTATGTTCGTAGTATGTGAATGAAAGTGCAGGAGAAATTTTTGTTGGTTCTATATTCACGACCTGTCTGCAGCGACCTCCTTCCGTGGTGAGTGGTGGCAGGTGAATTTCAGGAGGGGAGTGAATTGGTTATTGCACAGGGTGGGAGCACGGGGGCCTGTGCTATGCGTATGAAATCAGTGGTTGGGGACATGGTGGCATGTGGGGGCGGGTTTGGTGAAGGACTACACTATTGGGTGCATGACCGAAGGCCAGAGGCCATGCTTTCAAGAGCCTAGGGCTTCAACTCACACCGCAGCAATGCATGCGAGTCTGTATCCCGTAGAAGAGGGTGCTTGCATAGTGTGGTGTGTGAATTTTGCAGCAGTTGGAGGGTGGTGCCCTGATGCAATAGAGCAGGAGAAGTGAGGTGTCATGTGTGCATGTTTGGTTTTGCAGGTGAGGACACAGTGAAAACATGGTAAAGTTTTTGATGTGTACTTGGCGATGGTGGTGTAAAAGGTCCTGCAGTGTGGGCACTGGGTGCTGGGTTTGCATACTGTCGGTATGGAAGAGGATATGGTGGAAGTGCACTTTAAATGTGCTTGGTTACTATGTTGTGTGCCGATTTTGTTGTAGTAGGGCCAATGTGAAAAGGTTGTGGGTAGGTTGGTAGTGACACAATACTTTGTGAATGGCAGTGGGTAGTGGTGATGGCGGCTGTGGTACGTTTGTGAATGCTGCTAATTGTGACCTGTTTTCGTGAATGGGTGCTGTATGTTGTGAGGGAGTTGGGTTGAAGTACAGCTATGTATGTTACATTTATGGACCATGTTAGCTGCCCACATGGTCGCATGCATGGATTCATAGTGCTCTGGGTGTGGGCAATGGTGGACTGTTGTGTGCATGGCGAAAGGTGTGCTGGTTGTGCTGCAGGATCATTGTGGATACTGAAATGGGGCATCCTGTAGGAAACGTTTCTGGTGGAGGAGCTTTGAAAGCAAAGGAAACATGTTCTCTGATTGTTTAATGGGAAATATGGAGTTGTGTAGAGAAATGATAGTGTGCAATGCCAAGGTTCAGTAAGTGATTGGTGCAGGCATTGGATTCTGCAGCACTTAGAGGGTGGTGACCTGTAATGAATGGGTGTGGAGCACATTTCAGACGCAATAGAGCAGGGGAAGTGAGGTGCCATGCGTAGATGTTTAGTTTTGCATGTGAGGACTCTGTTACAACATGGTAAAGTTTTTGATGTGCACTTGGCGATGGTGGTGTGAAAAGTCATGCAGGGGGGGCTGAGTTTGCATACTGTTGGTATGGAAGAGGATATGGTAGAAGTGCTCTTTAAATGTGCTTGGTTACTGTGGGAAAGGGAGGACTGCTGTATGCATGGCGAAACGTGTGCTGGGTGCGCAGCAGAATAATTGTGGATGCTGAAATAGGGCATCCTGTAGGAAACATTTCTGGTGGAGGGGCTTTGGAAGCAAAGGGAACATGTTCTTAGAGTTCTTAACGGGAAATATGGAGTTGTGTACAGAAATGATAGTGTGCAATGCTGAGGTTCAGTAAGTGATTGGTGCAGGCGTTTTTGCATATTTTGTAGTCGCCAATAGCCGCCAGTAAGGGAGTGTTGGAAAATTAGAGTGCAAAGGGAAGAAGTATTGTGTCTGCTTTACTGGGGCGTGGCCCTAGCTGTAGCTGGGAAAACGCACATGACACATCATGGCCTTCTGAGCATGGAGCCTTTGCAAATGGAACTGTGGGGATTCTCCAATGAGGATTCAAGGGTGTGGTTCACCGGAAGGGGCGGTCACAAAATTACCCAAAGTTCGATGCGGTGAAGTTGGCAAAGATGGGCAGACAGCGAGTGCCTATAGTCGGTGATACCTTTTTGTGCACGATCTGCACAGGTATGCCGTGGAAAGAGGCTTCGGTACTGACTTTCAGTTGGAAGGAGTGCAGGCTTTTTGGGGTCACAATTTGAGTGGGGTTTTGGGTGCATGGATCTCCTTTGCAAACATGTGGCCTCTGTTGGTACTGTAGATGTGATGGTCGTGCATTTTGGAGGACTATATTTGAGGCACATGTCGTGCTCACGTTTGCTTGCTTACTTGTTGAGGACGGCTGTGATGCAAATATTTCCTACTGCAAAGGTGATTTTCTCATCGATGACACCAAGAGGACATTGGGAGCATGCCAGTGTAATTTGTCCACAGCCAGAGGTTGGGAGACGTTGGATAAACAGAAGCATGTTCGCCTTTATGTGCAGTGCTGGGATGTTGTGCACCAAATTTGAAAGCATTAATAACCAGCAAGATTTCCAGTGGGTCCAAGGAAATGGCATTTTTTTACTTCTATTGGTAATGCTGATGTGTTTGCCACTCTGCACAAAGCTTTGCAGAGAATCATGTAGCAATGTCAGATAACCGTTCATCTTCAGTCGAAAAAAATGTCCGCAGGAGAAGCAAACAGACAGTGAGCAATAGAGAGAAAAACAAGAAAAGAAATGTTTGAATGCACGTACAAAAATAAACGACAAAAATAAAAAAAATTATTTTTTAGAGACAATCCTAAATACCTAATCCCCACCCCTGTCTACATTTCCCCCCCCCCCCCCCAACGCCCCATGAAACCCCCTGTTCCTCCAGTTTCTAGCACAGTAATGCTGCGGATGCCACTGGACTTTGAGGATTAGAGGTGGCAGATCTGGTTGTTTTTAGGATGGCACCTATAGCATTGGCACTGTGGAGGCTAAGCCATTGGGCAATGTGGTTGCTGGTTGTGGTGTGTACCCAAACACTGTGACAGAAGGTCTTTTTGTACAGATAAATGTAGGAGGCTATGGTGAAAGTGTGCGAAGTAAGGGGCATGCATCCTGTTTGTATGCATGCACTGAATGCATTTGCTTAACGTTGCTAATATACATTCCCTGCTGCTTTTGTGGGATCCCTTTTCTGACATTTGTAGTACATGCATTCCAATGGGAAGACCGTATTGTACAAGGTACGTGGCAGGCATGATATGGGATTTATAACGAGCCTATACACAAGTGTTTCAAGGCGAGACGAGGCAAGGGAGGGGGAACAGAGGGAAGAAAGACAATGATCTTACTAGGCCAGGTGTCATTCAGATCACGCAAGTGCAAGGCAAGGGGGAAAAGGAAAGTGTGTGGGGGCAGGGGGAAGTGCAGTACATGGGATACTAACATAACAAGATAAATAAGAGTGGCCAGCTGGTGGCAAGTGCAGGGTGAGTGCAGACATAAGTGCTGTTGGGGGGGGGACTGTAGGGGTACAGAAAACAGTCCCCAGGTGCAGGGGGTGCCAGGGAGGCAGTGCAGGCGTGCAACTGGTAGGGCTTGTGCCCGAGATCAGATGGGTGGCCAGGTAACCAGTGCAGTATCAGTATCAGCCAGGACTCCAGAAGGGGATAGGGGAAGAGAAAGCAGAAGCAAAAAGGAAGGTTTTAAGGTGCTTCCGGAACCAAAGATGGTTCTCCTCAAGTTTCAGGGAGGCTGTTCCAGAGGGAGGCCATATCATACAATGCTTATCCTCAAGGTCCAGGGAGACAGAGTGTTGGTCAGGGAGGCCCCAGCAGAAAAAACACATCTACCACCATCTGGTTGCGTGTAGAAGCAACTGACCCGGAGGGAGTAGGAGGCGGATGAGGGAAGAGCTGGAGCAAGCAGATATTTAGGAAGTGAGAATGCAAGGTATTGCGGTTCCAGGAACAAGAAGGCCTTCTGCATAAGGCACAGGGCTTTTATTTTATTGTTCCCAGCCGCTGGGAGCTATTTCTGCCATTTTAGTCGAGCAGAGATACGATCCCTGCCATTCAGGCGAAGGACAAGTTCCGCTCTCCTCCTATGGATGACTTGCTGAGGGCACAGAGTGGAAGCTGGCAGATTTAAAAAGAGCCTGTGGCAACAGTGCAACGTACAAAGCACCACACCCGTGCAGACACTGACCTTTTGGAAAGTAACTGAAGGTTGCTAAAATGCATTTAGGGGTGACTTCTTTTTACGAGTTATGTAGTAGGTGTGTTAATGGGGAACAATTTGCATACCATTGTAGGAAGGAAAGAACAGAGTTCCTGTTTCGCTAAAATAGTGTATGCCATGAATGAGATTTGTGATGACATCTTTGATGTCCTGGGTGTTGGTCCTTGCAGTGCACACTGGTGGCACGATTTATGGCTGCTTAGCTTACTATAACTGTTGAATTTAATATTTTTTCTTTTTTTTGGTTTTACCTGTAACCAGAACGTCCCTGTAACAACATTTTTTCCATTGAATTTCATAGGTTTTTGTTAGAGCAACTTAACCATAACGTCCCTTTTTAACAACGTTTTTGTTAGTGTGTATGTATGTGTATGTGTATATATTTATATATATCTCATTGGAGCTACGTCACATATTCCACAACGCCACCTACTTGTCATCGCTTGAAGTTCACCTTCAGTTCTGAGCCACAAAATCAAAACATTGTGGGTATGCAAATTAGCTCAAATGCAAACCTTTTTCTGCAGGAAATTCTTTGTCTAATAGGGCAGTGCTACTTTATACATAGTTTAATCAACCTAAGACAGACATATGCAAGGCTGCCGGGACAACTACACACCTGGTTTCACCCTTATTAGGGATCATCAGTGCAGTGTAATCCTGACAGCCTTGTGGTCGGAGCATTTTGCCATGTTTTGACAACACCAAGAAAGTTATGGTGGGTTTACTCCACTGATGATCCCTAATAAGGGTGAAACCAGGTATGTAGTTGACGAAACTTGATTTGCGTAATGGCCGATTTTCAAAACTGAAAAAGCTTGGCAACAGCAATGCATCATGGGAGATATGACTAACATGTTGGCTACAGTGACACTGTGCTTTTCAACAAATTTTTAAAAAAAGACCACTGGACTGATTTGCGCCAAAACAAAAGGATTTCTTTCAACGCTTTGCGCCCGACTTGTTTCTTGTTTGGTGTAAATCCATCCAGCGGTATGGGCTGGGCACATGTGCAAAGGATAGGACGAAAATGAACTGAAAAGTGACAAATGTACAATAAGTCACATAATTTGAACCATAGCATGGATTTGCATGACACCTTCCAATCCTGATGTTTCTGGGCTCTAATAAAGGAATGTCAAACGCCTTGCTGACGTTATGGTTACGTTTCACTAATAAAAACCTATGAAATTAAATGGAAAAACATTGTTACATGGACGTTGGTTAAAAGTAAAACTGAAAAACCTCAAAAATTCGCCAGTTATGGTAAGGTAAGCAACCATAACTCTCGCCACCACCATGCACTGCTAAGGCTAACACCCAGGACATCAAAGATGACATCAATTGGAAAATCCCACCAAACTTCCTACGATGAACAAAATTGTGGACAGCATGCTCTAATTTAATAACATCCCCAAGACAGACAAAACATGAAACATAAAAAAATCTATTCCCACGACGAACTAACAGAAAAAAACAAAAACACAGTTGCACAAGATGTTCAAACTTCGACTGCCGCAAAACATGATAAGATGTATTGCAGCTGGCTTGTGGATCCACTTATCAGTCGGCATTAGTGAAGATCCGGGTGTCCCCTCCATTTGTTAGTCTGCAAAATACAGCCCTAACCATTTATACCTAGATTCAAAATCATTTTGTCAAATGTTGTGCAGATTCGTAAAATGACCGCACATTTATATGCCTTTACAATATTTTGGGACCCCCATCTAATTTTGCCCCCTCTTGACAGAATCCCACAAAACTTTGCAAAACCATTCAGGATTAGTCCTAGAATAAAATTGCAAAATTACATGCCGTTTCATTGAGTGGCACAAAAGTTATAAGCCATCCAAAAACTGCTTTTCCCCCACCCTGTAATGCAGAAATAGGTACAGATGTCCTAGGACATCTGAAGTGTCCGCAAACACCACAGGACTGCCCCAGGACATCTGGAGTGTTCGCGGAATGTCGGGGGGGGTGCTAAGGTGAAATAACCCTCTTTTTGGCTTCTTATGGCCAGATCCCATCCCATCCTCATCCCCCCCACTTCCCCAGAGATTGAGTTTGACAAGTGCAATGTTGCTCTTTTTTTATGTGTTCAGCGTACTGCCTGCTGACCCCCAAAAAGTCAGCGAATCCAAGGTGACAGGCATTTCAGGAAAACCGACGCATTTCACGTTTTCTCACCACCCAATCAGCGGGCGCGTCCTGATGTCCGCGGACCACGCAAAAGTTAACGAATTTTTCTGGCCCATCAGAGGCCAGTCCGCGGACCGAACAGGGAAGTGAGTCCGTGGAGCAGACATAGATATTACGAATTTATTTGCCTTACATTTTGGTCGTTTTTAAAAAAAAATACTAGATGGATTTACACCAAATTAACAAAAGCATGCTTTCAGGAGCAAGCTGCCGCTCCTGATGCAAATTTGGTGAACATCCCTCCAGAGGTTTGGGCTGTAGGCATGACCAAAGTCTTTTCCCATTATGTCTATTGGGGAAAAAAAGAAATTTTCGGACCCCCCCAATAACTTTGCCCCCGCTTGACCAAAGGTCACCAGACTTTGCAAAAAGATTGCAAAGTCTGGTGAGGATTCGTCCAGGCGGAGCAAAACTATAAGCCACCCAAAAAGTGCTCTTCCGATGGGTTTAGCAACTTCATGTTTTTTTTACCTGGTCTGAATGAAGATTGATGTAAGGACTTTTTACTATGTTTAATGCTTGTTATTACAGATTAAATACATGTTTTTTCACCAAGTGTGGTCTAGAATGCTTGGGCAATTATTTACTATCATATTTACCAGTCATTGGAAGTGTTTTGCCGCAGGTTTGCCCAAAAGCACCAATTATTGGAGAGAGGTTGAGCGCAATGATTTTGGTTACATTTGGATTTGGATATATACTTGATTTATCATCTGTTTCTCGTTTAGCTTAAGCTCTTATCTACCTTGGAATAAGAAGGACTTATGGATGGACTTAAAGGGAGTGAAGGGAGGTAGATGCCTTGAGCAAGCAATGATTCTGTAAACAAAATTTCTCATGAATTGTTGACATTAACTGGAATCCTCATTGTAATAAATCAGCCTTGTTATCCTAGGCACATTTAAATTTGACTATATCTGCTAAAATATTAAGCATACGATTTTAATAATTTGAGGGGCAGCTCTCAATAAGCCGACCTAATAAAAGGGAGCAAAGAAAGCTATGTCACAGATGGCCTCAAGAACACACCAATTCCCAGATGAGGGTCAATGACTTTTATGTTCTTTTCGACAGGACTAATTGCCGTCGTTCTCTAACCTTTGGATGGGCGGGCAGTTCCACCCTAACCCAAATCTCCCTCAATGCTTGCATTGGTTCTAGTGATTGGTAACCACTATCATCTCAAATCTGTATCTTTTGGTGATGGCTTGAAGGCAAATGCCTAATCTCAGGAGGATAGCTCAGCGGCAACATGCTCGCCTTGGAAGCAAGCCGACTCCAGAGCAGCACAGATACGATACCCGGGTCCGCGCTTAGAAACCTCTGGGTATTAAGCACATTTAAAATAACCTATCATATCTTATCTATCTAGCCTCCCTCGGGGAACAATCTAGGGTTCCTATCTAGGATTTCCGCTGGGAGATGGTTTAAGGATTGTGCTGTTCAGACACCCAGTCTTCATCCCTCTGTGCCTTCTATGCTATGACTTCCCTATCCCTTGGTCTCTGTCCTATTCCTCCCCCTTTACTCTTCACATCTCTTCTCTCCCCCAGGTACTACCTCTTCTGTCCCTCCAATTTACTTTTCCTCTCTCCCCCCTTCTTTTTCTCTCGTACCTTCATACTTTGATCTCACCCTCTACTACTGCCACCTACCCTCTCCACACTACTAGCCCCTCTTCTCCACTCTACTCTCCATCCCCTGTTCTACCCTCCCCTCTTCTACTACTCTCCCCATCTCCACTCCACTACTACTAGCCCTCTCCACTTTACTACTGTTTCTCCTTCCACACCAGTACCACTCCTCCCTCCATGCTACTACTCAGTCACCCTTCTTTTATGTCCTCAGTCCTACTACTACTCCACCATTTGCACAAACATTCACCACACATTTCCACATTCTCTCACCAACCAATAACACAACTTTTCTAGAGCTCACCTTCACACTTCCCCACACTGTCCTTCCTCCTTCTGGTCTCTTCGTATGCCACCTCCACCTCCTCGGACCTCATCCAAACAACCACACCTTCCTGCTTCCTGTCTCTGCGTTTATCCCCACCCCCCTTCCTCCTACATTTTTTTACCACTGGTTCCCCGGGCCAGTCAGCCTCTACATTACCAATTTGGGTGGTATCGCTATCGGGTAAATATGTAAACTGATGGCTAAACCCACCCAATTTACTAATGTGGGTCTGCCGGCATTTGGTCGATGGCATCCCGCTGTGCAAAGGTGTTCATGTGTGTTAGAGGTTCAGCTTTCCGCATGGAGCCGCTCTGCGGCTGATTTACAGGTAAGAAAGTCCTTGTGTGTGAGCAATGTGCAGCTGTTTGAGCTGAAAAATGTTGAAAATACTTTGCAGTGTTGGGTAGTGGTTCAATTTCCTTTACCGGTGGGTTAGCACTGGCGAGAGGCATGTCTCTGGAGACTTGGGTGAGCTGCTTTGTTGTGGGTAATATTTCAGGAATGCTGGTACATGTGCTTTTCTGAAATTGAGTGAGACTGGCCAGCATTTTCATACATAGATATGGGGTGATGAGTGATGCTAGCAGCACTCATACAAACACAAAGGGAAGGGGACAGGAACTGGGTCTCTCCCAAATGCCAACCCCCCTTTTCTGGAGTAGAAATGGCTCTGCTTTCCACCATAGTAGGCCTCCCACCTCTGGCTGAGAGGGCCTCCATCCCTTTTAAACAGAATCCGATTTCTAACCGTGCCACTGTTGGTAAGAGGCAAAGAAATATAGTACTAAAACTAAAGGACACCTTGAGGATAGTCATTTTCAAGTCCACTCTTCAAGCATATTCAGAAATGGGTTGCGACATTCACAACACTAAGAACGGGAAGCTAAATTTGATTTGCACTAGCCATTGGTGAGTGAAACTTCACTGTTGGCAAAGAGGAAAGGGTGTGCTGCGTGCATTTGTTGAGATTTGTTTAACCAGAGGTCTAGGAAGGACTAGTAGCATTCAACTTGACATTTTTATCTCTGCTAGGAATGTTGCTAAATTGCACGAGTATTACGTTGTGCCTTTTGGCACATGTTAAGTGCCCCTAGGAACCACGCAATGAAATACGACTTGTATTGTCCATTTTAGATGTGTTTTGTCTGTCAAAACTAAGGACTAAAAACTAGTTGAAAATAATGGGGCCACAGATTTCATAAGCTAAGTGAACAATCATCTTCATGAGAAATTATCAGTTGAATAAAATGTGATGAGTAATTCTTTCATCATTCTCCCTGCTTTTTCCATTTAGTTCTGAGAATTTGAGTGGGCAAAGGTGGTAATGGGTGTTTCATATGGGTCCTGGAAACCTGCACTCTCCTCAACAAAACTGCTCTACGTCATCTGGGCAAATCACTTAATCTCCTCTCGCCTCGGTTTCCATGGCAGCTTAAATTGGGAACCCTTACAAACATAATAAATAGTCTATTAGACCTTCTAGAAATTACTTTGGATTTGAACAAACCTTAAATAGCATTCTTATCTGGGAAGACTCTTTACAGGCCTCGTAAAATCTTAAAAATCCTACTAGACCATCAATGCGAGTTCCTTAGTTTACATACTCGGCCTATAAGAAATGCACTCGCCCCATGGTGAGGGCCGACAATATATTTACAAGTGCTTTCTATAAAATGATGCACGTCACCATAATCACACTTCATATTTGGTACATTTATGCCACCCAAAGGCAGCAATGCACAGTGAAACGTATTTGGTGTTTATTGCAAAGTTCACAAAAATGTCAAATGATGTTCAAAACCTCCACCTACTCAACCTTTGGAAAATCTCCTCGCTAATGCAAGTGGGCAAGTGGATTTTTTGAGCCCTACCTGATTTCTCAAGCACCACAAAAACTAGGGAGTCGTCTGTATACTTTTTCTACCCTTCTTAATTAGCCTCAGCCCTGGATTACAAAATTACCTGTAAAAGCAAACCTGAAGTATGTATATGATCTTTCTCCATAGTCTAATAAGGTTATAAACGGACCCCACTGTTTACTAAAACACATATCCGAAGCCAGCAAAATGTTGTTCAACGTATAAACTGAAAGCCCGGAGCGATTTCAATAACCCCCCTACCCCCCCTTCTCTTCTATGAAGTCCTGTAATTCCCTGACTCTCGTAATCCTGAATCAAGCGGAATCCACTCTGAGCTTCAGCACAATTATTATATTGTAAACATGAAATGAAACATTACTATGAACAACAATATCTGTTACAATACTACGGTAAAGCATAATGATATCAAGTACATGAGTGAATTATTGACAACAAAAGCAAAAACGCACACATTTCTTAACCTTTATTAACACCATGCTGGTTCAAATAAAAACATTTACAATAATTCAGTAAAACCATATGTTAGAAAAAGTGAAACCAGAAAACTACAAAAATGTATGGTGTGTAAATAAGAAAGTAAATGATAATAAAGCATATTAAATCACAATGATCTGATGGCCGACTATCGATTTGGCAGACATGGCTATTTAATTGCCACTGCTTTCTTCAGACCCGGAACCAATTAGCCGGTGTCCCAAAAAATTTCTGATTTTGCACTCTTTTCTCCCTATAATTAATAAGAAGAAATGGGGCAATGATCGGTAATGGGTGGACATTATCATACTATTAGTTAACTATTAGTTAACCCATTGACAAGACCTAGACATAGGCCTTCATTATAGGTGTGCAAACAGTAATACCGTCTGGTGGAATGTTCACCGGATTCAGAGTCCCAGAGACGGTGCTAACTCCCCATTCCAGAGTCCCACAGGAATCCATGGGGGAGTTGGCTGGTATTACTGGCGCTACGATATTACCGGCGCTACGGTATTAATACTGGCATTTTCTGCCATTAAGGTGGCGGAATGACCTCCAGCTTTTAACTGGAGGTAGTTCTTGCCACCTCACCGGTGATCTCGTAGTTGGCCAGTGCAGTAATACCGGCACGTTAATACTTCATTGGCCAATTTATGGGGGCAATAGTGTTGATCTGTCTTTAATATTCAATTCTGAAGCAAGATGCAAATTCAAAATTCACTTAACAGGGAATGCACAGAAGTTCTTAAGAATGCACTAATGCATGTAGCCGTTCCTCAAGTTAGACGATAGCATGCAAATGTACTAATAGCCTACATAGTCTAAGAGGTTGTATACTTAATATGTAGACACTATCCAACAGAGCAGGATACAGAAATAGCTCTTCCTTAACATACTGAAAACATTTCATTAGTCACACTGATAGAAAAAATATTTGTTTTATTTTAAGAGGTGTCTCATAGATGTCACATGAGGATTAATGTTATTGTTGAACACAGTTGCAATTAGGGATGTATTCACCAATATTTTAAATGTAGGCAGGAAATTCAAATTGTTCAATAGATGGATGTTATTAATCCATAATCATGTCAGATTTGAACAAAACTCCACAAAACCCATAAGGTTGAATAGTTCAGTTTATTGTCAACCTGATGCACCAAATGGTTGGTTCCAGCTCCTTTTAGGTCAGTAACTAGTATGTGAAATCTGTTTCTGTTTTATTTTGAAATACCATAAGCACAATTGAATACATTGGAAAGGGTTCCTTTAGGGTAACTGACGAGTCAAATGCGTATCCTCAGAAATTAAATCCATGTTTAAGCTACTAACTTGTGCAAATTCAGTTCAGTTATGCCTCCAAAAAAGTACATTACAAGGGATGGCATCAGAGACAGTGCCATTTTGGATAGCACATTTGTCCTCCAGGCTATTTGCTCAATCCAATGGTTCTCATGCCCTCAAAGGTCCACAAACCGCTACTCTACATTAGGTATGGAGGGCCGAGACAGTGCCCCATATAGGCAATGGAGGACACCCATCGAAAACCCAATTGGAGCAGAAGTATGAGTGGGAAGCACGTTGCATGCCTCCACATATTTTAGCAAATTACTTTTTCTCATTAATTTGCATTTGTGTGCTCCAATTACCGCAAACCCTATCCAATTAAGAACTCTCTTGGATCAATAAAGTAATTCTGATCGGCAACCATAGTCCTCCTTGTGGTAGCAGTTACACCTTATGTAAAGCGCCTGAAGAAAAAATGAATAGTTGGTCTAGATGGGGTGGTCCTAGAGGCAATATCTTTTGTAAGCCATTGCTGGTGAATCCAGCATATAAGGTAAACTGTGAGGTGGCCAGTATTATTTTGAGTTTATGGTATGAGCAAACAAAAGATTCTCAACTAGAGACATTTTCAGAATGTCACTCAGTGTTTACATTTATATCCACTATATTCCATAGAGAGATAATTAAGCTGTCATACCCTAGTGTGCTATGTCATGTCTCTGCTATGTATTTGATATCCAAATGAATCGTGAACCCTGAAGCAGGACATGTGGAACCCAACAGGTATGCGTTTAACTGAAGCATGCACATAGTCGTATTCATCTGAATGTATTTCCCTTTCACTGTAACAAACTGAGGTATTGGCCCACATACAATCATACTTACTCCCAAGCAATTTTACATTGTAAAATTCACATTTGCAGCCTTATTTCCCCTCAGTCTGCTAATATCCCTGTTGTAAGAGAATCTGCTTGGAACAGGTGAATTTCTCTTGAGGCTGCCAGTTGGGCTTGTTCTGTGGCAGTCTCCTGTCATTACACACCGTGCTGATTCAGTTATGGGATGCATCTCACATGCGGTAACCAGCAATCTGCCGCAAACATATTATTCCTACAGTAGCGAAGTGCTTCATGGAAACGTGAACATTACATAACATTTCCAAACGTATGTAAGGGGAGAACCGAGGCCTGAATTAGGTGTTTGAATGGGACTTCTACAAATAGTTCCTAGTCATCTAGCGTTCTATGATGTTTACCTCGGCTTTCGGAGCTTATTCTAAAGTATCACCATGTGTGCCCACAAATAGTTTTTTCTCCACCATGCACAAGCAGAGAAAAATAAAGGCACATACATTTGTTTTCCTTGTCAACCATTCTGTCCACATCTGTCAGCCCACAGCCCCACATAACCCCCCCACAGTAAACCCCACTGCCCCAATGTTGGTAACTGTCTCAGAGTCAGTTCTGCTGATCATGTTCCATTCTGAAAAAGTATAATGCACGTGTTCTTTAATTATCCCAGTGTACTGATAGACCAGCAAATGCCATGTATTTGGTAACATTATAGCAACAGACATGTACATTCCAGAAAAACAGCTTGCTGGAATCTAAATGTATTCCAGCTGTGGACCACTCTTAACAGTAACTGTACCCCCATGTCCTGTTGACAGAGTGGTAACATAATTGTATTTCTTTGTTGTTGTAGTGGCCTATTATAACATACTGTCATTTCAAAAACCCTTGTGATGCCATTTTATTGTCGATCTGGTTTGTATTGACAGATAAACATTTCAGAGTTCTTGTGTATCAGTGACTGAGGCAGACTTTCAGCCACAACAAACTAATGGGTTCAGCCATAGAAGCTCAGTTTGTTCTCTGCTGGAAAGACTTAACTTCCCAAGAGAACATAATACCCCCACATGGGGAGTAAAGAGGGCACCAGTGCTTGAAAGGAACGTCTGCCAGCACAATAGGGACATCACACCATGAAGGTAATGGCTGGAGTCTTTTTGATGTAAAACAGACTCGGAGAGGGAGGAGTTTAGAAGTAGCCCAGGAGAAAATGTCTAACTAAGACGGTTCCACCATCCTGGAGATTTCTAGGACAGACAGACAGACAGACAGACACACAGACAGACACACAGACACACAGACACACAGACACACAGACACACAGACACACAGACACACATACACATATACACATATACACATATATATATATACACATATATATATATACACACATATATATATACACATATATATACACATATATATATATATACATATATATATACATATATATACACATACATACACATATATACATATATATACACATATATATACACATATATATATATATATATATATATATATACACATATATATATATATACACACATATATATATATATATATATATATATATATATATATATATATACACATACATACATACCCCCCCCCCCCCCTGGGAGGTAACATCAGCAGGAAAACCTGTTACAACAATGGAGATTAGTCTCTTACAGAAGGATTGAAATGCATCAGCTGTGGCAAAATGAGTATATAAGGGGGGCTGAGAACCTCCTCTTAGCTGAATCCTCTTTGGACCAGAGGTGAGCCTGCTACGCAACACCCACCCTAGTTGTAGTGGAAAGCAGAATCTCACCAGCAGGGCACCCCCTCCCTTTGTGGACAAGGACTCCTGTTCTCAGGAGGAACTCCCTAGAGGTCCTATCAAGATTACACCAGTATATCTTTCTGATGACAACCTCTGAAGAACAATTTAAAATGTGTTACTGCCAACCTGAAATAGAAAATATCCTTTTAAAATCCCATTCTACTGGGGCGAAGAGAGGCCCTATCGAGGCAAAGAAAAGCAAGTAGAGAGAGAGAAAAAGGAATGGCTTCTTATGCGGGGGAGGCCCTCCACTTACATCATCCCTACAGTCATGTTCCTCCACTCCCCTCTCCCACACACATGGACAAGGTATATTCATGTGGCCCCCTTCTCAGGAAAGCAAAGACAACCTTGATTTTAGTTACAAGCAAAAGCATGTTTATTCAGAATTCCATCCAACATATCACAAGTAGACTTTATAAATGACTACATTTATACATTGTACAACCATGCTAAAAACGCATCAGCAAAGCACAGATATTGCAGCCTCTTGTTACAGAGATAATCTGCGACCCCTGAGAGCAATTACAGGGACATGCTGAAATGTTAGAAATATGTGAGAGGTTTTTTTCCAAGCCTTTTTAAATCCACCATAACTTTATTGGTGTTTTGTATACATGCCCATGTGAAGGCATCATGAAGTGAACACAGACAATAGGTTCAAGTTTTTGTTTAGTTCACAAGGTTTTTTTTTTAACTAAAAAGGTAGGATGGAATAAGGCCTATACTAAGCTGGTAGTTTCCTACCTAAAGAGAACTAAGAACAATCAGTGTTGAAGTCCAAATAGTAGTAGGTCTTCTTTGTTGTATGCACAGACCGTTGTCACCATACTCGCATTTTGCCATACAGAGTTTATTTTCCAACAGTGCTGTACGATATATGAACGCTCCTTGAGATACATTTTCTGTACTAATCGCCTGAACCTATGACCTGATGTTTCCAAATACTTCAATTTCAATCATCTTTGGTCGCCCCGCACTGTTCGGACCTCTTGCCACCCATCTTCCACCTTACACTGTCTATCTATAGGTAATGTCCTCTGCTGGCAAAGTTATTACTGCAATGATTCACTTGCTTTTTGTGCTTTCTGTGCCACATCATATATTGATGGCCATTAACCCACGCTGTAACCCCACTGTTACACTCTGCACCAATATGAACCTTTTTCAAATCAGTAATGTAATATCTACCTCACCGTGCACCAAAGGTACCTACACCTACCATGACTCGGGTTTCGCCCGGGGTTACTGCCCAAGGCACTACCCTCTTCCCTGCCCCACGCCATTTTTACCTAAAATATCAGCCTTCCCTCCTGAAGGTACCCTTACCACCAGTGTAACTAACACCTCCTTCATGCCATCTGCTGAATGCACAACCATAGCTGATCTATACCCCACCCCCATTGAACCCCCCCCTACAGTTCAACTCTCCCCACCCCCCCACCCATCGCATCCTCCCAGCCCCTTGCCAAGGCTTGACGAGCCAGAAACGACTAAGCAAGAACCCGAACCCACACCCAGCCATCTACCATTCCAGTAGTAGGAGCTAACAGGAGACTTGGACTCTATTCACGCTCCTACCACCCCTACCTGCTCTCAGAAACCAAGATAAATCCTTGCCTACCCTTCGGACCTTCAACAAACAAAACCTTAGTTCAATATTAGGCATGCTTAAGACGCAGTGCCTCCTGCCAAAAGCACAACCCCTCATTAACAAACCACAATCAATCCCACCCCCAACTCCCAGTTCACAGAATTCTTCTAGCATCACACATTTGAAAGGTGCCCTACTGAATAGGTGTTCCCTCTGTGCACATGCCACTGAAGTACACAACCTCATTCTGGAACACCAATTAGACTTTATAGCACTGACTGAAACGTGGTTACATCCTGCATCTGGGCCACTACTGACCTTAGCTATCCCGACTACACCATACTCGCATCCGACCGCCAAGTAGCCATTACCACCAGATCCTCTATACAATTCAACGCCTGTAGTACTCGGAGTACAGAAGGTTTCGAGCTTCTCACCCTCAAAATAGCCACTGACCCTAAAACTACCATTACCTTCCTACTGCTTTACAGATCACCAAGTTCCGCCAGTCATCGACCGAGATCGACATTTCATTATACATAACACCCCTGCTTAAGCCTAATACTATGTGTTCTATTAGGCGACATAAACCTCGGATTTAGTGACCCCTTTGACCACAAAGCCACAGCATTCCACAATGCATTACAAGATAAGTAATTTTCTCAAATGGTGAATGCGCCCACCAACTCCAAAGGTAGAATCCTTGATTGGATACTAACCCTGAACACTAAGGTATCCCTTGTAGACATCAGTAATGTCTTTTGGTCAGACCATTTTCTCATCTAATTCAATGTCTCAACCACTAAATCCCCAGAAGTACCCTCAGCACCACCTACCTCAGTACTAGTAAGAAACTCACGTGAACTTACTCAAGATAGATTATCCTTCATCCACAACAAATTGCTAAAGGATCAACCAGCTGCCACACTCAAAGGTAGTTTATCTCAGTTTTACCACTTGTGCCTTAAAACAGCCATTGACGAAGTAGCCCCACTTAAAACTAAACTACCTAAATGTAGTAATTCATGGCTCAAGAGAAACAAAAGAGCATTAGAACACCTTACTAGAAAAAAAAAAACTACAAAAGAAGGCATGAAAGAACTCCATCTCCTTTCACAGCAATATAAACATGCAATCATCACTCACAAATCTATCTTACTAAATGTATGCATGGCCAATGCTGCATCTAACAGCAAAGAGCTATTCCCAATAGTCGGAGAATTGAAAACGCCATTCAGACTGCCTTAGCCACTAAAATCAACTCCCTCCAAGACAAAATTGTACTAAAACGAAAGTTACTGGATAATGTCCACATCAACCCCATTGTCCCATTGGTAACACCAGCCTTAATATCCCAATTTGATTTCATTATAGTCTCCCAGGACCAAGTATCCAATACAATCGCTTCACTGAAACCCTCCTATTGTAAAGGAGCTAACTTTCCTGCCAAATTAGTTAGTCTGCTCCCCCACATTAGTTCCCATTATCACCAGCTTCATTAATGCCTCTTTTAGCAGCAACTCTGTCACATCAGACATTAAAGAAGCTTGGGTACGCCTCTAATAAAAAAACTCTCTAGACCTCTCCTTCCCCACCAATTACAGACCCTTCACAACAGTCCCCTTTCTCCTTAAAATAATTGATAAAATGACTTACACCCAAGTACAATCCCACCTCAAACAACCATCTTCTTGGTGACAGACAGTCCGGATTCCGGCCTAAAAATAGCACTGAGGCTGCCCTTCTTGATTAAAAACTCTGATGGATGCCTTCAGAGACACAGGTAAACTCTGCAACCTGTTATTACTTGACCTGTCCACGGCATTTGATTTAGTGGACCACGATAATCTATGCTTAGCCCTATCCAAAAACTTCCACTTTTCACAAAATGCAACCACCTGGATCAAATCGTTCTTATAATGAACTTCCAGATTAGCTATAGTTGAGGCAGCTGATCCTATACATGTCCCTCTTGGCAGAGCACAAGGATCCTGCCTCTCCCCTACTCTAATGCTGCAAAGAAAAGCTTGGTATAAGCATTGTATAGGCGCCATGAGAGTAATCTACACCAACTTTGCCGATGATACGGAGATCCTTAATCCTATCACAGGAAATAAAGTTCATGACACCATGATCATAAACAAAATCTACTCCCTCATCCAGAACTGGATGGCAACTAACAGCCTCTGCCTGAATGGCGAAAAGACGGAGATCCTTATTGTTGGATCACCAGCGCAACTAAATAAATTGCCCCATCATTACACCTCTGTTGATATAGATGGCACTCCTATCCCCATCTCCAACCAAGTAAAAACCTTAGGAATATATCTTGACTCTAGCCTCACCATGAGCAAACGCATCAATTCCCTCGCTTCCTCCACAGTTTACACAGCCAAACGTATCTCCCTCAGTCGTCAATTCCTCTCTACAGAGAATTGTATCACACTTGCCAGAGCACTCATCTTGTCTAAGTTAGACTATTTTAATATACTCCTGTTAGGTACCACCAAAATAAAATCTAACCAAAATACAATTACTTCAAAACAAAGCACTGAGCGCAGCCCTGGGCATAAATAAGAGACCATATTTCACAAGTCAGGAAATACGTTCACTGGCTCCCAATCAAAGCAAGAATCCTGCACAAAACTCTCAGTACCAGGCATAAGTGCATTACTCAAAATGCCCACACCTACCTCAATGAATGTCTCATCCGTAAAGCACCCCCGCCCCCTCCCCCCACCAGACTCCTCAGATCTAACACTAGCACTCACCTACTTATCCCCCGCTTCAAGAATAAGAGAACCGGGGATTGCCAACTTCACGGTCGCCACCCCCAGACTATAGGAAACTACTAAAAACCTGGCTATTCAACAAATTCTAATTCCAATGCTAGGCCACTATTTATCCCCAGGACTGTTGTATTCTCTGCTGTATATACACCCATCCTTACTATTGTAACCTGTCCATGTATGCTTCTTCACATTGTGCCCACACATGTACTGCCAAATGGGCTTGTTCCCCATTTCTATTTGTAATAAGTATGCTTTTATCGCTATGTAACCAGTAAGTAACCTGTAACCTACGCTGTGATACCGCTGGGTTTGGGCGTATTAACAAATGCAAAAAATAAATTAAATAAGTAAATCTAAAGTATTTCTGTGTCCAAAACCTATACCTGCCCTCACAACTAACTGTATGCTATGTGTAGGGATCTCTGCATCAAGATGAATAGTGTTCAATAAAGTTCTGAGCTTCTTCCAGCTCTTGGATTGTAATCAGCATCCCCTTCCCCAAGTTCATAACAGTTCACAAGATATCAGGGTTCCCTTCCCCAAGAGTTCAAATCTTCCAGCTTTTCAAAACACAATTCCTTGGGACATTTCCCAGCTCTTTTGTTACCAATACATCAATGGTTCACATAAGTAGTTCTGTTTGTTGACTTCTAAATCACATAAGCTGTTTCAAAATACAAGCTTCTTTATGGATACTTTCATTGGCTTTTTCCATAAAGGGGGGCACTCGGTGTAGGCGCAGTTGTTGGACCACACAGTCCACCCGTTACAGATCACACAACTAACCCCTTCTTATCTGCTTTCCATCAACAATTGCCCACTGCTTTCGTTTTAACAGTGAGGCTTGTTTCTTTCATCAGTGTCACACTATTCCAAAACTTTGCAGTGGCTTGCTTGGCCACCATGCACTTAGTTACACGTTAAGTATTCAGGTTTCCCCTTAGCATGCAGTTCCTTAAATTCCTTTAGCTTGGGTCAATACTTGGTTTCTCATCTGATACTCTTCTTGGTATTCTCTTGGCTTTGCCAATGCTTGTATTTCAAGCAATTTATTCCGTGGTATCTGCCACTTGCACTTCCCTGATTTCTCTCCATTCACAAGTGCTCATAACTTGCTGTTGCTCTGTACGGCATTCACAATTGGCTCCTTTGCATTCCTCGCTCAGCTTTCCGGCTTCCAATAGCTCTGCTCTTCTTCCGCAGAGGACATAGACTGCACTGCTCGCTTTCCTTGTGTTGTGCGTTGACTGGAGTGCTTGCAGGACTTCCAAACCCTCTTGTGACCGGCCTCAGCATCTCTCTGCTGCTCAACACAGCTCCCAGCTCCTGTGTCTTCTGTTCCTCTCAATCCAGCCGGCTTCTCTCCAGCCGGCTTTTCGGCTTTTCTCTCACCCGCTTCTTATTCTCGCCACTTGTTTCCAGCTAGCTTTTCTCCAGCCCGCTTCTTTCTCTCGCTGGCTTCTCTTTCTTTGTGCTGCGCTGCCAGCATTTCTAGACTCATTGAGATTGTTAAATGGCCATGGGTGGGGGTCATTAAGTTCAATTGCCTGACCACGGTGAAAACCATTAGTTGGACATGCCTGACTCTTCCACCGGTACACCTCCATTGCCCTCTTCGTCTCAGAGTGGTGTTTGGAAGGTTTGAATTAAAGGAAGTGTGCATAACTCTGTTGTCTCCTCCTCATCCCAGTGTTAATATGGTGTTTTGGGGGACATTTTGGGGGGAAGAAAAGGGAGAGGGTTGACCACCTACAAAGGCCACCTGAGAGGAAGATCCAGGGGTAAAATAAGCTAGGATGCCCTTGGTTCCTCAAACACAATACAACCTACAAGGCAGGCGTGAAACCAGGTATGTAGTTGTCCTGATAGCCTTGCAACATGTCTGTGTTGGCTTGATTAAGATATGTATAAAGTAGCACTGCCCTCTAAGACAAGACCATTTCCTGGAGAAAAATAAGTGCATTTGGGCTAATTTGCACACCGACAATGCCTTGCTGATGTGGCTCAGAACTGGAGGTGTACTTCCAGCAATGGCTTCTAGATGGCGTTGTGGAATGTGACTTTGCTCAAATGGACTATCCTAATTATATATACAAAGAAAAAAACTTTTGTTGCAGGGACGTTAAGGTGAGAACTTAACAAAACTCCTGAAATTCAGCTAAAGCTACCTTAACTTTGCGCCCCTGTTGTGCAGAATTTGACCACAATTATGACATCACTGATCAATGGGTCCTGAGTTCCATAATGGGTTGAATTGCAGATTTTTTGTTGCAAGAAGTTTCTCACCTTATCTGATCTCTAACTAAAGTTTTTACTCTGCAGTAGGTTAACATCTCCACAACAAAACAAAAAAATGTAAAGGTACAATCAGAAAGGTAAGAAATGTAATAGCAGCCAAATCATAGCGCACATTTCAATAAAGTCACCATAAGTAGGCATTGTTCACATTAATATTATTTTGCATAAATGCGAAAAACGATATTGGTTGGCAAGTAGTTCTGAACCTCTGCGATTTGGAGGGATTATTTACAAGCGTCCTTAGGAATCTTGATACATGCGAGACAATCGCCAGTGAACCGGTCAGTGCACAATGCTATGTCAAACAAGCCACAATGGTACAAGTGGCTCCAAATGCATATAAGCGTACATCCAGTACTATAGGCTGTGACTAGTATTTGTATTCTGGGTTAGCTTTTTTGTATTTACATTTCTTAAACATCAAAACAAAAGCACCAAAATCCACTGGCCTACTTACACCAGAGGCGAATGCTCTCAACACTTCACCACCAATATTGTGAAGATGGAGAAGCACAGACAAGCATCAACCCATCCCCATATGTTGCTGTTATAAAGTGGCAATTGCATTCCAATGTACCACAGCACGCAATGATCATTAGGACGCCAACTGTGTCTGTTTCCGTTTCCATTTATGCTGTTACAAAACCAACAAAAATCAACATTGGTAAATCTAGTTTTGGCTTTTGTATAGGGATCTGCAATATGCACCCCTTATTTAGGACTACACCTCCCATGGACCCTTACCATTGACAATGCTGCCCAGGGCTGATGGGAGTTGTAGTCCAAAACATCTGGATAGGCAAAGCTTTCAGATCCCATAGTGTTACAATGTGTATATTATTCCAGAACAATTGTCCCATTTGTGAATGTGTGGAAGTGTCCCATCACTAAAGATTCCCTGCTTGTTAACACCAACCAGTGAGTGGCATCATCCACCAGGCTGTGGCAATAGATCTCCCAATTGGAGCAACAGTGCTGATTTTATCTTGTGGTTATCAACTTTTATTACGAAAACCTTAGAGCCATACCCCATTAGTTTAGCTTAATTCACCACAGGTGGGGGCGAGTATGCTCAGGTGTGTGTTCCTGAGCATGCTAGGCCTAGACACCCAAGCTACACCTTACTGATGAGGACCAATGAGGCTAAACTATTTCTGGAGTTTCTTGTGGCTCTGTGCAGACCTAGAAGATTTGGCACCTTTGAGGATGGGACCAAGCATGATCGGCATATGGTCTTTCCCTTTCGGTAATGGCATCGCAGGCTGAAATATGATTGGGCAGTTGCCCCAAGCTATGCCATGCTTATGATTAATTCAAAGCATTCCAGCCATCCTCCTTAAATTTTACTTAAATCAACGTGTTCAATTGTATGTACATGAAAATAAAGTAGCAGAGCAGCTCAGATAATTGCTGTACTGTAATATATAACTGATCAAACTTTCACAGCTGTATTCTTGGCTGCGCCCAACTCCCAACAAACATCACACCATCTGTGTCCACAGATGCTACTGTATGTAGCGAAAACATGCAACTAACCTCCATTGGAAACCACAAGTCTTTATATGATCAAACATGGCAGATTGAAGGTAAGGTTTGAATGCGCCACTTTGTTTTAAAAGCAGGCAGAGATGAGAGCGAATTGAAGTGTACAGTAGGGTGCATGGGTAGCAGTTGGGTGGGAAGACCAGAGTCGACAAAATGTGATCCTCCCCACCCCCCCAATCAATGATGTAATTAATAATACAAAAGAATGTCGACTGATCTCTGGTTTCAATGTGCGTGAATAGATGGCATTTCTTTATTTTATTGCGTTTTATGTAAAAATAAATAACCGTTTCACAATATCTCAATAGCAAATAGCAGTACATGATTTACATAGTAACCAATATCAAAACAAATGAGACAAAAATAAGTATGTAGAGCACATTTGATTTGATTTGTTCACTTGTAATGCGCCGCAGGCTGCAGGCATCAGGGCGCAGAAAAAAGGCAGAAGAAAAGAGGGGGGATAAAGGAGAGGGATAGAACAGCGTTCATCTAATTTTAATTACTCAAAAATGATAGTTTTCAACCCTTTTCTAAATCTCAGACAATTTTCTGTGTGCATGGCTTTCGGAAGATTTTCCACAACATAGCGACTTGGACGTTAAACGACCTGCCCATACCTTTGGCTCGCTTACTCCTAGGCACACATTTGCAGACCCCATCACTTGATCTGGTAGTTCTTACAAAGTGATGGGCTTTAACACAGTCTTTCAGATAGCCCGGGGCTTGGCCATATAGGTATTTGTGGACTATGGCCTTGAAACAGATACGTGCTTTCAACGGGAGCCAGTGCAGGCTCCTTCTGTGGGAGGAGATGGGTTCCTGCTGGGTAAATTCTGAACAACACGTACTGTGTCGTTTTGTAGTACCTGGAGGCTTTTTTACCAGTTTTCACTGGCCCCAATCATCAGAGCATTGCAATACTAAATCTTTGGCATTATTAATGCCTGGAAAAGTGTGGTAAAATTAGCCTTCGAGACGAATGGTTTAACAAGTCTCAGGAGCCTAAGAAGGCATTGGGCTTCATTTACAACGTTTTCAGTGTGGGCGTCTGAGCTCAAGAATGATTCAAGGATGATTCGAAGGTAACACCTAGTGTTTTGACCTTGCCAACAACTTTAAATGTGTATCAATGGTAAACCTGTCATACTGACTGTCGAGGAGTTTAGCTCTAGCCTGGGATGAGCCAAATGACATAAGCTCAGTCTTAGAGACATTCAGGCACATCCCCTTTGTTGGTCATCCACTTCTGTATTCTATTATAGACTTTATTGATACACTCAACATCCTCTGTATACTTGCCACCCAGCTGGGTGTTATCCGCATAATTAGTAAAATGCACACCCAGCTTGTCCAAGAGATCACAAAGTGGGCGACTGTAGACATTGAAGAGAGAGAGGGATAAAAACGCACCATGCGGAACGCCACATTTCGGTGGCTCATCAGGTGAGCCTGTGTTACCTCGCACAATCCTAGAGATTCGACAGTCAGAATGGCCTCAATGGAATAGCTGCCAGCCTTTGTCAAACCATGTAACAATTTTTTTGTGATTGACAAGCTCAAAGGCTGCTGCAAGATTTAACAACATCAGCATACCCGCCTTGCCATTGTCCATAATCTGCAGCATTTCTGTTTGCATATTCAGTAAGGTATTCTCTGTGCGATGGCACGCTCTAAAGCCCCCATTGACAAAATAATCACAAATTACACCTTCATTGAGATTTATTTAAACTGAATAAGAAAGACATAAGAAAGAAAAAAGACAGCAAATTTAAAGAAAAAAACATCAAACTTTAAAATACAGAGACATTTCCTTAATAAATCTTAGTGTTGCTAGCTTCCAGGACATTTGAGCACTTAGCATTATTTTATACCACATTTCTTTAGGTGAGATTACTTTGAATCGTTTAAAAAATATGAGCAAAGGAAAGATGACGAATGTGCGCCAATGCGGCGCACTCGACTAGTAATTGCTCTAAAGTTTCAACCTTGTTTGTGCACTTACAGAAACGGTAGCATCTGAGAGCAAGATCGACTATGCTCCTTGCTCCCAGAATCTCATTAATTGGGAGTAGATTCATATGAATCCACAAAAATCATACTTTGCAATGATCGTTTGGGAATATAACGATATAACTAGGGATTAAATGCAAAGGTTTCTCTTCTAAGGTTACATAAGAGAATAATTTATATTCTTTTCACTAATTAGTCATTGCTATTCAGTCACTTTGCTAGATCTTCTTCTTTTTTTTTTTAATTGCGTGAGGTCTAATCATCAACACTTCTGGATCACCCCCTAATGAACTTAACAAATCCAGCAGGTGCCCGCAGGGGAAGCCAGTGGCCAGCCGTCAACCTGTAAGGTAGGGTGGCTTGGTTTGGGGAGAGGTATAACTCTACCCTAGATACCTGGCCACTAGACTAAGCCAAGGCTTACCAATGTGACCACCCCCGTCGCCCCAAACTGCATTGTCTGCTCTCCAAACTGCATTGATAGCGGGGCCTCTGTGCCCAAATTGCATTGTGTGATTCCCAAACTGCATTGATAGCAGGGCCTCTGCGCCCAAATTGCATTGTGTGATTCCCAAACTGCATTGATAGCAGGGCCTCTGTGCCCAAATTGCATTGTGATTCCCAAACTGCATTGATAGCTGGACCTCTGTGCCCAAATTGCATTGTGTGATTCCCAAACTGCATTGATAGCAGGGCCTCTGCGCCCAAATTGCATTGTGTGATTCCGAAACTGCATTGATAGCAGGGCCTCGTGCCCAAATTGCATTGTCCTCTCTCCAAACTGGACCGATAGGCGCCTCTCCCACTATACAGGTGTCTCAAACTTAGCAGGGCCTCTGTGCCCAAATTGCATTGTGTGATTCCCAAACTGCATTGATAGCAGGGCCTCTGCGCCCAAATTGCATTGTGTGATTCCGAAACTGCATTGATAGCAGGGCCTCGTGCCCAAATTGCATTGTCCTCTCTCCAAACTGGACCGATAGGCGCCTCTCCCACTATACAGGTGTCTCAAACTTAGCAGGGCCTCTGTGCCCAAATTGCATTGTGTGATTCCCAAACTGCATTGATGGGCCTCTCCCTTTATACAGGTGTCTCAAACTTAGCAGGGCCTCTGTGCCCAAACTGCATTGTCTTCTCCTAAACTGCATTGATAGCAGGGCCTCTGTGCCCAAATTGCATTGTCTGCTCTCCAAAGTGCATTGATAGGCCTGTGTCCCACTATACAGGTGTCTCAAACTTAGCAGGGTCTATGTGCCCAAATTGCATTGTGTGATCCCCAAACTGCATTGTCTGCTCTCCAAACTGCATTGATAGGCCTCTCTCCCACTATACAGGCGTCTCAAACTTAGCAGGGCCTCTGTGCCCAAATTACATTGAGGATCTCCAAACCGCATTGATAGGCTTCTCTCCCACTCTACAGGTATCTCAAATCTACCTCACTCGCAAATCTAGCTAACTCTCAAGTCGCCAGTGGATTACGGTGTGGGGCCACTCTGACCAGGACCTCTCACCTCACAAGGCGAAATTCCAAGCTGCGCCCGTCCAAGACACCACCAACCAGCAGATACCCTTCCCAACCCACACAGCCTGCTCACCACAGTGAACCACGCTCAGGGAGACGGACAGTAAAGAGACACACCGATAACACCCAACTTAATAACCCTTACCACCCCCCCTTCCCCTCCTAGGACAGCGACTGAACAAGTCACCAACTCCAGCCGGAATACCACCTACAGACGGAACCCAAACTAGTAGCAGACACCCCCTAACCCGCCACTACACCACAAGACAACCAGACCAAAGCAGGACCAACTAGACGTAACCAAACCAAGACTAAACAACTCTATCTTACAATGCCGCGCAAACGTCCCATTCCAAGGAGAAGACGAAAAGATAAAAGAACAAACACTCCATAACAGCAACCTAGAACAACCGTAGACCAGACCCCCACAGATAGGAACACAAACCGAAGCAACTCTGAGAGAAGAGAAAAATCCCTCTACCTAACTCCATACCTCGCAGACAACTGGCCACCACGGCAATCCAATCCCACGTCAGAAGCAGCAACACCAAACACAAGCAAGTAGAAGAAGGAAGACCAACACAAACAACAAACAGACAACCAACGCAATAACCCCCTACATCACCAAAGTAAGAGGAACATCCAATCAACAAACACAACTCCCGGAAGACGAACGCGATGAAAACACAAAAAACCCAAGACAAAACCTAGAAGAACTCTTCAACGACGCTGACACCCCGAATCCCACAGCCCAACAAGTGATCAACCAGGAAGGAAACCTCAACACCGAACAGAAGACGACCTCGACAAAGCCCAAACCAAACAACCCTCTAAACTTCACTGCAATCTAATACACGCAAGATCCATGTCAAAACACTCAACAGAGATCTTCGACCTACTTGACGACTGTGGCATTGACATCCTGTTCATCACAGATACATGGCTGGACGACAACTACAAAATCACACTCCAAAGCTGCCTCCCGACCGACTTCAAATGCCTACAAATAAACAGAAAAAACAAAAGAGGAGGCATCGCTATAGCATTCAAAGAACACTTGAAAATAAAAACTGACGAACCACTCAACATCCTCAACTGCGAAAACATGGCAATACACCTAACAGCGAGCCCAAAAACCAACATCACATTCATCCTTGTATACAGACCGCCAACATATGATGCAACATTCGTCGATAACTTCATAGAAGCGATCAACTTAGCCATCAACCACGAACACCTAATCATCCTGGGGGACTTCAACATCTGGTTTGAAGACAGCCACGCCAACTCCCAAAACTCAGTAATTGAACAGCTGAACACCATGAAACTACGACAACTAGTCAAAGGAGCAACGAACTCGGCAGGACACACCCTAGATGCAATTTTCGCCAAAGAACTCCTCACCACGGCACCTCCGATACAAATACTGTGGAGCGACCATCTCATCATCCCATTCGTGATCACTCTGCTTACCTAAGCCTACATCCAACATCTGAAACTCACAACCACCACCAAAAGAAACTGGAAACACATCAAAGAAAGCAACCTATTCGAACAACTGGAATTAACGAAACCCTCAACTACAGAACTGGACCTAGCGGATCTAGACGGGAAAGCAGAGATACTGCACAAATGGATCACGGATACAATAGACAAGATCGCCCCAGAAAAACCGTTCACCCCATCAAAACCATCAAAAAAAAAAGAGCAATGGCAAAATGGTTCACCCCACTATTAAACAATATGAAAAACGAAAACAAAAAGATGGAACTGGAATGGAGGAAAGAATACAACCCACGGAAAAAACACTGTACCAGAAACAAATCCGCGCATACAAGAAGGAAATCCAAAAGGCAAAGAGAAGACACTACGATGACAGAATCAACAATGCCACCAACACACAAAAAGAAATGTTCAGCATCATTGAAGAAATGAGAAACCCACCAGGCTGCGACAATTCCCCAAACCCCTCAGAGAAACTATGCAACGACCTGGCAGACCACTTTAAAAAAAAAAAAAATCAATCACATCCGGCAAACCATGCAAAAGCAAGCAGCCAACCAACCACAACACACAACCCAATGAACTTCACACAGAACCACAGCACAAACTCCAAAGCTTTCCTGAAATATCAGCAGAGGCATTCGCAATGCTGGTTAAACGGACCAAGAAAGCGGGATCACCCATGGACCCATGTCCCCCAGACATCTACAAATCAATCCTCACGCAAGGATCGCCAGCAGAACACTACAGAAACCTTCTAAATCTATCACTATCAACAAGGACTGTAGCGAAGATCTTCAAATCAGCATACATCAAGCCACTCTTGAAAAACACAAGTGGTGACGTAGATGACCTTTCCAACTACAGGCCGATGTCTAACATCCCCTGCCCAGCAAAACTTCTAGAAACCTACGTATATAAACTAACCCAAGAACAGGTAGAAAAACACCACCTGCTGGACCAAATTCAAATCGGTTTCAGACCAGCGAGAGGAACGGAGACAGCACTACTATCCATCTGGGACGACTTCAAAACTAACGCAGGCTCAAACACTTACCTCAGCCCTTATTCTGCTCAACCTCTCCGCAGCCTTTGACACAGTTAGCCACAACACCCTGACCAAAAGATTAGAAGACATGGGCATAACAAACACAGCACTACGCTGGACCAAATAATTCCTAGCAGACCGAACAGAAACCGTATGGATAAAACCTTTCAAATCCACTCCACGAGTTAACGACTGTGGAGTGCCACAAGGATCCTCACTATCTCCACTATATTTCAACATCTATCAGACTCTGGTCATCAGAATCTTCAAAAAAAACAACATTACATGTTACAACTACGCAGATGACACCCAGATCATCTACAAAATCAAAGAGACCGATGCCGACCACTCAACCCTAACTGACTGTCTAAAAGAAGTCCAACTGGATGGATGCCAACAACCTGAAAATCAACCCAGGAAAGACCGAAATCATGATCGTATCCAAAGACCAAGAGAACGAAACCACCATCCGATGGCAAATGGAAATCGGAAATGCAGCAACACCATCGAAGGTAGTAAAAAATCTAGGAGTCCTAATGGACAACACCCTAACCCTGGAACCACAAATAAATGCAACAGTGAAGAAATGCTTTTTCCTCCTCCACACGGCAAGAAGAATTCTACCTTTCCTCTCCTTCATGCACAAAACACTATCGTAGCCCTAGTCATGTCAAAAATCGACTATGCAAACAGCCTCTACTTCGGAATACCAGAATACCTCCTGAAGAAACTGCAACGGATCCAAAATGCAGCAGCGAGACTACTCCCTCAAACTATCCAGAAGAGACCACATCACTCAGCCCTAAAAACACTACACGGGCTCCCAGTAAAACACTCATCACCTTCAAAAAAATGTGCAAAACGCACAGGGCAATCAGCGGACAAGGAGCAGAATTCCTACAAAAGAAAATAACAGTCTACAAACCAACAAGACCCCTCCGATCAAGCAACGAAATCCGTCTGGAACTCAAACCATACCTTAAGAAAAAACTTGGAGGCACCTCCTTATACCACTTAGCCGCAAAAACCTGGAACAACATCCCAAAAGAAATAAGAAACACTGAAGATCACCTAAACTTCAGGAAATCACTAAAAACCTGGCTCTTCAACACCACAGATTAAATCTGGAAAACAAAAACCGGAAAAAGGATGACTAAATCGGAAAGGACACAGGCCTTCCCGACCCGAGAGGACAACCCCCACGGCAACTGGACGGGTGACACCGGATAGACTGGAACACAGGCGGAAAGCACGGAAACTGAGTCAACTACCCCAGAGAATCGAACTAACACTTTCGCCCGCCCCTTAGTTACCACCAGGTATCACAGTGATGTGGATTTGTCGAGATATTGGCAATCACCACACACTACCTGAGAGGTTGACATTGACAGGGGCAATGGTCGCAGGAGTATGAAGGGAGGATAAGGGGAGCCATGAGAGAGCATGGTAGAGGTGGAGGCCAAAGGAGTAAGGAACCTATATCCCAGTCGGACCCAGATCAGAACAGAGCCGCATCAGGGGAGACCACGCAAGCTGAGCGCCTCAACTCAGGATAGAGACGCAAACTAACCAACCCTACTAACAATTTCCCTTTCTGCATAGCATACACCTCTCAAACTCCAAACCAAACACAACCAAAACCTACAGCACAACAAACCGCACAAACTTCACTACATCGCAAAAAAAACCAATTACGCACATAATCTTGCACAACAGTACACGACGACTACCGGCCGCAAACACCCCAGGCCCAGCCAACGGACCCACCGGGCTGAGGCCGCCAACAGCACATATGTTACGCTCACCTGGTTCCCACGGGGGCGTCGACCGGAACTGGGCCGCTGTTATTTCCACCAGCGTGACGTGTAGCGCCGAGATGACTGACTGGACTGGCCCGTTCAGCCTAGTTTGTCTGGCTCGCAAGAATATTCTTCTGCAAAGGAGAAGAGGAATTAACCACCCGTGGAATTGAGTGTCAACCCACCTTCCCCACTCCCGTTGTCTTCCCACAGATCACTCTTGATGTCCCCTCCTTAGTCTCACCTGATGGTTTGGAAGGATGAGCTCTCCATCCTGCGTCGACCGCAGGGGCGCGTTGATGACCAGTTACTTCACTGGCGTAGAGGAATTGGTGTGTTCCAGTATTGACTCTAAAGTGCAATTGTTCATAAGAGTTCAAATGTCTGCTCTTCACTCTGTCCGATTCCTTGCAGGTTGCCGATTAATCCACTCGAAGATTTCCAAATGGCACTCGGTAAGATTCAGGTAAGTCTATTGTGGTTTTCCCCTTAGGGGCCAGGGCACGGCGATGAAGCAGAGTTGACTGTGCCGACCCGAGATGAGGTGAGATCCCCGTGGTAAATCAGGTAAGTTTTGTGGGGGGTAACTGGTATTGTCTTTGCTTTCTCCCCTTAGGGGCCGGGGTACGGCGAAGAAGCAGAGTTGACTGCGCCGGCCCGAGATGAGGTGAGTACTTCCCGTGGTAAATCAGGTAAGTCCTTGGGGGTAGCTTGTATAGCCTTAGAGAGTCCCCTTGCTCACCTTGCTGTCTTTGTCTCCTTGGGTGTCGCAGGGCGGCCGCGAGATGGAGAGAGCGTGATGGAATGCTGAAGTACCGCCAAAGCAGGTGAGTTCAGCGCGGCGCCGTAGGAATGCGAAGCAATGCTTCAAAGACTTCTGTCTTTCAGTTCCATGGCGAAATGGATCAGGATTCAGGTAAGGATTAAAGTTAAAACTCCTGTTCTAACCTTTATCCTTCTTGTCTTCTTGTTTCAGGAGTCCCAGGACTGAAGCGGGTGTGGCTGAAGACTGGAGCTGCTGAAAACACGGTGAGCGTTACGCTGCAGCAAGCAGAATTAACACGAAGCACGTGTGGCTGACCGGGCGTGGTTTAAATAGCCTTGGAAGAAGATCCAGGTAAGTATTCTTCCACAGCCCCGCCCAAGTAACAAAATAGTCCCTTCAGTAAAATAGTCCCTCCTAAGCCTCATTTGGCTTGAGTCTTCATGCAGCATGGTCTGCCTCAGGTGAGTATGCAGCATGGTCTGCTTCAGGTAAGTTATCAATAATGAGCCTGGCGCCCATGGCGCCAGGACTGACTTTATCTTTATGAGCCTGGCGCCATAGGCGCCAGGACTGTACCCAAACAGCCCCTAACTGGGGCTTTTGGGCATGCTCCAAGTGGCATGATGCCTGCTTCCGGGGCTGCTGGGCCTGGTCTGGTCTTTCGGGGGCAGGCATCATGACAACATCACTGCTCTCTTGCACTTTTCTTGCTTCCTCCCACTAATTCGACTTCCCCTCCTTTCAGAGCCACCAGAGCGCCAGGGGACCACTCTGGTGGTGATAGTGCGCGTTACAAATGTCCTTTAACATTAACATTTAACGTTAAACTGTTGTTTTTAGCATATAACTGGAGAGCATTCAACTCCCTTTGAAACCTGACAGGGGTTTGATCGACCAGTACTAAGTCATCTGCATAGAGCAATCGACTAACCTACCTTTCACCCAGGCGGGGAGGGGAGGGATCTAGCTTTTTCAAGTGCAGCCCCTATAGCTGAAATAATAAGGTTAAATAACGGGCATGTTGAATCATCATTTTTTTATCATCAATTCTATGAGTAGCTAGACAGTTCAAGGCAATCCCTTGTAATTGTTTAAGGAAGTGGACATTTAGTAGCAAAACCTGGCAGTGGTGTGAATACGTGGTTTATTATGGAAATAGCCGAGCGTTGTATTACTTTTCATAGGAGGTAAACTACAGAGATAATTATGGCCATAAGAAGTTAGTGGCTACAGTTTTGCAAAAGCCTATACAAATAGCCAAAATGAGCTTTGACAATGTTTGTTTTTGTTGGATTTATAACAGTATAAATGGAAACTGAACTGCTTGGAGCAGAAATTTGCCTTGTGTACCGTGGTATGGTTCAATGTCATTGTAACTGTGTAGCAGAGTGCATTGTGGCTAGTTAATGCTCTTCTACTCTTCTTCTGGATTCATAGTCATGTCCTTGGTTGTGAAGCAGGGAGAACATTCCTCTCCTGTTGCAAGAAGCCAGCAGAGAAGGGTTTGCCTCCCACCTCAACCAACGCATGTAGGTAGTAACCTTTTTTTAAATGTATTTTGATGCTTTTGTTCTGATGTCCTCAAGCAATTAAAATGCAAAAAACAATAAATAAAAAAACAGAATACAAATACTACTCGCAACTGACAGTACTTGCGGCTTGGTGGGTCTGACTTTCTAACTGGAGATAGTCTCCATGTATTGAGACTCCCATGGGCGGTTTAAGATTTAAAAAAAAAAAGCTTCAGGCATCAAATAGCACATGGTCAGAACTGCTTCACAACCAAGCTTTTTGACTTTTGGGTAAATTAATAATCACAACAATGTTTATTTATTTTTGCACTTTTTATCCAAATGTATTTTATGGTTTTAGATGCTTTTTTTTCGTGTTACTTTTCTAACAGTACATTTTGAATTTCTGATGCTGGTCACTGTGGGATAAGTGTGCACCCCTCATGGGAAGATTGTTAACGCCCCCCTGCAAAGTGCTTGTTAAAGCCTCTGGCACTTGCAAGGTGCCCATCCGTTGCACCTTTCATATGGGGTCCTTTTGTATGCTCGTTGTCAATGTCTGGGCGAGGGGAAGTGATGGAAGGAATGGCAAGTTGGGTCTGAGCAGAATACCACATTTAATTAGAGTGGTGGAGTGCAAGTTAATAATCAGGAAGTGTACTGTAGATGGTTTGTTTTGGTACAAACCAATACATTATGCCCCCTGAATTCAATGTCTTGTAAAAACAGGAAGGGATAAATATAAATACACTAGCAAGTATGTGCAGTGTTACTTGTTTGTTTTATTATTTCCGGTTCTTATTTCCTGCACCCAACAATTAAGAGAATATAAAAACTCATGCTAAAACAACTGGTAAGTTAAAAGAAAAATAACAATATCAAATAAATACTACAGGTGTAAATTGTACAATAGCTGAATTCTAACATCCCACTTGCAGTGCACCTGTGGCCATTGCAAGAGCATGAAGGAGCAGATACTTTCACTCCATGGCAAGGAGTCAACCTAGTAGTAAAATGATTCTCACCAGGCTGTGCATGACCAATATTGACGATGGATTGGGGCCAAACTAGCCCAGGGATCTGCGACTGAAATGAGCGATCAGAAAAATGTGGTGCATACAAAACTCTAAAAGGTACTGCACACCGTTACATGCAGATACCAGTAAGTATTTTCTGCCACTTCCCTATGCTATTTTCAGGCTGTGATGTTCTCACCCACCAACCGCAGGTCGTCCACATGGGGTAAAAACCTTCAGACCTTAACAGGCTCGTGGTTCTCCTCTTTGTTCTGACTCCTGCCAGGGTCGGAGATAGGCCCTCAAGAGGCTTTCAGCTCTCGTCCTTCCTCTTAGCTTGATCACTCCTAGGTCTGAGAGATAGCTCTCAGTGAACCTACAGATCTACTTATTTTGGTTCCATTCATGCTCCACCTGCCTCCAGGTTGGTAGTCGGGATTGTGTCCATACCAGTGGCTTTCTGGTTTCTTTTATATCCCTGACCACTTGATCACCCTGATTATCTTGTAATGGTCCAGACTGGATGCCATTTTGCCTCGTTCCCCTGGTTTTTCGATTGTCCCTGCTTTGGTTCCCTGTCGGATTCCCATGTGTTGTTTTATGTTCTCCACTGGGTCATCGAGGCTCTGTGTTTACATTTCCTATGATTAGTTGGACTAATCCCCATTCTGAAAATTGACACGTTTGGACTAATCCCCATTCTGAAAATTGACACGTTTTTAGAAGACCAGTCAGTCATTTTGAAGTAAGATGAGATGCCAGATTGTTTTTGAAGCTCTATGCTCCAGCATTCGCTTAAGCAGTATTGACATGGATTCCCTCATGGTCTTGTAGGATACAGCAAAATACTTTTATAAAAGATGCCTACTCTCTAGGAGTTCTCCCAGTCTGTTATGTTTTGTGTGGTGAACAGATTGTCCCATCCCGAAGATGTGGTCGCCCAGGGTGGCTGTTCCTGAATAAGGGATTGGAGGGTTTAGTGATTTGGGAGGTGTTGGCTGGATCAGGGTCCTCTTGCCGCCAGTCTGTGGCCCTTTTGTAGCTGAAATTCAGATTCCCACACTGCAAAATCTTGGGAGGTGTCATCTCATGGCGGAGACTCCCTAACCTACCTTTCGGGTTTTTCCACACATTTTTGTTTGTTACAGAGACTGGCCATGCCCCCATTATAACTTGTATGGAGGGGTGTGATATCTTCATCTGCTCACGGTTTCCCTAGTTGAGACTGCCTATACATGACATGTATGGCAGGCCTTCCAGATCACATCAGTCATGAGGGTTTAGAACATGTGGAGGGACTCTGAGATCCCAGAGCAACACCACTGGGTAGCACATCACATAGCTAGAGGGTACCCCTGACCTTAAGAGTCCCTCACACACCCATAGGCTGCACAGCCACTGTATATTTTCCACCAATAGGTTTCTTTAGAGCCCACTAGCACAGGCTTTCACTGTGCACACTATATATTTTAAATTCTCCAGCATAGGGTATGGCATACATTCACATGCTCATGAATATTGCCTGTCCTCAGACGGCGAATCCTCAGTAAAAAGAAAGCAGTTTCAGTTTAGATTAAAATCTGCTTGTCTCCTTTATAACATTTGCTTGAGGTCAGTCTGTTCCATGGGTATGTGTATTGCTTCTGTTGAGCCTTCCCACCCCCCCCCCCGTGGTTGTATATATGTACTGCTGTGTAATTGTATTCATGAGAATGTGAATCTATGCCTGACCCCATGCTGGAGAATGAACAAGTTACTTAACTCCTGACCTCCAGCATGGGTCTGGCATGGATTCACATGCAAACCATCTCTCCTTACCCTCGGTGGCTCTTCTTGGTTCATACTGTGTAGCAGAGGCGTAGACTGGGTAGGGCCTGAGTGGGCAAGGGCCACCCAACATCTGTAAATGCCCACTCAGCAGCGCTGTGTGGGCCTTTCCAGATGCTAATGTCACTACGGGGGGGGCAACTACATTAGCTTTAAACCCCACTTGTTAGACAATCCTGGCTATGCCTCTGCTGTGTAGGGGAGACATGGTGTTGCAAGTATGACACTGACACAATGGGTACACTTTGTAAAACCTTTATTGAAATTGTTGGGGTTGGAGAAACCCCTATTTTGCCATATAACTATGATGGGAGTAGTGTTGAACATCAAATAATAAATAACACTGTCTTAGTGGAGTCTGTCGAAGTAAAAATGGCCTATGCTAAAATAAAACCTAATGCCTGCCCTATCTCCTGTACAGAAAAGTGTAAATGTATGCAAAAGGAAAAATCAATGTTAAAATGAATAAATGTGACTGAACCCGCTCTCCTCCCCACGTTAGACCTCACGGAGGAAGGATGTCCCTGTAGGCAGGATGACGCACTGTGATGCTTGGCTTCCAACACAATGAACTGTTTCAAACGTGGATTGAGGTCCATCTGGCCTTCCACATTTAAGTCTCTTTTCTTGACCTCCAAAAAACGTTTCAACCAAAATGTTCACAAAGGTCCCCCTGTGTCAGGCTCATACCTTTCACCACACAGTTCTCGTAGTTCCATCTCTGCCTGGCTCAGACCTCTCACAATAAATTTCAACACAAACTTGCAAGGGGGGCTCCCTTCCACAAGTTTATTTCACTTGGGTCTCCCTCTGTCGGGCTCAGACCACTATCGGATGTCGAAGACTTTCGGATGTGCATGACTTTTTTTACAGACCACTGCAGGATCACTTTGAATCAGAGTTTACAGTTCAACTTTCACTTTCCCCTTCTCTTAAGAGTTAAACTTCTTTATTTCTTTTTTGCTGTTCATACGCTTTATTGCTTCAAAGAATTTACTTTTCACAGAGTCTTTTGAGTGGATTTTTGCCAGACACCTCTGTTACTATGAGTCACTGTTTTAGCAGCTGTTTTTAGTTCAAAGTTCATTCACAGGTCTGCCTTTCCTCACGTCTCATTCACACGTGTGCTGCCTTCACTTGTGTTATTATGTTGCTACTTCAAACACGGGTCTTTCAGGTCGCCACCTCACCGGCTGTCTGCGTCTCTTCTTGGTTTCGCAATTCCCAATTCACGAGTCAAAATTAGTACCACAGGCTTGGCCTCACCTCCCCTACTCTGCCCTTCATCCGGAAAGGTCGCTGGCATCCTTGAAACATAATGCAGTCCTCACTTGTGGGATCTGACCTTCTGCACGTGTCTTCTGTGGCCTCTCTGAGGCAACAACCTCCAGTAGGGAAGTCTTGGGGTTTTTGACCCGCTGCTCTTGTCCCTTGGTCTGTCGCTCTGCTCTATTAGGTTTGCCTTCATCCCAGAAGCCCTGCTTGTACTCGTGTTCCACCTTGCTCACAGTGTGCTTTCTGCCTTTTATTCGTGTGAGGAGAGCTAATTGGTATCAGGTGTATGCACTTAGAATCAAGTGCTTGACCCAATTAGCAGGAAATGTTCACTACGATCTGTGAAAGTTAATGTTAGTCTGTCACCCTCTTCCTCTGCCCAGTGTTTGTGTACAAAGGGGGGTTTGAGACCTCAGAGCATCCTAAAACAGGGTGGGTTGGATAAACAAAATGGGAGGGGGGGGAATACCGCATCTCACCATTGGCTTCTTCGCCACCACTCCCCGAAGACCCCTCACCCAGGTGATCCTCCCACACTGGTCAACCCCCCCAGGCTCTGCACCTAAAGTCGATGGCCATTCCCTTGCCACCTGAGAGATCTCTGGGGACTAGCGGTTGAGACACCCTCTGATTTCTCACAACTGCCACTTTACGTGCTCTATCAAATCTGAAGATGGCCACCAGTGGTGGAATTTAGGAGGATGAGTCTCATTGGCTGGGGGCACTATGACCCAAAGGTTATAGAGGAAACGATCAGCTTTCAATGTAAAGCGAAACTGCTTTCTTTTTTATCAAGGATTACCCACCTGACAAAGGAATATTCATGAACATGTGAATCCATGCCAGACCCATGCTGGAGAACCGGAGGTTCAGGTAAGTAACTTGTTCCAACACAAGGTGTCTTTAAAGCCCTTTGTCCTTGGCCACTGCAGATCTTTCACCAATCGGTCAGGACCACTGCCATGAAGACCCATTTCCCCCTGCCTAGTAGATGTGATCACAACAGATGCCCCCCATTTATTTTTTTCAACAGTTTACCTTCCCCCGATAATTACATGCACATTACTGCAATACTGCTAGAAAATGAAAAGGTCCTTTCAGGCACTCCCTCGCAAAAAAGTAAAAATGGTAGATTTTCATTTCTGAAAAGCCTCTCGGCTGCAAAGCACCATGGGAGATATAGATATAATTTTGGGAGAAGGGGGACACCACCTTCCCCGTCAAATATTTTTAAAACTACTGGACGGAACAAATCAAATCTGTCCCGGAAATTAAGTCAACGCTTTGTTGCCAAGTTCCTTATTTTTTTCCAATTCCCTCCAGCAGTGTTTGCGCTTCTGCGCACTCACATTTTGACTTTTTGTCTAAGGAAAAATGAATGGTAGTAGGCTGAAAACAGTGTTTTTTTGCTTTCTTAATGACATATTTTTTAACCAATCTTTCCCAAATATCCAGTCTGGTGAGGCGGGGGGCACGATACATACCTTTTTTGTTTGGAAAACATCAGCCATATCCATCGTGCAAGTCAAATGTTATTAGCAGTAGAATTTTGGGATTTCTTATGGATGTAGGCAATCACCTTAACTATTAACTATAGTGCAGCGATAATATATATAAAATAGGGCGGAGTTTGTGTACATAGACTTTGCCCGACATTATATTCCTAATAATTAGTGGCTCACACAGTTTTGGATGAAATTTTTGGAAGTGTTGGGACTAATATGTTAAAAGATGAAAAAGTTATTAAGAAAACCAAAATGCTTTTTTCGGCCTAGTCCCATTTTTTTCATTTTTTTTAATTTAATCAATAAAAGATTTTTACAAAAGTCTTTTGTCATTTTGATAGCAGTGTCCTAAGTACTCTCGTCTGAACTTGTTATCAGTTGATTTTTATTTTTCTTTCCCAAGTCATTTGCGCAATCTTATCATCAGACTGATCAATATCCGTTTTACGGTAAACGTTCGAGGTTAGACGTTAGACGTTAGACGTTAGAGGTTGACTGGGTTGGCTCGTTTCAATGCAATATCCAAAAGTTTAGCTGCAGCCCTCGACCATCTGGCTGAGTCACCAGCAATTAGCCAACACCAACCCGTTTCTTCACTTAATGCTGATGGGTGAGATAATAGCGGTGCCAAATACGCCTCTCTTTCTTTAAACATTTCAGGACAGGACGTCAGGAGGTGTCTCACAGTTTCAAGCTGATCCGGGTTTTCACATAGCCGACATGAAGCTATGGTAGATTGTGATCTGAGAGCCAAGATTTCTCTTGTATGTAAGGTATTTAACCGAGCTCTCATACATTTTCTTCTCAATTCTTTCTCAGGGAATTTTTCACAATATCTCAATGGTGTTTAGTTTATTGTGTCCCGGCGGGAGATCTTTGAGAAGTTTGTATGACAGGATTTTTTCATTAGGCAAAATCCAATCTTGCTGCTCTATTTTTTTCTTCACTCTGCCTGGGTTTAAGATTAGGAGTTCTTCCATGCAGGCTATCTCTCCCAGTTTGTTTTTTAATTTCTTTACCCAGTCATTTAGAGGTTTACACTTCCCTCTTTGAATTTCTTATGCTACAGCCTGGAAGATAGGGAGGGAGTCCGGCAAAAGAACTTTTCTGAAGAGTTGCAATGCACCTTGCTCGACTGTTGATGCAAGAGACATAAGACCTAGGTCCCGTCGAATCGCCGCCATAGGTGCTGACTTCGGCAGACCCAGCACCGCCTTCCACACAAAGCCTTCCAGCTTTAGCCACAGATTTTGCAGAAGGGTGATATTCGCACTCATTCCATATGCCAAAGCTGGGACTATTTTGGACTTGTAGAATTGAAGCGCTGGCGTCCATGATAACTTTCCAAATTTTTTATCCACAGCTTTCAATTGCGCTGTCAGATTTCTTGTTTTATCCCTCAGGGCATTTGTGATGGTGTTTTTCTTTCAGGGAATTATCAATCCACACCCCACAATATTTATATTCTTTCACCACTTCCAGTTTGGTATTTTCTAGGAACCAAGTTGGCGAGATTTTGCGCTCGACTGTCGATTTTGTGAAGAGAAGGATTTTAGTTTTCTGCGTGTTCATTTCCAAGTTGTTATTTTTCATCTAAGCAGAGAGATTTGCTAGTTGACGTTGCAAACCTACTTTGGTATGATCGATCAGGATCAGATCATCCGCATACCATAATCTAGACACCTTTGACAGACCCACACTTGGCGGGAATGAACACATTTTTTTTCAGTATACTGGTAGTCACTGATGAAAGCAATAAATAGTGCCGGGGCCAAGGGGCAACCTTGCTTAACCCCACGTTGCGTATGGATTATGTTTGACAGGTGGCCTTGCTGGCTCAGACGGATGAACATCGTAGTTTTAGTGTGTAAGGCCATGATAGGATCCAATATTACAGTCTGGCATTTCCAGGTTCTTAATTTCGCCCAAAGTTTCTCGCGATCCACCATGTCAAAGGCCTTCGAGAGGTCGACCAAAGCCAAATGGACTTTCGGGGCACCTGATTTCACCCTTGCTTTTATGATATTAAGGATTAGGATGTTGATCGCCGTCCCTGTACCCTTTTGGAAACCAGTCTGGAAGATGTCTGTAGCAGGCAAACCTTTTGTCCACTTTTGGAAATGTGAGAGAAGCAAGGTCGCAAATATTTTTCCCAGGATGTCCAACAAGGCAATTGGTCTGTAGTTGGACCCTTTCTTAAAAATTAGAACCAATACCTCTTCTGTCCAAGATGCAGGGATCTGTTTTGCTTTGTAGCAGTGGTTAAATATTTCTCTTATCACTGCAGCCCATTCTTACAGATTTTTTTTGATGTCTGTTGGTCAGTCCATCAGGGCCTGGCGCTCGTGAGGATTTCAGTTTTGCTGTTGTTCTTAAGATATCTTCCACATCTGTCAGAGGAATCGAGTATTCACTGAGCCGCTGAATTTTCCTGTCTACTGATGTTGCGGGCGGCTGAAAAAGGGCGCTGAAGTACGACACCCAGTTTTGTTCCAAGACCGCATTTGAGATGGGGTGGGGGGGCTCTTTGCCCATTGGTCGATTCCAAAAGTAAGTTCCAAAAGTCTCTTGTATTTTTTGAGACCAGGGACTTCTGCATGGATTCGGCGTCGTTTTGATAAAGACACGCCGCGTGATGTTTAATCCAAGATTTGTAGGGGATTGCTTCCTTTCGGTATGCGGACCATGCCTCAGCTGTTTGATGCCTGATTGCAAAATTTTTCAGGTTTCTTGACGTCTCTTGATTACCACCATCCGATCGTATGTATGGTTGTGTGGAAGTTGTTTACCCTTTGATCCTGAAAAGCACACCCTATGTGGTAACAGTAGGTGAATATAGTCTGGTCTTTTGGCCACTGCAATAGATGTTCTGAACTCAGGATCCATGCTTAGCCTGTCCTTTATAGATTCAATGTTTTCTGCAGTGAGGCGAAGTCGAGTTTGTTGCTTGTCTCCAGTGTTGCTGCATATAAAAGCCTTTCCGGAATCTGTGCACAGCAGGATAGCTGGAGCAAGGTGTGATCACTTTCTAGTGTTTTCAGGACCTTGAAGGACGAGATCAAAGGGATCAGACCTTCAGTTACGAAGATGTAATCAAGCGTGGCAAAAGATTCATCTCTTTCCCACGTTATGATCTGGGATTCTGAGTCTTGTAGCGTCGCTGCATTGAAAAAGTTGCCTGATTTCATAAGCTTTGACCATGCCACCCCCTCTTTCGTCAGCCAAAGGGCGGGTCGACAGTGCTCTTTCAGGTGTTATTTCTGTTTTGCACTTTGTGTTTAAATCTCCGCAGATTAAGATGTCATCAGTATCGAGGTCTACGTTGATAGTATCAATGGCTTCGGCCACAGATTGACAACATTATTTTGATGATGTTCTCTCCGGATTCCAATAAAGATTTATTATCGCGAGGTCTAAGGTGATCCAAGAATCCTGTACTGGATCATGGCGTTGCCAAGACACGAGTGTGGCAAGCATGCCGTACGCTTCGATGATTTTGGTTTTTGGTATAAACCCTGATCCTATGCGAATGGCAGTTAGAAGGCCCGAGGACGGTCTACCCATTAGTGACCTGCATGCAGGAGAGTTCAATTTCGAATCCGTCTAATGTCGGTATATCGGTTAACCAAGTAGACATCCTGTAGGCACAGGATGTCGAAAATCCCCAGATTAACGTCACTCGGGTGGGTCAGATGCTTATAGCCTCTTGTATTCCATGATGCCGTGACCAGCTCTTTTTCTGCCGATTTAGAGGCCAATTCCACTCTTGATGTACGAAGCTCTAGGGGGCTACGTGTTAGCTGCTATTTCTTTTGACTTTGTCCAAACGTGTCCGCTAGCCATCTCCATGCTCCCTCTGAAACTTTAGCCTTCTTCAGAGACATTTGATTTTGATTATGCTCCTCCCTTTGTGGTGAAATTTCTGTTTGTTGAACTCAGCAAAGTTTTTTGAGGATTTCGCTGACGGGTGCTCCGGGCAAAGGTTTCGAAATTTAATGAGGACTCGGATTTACCACCTTCGTTTCTCCTGTAGGAGTCTTCTGGACCATTTTTTGGCGACTGATGCCAAGTGATTCTTCTCCTCGGGGAATCTTGCCATTGATTTTGGCTGTAAAGAGCTTCGTTCTTCAGATGTAGCGGGACCATGCCAGGGAAGCCCTCCTCCGAGTTTCTTGATCTGGTTGCTTTTGTGTGGATTTTGATACTAGGAGCAAATTGAATCCTAATTTGTGTAGATCTTTAGACACTTCTGTCGGGATTTCCACTAGGGCTTCTTTTCTTATGTGAATGAATGCTTTTGCTCTATGGTTCCGATGATATGGCTCTACCAACTCAAAATTGTTGGGCGTCAGATGTTGTAGTTTGCTGATTTTTGCTAGGGTTTTAAGAACCGTTTTTCTATTCAGGACCATGTAGCTTTCTTTAGATGAAATTTGTTCGAATTTGAAGATTGGGGTTCCTGAAAGTTTTTCTTCAAGTTTCTTGGGTCCTTTCGGCAGCCGCAAGTCATCTGCATGCCTCAAAAATCTCAGGTTGTCTGGACGGTAGTCACTTTTATTTTCTGTACTGGACTTCCGACTTTGTCTTTGCACACGGGGACTCATTTTGTGGTTTCTTTTGTCATTCGTAGCACCCCCAACACCTTCCTCTCGCCGGAGCCTCCGTTTAGACGCCTCATTTCCTTCCTTCTGTTCTTCAATAACAGTCTGTGGGGTGCTTTTATTGGAGACTACTGGTAATGGTTTGTTAATTGGAGGAGGTGATGTTATTGTAATTTGGGATTCTTCTAAATTATCGTAGTGCTGAGATAGATTCATTAAGTCACTGTTTTCCTCAAATTCCTCAATCGTTTTGGGCGATTTAGGCGTGTTCTGATGATCAAGTTTAACAGGTAAAGTAGTTTGGGGACGTTCAGTCACCTTTTTTTAACCTTCTTTTTTCTTTCCATTTATTCCTGCGCCTAGGACCAACAGTGATTGAGAAGACTTTTCTTTCATTTGGATAGCTGACTTTGCCGACCCAGGTTTAATTTGTTGGTTCGGTGTTTTAGTTGGTTTACTTTGGTACGACTCCAGCCCTATATGCTCTTTTAAAGTCCTAAATTCAGATGTACCAGGCATCTGAAGTGATGGTATCTTTGCGCAGATTGGAGCCAAATCCTTTTGCAAAGGCCCTTCACTGGTTTGGGTCGCAGTTGAAATTGATAAAGAGGAAACTTGAGCAATGTGGTGCCTTTCCATCAGCTGGTCTTCCAGTTTGGCAATTTTTGCCTCCAGGGATGCTTGCGATTTCGTAGTTTTTGAGTCGAGGGCTGTTATAAATCCCTAATGAAGGTCAATTTTGACATCATTGAAGATATCGAGATGTTATCTTTGAGTGCTTCGTTGATGGATTCGTAAAGTTTTGCAAAAGGATTTAAGGCAATTGTAATTGTTGACATTATTTGTAGCATGTCTGCTTTTTTGTTCGGTGACTCCTTCGGGGCAGGAGCTGATATTTCACTAAGTTTTCTACTTTTGACCGGAGTATACCAAACCCTTGTCGCCACTGTGGACAAGTTCTGTCTTCACTTCTTCCATCCGAAAACAGCAATGAATCTTGTGGGCGAAGATCTTCTACTCGTCGCCCTTTGTAGGGGCGCGAAGATTCTTGAATATGGACTTTGGTCCATGCGTGTCTGTCTTCTGTAGGTCCAGCTACAGATTTTGAAACGAGCCGCTCACCCATTGGAGTAATTGGAAGTAGAGGGCCTGGTACCCCCTCCGTCGGGGGTACCACTGATGTTTCTTCAACTTCATTATTAGATGGTAGCTCACTGCTTCTATGGGGGCTAGAAGAAGCTGAAGGATATACAGACATCTCTGCACGAAGGTCCAAGACTGATATGTTTGAAATTTCTTCAGTGGTCGTTCCCTTTTGCACTGATAATCAAGTATTTTGGTCCAGCCTGGGGTTAAGTTGATCTGTTTTTCTCGCTTTATTTGCCGGAAGGGGGTCTTGTACGGCCTCCAAAATCTCTGCATCGGAAAGCTCCGAATCATGGTCCAATTTCCTTTTGTGTTGTTTTAAGAAGTATTCTTTTAGGAAGATGAAATCAGGGGGGCTGGGAAACACTTTACGCTACCTTGAGTTTTAAGTCGCACTTTTCTTTGTTTTTTTGTGTATATTTTGTTTGGTGTAGATTTTATTTTTGCCATTCCTTTTACCTTTATTTCCTCTACTACGAGATCAGAGGCCTCATCTGTTCGATGAGTCACTCTGAGCTTTTGTAGAGTCTGTTCCCGGGCTTGGATTTAAGTCCTTGAGAATGGCCAACTGCGAAGAGTTTTTAGTTTTCTGATCTTGGTTTACTTTCTCTGCCGGCACTGGTGTGAGGTCTAAAAGCTTATCTTTTTCGGTGCAGCTTGCTTCCAAAACTTTGTCGGAGCTCCTTAGATCATGTATTAGGGACTGCTCTTCTTGATCAGATATCGGGGAATCGGTTGAGGTAGTTCTAATGGGCCGCTCAGTAGGAAGATACAAGGCCTGCTTTTCCCTAGATAAGTTGTTAGTTCTATGGATCAAGGCTGTGGTTTGAACCTTAGATCTGGGGGAAGTCGGAGCATGCATGTCCTCTGCTCCATTTCCTTCCCCGTTTCCCACAATCGGGAGGTTTTGTTGTGGATTATGGTATAACTGGGCCTCCTCTGTAGCGAGGGGCACATTTTCAATCCCCAGGGGCACATTTTCAACACCCAGCCGTTCAGGCCCCCGCCGATGCCGTCCTCCGACAGCCTCAAGCACGGGTCCCCTCATCAATACGGTAGAACAGGTGGGGATTTGAAATTCTATTTGCGGGCTCCCTCGCTCCGTGGGCTTGCTGGCCATTTGGTTTGGTCCATCGCCATCGGAAACCATGCCCTCACTGTGGCCCAGCAAGGCCTCCTGGACCTGCAGGTCCCCTCCACCACCCGGCGCTTGACCTCCTTCGTGCTCGTTTCCTACTTGGGTGCCTAATGGCACAGCGGATGGCGGGCGTTCTGTTAGCGATTGTTGGTTTAATTGAATTGGTGCTGAAAGTTTTTGCACCACCTTGTTTTTTGAATAGTCTCCCACTATCGGGGTCAGTCCCGATTGGGCAGCAGGCGGAAAGGGGGATGGGGCCGGGAAGAGACCTTCAGCCCCGGATTCATTTAGCATTGTGTTACTACGTAGGCACCGTTTCTCGAGGGTAGCCTCGGACGGAGTAGGCGGCGCCATGTTGACAACAAATAGGTTGGCGAACCAGGATGCCAAAACCCTTCGCTTACCCAACTGAGCAGGCTTTCTGAATCAGTATATGGTATATGGTAACAGCGGTCACAATACACTGTCTACAGTATACACCTCCTGGGCAGGGAAAAGTGAACAGTCCACACGAAACGGGCCACACGTATTCGGGGCCGTTCCTCCCCTACTCCCTGGATGGCACCACAGCACCGGGGCACCAAGATAGCAGCCAGCGCCGACAGCCACACTCACCAAATTTCCCACAAGTCAAAGAAAAACCGTACGGTCCTTGGCCGGTCCTCAAATCCTCTGTCAGCTCCAGTTGTCAGCGACCGCAATTCACGGCCCACGCGATTAGAGGAAAGGACCTATCGCACACACGTCAAGCCGCACCACGTTCCAATGCTCACAATCACAGAACAGAGAACTGGCCGCTTCCGACAATTTTCCCATAGATAAAAACTGAACACCTGCAGAGCAAACCGCTCGACGTATTTGGAACAAGTAAACCACTGGCCACAAAATGCCGCAGATGCACCTAGTCAATGGAGAATGGGTTGCCCTCTGCCACCGACCAACTTGTATGTATCTCCCATTGTGCTTTGTGGCAGAGAAGCTTTTAAGAAATGAATATTTTTTTTAATGCTTGATGCAAGCAATTATCGAGCACAGAGTTAAGTTGATCATCCCTTCCCACACTAGCTTAATTTCAAGGATTTGGTTTGGATAAATCGCATTGACTTATCGCTCGCTTAACTAAAGTGTTTTCAATTGATATATATTTATATCATGGCAAAAGGTCCACCAGGATCTCTTGATTCCATTGTCTGTATATATCTGTGCTGAAAGGTCATTTAGAGCAATCTGGTGCAAGTAGGACTTTATTTAAAATCATGCACCCAGATCATGGGTATAGGAAAAATCAAACTACCAGAGTAAGGAGAAACTTGAACCCAACTTCGCTGAAAATTAAAGTACAACACTCCTTAGCACCCAGCCAGTCCACTGTCTCCAATGTCGGGTGTCATGGGACAGTGAAAGGCAGTATACGGCGGGAGTTGCTGACTGCCCTGCGCCACAGGTGCTGCTGCCATCCACAGTCCTAGCTCCCCGCCCCACTCTGATGCAGTCACCTTCCTCCTCCCCTCGCCTGCCTGCCCCACTCTCCCCGAACTTACCTTGCTAGCATGGGATTGCACAGGCTAGCACGTTCAATGATCTAAGGGAACTTTTTGTTTGGGAGAATACAAGCTGTCAGCACCTCTAGTGCAAGGCATGGGTACCCTGTCGTAAAGACCCGCAATAAAGGGCAGACTTGGCCTGCTCTCACAATCTACTATGGCTTGGTCTGGCAGATATAAACGTCACAGCAAAAACCCTTACATCTGACATAAGATCATTAACAATGTTCTTGCAAATACACTTGTAAGAGCTGGTCAAATGGAATGCAAATAAGGCTACCAGAGCCGCCTTCAGAAAATTGACAAACCGAATTGTGGCAGTCACAATGGTCCTGGTGCGTGGCTCTTGCTGAATGAGATGGTGCCACCTTTTTATTAAATGCCTATTCTAAGGGGCATGGGAAAGGCACTTGCCAAGCACAGCCACAGTGGTATTAACTACCCATTGTTGGTAGCATGTGAAAAATTGGGCAAGTACATGGGCATCTAATAGCTGGCCTGGCAAAAGCTTAAAACATATGCACAAGCCAAAAATGTTGGTTTTTGCCAATGCTCGTTTTTAACTCGACTTCAGTGAAGGAACGGCGTAGTGCTTATAATTCCAGTGGCTGCAGGCAGGTAGGCCTGGTCAGACATTTATATCATACCAGTAGCGTGTTTACAACTCCAATTAAGTCATTAACTCTGACTGCTTTTAACAAAACATTAGCAAGAGGAGCTTTGAATGCAAAGCCTGATGCTAAGACTTGAGTAAAGCAAGCTCAAAGAGTTCCAATGCGGAGGCGTTTTGGGTGGGCGGCGACGGCAACGGCCATAGAGATTAGCAGGGGCAGGCAATGAATGGGTGGGCACATAACCAGACAATACCTACATACTCTGCGTCCCTCCTCGTGTCATTCCTCCTGATCTGTTATCCAATGCAATAATTTTGGCGTATAGGTATTGCAAGCGACACCCAATAGCCCAAACTAAAAACATACAACCATCTGCACCATGGCAACTCGCAACTACGCATGCAGCTTTGTAGGTCCAAGCACTCTTGCAGTGCCTGTGGAAATAAATGCTATGGGGTTATAACCTCCAATAAGCCTGACTCCGATATACCAAAATGTATATTATTTTTTAATAAGAAAAGCCCTATCCCAAATAGTAATTTTTATCAAACATTCTGACTTGGCCTCGTCCGCTGGGTTTCACTGCTAAAGTGTAGATGCAGGACCAGCCAGCATGAGCACTCCTGCCCGCCTCGGGGCATGCTGGGACCGTTTTAGAATGAGTCACACTGTGTTTAAGTGAGCTTCCGATTTCCAAGATACAAAGAGCGCACTTGAAGTCCAGCCTTAAAGAAAAAGAAACATCGGGGCCAGGTCCCCTTCAAAGTCCGATCCTGTTAACATACAACTGTTTAAAGTAAAGGCTTCCGATGCAAAAGCAGTGCGGGGGTGGGTGGTGGTCGGGGTGGGGGTATTTCCTTACTATTATGAAGGCTGCCGTTCTCTTGCTCTCCCCACAAGAACGGCGTCTCTGCCCTCCCTACGGATGTGGTTTGCTTTGCCAGCCGTTCAGACTTTAATCGTAAACACTACTGTTTGAAAAAAAGATGAAACAGTCGGAGAAAAAGGACAGCTGTATCAATGCAAGTAACATAGCAAGTTAGTATTGCTCCCTCGGAGTGTACACAATCCATGGTACACCCAGCCTTTACTGGCAACCTAGAGATCGATGAGCGTGGACATTGCTGGACCCTGCAACTTCTAAGAGGCTGCTACATTTCCGCCTCTTAAATGTTATGGGGGAGTCATGCCAGTGTGGCTAAACAGTGAAAGAAAACGTACACTTAGTTAGGTGATGCCAGTAGACCCTGACATTTATGATGGCCCTTCGCGTTCTCAAGTTCAGCAAAGATGAAGCCAGTATCAAGAAACGTGGTCAAGTCCAGATGCCTCTGTCATAATCAGGGCCACCAACATTGAAATCCAGCCACTTAAAGCATGCCTCGTCCTGTAACATCCAATTGACAGAAGGTGGTAGTTCATACAGATGCGTGCAGTGTCAAATCAAACGACCCCCCCCCCCCACCAAGAATTTGCTGCAACAAAAAGGAAACATTGTGGCACAACTCAGTACATTTTGCCGCATTTATGATTACTTAAAATACTTATCAATAGCTACGAAACAGAATCCCATTTCTAATGTCCTTATTGTGCCTCTGGATTGAAAACAAACTCTCTACAAAGGGAATGCCTTCATATAAATGTTGTCTGGGGTTTGTTGTTACTGGAGCTGCGGGCAACGGACACAGAAATTAACATGGATTTGTCTGTCAGACAACAAACAATAAGTGGCATATGTCACAAATACAACATTTTGCAACTTTCAACATTGCACGCATTTTAGGGCACATTTTAACATGACAAATGTGCTTTTTTGTTGCGAGTGTAAAATAGTTATAAGCTGGATGGACTGAATAAAGACTTAAAAAACACACACAGAGCAGCACTGTGGCCCAAGTCTCAGGGGTCCGGCTAGGAGAATATTTAAAAAGCTACGAAATGGACCAGGCCACGATATGACTGTTAATTCCTCCAAACCGAATTACAGTTACCACCTGTGGTAACTGATGAGCTGTGTCCCCATTCTTAAAACCTTATAGGATTTAATGGAGGAATTCCATCTGGAGGAAGTACCACCAAGGGTAATTTTTTCATTTGTTTGGAGGTGATATCCCTAGATGCATATGCTGGAGCTATTAGAATTATACATGAACTCAATTTTAAAAACAAAGGATTAGAAGTGGGAGATTGAAGGCTTTTGAAAATCAAGCCAGTGTAATAAGTGTAGAGCTGGAGTGATATGTTCATATTTCCTTTTTTTTTTTTTTTTTTTTTAATCACTTTATTTAAAGGTTTCAACAACAAACCAAGAAAAACAATCTCCAGTACATTGCATCGCGTTCAGATTACAAATCCAAAAGTAACTTTAGAATTAAACAAAACGATACTGAATACATGGACATGGATAACAGTTGCAAAAACAAATACAATTTGAACAAAAATTCCTGACATACAACCATGAAGACAAAACAACAAGAAACCAAAACACACAACTAACACCCAAACAGAACAGCTCCCCAACTCCAGAAGTATCTAAGCATCCCCAACCCAAGGCAGGGAACGTCCCCCCTAGATCTGGAACCCAACCTTCAGCCAAATAAGTCATTAAAGGGCCCCCAAAGTCGAGAGTAACGACCTTCTCTACCTTGTCCGACGAGCAGAATTTTATCAAAGTTCGACAAGACCTGCATATTTGATAACCACCCATCCACGCTCGGTTTCTTCCTAGACTTCCAGACCCGTAGGATTTGTTTCATTGCCAAAATCAACCCTTTATTTATCCATTCCGTACAGTCCCTAGCTCCATCTCCTCTACCCCTGTTGGATAACAAAATGATTGAAAGGAAAGAGCGAGGAAGATTTTCTTCCAACACAAGGTCCAGTCTATCCAATACCCCGGTCCAGAAGTCGGAAACTCTAGGGCACATCCACAACATATGTATCAAAGAGCCCACACCACATCCACAGCCCCAACATGAATCAGTATCCGAGAGACCCAACCTGGCCATCTTGGATGGAGTCCAATATAGTCTAAAGAGAATCCTTTGCCTGATATAACGCAGCTGCAAGTCCATCTTTGCCTGTACTCCCACATGAAGTAAATACATCCATTCCCGAACCGAGATGTTCACCCCCAGATCATTCGCCCAGGTCTGTCGAAGCTTATCCCATGCTCTCACATCACTCTCATCCGCCGGCATCAGTTTCAGATAAGTCGAAACTCCATACGACGCTGAACGGAGAAGTTCACACAATGCAGGTCTCTCAGTCATGCCTTCATCTAACATCCCTGACCTTTCAATCAAGAGCATCTTTAAGGCCTCATATCGATTTCTTTCTCTAGCCCCAATACCAAAAGAAGTTCTCAACTGATCAAAGGGGATCATGTCACCATTACGCCACACATCACGGACTCTAAGTATACCCTTACCTATCCAGCTTTTCCAGCATAAGGGCCTATTTTCCAATTGCAAGCATGCATTTTGCCACAAAGACGCATCATAGTGCAACCCATCATTGTCACCTCCAAGGTCTAGAAAGCGCCGCACCGCTTCCCTAGTCGCACCCATTGTGGGCAGCTTCTGTACCGAGGCAGGTAATTTAGACATTGAATAGAGGTCTCTCAACGCATAAGGTGAAAACTGATAACTCTCAATTATATACCAATTGGGAACATATCCATGAACCTCAGAAAAATATGGGGTCGATTTTTTCAAAAGAAAACCTGTGCAATAGTTCATCAATTTTGGGAATCCAAATCCTCCATCTTTTACTGGACCATGTAAAATAAATTTAGGAATTTTGGGCCGCTTGCCTTCTCCCCAAAGAAAATCCCGAAAGACTTTATCAATGGGAGCAACAACTTTCTTTGTAAACTTCAAGGGAATGGACTGCATGATATAAAGAACCTTCGGCAAAAGTACCATTTTAACGGCATTAACCTTGGCCCAAATTCCCAACTGCAACCGGCCCCATCTCAATACGTCTCTCTTAAGCACCTCCAGTATCCTTGACACGTTGAAAGCGGTCATTCTTTTCAAATCCCGAACCAAATGTATACCCAAGTATTTCATTGTTCCCACCTCCCAGCGACAGTCCCAAGAATCCAAGACACCACGCGGGACATTAACATCTAAAGGAAATGCTACAGTCTTCTCCCAATTGATCCTATGTCCCGATAAACGCCCCATCTCATCACACATCTGTTTAAGCAGCACACATCCCTCAGCCGGATTAGACAATATCACTGTCATATCATCAGCGTAGCATAGCACTTTCATTTCTGTATCTCCAAATCTAAGCCCCCGAAGGCCCTGCTCTTGCTTCAAGTATAGAATGAGAGGTTCCAAGGCTAAATTGAATAGATACGGAGACAATGGACAACCCTGCCTAGTACCCCTAGATAACAAGAAAGAGGATGACATAACTCCATTAACCCACACCTTTGCACTAATATTCAAATTCATTGCCCTGATGATCCTAATAAACGTTTCCCCAAATCCCATTCTCTTGAGTGTGTGGTAAAGGAAGGACCAATTGACCCTGTCAAAAGCCTTTTCTGCATCCATAAATAACAACAAGGTATCCCTGGACTTCGACTTTGGTAGGCCCAACAAATCTATTAACGTCCTAATATGATCATAGCCATATCTGCCTCTCATGAAACCAACCTGTGAGCCACTGATCAGTTTGCCTATGCACATATTCAACCTATTAGTCAAAATCCTGCTGAAAATTTTTAGATCCACATTCAGGAGCGAAATCGGCCTATAATTCTCACATTTCCTACCATCTTTCCCCGGCTTCGGGATAACAATTACACAGGCCTCCTTCATTGTGGGACAAAGCAAACCATCCCGCAGAAAACCATTATATAGATTGCATAGGAACGGTACAAGGACCCCTCCCAGTGTCTGATAGAATTCTACTGGAAGGCCATCTATCCCTGGTGATTTACCCTTGTTGAGCTGACCAATAGCTACTGACACCTCCTCCTCCTCAATAGGGCTATCCATCATCACAGCGTGGTCCACACTCAAATTTGGCATCACAATTTTATCAAAAAAGGAGTCCATGTCCACCTGACTTGGGAACTGATCTTCTTGATATAAGGTTTCATAAAATGTCCGAAAACTACTACATATCTCATCTTTCTTACTAATATTAACACCATTGTCATCAACTAGTGTTTGGATAAAAGAAGCCTCCGATAGTCCCCGTAACCTATTCGCCAACAGTTTCCCACTCTTGTCACCTTGTTCCCAAAACTTTTGCTTCATAAAAAACATACCCTTCTCATATTGGGCATCCATTTTCTGTTTAAGTAAGTCCCTAAACCGTCCAACCAACAACTTATCCTCAGGTCGCTTGGACACTGCAAAATCCTTCTGTACCTTTTCTAGTTCCCTTTCCAACTTCTGAATCTCCGCCAGGGTTTTTTTTCTCACCCGCGATGTAATATTCATCAGTTCCCCTCTCACAGTCGCCTTAAAACTCTCCCAGACCATGACATCAGATGCGGTCCCAATATTAATATCAAAGAAATCCCTCGTGAAACTATCCAGATAATCAACAATCCCTTTGTCTTGTAAAATATGAGCTTTAAGCCGCCACCTAGCGAACCCCGACCTTTCTTGTCCCATACTCAACTGCATCATAATCAAAGAATGATCTGAAATACTCCTTTCTTTTATAGTTACTTCCCTCAAACCCTCACCCAACCGTTCGGAAATAAGAAAATAGTCAATCCTCGAATGAGAGTCATGTACCGGTGAGTAAAAGGAGAACTCCCTCACTGTAGGGTTAAAAAATCTCCAAGCGTCAATTAAATCCTGACTATCCACAAATTCTTTAAAGGATCTGCTATTGCTTCCAGCAGTAAATCTACACTGCGCCGAACGGTCCATTTTACCATCAATCACACTATTGAAATCACCTCCTAAAATTACATGTTCCCCTCTCATCTCCCTTAATAGTGTCGATAGCATCCTAAGAAAAGGGCCACCACTACTACATGGACCATAGACCGAACCAATTGTGATTAATCTGCCTTCATATGTAACATCAATAAGAAGTATTCTCCCCTCATCATCCATCACCACTTTCTCCACCTGAAACATTAGGCCTTTGCGCAGCAGTATACCCACCCCCCTCGATTTGGTACCATAGCAATTAAAAAAGGTCTTAGTAAACCATCTATTTCGGAGTAGATGCACTGACTCATTCAACAAATGAGTTTCCTGGATGAAGGCAATATCCGTCCTTTCCCTCCTCAGTCTGTTCAGTACTTCCTTCCTTTTCCTCGGAATATTCAGGCCCTTAACATTCCAGGTACACATTCTCAAATCACTCAACGACATTTGAACTCAAATCAAAACCAGCCATATTGACCAATCATATTAAAGTTGGACAAATCCAAACCAAAAACTAAGGGGGAGCAGTCAAAGTAAAGCATACAGACTCTACAAAACCACACAAAACAATACAAAACAAACACAGACAAAGCAAATCCAAGAACACATAATAGCAAATCAAACAATACACCCCGCAAGACTGTAAGGTGATGTTGAGTGCAGTTATTTACAAAAAACAGTAAAGTCTCGAACTGCAACTACCCCAAAATCCACACCCAATGCATATACAATGACAATTATACTAATATTCCATTCCCATAACCCCTAACACTATCCACAAAAACTCATCGATCCTCCTTACTACCCCAGTAACCCAATTACTCTTACTAAAAAACAGTCCATAGGTGAATGCCTACACTTATGATACCCGACCTCCACTTACACAAGTCAGTGAGAGACACCGTATACCATTAGACCTAATATCCTCCTCATCTCAGAGTCCACTGCTGAAGAATAGTTCCAGCCCAGGCGTGGCAAGGTCCACAGCAAGCCATTGGACCATTGAATACATAACATACCCCTAATTTCCTTCCCACCTCCTATATTAACTATGCACATCCAGTAATAAGGAATTTACCATACCATTGCTACCCAGTTGCCATCAGATTAAAGGGAATTCCCTGACCCATCATGTTCGCCCCAAGCCACCACAGTCTCGAACACTCCATTACAGATATGTATCCCGTGTGCTGCGGATAGATAGTCAAACAGCCAATTATTAAATGCCCTGTACAGTGTACTCCAAGAGATGATACTGCGCATGAACCACATAAGGCAGGAAAATCTGATTCATCACCCGTTCAGTTCAGGTGTGTAGCCACTTTAGAAGACATCTGCATGTAACTGGGGTTAAAAATATATGTCTGTTTGCACTTCCCCTATTTATGCCTCAATACACCTCCTTCCATGCCCTTTAATATGATTCCTCAAGACTGTGGTCATCAGGACAAAAGCAGCCAAACCAGATAAAGTGAATGATAATGCGGCGCCGCAAGTTTCCATGAGCGCCTTGTCAATCCCTGCCTCAGTCACCACAGTCCATATTCATACAATGCTTTGCACAGAATCCGGTTTCTTATCCCAGCGCAATTAGATATGGTGTGTTGCTGCGTTTTTCGAGTATCTGGCAGAGCCCCATCATGGGCAAGCTGCCAATGTAAACGGAGGCTCAGGGAAGGCTCAGAGAAGGCTCAGGGAAGGTCACGCAATTCCACTGTATATGTGTGCAAGCTGGAGGCCCAGTTTCAGCTAAAGCCCGCGTATAAGTATACAGGCGTCTCCGGAGGCGGGTAATGGAGGGAGGGGGAAAGCGGAAGAAACCCAACATTTCCGAGCATCTCATTCATGAGTGTGTAAAACGTTCCACCTACCGCCAAACCATTCCCCCAGCATAGCGTCCTCCATTCGTACGCGTATCCTTCCGAATACACACCGGCCTCCATTAATCATGTCCCCGTGACATGAAACGACGTGCAGGAACGTCAAAAACACTACGTCCTTTCCTCTAATGGCCCGTGACTGCGTTTTGAAACGAAAACATCAATCCCAACTGTAATTAACGATCGTCACATCTAAAATCATTACCAGTGGATGACAATCAAATTTAAATCAATGAAAGTGAAGAAAACACAATAAAAAACACAACACTAACTCCACTGCTTCAATTATCCAGGTAGTCTATCTCTTCTTTTTCGTTGTTGTTCTCTGTGAAGCAGACACAGTAGCCTCCATAGCCTCCATAGGTTGCTCAGGATCATTTCCATTTTCAGTCCCCTCCAGGTCACTCAAGAAAGCCTCAGCTCCTTTGCTGTTATTAAAGGAGAACAACCTGCCATCCTTGATCACCCTGAAGATGGCAGGATACACCATGTAGTACTTGAGGTTCTTCAGTCTCGCCTTATCTTTGGCCATATTAAATTCTCTTCTTTTATCCAAGACATCCCGACTGAGGTCCCCAAATATCATCACTCTGTGTCCATTCCAAGACAGGTCACGTAATTCACGGGCCTTCCTTAGCACCATTTCTTTGGTTGGAAAGCGCAGGAACTTAATCACAAAATGTCTGGATCGCTGGCCTTGTGCTGGCTTAGGTCCCAAGCTCCTGTGTGCCCTTTCCAATTCTAGGTGAGTCTTAGGATCTAGCTTGAGAACTGAAACCAATACTCTCTCAATAAATTCAAGTGGCTTGCCCCTCTCCAAATCTTCAGGAAGGCCAGCCACCCTCAGATTGTTTCTCCTGGAAAAATTTTCCTGCTCAGAAAGCTTCAGAAACAGTCTTTCATTATTTGATTGTAAATCCCTGATTTGTTTTCCCATCCTTTCCACTGTGTCATCCACATTAGTCAGATGAGATTCCACTCTGCTAAAGCTTGAAGTGAGCTCCAAGTATCTCTCTTCTGCGCTGGACATCTTGTCCTTGATCTCATTCACATCCAAGGTCAGCTTCGTGAGCATGTCCAGAATTTTATCAACCCTCTCATCTCTCTCATCTGAGGATTTCTCACCAGCCCCCTTCTGCCTCTTAGCGGGTTGTTTCGTATCAGGTGAAGCTGGTTCAGCCATCTCAGTGCAGGGTAGGGATTCAGTCCAGGTGCAGGAGCTCAGCCTTCAGGCAGCCATTCCTGAAGCTGGCAGTTCTAGAATCTCATGTTCATATTTCCTGATTGTCACTAAGAACCGAACTGCAGTGTTTTTAACTATTTTTTATTTATTTATATTGCGCCGAACAGCCCGTGGGCATCGAGACACAGACATACAAACTTTGACGGGACATCAGATTTCTGATTCTGGTTTTTAACCATTTGATTTTATTTGAACATACTAGGTTTTAGTTTTATCCTGAAGCACAAGTAGTTTTTCTCTAGTCATAGTTTAATCAGTAATCCATTCCAAGTCTGGGCCGCTCTCATAGGGAAAGATCACCCTAACCCATTTGCTTTTTTAGCTGTGATGCTAGAAATCTGTCCCTGTGCCTCTGATCTTAAAGAGCGGCTCGGGGTGTAAGGAACGATCCGTTCCTTCAGGTAGGCAGGTGCCTCTGATCCTGTCTTCTAGTGCTAGCCAATGAAGGGCTTTTCTGTCTGATGTAATATGATCCCTTCTGGCCTTCAGTCTAACAATTCTAACCCCATTGTTTTGGATAGTTTGGAACCTGGTTATGCCGCCTTTGCTAGCTCCTAACAGTAGGGCATTTCCATAGTCTAGTCTAGAGAGGATTGTGGCCCTAGAAATGGTTGTGCTATGCTTTTTGCTCTGTAACCTTGAGATTATATAGTTTGGTAGACCTACAAAAAAAAGATGTTAATACAATCCAGAAGGGAAGAAACTGGGTAATTCACTATCAGAACCTGGCGCCATAATGATAAATAATGAAGACCTTTTTTATTTTATTAATCATAAAATGACCATGTGAATACCCAAGTGGCAGCGGTAACAAAGTCTTGTTAATTTTCAATCAAGAATAATCCCCAAATTCTTGACCTCTAAGGTTGGGGTGGAGGCATTGTCAAAATTTACTAGGCCAACATGGGGTTGTCCAAATGTTGGATTTCGCATTTGCTGTCAACATTTCAGTATTATCTAGATTTCATTTTCGAATGTTTGAGTGCATCCAGACCCTGACGGCAGAGAGGCCTCTGATCTTACCAGAGAGATTGTCATCACCTTCTTTCATGTCCACCAGGATCTGGATGTCCTCAACAGAATTTAAAAAGGTTACCCCAGAATGGTGCAGAAAATCCGTTAGTGGGTGAAGTTATAAAAATAAGTGAGGGGTGGCCAAGAACGACACGTTTCAGAGGCTGAGGTTGAGTAAATAACGTAACTAAATGGATCTGTTGAGTGTTCTTCCAAGAAGGGTTTGATCTAGCTCAACACAGTGCCTTGACCTCCTAGATTATGGAACCTCTCAGGGAGGATTTGATAGTCACCAGAATGATATGGTTGAGAATAATGTCTTCCTGCAGTCCCCTGATAAAGGGGATGATGGGAGACCTAAAAGTCAGCAATCTGAAACAGATTTCATGTGTTTCTACTACCAGGGCAATATCCTAAAAAAAATAAAGGTGCTGTGCAAGTTGCCTGTCTCTTTAATGCTATTCACATCTTACACAACACCACATAGAAGACACCACCACAGGAATGAACCCTGAAGTACCATGCCACGATGAGTCTTAAAGAATAAACCATTGATTAAATGCTTCACCCATTACTTTAAATCCACAAAAAAGATGCTTGCAACACCTACAACCTGCGAAGAGCACAGTCAGTGCTAACTGCATGCAGTGTTTAAGAAGCTGCAGGATTTTCTTAACCTACCTCTCATCTGCATGCTAGCTAAAACATGTCCCTCGCCTCTAACCTGCCTCTATCCCTCACTTCCTCTGCCTCCACTCTAGCACTGCACCCGTCACGGTCACATCCCGAGCACAGCTGGCCATACCGCCTACCGCCACTTAAAAATGTCCAATGTTGGTTGTCCTTAATCTATGTATGTTCACTTATGTATTGTCCCCTGTGATTGTTCCATTTACTCCCCTCCACAACCTGGTCCGAATGTCCCTCAAACTCACCCCATTTTAAGAAGCTCACTGTTTACCATCAGATCTGATTTCTTATCTATTGTACGTCCTTTTGTGATCAAAAATACATTGTACCTCCTCTTGAATACATGCATCAAATACTTGTGGGCGATTTCCTGTCTTTAACCTATTCTTAACGGTAAACGAACATTTGAATGACCGCTATACTGTAAATTCTAGAGCAAGACCAGATTTTCAAACATTACGATAGAGATTTGTGACAGGGAAGCACATCTCATCGGCCTCTTCGCATCCGCAGCTTCCTACATGGTCTTCCACCCCAACAACAAATGCTGGAAGAGTTAAAGATAGAAGCAAAAAGAAGAAAGAGCCGTGTAGTGCCTTTCGGCGGAGATATTTCTCATAATGTCTAGTTACAGTACCATCACACATCGCTCAGCAGATTGGCAATGCATTTGCCAATTCAGTGAAACCTATTTTACCAGCTGAATTCAAATAAGCTTGCAAGATGAATATGCGATTCCTCCACCATATCGTTTACATTTCTTCATACTTAAGCACCTGCATGAGGCGCTCGCGCTTCCCATGCATCCGAAAAATCAGCAACATATTCTTCAAAGGAAACGAAGATGTGAACTCTCTTCACCGAAGATGAGAAGAAATTCTAGCCGAGCATTGCAGGGCCATCGGTTGCTCACCATGTATTCTTAAACACAAAAGCAGGTGAGCACCAGGCCTGCTTTACAATACTGGAGCATCTGATGAACATACAAAGCAGCTTCCGGAACCCTGCGCAGAAGACACCCGAACAACTGCGCCACTGCACCCCACCAACATTAGTACTTAAACTCTCGCTATTGTGTGGTTTTCCATGAAGTGTCCCGTGGCAACTGGTGGATCCTTAAAGGTTGGCATGTAAATATTAGCTCCGATTGGTATGAGCTAGCAAGCCGAGACTTAGCTTTGAGGTGGTGGTGAGTGGAACGTCATTTTTCGAAAATGCTGCAAGTGTCATAAGGGAATGTAATGTCTCTTCAGCTATCACAGGAAGTGGTTTCATGACATTTGCACCTCATGACCAGAAGTGATGTAGCAGATGAAATAAACCTTATGGATCTTATGTTTAATAAAACAAATATCTACTTATGTAGACCAAAGACTGTGGCTACCAACTATGCTTTTACCTACATATGGGAAATCTGTCATGCAATGTGCGACCTCACATGCCCAGTTGCTGCCCTCTTATGAAGGGTATGGCCACAAATGTGTGTGTGTGGTGTCCTTTGATCAACTCTACCTGTGTCACTGCCCATACCTACCTGATTCTTGGGCTGTCCTCTCCTGCATCATGCAACAATTAATCTGCGCTGCTGAACCCCTACTTAACAACATTAACAATAGCTCTGATGCTAAGGACTGCTAATCATGCGTCCGTGCATTCTATGAAAAGCTTGGACTTCCCTACTCCTTTTTTTTTTTTGGTAGAAGTTTTTGGAATTATTCTGCACTTGAAAAATTCCCAAAAAGGGCATGTATGACACAGGCACACTAGACAACACAATGCAGGTTTGCAGCGACACCATCCTTTTGATTTGATGTAAACTGGGCATAGGTTCAACATGCCTACTAAGACCTTTGAGTGGCCAGGATCTGCCTCAAATTCTAAGGACCACTCTTAGTCATAAAACATCCAAGATCAGCTTTTCACGTGCCCAGGAACTGCTCTGCATCCGCCTCAAATGCCCAGTATCGGTCTGATGACATATGCCATGGATCAACCTATTTGCACATGCTTGGGATCAGCTGGGCAGATGTTCCATTCATGCCCTGGTCCAACATCACATGCACAGGATACTTTTTACATGTCCAAAATAAATTCAGAGCTAAAGAAGTAGGCAGTAAATAAGGCACCTGGCATGCTAATCACAGTTAAAACAACAAAAAACGGAAATGCCCACACGATATGGGCAATGCTGTTTGGACTAGGGCAGAATCCATTGGAAGCATGGCTAACTTGGACATTGCAATGGTGTGAGGGAACGTAGGTCTGCTGGATAACAAGCTATTCCCCACCATGTGAGGTGCAGCAAAAGCACAGATCATTCAGCCCACCCCTGAACTTTCGTTCACAAAAAGATTGGGCTTCCAAGCTTTTAATTACATTCACTTCATGAATCCAAACAGAGCGCTACAGACCATATACAGGTAGGTATCTGCCTCTGAGTGCAGAGATCGAAGGAGCTAAAAGCATCTCTTGGGTATTAAGCATAAACCAGTGAGGAGGAGCAACCACTGGAGAACGAGGAGCTACAACACATTGTTCCGCAAATCTAACTTCAACATAAGAAGCAAATGTTACAATATATATACACACAAGGAAGACCTCTTTAGTTGCAGGGACGTTAAGGTACAACTTAACGCAACAAAACCCCTGAAATTCAGCTAAAGCCACCTTAACGTTGTGCGCCTATTGCACAGTCCATGACCACTATGATATCACAGTTTACAATGGCCTCTTATTGTGTTAAAATATACAGTGGGCACGGTCAAATGATGCCACTGCCCATTGGTTTAGTGTTTATACTGTAATCAATGATGTCATAGATGATGTAATTAGTGATGTCATCAAGAATGTCGACTGTGATGTCATTATGGTTACATCACTAATACCACGTATGACTTCACTGATGGCATCACTAATAACATATGACAGCAATTATTATTTAACTGATGGTATCAGACATAAGAGCATTCTGGGTACTTGCACATATTTAGACCACTGTTGTGTTTCTACATATGTGATTTTATCATTTTAGAATAGTTCATAACAATGAGTACGTTGTGAGAAATGGTCAGCAGCTTCACAAACATTGTATCACTACTTGTGAAGCTTTCATTTGTAGTAGATTGGTAAAAGACGATATCGGAATTATAAGTATTAAGGAGTGAGAGATGGAGGAGACCCACTGCCCCCAGGTGTTGTATCGCACTAGCCATGGAGAGATTAAAGAAAATAGAGTTAAATGGCAATAGCTGACAAATTGAGTCCCACATCAGGGGCAGAAGCAGGGCGCAGCAGCGTCATGGCGAAAAGCATAGAGACCGCACCGGCTGTCCAGTCAGAGTCTGCGATTTAAAGGACCATACATGAACCGGAAGAAAACTGTGTCCATATGCAGGAGTTCTACTCTGGCCGCTGTTGAGTTGAGAGCTGATGTTACCAGTCATGCCATCAGGGATTTCATCTGTGATGTCGTCATTGTGGTCATATGCTGCGCAACCAGAGCTGCAAAGTTAAGGTGGCTTTAGCTGAATTTCAGGGGTTTTGTTGCATCAAGTTCTCATCTTTACATTCCTGCAACTAAAGTTTTTTTTTTCTGTGAATTTCCAACGTTTTGTTTTACCATGGTTTTTTTCCGTGCCACTGGCCATGGCCAGTGTATATTTTAGAACACTACTAGACCACTAGCTATGGACACTGTATATTTTAGAACACTACCAGACCACTAGCATGGCCTATGGCCAGTGGGACCGGCCTTCGGCCGTGCCCGCTGTCCATTTAGAACACTAACAGAACACTAGCCCTGGCAAGTGAGCATTGCCTCCGGCTATGCCCACTGTATTTCTTTAAATCGCTACCAGACCACTATGACTGGAACTCTGGTCCTGGAGAGAGCATTACAATTGAATCAATGTTGGTATGGATGTCTTAAGAAGGGGGCCTATGACCTTAGTGTAGCAGTGGATGGTTAGTGTGCAATTTGGGCAGTATGAGGAAGCCTGTGAGATTGTGTTTTGCGGCGTTCCCTTTGCATTAGCCAAGGCCTCTGGCCTCGGCCCTGTACAAGTAGGGAGAGTGGGGGTGGTCATACAGGCTTTCCCACATTTATTTCCTACATATACCCGCCGCTGCCAATTTGGGACATATGGAAAGTACTCCTTTCAAATTCTGCCCCAAGTGTAACAGGAAGTTTCCCTGGGTAGATGAGCACAATACGTGCAATCTGTGTCTCCCACAAGACCATCCCGGGGCTACCTGTCGAGCTTGCAAGCTCTTCAAGCCGAAAACACTTAAGGACCGCTCCACTAAATGCTGGGCCCACTATGCCAGATAACTAGAGGCCATGGATGCCGAAGAGTCATTTAGCGATGGCAGCAACGCTACCGTATCGGACGGCGAGGGCAGAGACGCACAAGCCCCCGACCCCGGAGGACTGGCCGGCAGCCCAGTTATGGGGACAACACTGGCGGCATAAGCGCGACACACTACTTCCACTAAACACATCAGCCCGGCCGTGACTCGACACGCGTGTAGAGCGATCGGCAACGGAAGACACCGAGGGAGCAGTCCAACGAATCTGTGTCCTCTGTGCGTTGGCATTCCCGTTCGCGATCGCCTCATGACAAAGACCAACCATCCACGGTTGGAAAAGGTGTTGCACTCTCAATAGTCCCAGAGGCCCGGTCATCAGAAGACTATTCCGACCTCTATCCTCAGGCAAGGCGCGTGGCATCTACTCCCGAGATTCGACGTCCTTCCTCCAAGACCGCCTCTGAATCTCGTACCACCTCTGAATCTCGACGCAAGGCGTCGGATCCCTCGGAAGCCACTAAAAGCACTGTGAAACATTCCTCTAGTCATGGGAAGAGGATAAACAACACAAAAAGCCTTTAGAACACTATGTTCATAAGGAGAAACAAAAGGCCCCTAAATAAGTAGGAAAGTCCAAGGTCCCTGACCCCCCCCACTAAAGGTAAAATCATCTCTCACTGCTCAAGATATGGGCATAGAGGAGGAAACTGAAGATGTTGTGGTTATCCCTGGCTCCAGAGAATGGAATTTAGCTAATATCGATGGGGTTATGAGAAGAATGTCATTTTTTGCAGAATTCTATGAAAAAGACCCTAATTATTTTCATAGTTAGGCCAACACACCAGCTACCCCTGCCCCTTCGGGGTCCGAGGACTCTCAACCCCCTGCTAAAAGACTCTGCTCTGATGCCCCGGCGCAGGCCATTGAACCTTACCATCCCGAGTCATATTGTGAGGAAACAAAACCAGAAATGCTGGAAGACCAGACAGGGGTCTCTTATTATGGGGAGGAGGAGGAGGCTGAGGCTGAAGCCTACAATCTTGACTCCCCAATTCCTAAAGACCCCCCGGTGAGTGACTCATCGGTAGATAATCAACCACTCCTCCACGAGGTACTGGGTAATATTTTCATATTGACAGGGATTTCGTGGAAGAGATCCTAGGTGACAAAAGACCCATTACTCAGGCTATCCCTATATTTATATCTATCCAGCATAGTATTGACCTCTCGCTGGTAACTCCAAATCTTACTCGTGCGGTTAATCCATGAGTTGAAAAATTATTCTGTGCCGCACCCTCCGATCCCCTGAACATTAGGGGTCAATTAAAACCCGACTCTCTGGTAGTAACAACAAGTGGTGTACCTGCTTCTTCTGAAGCACCTCCCGATAAAGGGAGCAAAAGACTATATGCTCTGGGCAGGAAAGTTGCCTCCACGTCTGCCTATCGGGCACAAATTGCTAACAGTGCTACTCTTTTGGCAAGCTACAATTGCCATCAGTGGGAAGAAGTAGCTGCTTTAGTATCCTTTGCACCTGAACCACTGAAGAGCCAGTTGGCTCAGCTGGCAGAAGATGGTAGGTCCGTATCAGGATGCATATTGAAAACAAACTTTGATGCAGCAGATAATGCTGGAAGATTTTTCGCCGAAGTTACTGTAATAAAGCGTCACACTTGGTTAAGACAGTCGGAGTTCAAACACGAAACTCAAGCCACTCTCATAGAGATGCCGGTAGAGCCGAACGTACTATTCGGCAAGGCAGTGAAGGAAGCCTTAAAAACAGCTAAGGACGAATACAAGACCCTAAAATCTCTCGGACAACTCACGAGTAAATCCTCAGGACAGAGGGGAAACACTAATTTTCATCGCTTTCGGGGCCAAATCTCCCAGAGGGGTTCAAACTACTATCAGAATCAAGGAACCCCATGGGCAATAATCAGTTCCAATCATCACAATGCTTCCCCATAGGGCAGCGCAGAGGCCGCACTAGGGGTAGAGGCAGCCTCACTAGAGGTAGTACGCCACCCAGTAAGCAGTGATGCTCCGCTTCGGGTCCCCTCCCATGCTTCCCCAGTAGGGGGGCGCATTTCCACCTTCACCCACGCATGGGAGGGGATCACTTCGAACAGATGGGTGCTGTCTGCAGGATACTGTATAGAGCTACTAGGGTGCCCCCACGACCATCCTCCGAGACAGAAGGTACACTTGTTGGAACACCATAAAATCCTCCTTAAGGAAATCGCCATTCTGCTTGCAAAGGACGCCATAGAACTCGTCCCGGGCAGCCTGGTAAACAGGGGTATTTATTCAACCTACTTCCTTGTGCCAAAAAAAGATTTAACAATGCACCCAGTATTAGATTTTCGCCCTGCAAACAAGTATGTCAAGCCACAAAAATTCTGCATGCGTACACTACAAGAGGTAATCCCCCGCCTACTAAAAAGGAGGATTACATGGCAACATTGGATATGAAAGATGCCTATTTTCATATTTCAATGTTCCCAGCGCGCAGAAAATTCTTGCGTTTCAAAAAAGATAGCCAGGACTACCAGTTCAAGGTGCAGCCCTTCGGAATAGCCTCAGCTCCAAGGGTATTCACCAAGGTACTGGAGGCGCACCTACGCAGGGAGGCAATCCCAGTGTAACCTTACCTGGACGACTGGCTCATTACAGGGGGATCCCCCTTAATTTAATTCTAAACATCCAAAGAACAATCAACCTCCTCTTCCAATTGGGCTTCTCAATCAACAAGACAAAATCAAGCCTGGTGCCAAGCACCTCCAAAACAGTTCCTAGCATCAGAGGAAAACATTCGAAATCTATTGCTGCAAATTCCTCAATATCAGGCCAGTCGCCAAATAAGGGTGCGCAAAGCAATGAGTTTGCTAGGCATGATGGCATCTTGCATTTACCTGGTTCCCCATGCGCGCCTGCGCATGCAAACCTTACATGAATGGTTAGCGAAACAGTGGTCTCAAGCAAGTGGTCAGTGGGACGATCTTGTGGTCGTTTCGCCAACATTAGTACAGAGTCTTTGCTGGTGGACAAGAGAGAATCTTACGAAGGGGAAACCCTTCTACGATCCAGAGATGCAGGCCGTTGTCGCAACAGTCGCCTCCCTAGCAAGGCGGGGAGCCCACTACCTTCACCACACAGCTCAGGGTCTCTCACAGTGGCTCAGAACCACATCAATCTGCTAGAACTTCTGACAGTCTTCAGAGCGCTTCGGGCATTCGAACCCCTCCTATCCAACCAGTCAGTGCAGATCCTAACAGACAGCACGACTGCAATGTTTTACCTAAACAAAACAAGGGGGCACTCGTTCATCAAATCTGTCCAAGCTTGCCCAGAAAATGTGGAAATGGGCACTCAAACGGAAGTTTTACCTGTCATCCCAACATGTTCCAGGGGATCTCAACTCACTAGCATATGCTCTGAGCAGGGATCCCCTCCCAGATGAACACGAGTGAAGACTACACAAAAGTCATAGGAGACCTCTTCTCTCAGTGGGGTTTCCCTACTCTAGACTTATTCGCCACAAGCGAAAACAGGCAATGCCCAAACTTCTCCTCCAGGTTCCCCCAGCCAGGCTCCAAGGGGAACGCCCTATGGATGAATTGGTCAGGGATGTTTGCCTACGCTTTTCCACCAACCTCTCTGTTGAGGAAGGTGGTGAACAAGATCCACAGAGAACCGATGGCGCTCATCCTGGTTGCTCCTATGTGGGCAAGACAACCATGGTATCCACACCTACGCAAACTGGCGGTGTGTGACCCCATCAAACTCCTGTGCCGGTACAACCTACTCTCTCAGCATGAGGGGCTAACAGTGCATCCTCAGCCCAACTCAATGAACTTGGCAACATGGCTCTTGAAGTCATAGAGTTCAGACATCTCAATTTACCCCAGAGATGTATGGATATCTTGAAAGAGTCAAGAAAACCTAACACAAGGCACTGTTACTATGACAAATGGAAACAATTTGTTATTTGGTGCCAGAATAAGCAAATCATCCCAGTTTATTGTACTCTAATGTTGTCACCTATATGCTCCACCTATTGGATGCAGTGTTAGTGTTTAACTCACTTAAAGTGCACCTGCCACCTTTATCAGCCTACGCCACTTCCCATAACAAGGTGTCATGGTGGAAAGTGCCAGTTGTCAAAGCATTTATGGAAGGGCTAAAGAGACTCCACCCTCCAATTTCTAACCCACCACCAGGTTGGGACCTTAATGTGGTACTTGCTAAGCTCATGGAACCTCCCTTTGAGCCCATGCACAAATCTATTCTCAAACACCTGACTTATAAAAAAACTGCCTTCTTATTAGCCATCACCTCCATAGGAAAGGTCAGTGAAATTCAAGCTCTGTCAGTGCAGGATCCTTTCTTTACTATTCATAAGGATAAACTGTTTTTACGCACTCACCCTAGGTTCTCACCTAAATTAATTTCCAAATTCCATGTTAACCAGTCTATTGAGCTATCAGCCTTCTTCCAAGAACCCAAGAGCTCTGCTGAGGTGAAACTCCACACACTAGATGTGAGGAGGGCGGTCCTCTACTAGGTAGACCAGACCAAACCGCTAAGAAAAACAGATCAGCTGTTCATCTCCATAGCTCCAGGCAGAGAGGGAGATTGCGTCTCTAAGAATGCCATCTCTAAGTGGATAGTCGGATGTATCCAACTGTGCTATTCCCTTTCAGATAAAACACTGCCTTTTACGCCAAGGGCCCACTCTACAAGAGGTACTGGAGCCACTCTGGCTTTCATTGCAAATGTACCCCTTGACAGCATTGGCAAAGCAGTTACATGGAGCTCTATTCACACCTTTACTCAGCACTACTGCATTGACACTCATTCCAAGACGGATACTCAAGTGGGACAGGCGGTTCTAAAACACTTGTTTGCTCATGAACCTTCTCACATCCCACCTCCTTCTAACACTGCTCGCTAATCTATGCACAGCATGTGATCTAAGCAGATTCCACAAGCCTCAGAAGGGATACATTACTCACCGTAATCATATTTCTGATGCTTGTATCTGCTAAGCTTCACATGTGCCCGCCCTTCCTCCACTCTGAGAGAAGGCGCATGGATGCTTGTAGTCTTATCGATCTTATCTGCTTGGATACTCTGTACTCATGCTGCTACTCATGCTACCTCATGTCAGAATAAATACAATCCGAGGGCTCTACACATGTGAGGGATCTTGGGTTCAGGGGATGTCACAATAGGGATAGTATTACTGGCATGCCCTGGTTCGACGCCCCTTTTTGAGTTTCGAAAAACAAACTGTAATACTCTGCAGCTTCCACTACATCTCAGCCTATGCACCACAGCATGTGAATCTAAGCATATGCAAGCATCAGAACTAGGATTACACATTACACACAGACACACACACACACACACACACACACATGGCCCGCTGTATCGCCCGTGTAGTTTTGGTTAAGTTGCTAAACTCAAAGGAAGAGCACTTTTTCAGGCGGCTTATGACTTTGCTCCCCATGGAGGAATCCTCACCAAACTGTGCAAAAAGAGTATATGGCCGGCTCTGAATTTTGTCGCCAAGTTGGGTGAAGTTTCGTGCAGGGGGAGGGCAAAGTTATATGGGGACACACATTTTTTTTTTTTCGATAGACTGAATGGCTAATAATTTTGCACACGCTACAGCCCGAACGGCTGGACAGATTTGCACCAATTGTGCTGCGGGGCTTGGGTCAGAAAACATGCTTTTGTGTGTGTGGAAATCAGACCAGTACTCTTGTTGCAATGAACTGAAATGTACATCCCAAAAAATGAGTGATATCTGGGTCTGCTCCTCTGACCCATTTCCCTGTTCGCTCCGCGGACCGAAGTCCCATTGGCCTGCGGTACGCCGTGCTGTCCGCGAACATTGGACATGGCTGGTAGTCGGCTGGAGGGAAGCGTGCTGTGCGTCAAATGTTTTATGAAACGCTGCCATGGTGTTTCGGAGGATAGTGTCGCGCCAGAAGGGGTTGCAAAACAATGGTTTGCAGGCTCGGGTGGGTGAAAGAGGGCGAAGCTAAGAAATTGCCCATGTGTTGTGCTGTAGCCTAGAGCTGCCGGTGGTTATGTTGACTTTGTGTGTTTGCATTGTTTTGTGGCGGTGGGTTTGTGGTGAAATGTTCCCATGCTTGTCTGCCTTGCCTTGTAGTGGTTGTGGGTAAGGCATAGGCTTTTCAGTCATGGGCAGAGGCGGCTGGCCTCCCCTTGTACCCAAGAGCCTAGGGCTTGGGCACCACCCCTGCAATGCAATGCTTCCATGCACGCAGCTACTTGCAGATACTTTAATGGCGGGTAGCTTCACAGGAGACTCATATTTTGGTCAGTGCAGTCAGGCTGCAGTGGGGATGGGGAGTGCATTGGATATAGTATGAGGATATTTCCAGTCTGTGTGCTATGTTGTGTTGTGCCTGCAAAACCCCTACTGGCTTGTGTGCAGCGGGTGTGTTGAAGGAGTTGGCTCTTGGGTGCATGGCCCGAGGCCGTAGGCTTCTGCATGTACCCAGGAGCATCGGGCTTGTCCACAGCCGTGCTTCAGGGAGGGCAGGCAGACATTGGCACATGGAAGGAATTTTTTACCATCACAGTTTTGTGATATGGACTTTTTACACAGGTAATCACATATACTTTATTGGCGGGCAGCTGTAGAAGCGACTATCCTTTTTTTGGTGAGCGCAGGCAGACTCTATTGGGGATGGGGAGTGCATTGGATATACTATGAGGATATTTCCAGTGTGTGTGCTATGTTGTGTTGTGCATCCAAAACCCCTACTGGCTTGTGAGCGTGGCTGGGGCCCTTGGACCTAACAGGCTGGCCAGTGGTTGGAAGTAGGTTTCAGAATGTTTCCGCCTTTGGGTCCGTTCTTATACTGATGTGTAACTCCAGCGTACACTCTTGGAAATATGGTCTCCTGTGGGTGCTCACTATTACAGAATGGTTGTGGAGGACAGTTTGCAGTTGGTACACCAGTAGAGGTAGTGTGAAGTGCCTGCACTTGCATATGGTGTGCATCATTGGCCTTGTTGCCATTGAGGGACTTAGATGCCACCATTTATGTTTTGTATGCTGTGCCTCTCATAATACCCTGTGCTTTGAGAGTGAAGAAGATATTGCGACATGACACAAGTTAATAAGCATTACACATGTAAAGTATGGATAATATACAGATCAACCCGCATACATTTGCAGCTGACATTATCAATGCCGTTAAGTACAGCCAAATACAGGACGGCAGGCCATCTGACTTTTAGCTTTGTTGTGCGTACTTGTTGAGATGGCCAACGAACGTGGTGGCGTTTCTACTGTGTGAAATAGTAATGTGTGCATCGCTTCCATTACCTATACGTGTGTGCGGCATACACCATTGCAGCAGTCACTGGCATCACTGACTTTACTTGTGGACAGTCGTTCCTCACGGCGTGCACTGCAGGTATTTTTTTGGTTGCGTACCTAGCTCCGGAAAGGAACAACCTAAAAGCAAAAGCAGACATGAGCATACAGAGCATACGGTTCCAGAACATTCCCATAGTTTAGTAACACCACAGTGAATTGTTGGAAGTACTTTATTTTGCTACAGAATGTTGACGACAACGTGTAAATTGGCTGCATTCACCCCTCTTTTATTTCGCAAACAAAATTCAGTGACCAATGCCGTCTGTACTTCTGTTCTCGTCTAGCAAAGTGGGAAAAGGAGTACTTGGTGGTGCTTAGTGGGCCGTGTGGAACAACACATTTTCTTTGAAAGGTAGACAAGGTAGAGCGGGTGCCTCTAGGATGCCTTACAGCATAAAGGTTTGCAGTTTGGTTCATATTGCCGGAACCGCAAATGGTCATACCGGCCCACATCGGTCGGCCTAGATAATAACGACGGAAAAGAAATCACTTATGGTAATCTTCCAGTGCTTGGTCCACCACCCATCTATTGGAATGTGGAAGGAGCGGCACGCACAGTAAGGTGCAAGATATCTAAGAGAAAAGAGGAATAAGAGTAGATGTAAGTAGCCGGTATTAGTGGCAGCGTACAGGACAAGACTTTGCGGGAAGGATGTTGTGATAGCTGACTGCCTCCTGGACCATGTACTGTGTATTAGTGAGAAGCGTCATGTTACCCCACTGTCTTGCTCTCTGTTTTGTAGGTGATACTGTGATTGTACGGCTCCACACAAGCAAAATGTCTTGGAAATGTTGCCACCAGGCGCTCTTTTGCTGTGTTTCCTTTTTACAAAACATGACTGTGGTAGCGAGTGTTGTTCGACCCATGGCACAATGTGTCTGCAAAGAAAGTAAGAAAGCAAGAACTCTAATGGGGGGGGGGGTCACCCGAATTGCTGGAGAATGGAAGAGCTGCTTTGCTAAGAAGTGCGTCAATGAAATGTGAGCTGTGGATGTTTGTGTGCCGGTTGACCACTGTGTGCACCTGTGGCCGTTATAACGTTCACTACACTGAGGGTGCGTAGACCTAGTAATTGTGTCGAAGGACATAGAAAGGGCAAAGACTTGCGTTCCCTTTTTGTCTTGCCCTTTATATCTGCATTTGCAGGGGGTGGGGAAGAATGCCAGCAAAAGGAAGTACAATCACAGTTGCAATTTACTGGGAATGGTGGACACATGGCACTGTAAAGGGGTGTCCTTAATGCCGTCACAAAGCTCTGTACAATGTACAGAGAGAAAGTGTGCGGTAGAGTACATTTCTAAATATGCATAGAGAAGAGCAGCTTAATACTTTTTATTCGTAATACACATGTGATGTAAAGTTGTGCTTGCATAACTTCGGCAAATTCCATGCTTGTATTTTGTGGGCGAGAAATGGCAGTGTGCGGCGTATGGGATTGTTGCAGACTATCTTTGGGGCACATGGGCAGAGCAACTGCAGTGTAAGTTATGCATCCTTTTTTGCTATACTTCCATACAATATCTGACCTTGGAGCTAAACATGCTTTCCCCTCAACGCTGTTTTACAATGAGCGTGTGTCCTGTTCAAGGGGAGGTATGTTAGGTTTTGCTTTCCTGAGATGATGCTGGGGAAAAAGGAATCGGCTGGCACCTGTTTCGATTGTAGCATGCATTTACGAATGTTGGCAGTGTCATTACGGAGAAGGAGGTACGACGAAGTAGAGATGATGGTGCCGTGAATGCACAGATGGCAACATACATTAAATGTGCTTTTACAGTGCCTAAGGACCTGTTATAAGTGCAGTGTGTTACGAGGCAAAGCTGGACGATGGCAGACTGTGTGCTCGCTGCCTCAGAATACGTGGCTGGGTGGCCCATTGTACGCAGTTTGGTGTCGTGCAGCATGAACCTGTTTGGGGCTGCAGTTCAGCAAATAAAAGGAGTTGGTGTGTACCGTCGTCAAACAGTGTAAGGGGGTTATGGTGTTCAAATTGTGTTTCCTTTACACAATAAGAAAGGGAAACAGAAGTTTGAAAACTTAAGCAGTAACGCAGTGGTTCCAATATGGCTGCCGAGCTATGACCCATGCGCTGCACTGAAATGTGTGTTGGATACCTTTTTTTTTAAATGGTGTACATAACAATGAAAATGACCTAATGGCCTACACGGTGCCAGTGGAAAGCAAGGAGACAAATATTGCAGCAGTTACGACAGTTACGTAAGATGTATGGATGCATTCATCAAGTTGTATGGTTGTGATTGTGCAGATTGTCGGGTAGGTTACTGTAGTGTTGTGCAGTCAGTGTGTCCACCTATTTTAGGCTTAGGTGACAAGTGAACGTCAGAAACAGGTTATGTATTGTGTGGAAGAAATGGCAGACAATGTCAACTGCAGTGGCTAAGGGCTAGGTGGGTGTGTTGTGTGGGGTTACTGGTACGTGGATAGATGTTTGTATGCATAGTTGTACAGTGCAGCAGCAATTGTGTGCCGGGTGTAGAATGTTGAGTGCATGGCTGGAGGCCCTGCACTGTACAGAGCGTAGTGAAGTGTGTAGGCGCAAGCTGCATAGTATAACAGAGGTGTGCATTGCAAATGGTGGCATTGCTATGTGTATAGCAGAAATAAGTGCACACATTGCACTGTAGAGAAGAATAATGGCAATCGTTGTAGACTTACTGTTTGGATTGAGGAGGGCCCGTTCTGTATTTTGTGTAGAGTGTGAAATGGTGTGGTCCTGGTTGCTGCATTATCTGTGAGAAAAGAGAACAGAACATGTTAGAGCAGGTATTTCGTTAGTTTGCAGTTCACTACATAGCATACATTTTTTACTTTGTGGACCATCGTAACTAGTACTTCCTACGTACTATGCTTTGAACCAGTGTACTGTGCAATGAGCGCAGTTCCTGTGTTCCTTTGCATAATCATTGGGTCTGTGGAGGGAAAAGATCCATGCTGGATTAAAAAAATCCCTTCCAAATTTCTTTGCTACTATGGTGCACAATGAATGATAGTCACATTTGCAGAGTTTACAGCATTTTTTAAAGTGTACTCTTGAAGGAGGAAATGTAAGGGTTTACAATTTGTGGCCTATAGATGTTGGTAGGATGAGTGGTGTTGTATAGCAGGTGGTATTTTGTAAATGTTTAGTTGCTCCCTTTTTGTACCACTGTTTCTTTATGCGTTTGGTTGCTGTTGGTGGTTTGCAAGTATTGTGGCATTGTACTGTGCTAGTGCAGAATTCTGAAGGTAGTTGCCTACCTGTTGGCGTATTGTAACTGCTCAGTGTTTTACAATATGTTTGTAGCACAGTAGTTGTTGAAGGTTGAGTTGGGTTGTTTGAATGATGCAAATAACATTGTTGTATTCTGGTTGCAGTTAGATACCAGGTGGCATATTTTAACTGTTTACAGTGTCCCATTCGTAAAGGGTACGTTTAAAAGTTTGTGCATTCATGTTGCTACTTGGACATCTGTGTACATTCTCAAGTGGTAGTGTACCATTATGGAGTTACGTGATGATAGGTCCATATGTCTTGGAGTTGTATGACTATTCTTGGAGAGCTGGTGACTGATTTGCCTACGTGGTGGTTTCAGAGCTTACTGAGGATAGTTTTGAACCCTCATACTTAGCACTTTCCTTTCCACGTATCCTGTGGAAAATACTGCTACTGTGATTTGTGTACACATTGTTTTGTGAGTGTATTCATTGGGTTCATTGGGGATAGAAATGTCCAACACATACTTTAGTGCATTTTGTCAATGCTTGCAGTATGCCAAGTTGCCTTAGGTCTTGTAATGTATGCACCTCACAAGGGTTGCGTTGTCAAAAGCGGCGGTAGCTCTAGGCTTTCCGTGTGGCTTGACTCCAGCTTCCTTCTAGGTTCTTTCCTCTAACCCTTCATGTCGGCTGTGTGCCGTGTATTGCTGGTGGCTGTGGCTTGTCCCTCTGCGTCGATGCCTGGGGGCGCCTGACTTTTTGGAGCAGTTACCCCGCTTCCCACCTTGTACCCCAGGCACTCCAGGCAGCTATGTCTACCGGCGGTCTAGTGGCATATTTGGGAGGAGTGCGGAACATGTCCGTTAGGCGTGGTGCTTCTTGGCGTGTAAGAGTCCCGCTATTTGTGTCAACTGGGTGACAGTTCTCCCTTTGGGAGGGTAGCCTTTGATTTTGTGCTGCTTTTGTTTAATCCCACTGTCTTTGATGGTTATGGTCTTAGCCTAATACGAGTGTTAGGATGGCTGTAAATAATAAGACTCGGATCAACCCTATCTCTAAATTGGCCTCATCTCCAGTCACTAACAGGGACTGTGTATCGGAGGTTGTAGCTCTCGGTGAGCGCAGGAGATTGAGAGCGTTTAGTAAACAGAGCAAACTCCCTGCTATAAAAAGTTCTCTATCTGAAGACCCTGTTTCCCTGTATAAAGCATCAAGCTTAACACAGGATACAGATAGCCCCTCTGCGAAGTTTGGTCCTATGGAACAAGTACCCCTGGCCAGTCCACAAAATACTGGCCCTATGGACCACATGATGCCACCACTGACCATTGAGGTCCCACTCTCGGTAAGGCCTGAGATATCCACAATTCCACTATCCCCTGCCCGCCAAGGGAGGGCTATGCCTAACTTACTGGTCATTCCCAGTGGTCAGAGCTTATGGCCAACATTGCTAAAGAATTACTTGCATGCAAAGATCCATTTGAGTGTGGCTTATTGGCTGAGGCCTTGAATAATTGGGCTTAGAGTCTGTGGCCACTTAATGGGAACACTGCCTCTCAGACTCACGGGTCTATCTGGCCAGGTGTTTTTCCACAGGCTTCTAGAGGGAATGTTGCCTGCCAAGCTGTTATACAAAGGGAAATAATAGATCAAGGGACTCAAACCGACTACTGTAGTAAGGATTCATTGGTGCCCACTGAAGCATTCCTGGATTGTAAGGAAAAGGGTTTCATCCCCAACATAGTTGGACCACAGGAAACTTCTCCATTGGCATTGCTACGCGAGTGGATCTCTGCACACAAAGGGGCCTATTAGCCTACAATTTTGAACATGAAACTGAAGATAGCACTTTCACGGACCTAGCAATTAAAAAAGTCACAAATGCCAAAAATAAAGGACATGAACAAATATGATTTCTTAATGGATCAGAGAAATTTCATTATAACTAACACCTGAAAAATCGAAGGAAAAGAGTCTAAAGAAGCCTTGCTCAACAAGGTTCTAGCCTGGTTGCGTCGGAACAGGTCCAAGGGTGGTTAGACGCACTGACTCAATTATTATTCACAGGATAGATCAGAGCGATTGGTGCTTGCAACCCAATAGTGACTTCATCATAGTGGGCTGTGGGGTTAGCACCCTACCTACTTTTGTTAGTCGTTGCACATATCTGCCCAAAGGTGCTTCGAACTGTAATCTGATTCTTTAAATGCAATAGCCCTTTAATGGAATCTCTCCTTTGTGTTCTCCCTCACCATAGCTATTGTGGTGTTGAGTAATGCCTGATAGTTTGCCTTGTTGGAGAGATTGCTGTCACTGCCACAGTGGATTCTGTCTGCTTCCCATGCTGAATTCTACCCCTTATGATATGCACCGTTTATGTATTTGTTTGTTTTTGTTTGTGCCATCATGCCTATGGGTTAATTGTGCGCATCATAAATGTAATAAAGTAAAGGTCACCAGTGTGGAAGGAAAAACATTTTTTGTCCACTTATGAAGGTACTGGTTGGTGCTGGGGGGAGTTGGGTATAGTAGATTTGTACATCAATGAGTACATTTTGGCTTCAAGAATATTACGTAGGCATTTGCATGATTTGCAGGTAATCTCTGCTTTGGACTGATGGAAGTATCATTGCATTCCCACCATGACCATTGCTTTCTAATGTATGCAGTATAGTGGCCTCCATTGGTTAATTCACCTTTGTGGTAGATTATGGCTACTGTTGTGAAGGTTTTCTTGCCAATACCTGTCCGTGTGTGAAGGCAGTAAGCTTGCAGTTGTTTTTGGTTCCATCAGCATTGTATCTTAGGAGCATTAATATTACACATTGACTATGTGAGTGTATATGTAGCATCCAACGATTATCAGAATTGCACGACATACACAACATGCTATGGTTTGCATTTTGCACCAGTTGTTGGACTGGAGTCAGTTAGGTATTGATACATACACAAAGCATTCGTTGGGGACTTCTTCCTGAATGACATGGTTGTACAGAGTGCTTGTATCTTTCCACATGTAGGAAATGTGAAAGATTTCCTTCACGAGTATGTTTTTCCTTTCCAGTATTTGTAGTAAGTACATTAGAAATTCCTGTGGATATTCTTGGCTGTTTAAAGTGAATTTCACCATTCCAGCACTGTAGTCCAATTCTTGACTTATTCCTGAGACACTGTAAATGGTGTCAGGATTACGTACTGCATTTCTGTGAAGGGCGAGCATTTGCATACACAACTGGTCTGCGCCATTTAAATAAATGTTTTCCACAATTGCTGGCATTTGGAATGGAACATTCATTGGTATGTTTGCATAGCAATTAACAACTGTTGTATTGGAAAATTTGAATGGGCCGGATAGTTCTGTGTCTGAGCACTTTGATAGAAGGTTACATGGTTTCTTTGCAGAGACATTTTTTTTGTGGGTGAAGTTTGGTATGGTCTGTCTTTTTTACTCCTTTTGTAAGTGCTTTTGGTGGTTGATGTAGTATGAGTTGCTTTCAATTTCTTTGATGGTAATGTTGCCAAATCATTTACAACTTCGGATTGAATGAGTCTTCTTTTCAAACCTTTCGGTTTCTGAGCAATAGGGTACATTTTCAGATGGGGTGTGTACAATGCACATAGTCTATTGTACTCTATGATGCAAGGAATGTCTGCACTGACTGCAGTTGCATCAAAATTCACTAGATGCAATCCTTCCAGTGTACGTAGCCTTGATAGTGCTACGTAACTCATGCCTTATTTAAAGACTGTGCTGCCAATATCAATCAATGCATGATCCAAGGTTAGACCTTGTGTTTTATGAATAGGTACAGCATAAACTAGCAACAGAGAAAACTGTTCTCTGCGTACATACATGTCTTTGAAAAGAAGGAATCGCGCCGTTGTGCGATCTATATTTTTGACTTCTGAAAGTTTGTCAAACTTGATGTTTGCAAACTGAATGCTGTTGTCCCGTGGGTATGTCTGGAAGCCAACAACTGTACCAAGTGCTCCATTAACTAAACCTTGCTCTGTCAATGTTACGCTTTAACATAACTCTACAGTTGACGCATAATAACATTTTCTCCAAACCAGCTGTGTTGGAGATAGTTCTCTAAGGTTTGTAGTAGGGCTATGCCTTTTTGACACATAGGTACTGTCATACTGTGTACGTCCAGTTTGTCTGTGGCATGAATTTCCACAAGTGGTTGTTTTTGTTTTTGCAGCATTGTTGCATTAAATAGTGCACAGCTTGCTAGAGTTGGCATTAAGGACATACAGCTGATATTTTTCTGAGCTAATTGTTCCATGACATCAGTAGCACATGTTACGCCCGTACAGCTCATGGATGCGTCTAGTATTGATGGTAGACTGCGCCTCCTTTGATAGTACACCAACCCGTATGTTTTTTTAAATGTTGCCATAGGTGAGGTCTGCAGACTGACGCATGTTTCAGTTAGTTCTCTGTATTGGAAGTGTTGCCAGAGATTTACATTCCTGATGCTTCCAAGACTTTTACAGCACTCTTTGTGTCCTAAGGTTTTGAAGATCGGGTCACCTTTGACTGGTGTTAATTGAAGGAGATCTCCAAAAACAATCACATGTTTTACTCCAGAGTTCTTCATAGTCTGTTTTGAGGACCTCTTGCAATCTGAGGTGAATCAAAGCCAACATTAGGTTGTAGACCATGCTCGTCTCATCTAATAGGAGCATTTTCATTTGTTTCAGAACTCTGCGTAGCTCCATAGCAGATTCTGCTGAAAATGTATAGTACTCTAATTGGTTTTGGTGTTCTACTGGCAGGAGTAGCAATCGGTGTAGAGTGACTCCACCTATGTTGTAGGCAGCCAAACCTTTAGGGGCGGTTACAACAGCAGAAAGGTTGTTGTTTAATTGTTGGAGGTATTTACTGATAATTTCTATTAATGTTTTACCCGACCCAGCTTCACCACTTACATACAGCAGTACATGTTTGTAGTTGTCACAGGTGCAAGTTTTACTTTCGTGCTGTATACCATGTTCAATGGTTTCACTTACTTCGACGTAAATGGTACGCTGTTCATTGTTTAGTTGGGATTTCAGTACTGCCAACTCTTCTGCAAAGTGCTCATACTGAAGCATAGTGGTGTTTTTTTCTGTCCTGGCTAATTCTGCCTAATTTGCTATGAGTGGCAGTCCAAGTGGTTCTTGGCTGCCTGTTTGATAAGGTTCACTGCTCTCAGAAGTGTCTACATTTAGTTGTGCTTTAAGTGCTTCTTCTTGTTGGCGTTCATTGTCCAATATGGTTTTGTACCGTGTAAAGTTTCCATCTGTAATTGTACTGGATTTGAAAGCATCTTCATAGGAAGTGTAGGTTGCTAATCTTCTTTTCTCCATAGTTTGAAAAGTTGCAGTAGAGCCATGGAGTACAGTTCTTAGTGTTGAGGAGTTTCTAATGACAACTTCATATGATTTAATTAGGCTGCGTTTTGTAAGTTTCACCAGGGTGCCTTCACAACTTTCCAATCTGTATCTACCTTTTTCCTCATTTGTTTTAATGTTGTTTTTGTATTAGAAGTTTTGGGCTATCTGGCACAGGCACAAGGCTTCTAAAGTAATACTGCTGTTCGGGTAGTATGTGTCCAATAAGTTGTTCTTCCAAATGTCCTGGCTGTTGGGATCGGTTTTGCCTATTGTTTGTATGTCTTCGTAGGATTTTAAGTACTCTTTGCCGGGATGCAGCAGGGCCAAGGTTTAGCCACACTGTTATCAGATTTCCCATATTAGGCGGTGCCGATTAAACGGTCAGCGGCTTCGTAGCTGCCTCATTCTCTATGGGACAGCATTTTAATGCCAAAGTTGTGCAATTTCTGTGCCAGTGTTTTGTCAGAGGATATGTTATCCCAGAGGTCTTTGAGCTATGTTTTCTCTGCTTTGGTTAAATAGGCGGTGACATATTGTGCAACTACAGTGGAATTGACTGCAATGTACTGTACATAAACATTGGCATTCCATAGGAAGGCAATAATTGCATTGTAATCATTGATGTACCTTGATGCTATACTCCTTTTTATGCAGTATGTGTTCTTAGGAAATTTTCCTTTCACACTGTGTTGAACCGAAGACATGAAGCAGTTTACTTGGCTTGTTGAATCTGGTCTAGGGAAACCAAAGCAGCATTTGGTGTAGTATTTGCCTCTGTTCTTATATATGCGTCGACAATACTTGCCACACTTGTGTCTTTGGATTTGCAAAATGTGTGCTCGTAGGTCACTATGTGTACTTTCTGAAGGAATTTCGCAAGTGACATATTTGTGAATGAACTGCAAAACAGTCATCACTCATCACCAAATTTAGGAGCATTTTTAATACACAAAAACATGTGGATGTGTGGTGCTCCTCTGGCTTGATATTCTTTTCTCCAAAAGAAGTGTTTGACTTCTACGAGGGGAGGGAAGTGCTTTATTGCAAATGAAGTGTAGCATGGCAAGGAAGCATGATGAAAGTAGCGTGAAACATTTACTGGATCGAGAGAGCAAAGTTCTCCTGGTGTTCATGTCTACACTAGTTTTGTTTTTGTTTGCTATGTGTAGGAAAGTGTGCAAGTCTTCCCATGCATACTCTGCACAACTTAAAATGATAAACCATGTGGGTGGCCCAAGGTTGCGTGCCGTCGGAAACAGTACTCTTTCGTACCACGCATGTTTGTCAAGAGATTTGTAATACTTGACTGTAAAACTTTGTCCCTCTCCTGCACCTTTTTGAAGTAGCTGTGTAGCAGACATGTTTTGAAAATGGGAACCTGTTTTTAATGTGTGGGCAACTCCATAACATAGCGTTGCCAGTTCACTTTCAAAGAGCAGGTGGAATATGTACTCCATGTTCTGTCTAAATCTAGGGTCTTCAGAATACATTTGTAAACAGTGGTATTCTGATGCTGTTATTTGTGTGCCTCATCATATCTTCCACCTTTTCCAATCTGGAAGTGTAGAGGAAAGGCTCATGCTTCTACACTTTTTTCCCCATATACTGATTGGTGCTCCTTTGGCTTGCCGCATTTGATATGTTTCTACTGCATCGTCTATGCTGTTTTTGGAGTGTAGTGGGTGAATTGTATAGTGGTCTAATATATTGGAGGCTGTACTAGGATCTAGACGTTAAAGTTGGCCAGTTGTTGAGGAGTCCTGAATTATTTCGGTTGTTTCTCTCAGGCTTTCTTGAACATGTATTTCCTTGTAGTATTGTTTTCTTTAAGATATTGCAACGCTTCCCTAACTTTGGTTAAGTGCAGTAGTTGCTGCTAAATTTGTTTCTTTTGTAGGTGCACCATTTACCAGGATAATCAAAGATTCTTGTATTGGCCGTTGCACTCATAGAGTGTCTACTTCTTCTTTGAGATATAATGGGAAATAAACTACTTTATCACAAATTCCTTTCAGTAATTCGGTGGGAGGCAATTTTGCAGTTTTCGGTTGGTCGTATTATTGCTTGAAATGGGTGCACTGTTTGGATTATAATGGTCTCATACAAATTAAGCTGATGTAGTTCGTTTGACAGTGGAAATTGTTCCCTATTTGATCGTAAAGGCCTTTGGTTATTGCCAGGTTTTGCAGTGCACTATGTGCACAGTATGGAGGTGTTCATAATTTCTTATTTATTTTCAGCTATAAGGTACAGAGCTAATTGAAACCATTGGGATTCCACATTGCTTTCTATTTTCTGCATTATATCTGTAGTTTTGGTGCTCTTTCTATAGAAAGTTCTATGACACCACACACATACTTGGTTTGGCATTTCAGCAGATGTGCTTTTGAACTTTTGTATGTCTTTTCTGTATGTGTGATATAAAATGTTGATAGCTGTACTGTTGTCTGAAAGGGCTGGAGTTTGTAAGTGTTCTTCAGTTCCACAATATTTCCTTTGGATGTGCTCTATTTCATCGAGCACTTGTTTGGCTGTACCGTGTAGGGGAATATCATTTAAATGTTGGAGTGGTAAAGCTGGACATTTTGCATAGTACAGTTTGTAAAATAGATTTCTGATTGTTGAATGTGTTGGGTGTCCTGACCCACGTTTAAGCTATCATGCCACAACATTTGGTGCTGTGGGCTTAGAAAATTCAAGATGGCGGAAAACCCACATGTGCGCCGAAATCCAGGAAAGCTGCGCAGTTTGTGCGCACACTAAAATGGTTGCCTCACTTGCCACCCACCAGTGCGAGAATGAAAGGCCGGGTTGCCATGAGGGAAATGGGTTGCCAAAGGAAAAACAGTAGCGCCGGTTAGCTTCAAAGCGCTTTAAAATCACCATTGGAGTACCCGCACAGTAGTCTGAAACCATTGGGAATGGCAATGCTGATTGCCAAATGCAACCTAGAATTGTTGGGAATTCATTTTCTTAAATCCCAAAAATGGGTGCAGTACCAGTACTCACCACCATCCAAAAGCCGGCAGTTTAAAACCACCCTGTGTTTCTCTGAAGGCAGGCTCAAACTGTCTATTTTAAACATTGCAACACATCTAAAAACTCACTGGACACCAGCAGACATTTGGTAGAATGGAGTGTTGTGTGTCTACAAAATCTGGGAAATGAAGAGCCCAGAACAATGCTTATAACAAAACTGGCTGAGCTATGGAGTCAGCAGTTTAAGTTGCACTGGATTTAAAGACACTAAAATCGAAAATGTTTAGATTAAATGAGTGACCTATGTTTGGTGTCACATGCCTTTGTAACTGTTTAAATGTCATAGTTTTAAACTTAGAATCAGCCTTCTAGCTGCATATGTGAAAATGTTTAGTTTTATTTGAATGCAGAAACTGGGGAACAGAAATGACAGCTTAAAGAGATTCCAATTTGCCTGGCAACTACCCCCATCAGGAGTGAAACTTGAGTCACAGCTGTGTTCCCAGGCCTAGCTGCCCTTTTGCTGCTCACACTAAGGATATGCCATCTATCTGATAATTGAATTACCTGTGCTCTGCAGGAGAGTGAACAATGCAACTCCCTTCACCCAGGCAGAGGGTTTATTGAGAGGATCATAAATGGCTTCCTCTTGAACAATGAGCCTCTCCTGACTCAGGCAAAGGTTTTATTACAGCAGTCGTAAAATGTAGCTTCCTCTTGGCAGAAGCTGGGAGGAGCACTGCCTGTGAGAGCAAGCTGGCTTGGCAGAACTGGATAAACCAGTATTTCTACCTTATGCTGAGAGGAAACCACACCCCTTTGGAGCCAGAACATAACTTTAAAAAGATGGATCATTCATAGAGCGGACATGTGAAAATTTTATAAATGATACCATAATTCTTGTGATTTTTCTGCCCACATTTTAAGAGGTTTTTCGACCCGGTGGCGTGTTCAGGGGGGTTTTAGCGGAAAAGTGGATATTACTCTAAATGTATGCATGTTAAAAATCTGAAACTTCATCAGTTAATGTCCATACTCCCTGCGCACATGTATGTAAAGTTGGGTCAATGTCAGAAAGTGAAAAATCAGTTAAAAAGTCAATTATGTGCCATTTCTGAATGCAAGCTCTTAGAAACAGCAGATTTGGATAGAGACATGGCTAAATTCAGCCACACCATGTATATGTAATTTCAAGCAACTGTGTAACTGTGAAATATGTCTTTTATTATCAAATATAGAATGTGTGCAATCTGACAGAGGAGTGTCCTATCTGCAAGCCATAAAATGACATCCCTCTGAATCACAGTTCATTCCCCAATCAAATGATAAATGGAAGTTTGACCAATTAGAAGCTGAGAGAGAGGTAGGGTCAGTGATGCTAGAACACACCCACATTCTAAACACATAAAAGCAGACAGACAGGACAGATAGGGGCCTTCAATTCCATCTGCAGCGGGACGCTCTGCCGGAAAAATCCATACTTACCTCCATCAATCTTCAAAGAGCCAACACTTAGACTCCAAGATAAACAGAGACTTCAGAACCTTAACCAAAAAGGCCACTGCCAGCAAGAGTATTTGTCAGCAGGCCTCAAAATATTTTTGCAACTGAACTCTTCAGACAGCCGGGCGAGCCGTCTGAATTTTGCCAAGAACTTTTGCAAGAACCCGGTGACAGAAATATCCAAAGAGAAGGCAGGACCCGACCCAGAGATCCAGAACTAGAGACCCAGACCAGAGAACCAGAGAGAGCTGACCCAGATCACTGTGAAGTGCAGAGACCAGAGGCCCGTCTAAAACCTGACCAGATCCATGGCGAGGCCCATTTCACTCAAGAATATAGTGTGAGTACCTAGAAAACTGTGCAGAACCAATCTCCTAGTTAAAATAATATAATTCAATCTATTTAATCTAAGTAGAACTGCCTCCTAACTGTCACCTGTCATTTGTAAAGCTGTCACTTGTCATTTCCTAGTTGCAAGCTGCAAAATTTCAAATCTGAAAAACGACCTTCACAAAATCGCTCATATCTCCGCAACCGTTTGTGCTAGAGACTTGCAATAACTTTCATCTGAAAGGTTAGAATCGTGGCTTTCCTACGAACCTAGAACCGCATTCCTACCCCTTATAGTTTTACCGCAATCGCGGAACACGCATTCGCGAATTTTACCGCGATTTGCAAATTTCTTCACATGTAAAAACTGCTGCTGCTTGCCTTCCATTTGCCAGAAATTCGTTTAACCTGCTAACTATCCCTGCCTCATTGCTAGTGTGAGCCTGGACTAATATTAACTAGATACCACTCACCCTGAACCTCTGAAAGGGAATTAAAAGCATTTCCAGCATATTTCTCATCCATTGCTGGCACATATCAAAGCATTTTGCCTGTGTTTTCAAAACTCCTATCTGTTTTCTGTAGTGTAAGCTTGCTGGGGTGAACTGATTTACATTGATTGCATTTCTGAGAACTGTGTGCTTTCCTTCCATTTCCTTGCCTTGCATCAAGGGGGGGAGGGGATTGCCAGAGAAAAGTGATTACATTGTTTGGTTGAAATCATATTGAGTATTTTCTGTACTGCATTCATTGAATATTGCATCCACCTGAGCTTACATAAAGCATCCTCTACCACATTATACTTTTGTTCCTATTTACCAGTGTGCTACCTTATCCATTTCATGTCAACTCATTAGTGATTATAAGAAGTGTGCTAGTGCCAGATTCTCCGTTGTTGATCTTTATCATATCAGATTAAGTGTGCTATTCAATTATTAATTTATTATAAAGTGTGATATATATATATATTTTAAATTATCAAATAAACCTTTTAAACTTGCAAAACAGAACTACTTCTTGGCTCAGTGGGGTCAGGGGGATTCCAAGAGAGGGGTGTTATATAGGGGTAGTCATCCAGAACGCATGAACTGGACATAAAGAGATATCAATAAGGGTTTTCATTCAGTATTCTAGACTAGGCGTTAACTTAGCTGTAGTGCTGAATTGAATCCTCTTACAAATGGTGGGTTGCTAATATTTTGATACCGTGGAAGGTGGTTTTGCAAACAAGTCCAGAAATACAGGCTAAGGAATGTCCTCCTATTCCAGTATAGTTGCGCATTGGACAGTGTAAGTGATTTCAATCTGGCACACACCCAAGTCATGCCCAGCATGTAGTGTGCAAATTACACCCTTATTTATTTGTATCTATAAGTTCAATATTCTGAACGATATACCACTCATACCACACCCTTCTCCTGAGACCCCCCCCCCCGGTCATACCACACCCTTCTCCTGAGACCCCCCCCCCCCGGTCACACTGAACCAGGAATCAGGCTAGTTTGCAAAGGTAAACATTTATTTATGTTTTTAGAATTTCATCACAATGTATTTTAATAGGTAACAACAATCACCAATGGGGTGACAGAACACTGAATAATGTCTTTAATGCACTAGGAGTCAAATATTGAGCACAAAAACAAATGCAGCACAGAAAAGAATACTGTTGTGTTGGTTTGGAACAGATAGTACTATGGTTACAAGATCCCCCTGCAGCACCCCTCAACCCACCAATAGACAATTAAAATAAATGTGAGGAGAGAGCAGGTACTCAGGAATAACACAAATCAAACAGAATCTCACTCCCACCTCCCCCCTTCAAACACAGGGGGAAAACTGTCGGAATGGCTTTGAAATTGTCTTTGGAATTAGCTGAGCAAAAATACCAAATGTGGTTAAAAAATACTTAAATTATTATAAATTCCTATGGGTGCCGGTTTGTACAGATGCAAACAATCACAAGCATTGAAAACATTTGAAATCTCAAAGTCAAAGTTGGAAATAATTTAAAGCTAATTCACACATGTAAAATTCTTCAGAATGCCAAATCGCGGCACATTTTTCCTTGTGATTTGCTCTATAACGGGTCAATCGCGCTGTTTCGCACTGTGGTTTAGGGTTCTATGGATAGCTAAGGTTCTCCAGCATGGGGTCTGGCATGGATTCACATGCTCATGAATATTCCCCGTCGTCAGGCTGGGAATCCTCGGTAACGAAAAAATCAGTTTTGTTTCTGAACTGTCTTTCTCCTAATAACCAATCACTGGTCTCAGGGTCATACTGCCTCCAGCCAATGACTGCCCTCTACCTAAGCCCCTCCTCTGGCAGCCATCTTCAGATTTTTACCGCACGTTCAAGTGTTGGGAGTCCTCGTGCTATAGCTCTCGAGCTTTTACTGCAGTTTGCGATTTTTTTTTTTGTTTTCTTTTTTTTTTTCCTTTTTTTCTTTTTTTTTTTTTTTCTTCAAAGAGTTTCATCTCATTTTTTCAGTCAATCGAGCCTCAAGCTCCACAGTTTCTACTTCCGATCAACAGGGACCCGGATCCAAGCTGTCCAGGAGCTGCCCTGGATGTGGATTGCAGAATGTCTTCAAGGAGGACAAGCATTCCAGATGCCTCTACTGCCTTCACGAAGACAAAACGCACATGGAGAAGGACTGTGCGTTTTGCCAGAACATGTCGGAGCGGACCATGAAGGATCAGCGTATCCGCCTCACCAACTGGCTGGAGGGTAAGAGCCCAGCAGCAGGTGAGAAGAAGAGGTCTGAGTGGTCTTCTAAGACCTTTTAGGGGGCTCCGGGGGCCCAACAAAGGGTAAAGTACTGCGGGCACCGGGAGCGCTGAATGGACGGGCTTCTCAGCTTCCAGGCAGGGTGCAATTTTACCAACGCCATCCACCACGAGCCAACGCTCTGGCTCTTGAAAAAGAAAGTCGGAGAACCCGGGTAAACATAGGGATAAGTCCCGGTCGATCCCGACGGGGACAGCCGAGGGGGAGAGAGTCGGCGACCCTCCCCCCAAGGTGAAGGCCTCGAGCATGTCTAAGGTCATGAAGGCCATGATTCACCCGGCTAAGGCCTCCGTCGAGGGAGTCGTGGTGGCCCTGGCGAAGCCTGTGGAGGCTATCGCAGTGGAGACGACCTCGGGGCCCTGAGTTTCCCTGCCACCACAGAGGGAATCCTCTTTTCAACCCATCGATAAGACCCCTGTGAGAACCCTGGTGGAAAAAGTGGGGGGGGGGGCGGTGGCCATCACGGACACAGATACAGCCTCTGAAGAGGAGCTGGCTGAAGTCATGAAGATCCCGGACAAGAGGTTCGAGGAAGTCCGGTCCCACAGGAGGGATCCCGATGAGGCGGACGAAGAAAGCGATGGAGGTGCCGACGAGGTTACCGTGGAAGCGGAGGATCCCACTCCCCAACCATCGCGCAACCGGTCCTGGGCCACAGGACAACTCGGGAGCAATCCTGATGGCTATCCAGGCCTTGTGTACAGAGATAAGGACAAGGTTACCCTTACCCCCAACGGACAACCCAGCGGAGCCTGGACCGTCAGGAAGCCCTCCAAGCAAGCTGAGGAGAACTCTCCCCCCAGCCCTCTTCCAGCTGGCGCAGGCCCTCACAGCCTTCTTCTCCTTCCCCGGCCCGAGGGATGACATGGGGACAGAGACGGCCACGGATGATGACGGTGGTGACGACGGGATGGGCCTCCCATCACCACCTCCTCGGGCCTCTCCGCCTAACGAAATTGGCTCCTTCCATGCCATGATCGCCAAGGCATCCGAGCTCTTCCAGCTCTGCCCCGTAGAACAGAAGAAGGAAGGTTTCCTCTATCAACGGCGTGAGGCCAAGAGGAAGACGGTCCTCTCGGTCCCGTTACTTGATGACATCTGGGACGAGGGGCTGGAGCTCCTGAAGAACCTGTCCACGACCCCTGCCAAAAGAGACCAGTACGAGAAGAAGTACCCGTTCCTGGATTCCCCCCCATGTGCCTTAGGGTGCAGCCGACCCCAGATTTGGTCGTCTCAGCAGCGGCCAAGAGGAAAGCGGCGGGGGCGACGGCTTCAACTTCGACCTCACCGCCGGACGGCGAAGGGAAGATATTGGATGCCATGGTATGACTGGTCAACTCGTCTGCGGCGACGACGATTAAAGTGGCCAACGCCCTCGCGATTGTGGCCCGCTATAACAGGGAGCTGTGGTTTAAGATCGCTCCTCTGCTGGACTTCCTCCCGGACGACAAGAGGGCTGAGGCCCTGGAGATCCTGCAGGACGGCGAGGTGGCGTCGGACCACGCCATAACAGTGGCCATGGACATTGCTGACACCGGCTTCCGCCAAATGGGCAACGGTGTTTGCCTTCACCGGCATGGTTGGCTCAAGGCAACTGATTTCCGCCAGGACGTGCAGACCAGAGTTTTGGACCTGCCTTTCAACGGAAACAACCTGTTTGGCAAGACCGTGAAGAAGTCACTGCAGGCCATCAAGGCCGACACGGAGACGGCACGGGCCTTGGGAGTTTTACAGCAGCAACGGCAGCCCTTTCGGAACTCCGGAGGCAAGCAAGGTGCTTCCAAAGGATTCGGCGGCGGCTCCTCGACGGCTCGACGTACCGCCAGGTGGCCCACTCCTCGTCGCAGGAGGCCTACAGAGGACGCAGCAAATCAGGAGGATCTCGTCGTCAAGGAGGCCAAGGCGGCAAGGCCGCTGCCAAGCAGGACTGAACCGGCTGTGGCATCAAGCCCCCACCTGAGCACTCGGGTGGAAGGCCGGCCCGGGAAGTTCGTCAGCGTGTGGGAGTCCATCTCCACCGACCGTTGGGTGTTGGATGCCCTGGCTCGCGGGCACACTCTTGAGTTTCTAAAGAAATGCCCCCGCATTCCTCCCGTGGCCAGGAAGCAAAAACCACGTCCCTCAACTGCTGCTGGAAGTAAGGACGATGCTGAAGAAAGGGACCATCGAGCTCGTCCCAAAGAGGCTCCGGGGCTCCAGAGTTTACTTTCGATACTTCCTCGTAAGAAAGAAGACTGGCGGCTGGCGACCCATCCTGGACCTTCGTTGTTTAAACAAGTACATCAAGTCCCAGAAGTTCCGGATGGTCACTCTCCAGGACGTGCTGGGACAGCTGGAGGAGGGTGACTTCCTATCCTCGCTGGACTTGGAGGATGCCTACTTCCACATCCCCATTTTAAAAGGACATTGAAAGTTTCTCAGATTCGTAGTCCAAGGACGGCACTACCAGTTCAAGGCCCTTCCCTTCGGATTGAAGTCGGAGCCCAGGGTATGCACCTGCAGGGGATCCACATCTACCCCTACATGGACGATTGGCTCATCCGAGCAAGGACAAGAGAACTTGCCGTCGAGCACACAGCGAAGATCGTCCAGCTGCTCACGGATCTGGGATTCTCCATCAATTTTGCTAAATCCCACCTGGTCCCGTCGCAAGTCGCACTGTTCCTGGGAGCCAGGCTCGACACAGTGGCACGGTTGGCCCCGCCGTTGGAGGAAAGGATGAAGGCCATCCTGGGTAAGCTGCAGCGGATGTCGACCATGGACGTGGCCAGGGTGAGGTCCATCAAGTCCCTTCTCGGCATGATATCCTTGTGCATCTATCTCGTACGCCTGTGCAGGCTGCGGATGCGTCCACTGCAAGAGTTCCTCGACGCCCATTGGATGGAAGCGGCGGGCAGCTTCGAAGACAGGATATCCCTCAACGAGACCTTCTGCCAAGCAATCCAGTGGTGGGGCACTCACGCGCATCTTGCGGCGGGTATGGACTTCCAGACCTCGGCACATCAGGAGACGGTGACAACGAATGCCTCCATGGAGGGATGGGGAGCGCACACCGGAGATCTCCACGCAAGAGGCCTTTGGCTCCCGGAGGAGAGGTCACTACACATAAACGTCCTGGAGCTCCGAGCTGTGTTCTGGGCCCTCAGGTCGTTTCTCCCGTCCCTCAAGGGCAAGGTGGTGAGTATCTTCACCAACACCACCACCACGTTGTTCTACATCCGGAAGCAGGGAGGCACCAGATCCCCAGCCCTATCCAAGGAGGCCCAGAATCCGTGGCACAGGGCCGTCACTCAAGGGATGTTTCTGGTACCCTTCCACCTGGCAGGAATAAAGAACACCATTGCCGACTCACTCAGCAGGGAGCTGCGTTCGTGCCACGAGTGGGAGCTGCGACAGGATCAAGTGGATCTGCTATTCCAACGATGGGGCAATCCCCAGATCGACTTATTTGCGACGGTGATGAACGCCAAGTGCCGGAGGTTCGCCAGCAGGTTTCCCCAGCTGGGGAGCATGGGCGATGCCTTCTCATTCCCCTGGGACGGCCTGTTCCTTTATGCGTTCTCACCGTTGCCATTGCTGCTGCGACTCGTCAACCAACTCAGACGGTCCCGGTTCAGGATGATCCTCGTCCCACCGGCGTGGCCGAGACAGATCTGGTTCCCAGACCTTCTGGACATGTCGGCGTCACCCCACCCCCAGTCAAACTGCCAACGGACGCGGATCTCCTCTCCAGAGAAGGAAGCGCCATCCTCCACCACGGGGTCGCTGAACTTGCAGGCCTGGCTCCTGCAGCACTAGAGTTTGGAGGGTACGAAATCCCGGCGGACTGCAAGGAGGTGTTTGCAAAGGCCAGGGTATCCTCAACTCTGAAGTGCTACAGACACAAATGGAAGAGGTTTTCTGTCTGGTGCCGAGCACAGAAGATTAAACCTCTGCGGATTACGGCCCCTCAAGTGCTTCTGTACTTGCTATCGCTGGCCAAGGCGGGGCTGGCCCATGCCTCCATCAAGATCCATCCGGCGGCTATTTCCCGCTACACCAGAACTCCGGGACGCTCATCCCTGTGGTCCCATCGCCTAGTGAAAGAGTTCATGAAGGGACTGTTCCGATCTTTTCTGCCGGTGAAGGCTCTGGCCCCGGCGAGGGAGCTCAACGTGGTGCTGACCAGGCTCATGGGCCCACCATTCGAGCCTCTGCATTTGGCACCGTTGAAGTTCCTGTCATGGAAAACAGTGTGTTTTGTGACCATCACCTCCGCACAATGAGTGGGAGAGATCCAGGCCCTCTCCTGTAAGCCTCCATACCTGACTTACCACGAGTCGAGGGTGGTGCTGAGGACGCATCCATCCTTCATGCCTTCATGGAATTGGTTCAGGGCCTCATGGTTTAGCTTTACATCCTTAGAAACCTCCCCTCAGCTACTAGTGTCAAAATCGGGTTTTATCCTAAATACATATTTCTACATTGATCACCTCTACACAAATAACCCACAAAAATTCCATATTTTATGTAGCATCTGTTCATCAAAATCCCGCAGCTGTGGGATCTTGTTTCACCTTTATACAGAATTTTGTCCTTTTCGCCATGAACACATTTTCCAAAGGTTCTGCAAATTTTCACAAATGTGTGTGTTTAACAACTCTGTCCTTTTTATATTTTTCACCACTTTGAATAACAAGTTATGAGTCTGTAAAAATTGTTCATTGTTAATTCTTAACAGCAAATGGTCCGTCCCTTTGTCTCTCCCTGTAGTCCAGGAGTAGCCCCCTCCTTTGGGGAATTCCTTCCAGGAGCAGTTTACGACCCTTTCACACATCCGTTTCCTGGGCTGGAGGATCTGCCATTGTTCATTCTCTTTTTGTAGACAAGTATGGCCTAACCCACAATTATCATCTGCCAGTGAGTTTCTCCTGAGAGGATTTCCCTCCCCTTGGGAGAAACCTGTTTTTCCACTCCTTGCAGCTCAGCCAAGCTAATTTATTCTTAATTTCTTAAACCCAGAAGAAACCAAACTTGTTGCATCAAGCATAAATACATTACTTTCTTAGCTTTAAATCTGTGGGATCAAAAATATAACTGAAATCTGTATTCCTTTTAGCAACAATCCTTTTTTGTTTGCTAATCCGGAAGACTTTTAGTTTAGCTACTTTGAAGTTTTATTAGGAGCTCATCTGACAGCTGTCATCCACAGGTAGCATCTACGCCATGCTTCCTTAGATTACATGCATTTTAGCACCAAGCAAGATTTTGAATGTTAAGAAGTGTTGTGTATAGGCATTTTGGAGTTTTTCGCAACAAAGCAAATGTCATTTGTAGGCACATTTTGGAGTTTCACTTGCAAAGTGCTGCTTCTCTCTCTGCGCTCTGTTTGCTGTTCATGGAGCCTTTTGGCACATTTTCTGCATTGTGTGCTCTATCCCACCATATATGCACCATGGGTGGCAGGTTGTGCATCCATCTTTTTGTGCGTTTGAACACGCGGTTTGGAGGTTTTTGGCGCATACAAGGGTTTTTGCCGCCATTGTGCAGTTTCTTGCACCATAACTATCAGAGTGATGCTGCATCAGATAGCTGAGTGGATCAATACATCCCACAACAGGAGTCCATAGTTTGTAGTATTTTTCTTTTGTCGTTGCCTTTGACATACTTATTTAGGAATTTCTGCAAAGATTTGATTAAGCATTGGCGAACGTTACACATTGATGTGCAAGGCCATTTGTAGGTGAGGTGTGTTGCTTTGGTGGAATGGAGAGTGACTTCGACGTTTGATGGGGATAGTTCTGAAATCAGGGTTTCCTCTTGCGTTATGGTATTGTGTATCTTTTCATACCCTTGTCCACTCTGATTTAAGGCCGTTTGGTTGGTTTGTTCTTGTTTGTATGATTCTTGATTGAAGTATGGCTCTGTGTTGGTGGTGTGACTCCACTCACCTGTACAGATGTGGCCAAAGGTATCTATGCTGACATTGTGTTTGTTTCGAAGTAGTGCTTGCAATTTAGCAATTAATCTTGTTAGTGGTTTCATTCTGTTCAAAATTACTATAAACAATTGCGGTTTCACGCTCATTGCACTGTCTATAAGAGCTTCTAGAATGACTTCTGTGGTAGGTTTTGAGGGTTGAGCGTGATTTCCGCCCTCTATAAGGTTGCGTCGGACTCTGTGGTGGAACAATTTTTGTAAAATTACTTTTTAAGAATGCTTGCTTTTGGTTACATTACCATTTGTACATGCTCTCTTAGCAGTAGTGCGTTGCACTGTACTTAGTGGTTTTCTTTTCATTCTCACATTTTGACAGATCAACTACACTGTATTTACTGGTAGATGCATCCATTTTCCTTAATGACTGAATGACCTCTTCTCCTTCAACTTTCTGTTCACGTTCAGCTTTCAGTGCATGGCTGCTTTGTGTGTTTTTAGGTTGCGTGGCTCTCTTTCTGCGTTGCTTTCTACAGAGTTTCAGTTTGGTAGGCATTGTGTAGTAGCTGTTGGCGATGAAAGGGATGCATGAGTGGGTCCATAGGAGGGTAGGCATTTAACTGGAAGTGTGTCACTGTGCAGTGGTATTTAACTTTAGGTTGGGGACAGTATCTTACTATGTGGGGATTAGTCTAATGGTGGTGACATAACAAACACTGTAGAGGTGTCATCAGTAACAATGAAGTACATACTGCTGGATGGCCACACATCTATGTGTTACAATACAACAATAGTGTACTCTTCTAGTAAGACTTACAACAGTATGATGGTATTGTACTTTGCTGCTTGCTGAGAGGGGGTTTCTTGCAGGCTGTATTTGAAAGTGCACACTCCAGTGGCTTTCCGGAGAGAGGTGGGTACTGCACCTGTATAAGAAGATGGTAACAAAATATGTTGGCTAATGGCTTAGTGCTTACATGTGTGCAATACATTCTTCAAAAGTATAGGGAGATGTCTTGGCAGGAAGAAGTGTGTGTGTGTGTGTATAAATGGAAGGCTTACGATATGAATGGGCACTTGGGAGCATAAGCATCTTCCTTAAGGGGTAGGTGGGTTATTTGGGAGTGTATTGTATGACTTGTTATGAAACACGTGTGTGTATTCGTGTAGGCCTATTTACTTTCAAAATGCAGCACTTTGCATTGTGGAAGGATGACAAAAATGACAAAAAGGTGCGGAAAGATGTCCAGAGTGCAAAGCAGAATGTTTTTTTGTGTGCATATGTATGCTTGCTATGAGTGCAAGCATTGTTTTTGGTCTTTAATTTCCTTATGCATAGTTATGAATGTGACTGTTGTGAATGCAAACATAAAAATGTTATTGCTTAACTACTGTTATCTATGATGTGCGGCAGGAAACTGTTATGCTTGCAATGTATGCACTTGGCTTAATTTGGTGGGAAAGGCTGTCTGATCATTTTGTGTGCGATTTTTACAAATTTGATGGGTGCGTTAATCGGGGAAGGCATTGTAAAATTGACAGAAAAAAAGAACGGAGTAACCATTTGCATATACCAATGGCTGTTATGGGCAAATGGCAACTTTGCCACCCCCTACCACTGTAGGAGCCATTTAATGGTAGGTGATGGGAGAAATAACAGTACGGATTTTGAGTACATTATGGAGATTCACTGCTAGGTACCCTGTTGCTACGAACTTATAATACAGTTGCCACTGAATTGTACAAAGAAATAGTAATACCTACTAGGTGTGGTGATGGATAGCAATGCCGATATATCTGGGTGCAGAACTCTTAGATCGTTTTACAGTACATTCGCGTGCAGGTGCTTTTGATTTACAGGACATTTGACCTCTGCATGTTTAATGGTTGGTATGGACTGTTCAATAGATGTGCTAGCGTTACATGCACAATTCTTGGATGTAATTGGTGGATGCGTAAGTAATCGTTTGACAGTAGCCAATAAGGGAGTGCTGGTAAAAGTGTACTGGAAAGGGAAGGACTGACCCTGCTTTCCTCGGGCTCGGCCTCGCGGTAGTTGGTCAAAGTGCACGTGCTACATTGTGTCCTTCTTAATGTGCTTGTCATGGAAATGGGGCTACGGATTATTGATTCCGGTGTATGTATGCTTTTCTGTTCCATGCTAGGATGTTCTTCTGTGCCCATAAGAACCGTAGTTCTTTGTCAGTGCCGTTGATTCCCCCCTATTGAAATTAGTCAGCTGTTGCACTATGTACAGTGTATGCTGCAGACACTTGTGTAGTAATGTAAGGAGGAAAAGCAGAGAGCAATCCCTTACAAGCAGCACACAAAAAGGTGTTTCTTTACACGTCACTTTAGCAAAATTAGAACAAAACACTTTTCACAACTTCCACCAAGACACCCATTTTCTATGACGCTTACAATGTGTTTGTGCAGCCCCCCACACAGGGCAATATGTTTGCGAAAGCTGCACCATTTGGAGGTGCGCACGTGCTACATCTGGGTCTTTTCAGGGTGGCTGTAATGGAAATGGGACAGTGTAGGAGTTAGGATTGGTCATTATTGTGGGATACATTGACCGACTCAGAATTCCCATCGATAACCAAGCTGCACTTCAGCAGTTAACAGCAAAATGGCTGTGCTGGCTCCTTGGAGCACCATTGCCTCGCATCAAAACGGCGTTTCACAGCTATAAAATACTGTCTTGCCAAGCACCTATAGGGCAAGTTGGAACAGGGAGCACACCGAGAGAGGCTGCCAGTGTGTGTTCTTGTGCACACCAATGAAGCGAATTAAAAAGCAGCGCTGCTCTGCTGCTTGCTAAAAAGTTCCCATGGTAAAGGGGATATTTTACATTTAAAAGGATGCTGCCCTGATGCACTTCATCTGTCCAACATCACACTGCTTTTGTCAGTGGGACCCTGCCCTGCCCATCCATATTCAGATTGTGCTCCAGCAGAAGAAAGCATTATCCCTGAATGACAGGCTGTGTCAGACCAGATCTGTGAAATACACAACCTTTGCTTTCAGCCGCACTGAAAATGCTTGACTTTTGGGCTACAAAATGTCAAAAATCAATGCTTCCAAAGAAACCGTAGCTCTATGGGCATATGTCAATTTCAGTGGACCTGTGTCTTGAACAGGCTGCTACATAAGAGAAACTGACTAGGGCTGCAAAACAACATTTGGAATTCAGATGTAAGAGAAAAAAAACCTTTTGAAAGGGACATCCCAGCAGACTTCACCACGTGTTAAAATGTGTTTTGCAAATAAGAAAAATACCTGTTTTAAAAGTGTAATGTAGAATAAGGCACTGTCCTTGCCTCGCAATGTAAAGGGGGTTTTGCTGGGAAACATATATGGGATGTTTTATTTCAACAAGCTTTCTTTTGATTCAGAACAAAATAAAATAAATTAATACATGTACTGGCTGCAATGGGAAATCAGCCAAACAGGTTTTCTGCCATGGCTCAGAGGACATGTGGGTGTTAACAGGAGTTGCCTACCCCCAAAGGAAGCCACAAGGGATTTCTGGGACACCTATGTGTTAATTTTGCCCTTTGAAACTCTCAATGGACCAGGAGGCAGAATATCACACGCTCGTCAGACTTCTGTCTGTGCCCCAGGTAGATTCTGGGACACATACGTGTGACTTTTGGAAAATCATCTCCCCTCAACTTCTACTGAGGAGCTTCAAAGCCAACTCCAGAGCAGCCTTGGAAGTTGTGCCCTTATTTGGTAGACCTTGCTGGCCATCTGGCTCCAAAGGCCTTTTTATTAATACAGTTCAAGACTTTTTATCTCCAAAATTGGACAGCGCAGTAATGCGAAAAGTTTCACAATCTACAGGCAATTTTGGTAGCTTTAAGTTAAGACCTACACCAACTATGCAGATGACACCCAGATTCTCCTCACCATCTCAGGCAACTACAATGCGGATGTCACCCGGATCAACAAAATCTTCTCCATCATTCAGGCATGGATGGTCACCCACGGCCTCTGCCTGAATGATGAGAAGACGGAGCTTCTGCTGGTCGGCTCTCCTAACAACCTGTCTAAACTCAGTCCCAGCTACAAGAACATCATCATAGTCGGTAACACCATCCCTATCGCTAAAAGTGTGAAAACCTTAGGTTTCCACCTTGATGCCAACACCAACCTCTCCAAACAAATTAACTCAACCGCCTCAGCCACTGCCTATTCGGGTAAGCTAATCGGGGCTAGCAGACCCTTCCTATCCCCCGACAGCTGCCTCACTCTGGCCAGAGCATTCATTCAATCCAAACTAGACTATTGCAACAGCCTGTACCTAGGAGCCAACCAATCCGTAACTAACAAACTCCAGGTTCTCCAGAACAATGCTCTACGCGCAGCGCTCAACATCCCAAGGCGTGAGCACATCTCCACAACCAGGAAAGCGTGCAAATGGCTCTCCATACAGCAAAACATTGACCTCAAAACTATCTGCCTCACTTGCAAGGCCTTAAACAACCTAGCCCCACCGTACCTCTCCAACAAATTCACTCTAAAATCCAGAACCACTAGATCATCCAACTCCTTATGCCTGCTAGTGCCCAGATTTGCCCTAAAAAGAGCAGGAGGCACTAGCTTCACTGTGCTAGCCTCCCAACTTTGGAACACCATACCACTCAAAATTAAAACCACTGAGTCCTTCCCGATCTTTAGGAAACTTGTTATTGGCTGGTTACTGAACAAAGAGTAGCATTTACCCGGCATCTCTAATTTCTAACAGCCGCAACCTTACCTGTATTATATGAATATTGTTGTACTATGTAAATGTTTTTGTAAATTTGATGTACTTTATAAATGTATAAAAATATAGAATTTTAGGTAAAATAATTTCATTGAAAATGACAAAACTATCAGACGGTTGTAACAAAGTCCTACAAATATGAGCGTTGGACTGCCATGCTCTGAGTGAAATATGTAATCTGCCTTTGTAATTTGCAAACTTGCCACCACTGTACACATGTGTGATTTATGTTAAGATGGATGTTTGGCAAAAAGGACTGTGGGGTGGCTTTGTAGCTCATAAAATACAAACCCATAAACTGAGTCCCCTCCTGGAGGTGGCGACCAACATACGCTGACCTATCCGGTTCTTGGAGGTAGATCTAGCTTAGTTCTGCCCAACAATAAACCCGGTGATGTCACCCGCTTTATATAAGGGTTGGGAGCTCACAGGGACAAGACACTCTCCTGAATTTCCAGGGCCTGCGTATCCAGACATTCCAGATCCACCTTTGCAAGATTCCAGACTCTGCCAGGCCAAAGCATAGCTGACATATCCCAGCAAGGCCATTGATGCAGAAACCCCATTAAAAATCCCAATAACAAAGAGGAAAAATCTGTGATGCCTTTTGGGAGTATCCTGTGACCAGACATGCTTTTTGCCCACTACCTGCATGGCCGCTGCACACTTGCCAGCCAGTGACCAGACTTGCCCAGCAGTTTGCTGTAAGGGGCGCCTGCCATGCTGTGACCAGAGCTCTTTGAGTCCAGAACCCGGTTGGTTGTCTCAAATCCCAAATTCGAGTGCGGATTGTATTTCCTTATCCCATACCATAGAAACACATAGCCTATCCCATCTTGACCCTTTGTCTTTGTCTTATGTTCTATGTTCTAAGTAATCCTATTCCTACCCTGGTAACTTGTTTAAAACTGTTAGAGATCAAGGACAGGATCCACAGAGAATTCTAAGTGTTGGCGCCAGTCTTCTATTTATCTCTGTCTTGCATAGATCCTTATTCGTATTTCGAATCATTTAATTAACTTACACATAAAGAGACACGCGGCGTGAAGGGGGTTAATGCAGCCGCTTAACCTGTTTCATGGGCAGCGCTATCTTCTTGATAATCTAGTTTAAGTAAAACTTGTCCTTTTTCTTTCCAGATTTTTCTCTTTTTTAATTGCTTTATTTTACCAAAACCGAATTTCTTTCCTCTTGAAAATCTCAGCCAATTATTCAGTTATAGTCACTCTTTCACTTCTATATGATCACTGTGATGTGCATCTATCACCCAGCCTACAAACCGCATTCCGATTATGTATATTTCACCTGTTAAATAATTGGACATTTAAAAGGATATTTAAAATTGCAAAAAGTGAAAATTGCTACTTTTCCACGTGTGATTTTGACTGCACTATGTTCTCCATTTCAAGTTGCTTTTGAACTGTATGCCTTTTGTGATACATTACCTTATATTTGCTAGTGATATAACATCCCTGATACTGAGATAACAAATATACATCATTATTTAATCACACATATAATTAATTATTTGTCAAATTCTGAGAGTCATTGTATGCCATTGCAAATGGTTTTAAAATCCGTTTTGCCTCTGTGAGGGAAGGTCGGATTTTGATTCTGTTTATTGCCATATATCCCTGACCCCCTGCTGCTTCTTTCTATCCACTCAGATTCTGAATATTTGGGTTTTGGGGGAACATTGCAGGGGGAAACCCTAACTCCGGTGCTATCTACCTGAATAGAAAAAGTGCTCTGATTAATTTGTGCTTTTGATATGTTCTTGTAGAAGGTTTCTAAGTGTATTTTAGTGGTTTTCATTGTAATTATAACCCCATTGGTGATTGCTGCCCAATATAAAAATTGTGTGATTTCCTTTGAAAATAAAATAAATAAATATTGTATTACCACCCATATTGTATAGCCACCGACTGCATGCTTTCTTTCAACTTCTATTTTTCAATGGTGCAAGGTGGCTCTGATAAGAGCCTTTTTGTTCTCTCCCCCCCCCCCCAACCCCCTCCCACCCCTCTGGTTCTGTAGTATTTTTCCTGTTATAAAACAAGCCACAAAAGCCAGCAATGGAAGGGATATTTGGCAAAGGGTACCAATCACAGGGGCACGAAATTGTACATGGAGAGTGGAGGATGTGGGGTGCACCTCGCTTGGGTAGGGGGGGCACTCTTTGTCATGCTCCTGGACCAAAGCCTCAAAAGCACTTCGAAAATGTTCCCCCCTTAACAGTACCACGTTGTAGTATATGCACAATACAGTAAAACCCAAGGTTGGGGCACAGGGTCTGTTGCAGTGCGTATGTTCTCCAAGGCTTCTTGCGGGATGCTGTGACCCACTGGAGTGTCCCTAGTGGTGGCGGGAGCAAACAGAGGATGCTGTAGAGGAAAATAATCTACTGCCTGCTTGGAAGGGGACAACCCTCTGAACAGCTACCTGGTGGTTCGCTTTCAGGTGCCGTCGCATGGAGCTGGTGCCGTAGGTGTACAAGCCAGATTTCCGCGACTGAGTACTCCGTGCATTTTACCTGGTTTGCATGAGATTTTGGCACATCTCCAACAGTCCTAAATAGTTTCCACACCCACGACTCACGCTGGCTGCAGGCAATGGGGATTTCTTCTAATTTATTTTCATTTCCTTTTCGATGGCCCTCCACATATTGACACCTGTTCCCTTGCTCAGGACCTTCAGAAGGAGGTGTTGGTGGTGAGGGTGTGGGAGCTCCTGAGTCCGAGGTAGTAGCAGAAGCTCTGGTGGCCATTACTTGGAGAGGTACTTTGCAGGCACACAATTGGTGAGAAAGCAATTTCTGCACGAACCAATACCGCTGCTCTTCTCTGGAAAGCCAAACGGGGATTGCAGCGCACTTGTGGGGTGTACCCTTTATATAGGAGTGTTGTGGAGCACGTGCCACCGCAAAGTGGGCCTAAGTGTTTCCATACAATACCTACATGCAGAAGTAAGATTGTAGGATCTCTGTAAGGGTGCACTCTCACTGTAACATTGCAGAAAATTGTTCTCTTTCGATGTGCATGGATCTGGCTCGTGTCCGCCAAATAAGGGACCACGCGCAGTGTTGGTCCATTACCATGGTGACATCGCCATTGTTCTCCATGTGGACGCCTGTCTGCGGGATGTATATTGGCTGTACTACCTTGTGGCCACGTGCATAGCTCTCCTATGGATACTCTTGCCATCCCTGGGCTATTTAAATGTACGGCAAACGTGCACTGCACATTTCTCTATAAGCTTCATGTGAGTACGATACAGTAGGTGGAATATTTACGTGCAAAGGTACTCGCAGGACGTGGGTGCGCGCTTCCACCTAATACAACTACATCACTTGTTTCTTTGCATATCATGACCAAGGACGGTATTACCAGGCGCCACAGAACGAGATATGCATTTGTGCAGTTGTGCGACCGAGAATCGTACGGTCCTGCAACTATTTACAGGTGGTTCTGTGCATGCAAACATGTGGCCCGTACTGGCATCCTACGGATGCTTTCATTGCGATTGCACATAGGGCAGACAGGCGCGGCAGTCGTACGACTCCTCCATTTTCCTCACTTGCAATCATCCCCACTAGTGCTGTGTCCTTCACACTTACAATGGCCTTCTTAAAACAAAGGAAAGGGCACATTTACAATCAGTAAACATTAACAGATCAATGTTTATTAGCAGACATTCATAGCCACTATTCAGAAAGGGGAAGGGGGACCAGAAATAGATACATATACTGGGGATTTTGCCATTTCAACAAGCTTCTAGTGAGGGGAAGGTGGGATTTGAGGTATCATCGAAGCGTCTCTCATAACACGCAATTTGCAGGGATGGGGTGCTGTGAAATGGGGAAGGCAGGTATGTGCAAGTCAGGCAGTGATATCTTATTTTCCCCATAAAATGTTCTTCTACAAAAATGTTCAAGCCAGCAAATTGGAGGAGCAATTCATCCATTTTGGCGCTAGGCAGTGTACTTTTATATGTCCAGCGAACTTCAGTTTTGGTGGCCATATGTTGCTGTGCAAAAGGTGCCGCTTCTGGTGTACTTTTGTATTCCTGTATGTTCTGTTAAAGGACAACAAATGTGGTTAATGTACATGAAGTACGACCTTGTAATGGTCTTACTCTTGCCACCGCATCCCCTACCTATGGCGTTACTATGCTCACTCATTTCGTCATGCGGGAAATTCTCTGGCCATTCTAGGGTGGTAGCCATTGCTGCACTCAAACAGAAAACATCATGCTTTCCTACTATTGTACACTACCGGTCCTGTGCAATTACAACATAAACTTTTGTATACTCACCAAGTTGCAGTGATGTTCTGTTCTCGGTAGTGGATGTCTCAACCTCTGCCTCTTCGTCCTTTGTTCGATTGTGAATCAGGTGTGCAGTAACAATGATGAAGGCAAATGCTACTTCTACTGTTGGTGCTTTCCATTATGCTACATACCCTATGTATTTGCGCTCTTTGTGGCAAAAGTACAGACTTTGTACAGCTACTGCATTTTCTCTTTCCATTCACGCACTTGCTGCTGTTTCTATAGTTTATTTTTATTTTTATGACCACCCCTCCCTTTCTTGGCACGTTGGACTCCACCCGATGTCCGCAAACAGATGCAGTGTTCCCACTGTTGCTATTAGTATAGAGCCACCGGCTTCGGTATGCTCTACAGTACATCTATACAAACTAAGCGTACCTTGTTAAAAAGTAATGGAATTTAGTGAAAGAAACATTATTAACGGGGCGCTATGGTTCGGTTGCGCTACTAAAACCCCATCACCTTTCCTGAGAAAAACTATGATAAAACAACATTATGGTTAAAGCACCCTACTAAAAACCTATGAAATTCACTAACAAAAAAACCTTGTTAAAGGGAGGTTTGTGATGTCATCTTTGAGGCCATGGGTGTTGGTCCTTGCAGTACACAGTGGTAGCACGAGTTATGGTTGCGTACCTTACCATAACTGCTGAATTTCCGGCATTTTTCGGTTTTACCTATCACCATAACGTCCCTGTAGCAATATTTTTCCATTGAATTTCATAGGTTTTTTTTAGTATAACCATAACATCCCTTTAACAAGGTTTTTTGTTAGTGAATATATATATATATATATATCTATCACTATTATTCTTGCTCCAGCCAATGTGTTCACGCAGGCGACGTTGCGTCGCACTCCCCTTCAGCTAATTCGCTGCTCTTGCAGGAACAGTGTCGGTGGTCTGAGCGCTCTGTTTCTGTATTGTCGCAGATGCGAGATCCTGGAAGATTTGCAAGGGAGACCTCTGGAAGGTCAACTTGTCCTGAGTACGACCTATCGCCATGATTGCCTCCTTAGTGTAGAAGTGGACTCGGGTGATCACATCCGGGGGAAATTCCGACTCCAGCCCCTTACGAGGGCGCACTCTGTGGGTGCGGTCTAACAGAAGCTGTTTTCTCGAGCTGTGGCAGGAGGGACTGAAACAGATCCCCCCTACATACTGTCAGGTCCTGGTCCGGAACAGAGGAGGGCACCCCTCTTATTCACAGATTATTTCTTCGGTGTCCTATTTTCTAAATCTTCCTGTTTGTACTCCAGGATCTCGTTTCTGTTTGCTAAGGCCCAGAGCTTCTGTTCTGCCTCCAGAAGTGACGCTGTTTGTTCCGGGTTTGGTCTTCCACCTCCCCCCAATCTGTTACATTTCTGTCACCCTTTGGTCTGTATGTTACAGTTTAGTGGAGAGCTCTGTCATGCAGCTGAAGAATTCAGATTTAATGTCCAGCATGAATGCCTGGATGTCTTCCTTGGTGGCTAATTTACCAGACCGGACGAGGAGTGAGGTGGGGGATTTGGGTGGATCTAGCTTTCTCCACTTTTCTGCTGGAAGCAACATGGTAGAGATGTCCCCACTCTTTGGGGTTTTAAGGTGCTTAGACATGCTGGCGGGTTCTTGGATCCTTGGTGGAGATACATGAAGGCTTCTCAGGGCGGGGACAGTTAATTATGATGGTTGCTCCAATAGAACTACCTCCCCTGTGTCCCAGGGCCCCAGGCCCAGTAATCCACGATTTATGGCCTGCAGTTGGAATTTTTCAGGAGCTTGTCACTTGGGGGAGCCTCCCGGTGGGCCTATGTTGCAGCGAGAGTTGGCTTATGGGTTACTGGTAAACTGGTGGGTCCGCTAACACACTTGTGGCCCCAGGAGCTATGATGTTACCCCAGGGAGGGGCAGGCAAGTTGGGGTGCCTTTACTTCTGTCAGTCCGGGTTGGGGGGGGGGGGTTCAGCAGTGCGACCCTTAGTTTTCACTCTGACCCAGTTTAGTAGTGCCTCGACTAGTTTGTAATGCCAGGGATCCGCAGCCTGTGCCTTTGTGGACTTTTATGTAGGAAGTAACGAAGAGCGGATGGGCACCGCCAGATTCAAGGAGGAGGTGAGTTGCCTCAGTGACTGTCCCTATTTCCAGAAATGCACCTAGTTTTAGCTTGTGGGGTACGTGAGGAGCTTTCCCAGGTTGGCCAGTGGAAGTGCGTTTTGCTTTCATAGGCCGCTAGACTTCAGCGGGCCCTCTACGCTGCGGGCAAGCCCAGATGAAGGAAGCGTCCCCGCGAGTCACGGTGGTACCTGACTGCTGTGCCGGGGCCAGGGGTCCACTAATCAGGTTTCTGTGGCACTTGTAGATTGAGGGTGTGGGAGTCTGTGAACATTGGGGGGTATGGGGAGTGCTGATGGAGGCTCAGCTAGATGGGAGGAGGAGCACTCCGGCTGGAGCAGCTCGGGTAGACAGAGAAGGGGCCGGTCTCTTCTCCAGAGCAGTTTATCAAGAACACTTGCCCCCACGGGACACCGGGATGTGCAGTCTGGTCTGTTGCTGTGCACTCACCAGAGACGCCGAGTCATCTGCCCCCGTTATGTAGATGGGGCCAATCGGGCCGCTTCTGCAAACGCTTGCCTTTCTGCAGCGGGCGGCACACTCTCCCTCAGTTTCGTATGCGCCCGCTCACCATCTTGAAGCCTTCCCCTGCTCTCTGGACTCACTGTCACTTTGAGCGGGTCATCCGGGATCCGAGGTAGGAATTGGGCTTCCATCAAGCCATGGCCGGTTCCCAGCACCTTCCGACAGCGGATGCTGAGATCTCACTTTTCAGAAACTGGCAGGGATGATATTTTAACTATAATTCATTGGGCTCACTACAAAGGCCATTAGCAGAGCGGCCACATTGGTGGCGCTGCTGGTCACCCAGACACTTTCTGATCCTGAGCCTGGGGTTAGTCTTGAGACACTATTTTACACAGCATGCATTTTTCTACTCCCTTCCCACTTATCACCCACCAATCGCAACTTTTAAGGGACAACAGTCCTTAACCAGGTGCCCCTGTGTCCCAGTCACAAACCTCTATCAGTTTATTTAAATGAGGTTGACACAAAGTCGAACCTGGGGTGCTGTGGGAGCAGTGGGAAGGGTGCTGTGCTTCCATGCGCTTTTAACTGTTGCACCAAAAGTGTGAGCTGTGAATACTTTGGACAGCTGATCCTGCTTCAGGGGAATAGTGGGGGCTTATTCCTGTCCTGAACCAGCTGTGTGCGAGACACGGCCCATGAAATTGGGACAGTTCTGCAAAATGCGGGATTTGGCCACCCTACAGACACACTCAGCCCTGTTCCCCAACCTTGGGTTTCATCTGGGCTTGTTTAGCACCAATTTAGTATAATGTGAACAAGTAGAACTCTCACTAAGGGGATTTTCATCAACCATGTGGATCTTTTTGTCCTATTTCAATACTACCATATCTAAATAGGTGCATTGTAATTGTTTCCCTGTTAATTTATCTATTGCAGCTGTAACTGTGTATAGGTGTGCAGCTAGGAAAGCACCTGCCCACCTCCGCAATTGCTCCCTGTTTACTCCTTTACCTCCTTCATTTTTCTCCCATATAGCAACTTCATCTCTACTAGCTCACTCTTTCATGCTATTTTTGAATACTGTCGTCCCGTTCTTGACTCATTCCATATTATAAAGATCCCGCTCGCTTCCCCATTTTGCTGCTCACTTGACTCCGTTTTTCCCCTCCTTTTACCCACGCACACACCATTTGCATTTACATTGCTGCCACTTCAATCCCTATTCCTAACTCACTTGCCCCCTTCTCTCCCTTTCTCCTGCCCTCCCTCACACTTCATTTATCTCTGACTCATTAGGCCTCCATTATTTCCAATTTTTCTTACGCTCTTGAACCTCCTGCTCTCCATTCCCCTCACTTTAATCCTATTTACCCTGCATTTCCCCACATTGTGCCTCATTAACGATTACCCCATTGTCCTGCCCGCGTTTATTCTATGTACCCATTCACTCTGTTATCCTCACCTGCCGCTGTCCCTCACCTTATTTCCTGCCTTTCCTCACTCTCAATCTCTCCCTCACGCTTCTGTCCTCCTTCATTCTCCACTCTCCTCTCCCATCGGTGTTCATGTTACCTGCCCCTTCTCTACTTTTCTTCTTCACTATCCTGCCCTTAGTTCCTCTTCATTTCCATTCACTGCCCTGTAGCAGGACCCTGGGAAGCTAGAGGAGATATCGAGGTGGTGGGTTGGAGTTAAAAGGTCTTTCAAATGCAAGCAGCACCCACTAAAAAAGGTAACCCCTGGTATGTTTGAACATCAAAGATTGAAACCTTTTAATCTCTAAAGTCATTTCAGGCTGTGGGGTAATCGCAATGGAGCTGAATGCTGTAGGAGTTATCCTGTAATATCACCTGCCCTTCCCATAGCCTTGAACCCTATCACTTCCAACATTAGTTTGACGCCTGGTCATTCAATATTATCACCATTGACAGCAAAACCTGGTGAGGAGGCCTACCTGTTTCTCGCTAAAGTCAGACCCTCAAACCCAGAAAACAAAAAAACACACCTTTTAAAAAAAATGTTGCCTTTGTCCCTAAAGTTCTACATCATGCAACTGCACCCACTCTCTGCCTTCAGCCCACCCGGGGTCCTCTGTCATTTTTGGTCAAGGGGGTGCCTTTGCCTTAAATTTGCCACTGCCATACAGTAGCAAAATTCAAATGTGGCAATTAAATATGATTAAGATTGAGTTACAGAATAAGAAAGCTGTGAAAGCGCGGCCTACGTGTTTTTGACAGTTAGATTTCAGATTTCTTCCCAGCTTTTGGGAAAGGCCTCCCTGTTTCGTGCCCCCTTCCCCACACTGCCCGGCCAGTGCTGTTTCCTGTCAGGCTCTTTCTTACATGGCCTCCTCTGCACGGCTCCCCCTCTACCCCCGCCCTCTCTTCCTTTTAAACACTCTTTGCCGGGAGGCTGATCTTGTGCAGAAAATATCCCTGACATTTGAGAAGCTCCAGGGAAGCGGCGCGCGTGCGCAGTTTGCCCACCATCCCTGGCATTTGAGATGCTTTTGAGGTGGAACCAGTGCGCTTGCGCGCTGCCTTCCAGAAAGAGGAAGCTGCTTCGCATAGGGCCACATAGCTTGCATAGCCTGCATGTCAGAGCAGTTAACTTGCAGCGGGCTGCGAGGACGACTGGCCTGCCTTTGTCCTCTTGCTTATTTTTATAGGGAAATCGCATGTAGACAGCTCTGCAACCTCACGAGAGTTGTGACGAAGAAACACACGTACGCCGTATCCTGCCTGCTTGCAGCCCCCGGATCCCTTGAGTGCTGTTTTTCGCCGTTGTACACAGATTTTTTTTTTCGCCTTACTTTTTGTCTGCAGTGTGAGGCTGGGCCTTTAGCTTTGGCGTTGGAACCGAGCCTGGAGCTCTCCGCTTCTGAGTGAAAGCAAACAAGCTGGTCTTCTCTGCCCGCCCGATAAATGCTGTTTATGAAGATGGACCTGTTGAACTACCAGTACCTGGACAAGATGAACAACAACATCGGCATTCTCTGTTACGATGGTAAATCGCCTTTCCTGACGTCAGCGATTGTGTGTTTTCGTGTTGTGTGAATCTGTGCGATGTTCTGTGCAATATAACTTTAAAACGGCTGAGCCGATCGCCACTGGATGCGACTGCACATTGTGCATATGTGACTTTTTGCTAAGTTTGGCGTAGTTGTTGCAAAGTAACACTTGTTGCACACGAAGGCAGGAACGGGTAGTCTGTATTGATGTACCCGCTTGATTACACTACGTTTACTTGTTCACATGCCCCCTAATCCTTTGGATAACGTGTATACATGTCTTCAAACTTGTACGTTTACAGGCGTGTCCTAGTCTCCATCAAAATGTCTAATCCACAGTTTGTGGGCAGGCAAACATGATTTGTTTTAGCGCCGTTTGACGTGGAAATAAACACGCTTCGCACGCAGACTGTTTCCTGTTTAAATGATGTCTGCGCGTTTATTGTACTTTCCGCATTGTAGTGCTTTGACGTAGTTTGTATGTGCATAGTCATATGAAAATGAGAACTTATTTTCTAAAGGTTCCCCGTGCCCATGTTACTCTTGACACAACACATGCCAAATGCAGGCACTTGACAGTTGCTGGTATGGCCTGGCAGGGAATGCACTGAACAGCAAATGTGGCTGCGTGGAAGGCACCCGTGTAGCGAGGCACAGTCCGTCCCTTTGTTTGACTTCTCGTTTCCAGCCGAGCTCCAAGAATGGCCTGACATTGAAGAATGGGCTTCCCCCGCCCCATCCCACACTCTCGTCCTTTCTGGGAATGTATCCACGTTGCGGGCGTCTTTTTTTTTTTTCTTTTCTTTTTGGTCCCCTGATTGTGTACATTTTGTTTTTGCCTGGCTGCCCGCCGTGCGTCAGCTGTGCCTCATGGGAAAAGGGGGGGGGGAGGTCGGTGTCAGAATGCGGGGCTGGTTTGTTGGTGGGACGGCGCAGAATGGCGGCGAGACGTTGTCCTGTGGTGGGTTTCCTTCGCGCTGGGCACACAGAGGCAAGGCCCTGGCAAAGCTGGCCTCTACGTGCAGTTTTAAGTCACGGCAATGGCCCGATCAGAGCGGAAAGGAGGCACCGCTGCTCTAACTCGTGCTGGCAAAAGCAGCTTCCCCTCTCCTTTCCTGTAATCGGGCGGGTCTGCTTTAGGGTGGGGAAAAACCCTAATCTTCCAATACGAGTTTTACAGAAAGTCCCAACAAATCTAGCGAGTTGCACTCCCTGTATTATTATTATTTCTAGGTGACAACAGTGGCGTATTTATAGAATGTTTTGTTTCAAATATCGATCATGTTTGTGCATCCACACCGCGTTATTCCACGGCATATTGTGACAGGGGTCGTGTTAAAAATAGTAAATAATGCATTGAATTGTCTGCTGCCCTTTTTGTGACGTTTCCACAATTTTCTGTTGGAAATACAAAAACCCATGAGAAGGGCTACTTGATTGTATTGTGTATGCTGTTAATTGTAGGAATCGCTTACTCGGCTTGTTTTGAAAGTGCAGTGGATGCCTTGGAGCCAGCCATGTAACTTGTCCGTTTCTGAGTTTGGACATCGGTTCTGGCTACACGGGGTGTGACACTTTTTTTTATACATTATTTAGTTTTGAAAAAAACGAGTTGGCATAAATAAAGGCCAAACAGCCTTTGCTGTCAAAGTACTCACCGGAAGGTGTTTATACCAGTGTGGTTGCAGGGCTATGAACTTCGCCTCCATCTGCACTGATATTTGGTGGGCGTGGTCTGGTTATGAGTAAAGAATCCCATGCATGCCACATCATTTTTCTGATGCAAATCCTGTGTGTATTCGTGCGGAATGATTTAACCGTTTCGGAACCCACCTACGCAGTTTGTGTTTTTTAAACCAGACCCCCCAGTCCAGGATCACAGTAAAACGTGCAGACTCTAAAGATTTCGCCTTGTGTGAAGGCTTTATTCGTGCTCGTCTCGCAACCTCTGGACCCGGTGGAAAGTGTCTCTGGTATCCACAACAGTCTCGACTCTTGGATATTCATGAATTTGGCTAGTTTGAGAATGAGGTCCTGTTTAGGAGAGGTTTCCGTAGATTTTGAAAGTATGTTCAGGTGCGCAGTTAATGTATTGACGGTAGGGCGCTTCAGACGTGCAGCTGTAGTTGACCACGTTTCTCTTTTCACAGAAAACATGTCAAATCTGTGGCTCATCAATCATGAGGACTTCATTACTAAAAATGAACTCGCTGTCTGTCATTTCAGTAAACGCAAATATGAAGTGTTTATTTTCCATGCACTGTCGGTTAGTGGCTATTGGAGGGTTTGCTAGCCATTGTAAATATTTGCTTAAAATTAAAGGGGGGATTTGCACAATGAGACGAATCCCACAACCTTTTATATTTGTCTATGTAATATGATGTATGTTACATGGGGGGAGGGGAGAGAGGGGGTTATGGAGCCGTATGCAACTCCAAATAGGCATTTGTATGTGCTTGTAGTATGACATGCTTACATAGTTTATTTTATCAAAAGTACGGTTGTAGTTTAGTCTCGAGTCCATTCACATTGTCCTTTTTAGGTTTGGTAGGTTATGCTGGGTGTTGTCTTAAATATAGGAGCGGGTGCACAGGCTTGAACCATACCCACTGCACTTTTAACCCATCAGTGTGGTGGTCTTGTTGATCTCTAGCCATGCATTAATAAAGCAAGGCTGCAGCCAGTCCAAAAAGTAGAGCGTAGCAAGAAAGAAGCGTACAAACCATCCCGGTGGCACTGAAACATTTACAAATGAGTGCATGGCTAGGCCAGTAGAAGTTCACTCTATGTAGGAGGCAAAGGGGGGGGGGGAGCAAGCGGCAGACTAAATGCCTGGAGGAGCGCCCGCACTGCTCACAAGTAGCATGGAATATAGTAAGGACATAGGATTGGAAAGGGCGAGTAGAACAAGCAATGATGCTCCACAGTAGACATTGTGCAGCCTCCATTATGAACTATGGACACATGGGGTACGTTGGAATACTCTGAAGCAAGCAACACAGCCATGATGGTCCACAGTAAACGTGGGGAGCGCTCCTCCCCATATTTGACACATTGCAATGTTAATCGGACATGCAGATAATCCAATGAATGATTACACGAGCCCACTCTGCAAATTGGGAGTAATGCAATTAGAACATGGTTTAAAAAAATGATTCTATGCATAGTTTTGTCGACTTATGGACACAAGTAAATGCCATTTAAAAAAAAAACGGTTCTATAGCTATATAAGATGTTTTCTAGAATATGGTGGCTGGGTTTGTTTTAGGGGGTTGTTTGAGAGATTGTGCGATGTTAGTTAAAGCTCTGGAAAATATTCTTGGCACTAAAAATGCTAGTTTAAGAAAAAGGAGGCTGTATAGTTCAAAGCTTAAATTCTAGAACACTTTCCCCAGGGCATATGTATGTACATCTGAATGGGAACAGCCTGTTTGAAAATCCACCAGAGCCCCTGTTGTGGGCGCAATGTTCCCAAAGTGGTGTGTGGGGTGGAAATTTGTATTGCAAAACTGCATTTAAAATTTAAATAAAGAATATCTTTGATTCATGCTAAAAATCCCTAGGTATTAAGACAAAGTGAGCACCAATCGGTAATGCTCACCATCCTGATGCTAGTTCCGCTGCCATCTTCTAGCCTGATTCTAGGCAGAAATATGGCCATTCATGTAGTGTGAATAGACCATATGGCCATTAATGGACAAACCTTTGAACCATGGGATGGGCATATAGCGCTCCAGGTGGGATGTTGTGCAGTGGCAACAAGACAACAAATATGGATTTGTGGGTCTTCTTTACTTGTTGCTAACGCCAAGATCACTTCTTGATCTGGCTGTTAAGACTACACCTACGATTTATAAATCTATGGTTTTTTGCCTGAAAACCTTATTTAGCACTCGGTGCTGGTTGCATCCATACCATTCTGTGATTGATGTATTTACTTTTCTGAGGCTCCAGTTTCATCATTGGAGCAATCTTGAACCTAGGTAGCAGTCGTTGAATGTGAGTTTTAGATTGTAGGTTTACTTCAGAAGCAAACATATTAGACATTGTCGTGAACTGAGCCTTATTATACACATTTGCTAGAAACAAATGTGTCCTTAAGTTCCTTTTTGTCTTCACTCACATTTGAAAAAAACCTTTTAGTTGAAACCTCTTGCCCCCTTCCTCACCATCTTCAAAAGTCTTCCTGTATTTCCTGCATGACAATGTTTCCAATGTTGTTTTTTTTTTTTCCTGGAAAAACTAATTTCTTGGTGTGATTATTTTGCATGAGATGATAAAGGATGTTGGTGGACAATACTCGGTGATCAAACCTGTTTACAAATTCATAGCACATTGAACGATTGCAAATGTCACGAGCAAAAGAAACGTATAAGGAGAGGTGGACGCCAAAAGCCCTGAACCTGGAACAGTAAACTGGTGGGAATGAGCTCCATAAGACCTAGCTGTTGTGCGAGAAGACGTTCCCTTCTCCCCCAATTCGGTCAACCACACCGCTGTGCGCTTTCTGCGTTTACTTCATCCATTTCAAAATGTAAAGTGTAGATTTCACAATAATAACGTATAGGTTCAAGTTAAGATGATCAACGAAAATGATTGCTAGTCTGTTCCAAAGGAAGGGGAGGTCTTCTTGGTCAGACCAAATTAGAAGAAACATGTGATGCCGGTAGTCTTTCTTAGACATCTTTGTACTTGTAGCACACAGGGTGGCCACCCTGGCTTTTTGGTTAACTTGCTGTCTGCTAGCAGCTGGGCCTCTAATGTGCGATGCACGCGGCTCCTCGGGACTATTTTCCGCCTGGTCTGCGCGCCTAGGTTTGAATGTGTGACCGAGACAGAATAGTCTGGTGAGTCAGTCATTTCATGCTTTAATGGCAAAAGACCGCCAGTTGTCTACTTATGCGATTCTTTGTCTCATGGCATTTTGTTGCTATTCTTTGTCTTTTAATTTGAGGGTCCGATTGGAATATTATTTTTAATGTTTAGGCTGCACGTTGACGGCTATAGTGAAACAAATGTACACGTTAGAGGTACAACTGGCACATGTTAACACATCTATGTCGAACAGTGAGTAGCCACATGTTCATTGTTGGCTTTGTCCACTATCTGGAAAATAACAATTTGAACCTGCACAAGCTTTATGAACCTTTCTTTGATGTCCATATATGTGGGCTGCTTTCTGGAGGCTTAATTAGCCTGAACTTGAGCACAAAGATGAAAATGATCAGTTGGCGTTCAGCATGCGCGACTGTATTCGCGTGCTGCTGGAGTAGGCCATAGGCCGCCATACACCCCCAGCGGAGTGATATGAAAAGTATGGGAAGGTGATTTTCTCAATTGCTTGGTAACGGTTTTCAATGTATAATTAATATAAGATTTCCTTTTTTTAGTGTATATATATATATATATATATTTTTTTTTACTACCACATGGTGCTACATTTTCGTTTATCCTTTAATTTCGTTGCAGCTTCTTTAGATAGAGTATCAAAATCATAAAACTTTAATTGCTTACCACGTTGGCCCTCCTGCCCCTTTTCAAAACAGATTTTACCACTGCAACATGACCCCTGACAGCAAGCAACATAATGTGGTGCAAGAAGCCTGAATACCATACGCTGAAATCTATTTATCAATATGTGCTATGCTTGAGTAGGGCAGTAGGTCTTTCTAAGCTAGAATTGCTGCGCTTAACTTAAACATCTTGGGAAAGATCACACAAATATTGCCCTTTGCAAAATATTTGGTTTGAAGTAATTTATACGGCTTATACCAATGTTGAAAAACTCATTTTGCACTGATATCTTAGTGGTAAGTATATTGTATCAATCCGGTTGTCATATTACAATTTCTTACAAACGAGACTTGCCGACAATTTCAACCAAAAAATGAGTCGAATAATGCAACACTGTGCAAATTTGCAACCGCATGTTTTGCAGCAGCCAAAAATGTTTTTGTAATGTTGATCCTGTTCTATTTCACGAAAGCATCCAGCACTGCCATCAATCCACATAGGCAGGCCATGGAGGCTCAAAAGTAACCTCACAGTTGCAAGTATTGTGTAATTCCTTTTGTCCGCCTCCTGTGAACAGGGAAGAAGTACCACGTGTGGAAAACCTGCCAGATCTACGTGGCAGAAGGCCATTACCCACCCCCCCAACCTGCTGGTCCATATGCGCTATGAAGCAAAAGCACAACCTGGCACGAATTTTGCGCGAATCAAGCCCCAAGAGCCCCTCGCTGCTCTTGCATGTGTTTTTGTTTTTGTTACATCAGCTTCTACCATCCTCACACTCTTAATATGAAATACATAAAGGTCACTGCTCACGCATAATAATACAACTGGCAAAGATGGCAATTTATCGCGCATGTGCACCCTTTATCTTCGTTCTTACTTTTTGATGGTATTCAGGTGTTCCTGGCTACCTAATACACAATCGGCAGCAACTTTGCCACAGATTTAAAGGCATCATGATACTACAGTAACCGTGTTCCGGCTTTCTACAAAACTGAGTATTTGACATTTAGTTTTGAGGAGGTATTATTGGCAAAAACTAGGCTGCCTACTGCTAACCAGTAGAAGGCGGGTTTGCTGATGTACCCTCAGCTTTCCCACAGTGAATCCTCACCATTCATTTTCTCCAACTTGGCTCACCAAGTAAATTCTAGCAATATATGGGCACCAAGATCATCCTCCTGTTACAGGTGAGAAAATGAGGCCTAGAAATGCACAGCCACACAATTATTAGGGTCAAGCTCCCACACAACTTCCAAATAAACCTTTGGGAGTAATATTTTCGAAAACCATCCTCATTCATAAATGAATGGCAGTGGTGTATTCATGCCAACTGGTATTGTTAGTATTAATGCCATTGTTTGAAAAGTTGCTTAGAATTACTTGATTTATGGATTTTTATAGAGCACTTGTTCACCCCACTTGGAGCAACTTGACGCTTGGTGAAATTAAAAAGACCCTGGACTGACACTAGAAATTAATAAATAAGATTCTAGCATTTGCAAAGTTATGAACCTTATGGTGAACGACATAGCCAACGGAATCGTAGTGGCCAAGTCCAAACCAATAGAATATATTTTCTCAAATGTCCTTTTCCAGAGCATCCAGCTATGGCCAAGAAATTTGAGCGGTAACTGTGAAAGAACAGAGATGTGTTTTGGCATCCCACACCATTCTTTGCTTCAGTACAGCTTTTAATGGTTTCGGTAATAGATACAGTATCCTTTAAGGGTTAAAGTTTAATCATAGCTGTGGCAAGAATACCCACTGGGAAACACAGAATCGAGCTGTCTGGTGGCGATGGATTATGGGCTGGGTCGTGATTAGCTGGACACTATTGCGCTGCCAGAAGAGGCTACACGGCACAGGTTCCCTACGGAAATGACCTGGTTGCCGCCATGCCGCAGACTCCATGAATTATTACTGAGTCTGTGCCCTACATCATACCTCAGCAACCAAAGTCCCATTCACTGTTCTCCAAAACTCATTCCACACATTGGTTAGTGGCCGGAGGATGAGCCTGTTCAACAATAATTTGTGTGATGGCGCAGGCAGGCATTTGTGGCGACAGGCCCAGCAAACGTAAGAAGTCATACCACAGAGGTTACCTCCGTTCATTTTGCTGGCTGTGCCATTCAGCAAGCGGCATGTTCTCGCGAGAGCCCCACCACCATCCACAGGTCGATGGAACATCATGGGTACACCAGATGCTAACTCCTATGCTTCCATCAGCAGGGCACATGACTTTGCACTTGCACACCACTAACTAAATAGTATCGGTATGCTCAATTGATACATCTATACAATGAAACTCAATGTATCATTGACTGAGGCTATTGCTATAATATATCCTATGTATTGTAAGAGGATTCAATTCAGCACTACAGCTAAGTTAACGCCTAGTCTAGAATACTGAATGAAAACCCTTATTGATATATCTTTAGGTCCAGTTCATGCGTTCTGGATGACTACCCCTGTATAACACCCCTCTCTTGGAATCCCCCTGACCCCACTGAGCCAAGAAGTAGTTCTGTTTTGCAAGTTTAAAAGGTTTATTTGATAAATTAAAATATAGATATCACACTTTATAATAAATTAATAATTGAATATCACACTTAATCTGATATGGTAAATATTAACAACGGAGAATCTGGCACTAGCACACTTCTTTAATCACTAATGAGTTGACATGAAATGGATAAGGTAGCACACTGGTAAATAGGAACACAAGTATAATGTGGTAGAGGATGCTTTATGTAGCTCAGGTGGATGCAATATTCAATGAATGCAATACAGAAAATACTCAATGTGATTTCAACCCAACAATGTAATCACTTTCCTCTGGCAATCCACTCCCCCCCCCTTTATGCAATGCAAGGAAATGGGAGGAAAGCACACAGTTCTCAGAAATGCAATCAATGTAATCAGTTCAATCCAGCAAGCTTAGACAACAGAAAACAGATAGGAGTTTTGAAAACACAGGCAATGCTTGGATATGTGCTGGCAATGAATGAGAAATATGCTAAATTTGCTTTTAATTCCCTTATAGAGGTTCAGGGTGAGTGGTATCTAGTTAATATTAGTCCAGGCTCACACTAGCAATGATGCAGGGATAGTTAGCAGGTTAGACGAATTTCTGGCCAATGGAAAGCAAACAGCAGCAGTTTTTACATGTGAAGAAATTGCAAATCGCGGTAAAATTCGCGGATGCGCCGAGCGCTATTACAAAGGAACCGCAAGGACTATCTCTACCGTTTTGGGGTCCTAGAAAAGCCTGGGATCTCAGCTTCCAAATGAAAGTTATTGCAAGTCTCTAGCCCAAACGGTTGCGGAGATATGAGTAATTTAGTAAAGGTCGTTTTTGGTTTTGTAAATTTTAAACGCACACTTTTTCAAAATGACAAGTGACAAATTTTTGCAGCTAGAATGACAGGTGACAGCTAGGAGGCAGTTCTACTTAGGTTAAATAGATTGAATTAGATGAATTTAAACTAAGAGATGTGTTCTGAGTTTTGCTAAGTACTCACAAGAGATTTTGAACAGGAAAGCGACTTGGTCACGGACTTCAGTCTGGTCAGGTCTTTCCGGGTTCTGCTCACAGCGCCTGGCCTCTGGAACTGCTCACAGGGGTCTGGTCTCTGCTAGGCACCGGTTCTTTGGGTCTCTCTGCTCTGGATAGATTGAAGTCTCTAGTTTGGCTTTCTGGAGTTTGATGGAGGTAAGTATGGATTTTTCCGGCAGAGCTTTCAGCGGCAGATGAAAAATGAATCTCCCTATGTGTCCTGACTCTCTGCTTTTTATCTGTTTCTTGAGAATGGGTGTGTGTGTTGCATCACTATACTTGCCCCTCTCAATCGTCATTGGTCAGCTTTCATTCGTCCCCTTGATTGGGGGAATGAAATGAAGTGTCATCATGATGAGGTCTGTTTATGATACAGAGAACCCACCCCTGTCAACTTTACACACAATCTATATCTGACCTAAAAACATATTTGCACAGGTACACATTTGTTTAAAATTACATATACATGGTGTGGCTGAATTTAGCCATGTCTATGTCCAAATCTGCTCATTCTCGGAGCTTGCATTCAAAGAGTGTACATAATTGACTTTTTAACTGCTTTTTCAATTTCCGACATGGACCCAACTTTACATACATGTGTGCAGGGGGTAGGGACATTAACTGATGAAGTTTCAGATTTTTAACATGCACACATTTAGAGTAATATCCACTTTTCCGCCACAACCCCCCTGAACATACCACCGGTTCCTACCACGTCTTAAACTGTGGGCAGAAAAATCACAAGAATTATGGTATCATTTATAAAATTTTCACATGTCCGCTCTATGAGTTATTCATCTTTTTAAAGTTATGTTCTGGCTCCAAAGGGGTGTGGTTTACCCTCAGCACAAGGTTGAATTTCTGGTTCTTTCCAGTTCTGCCAAGCCAGCTTGCTCTCACAGGCAGTGCTCCTCCCAGCTCCTGCCAAGAGGAAGCTACAATTTACGACTGCGGTAATAAAAACCTTTGCCTGAGTGAAGAGGGCTTTGTTCACTCTCTGGCAGAGCACAGGAAATTCAATTATCAGATAGATGGCATATCCTTAGCCTGGGCAGCAAAAGGAAGGTTGGCCTGGGAACACAGTGGTGACTCAAGTTTCACTGCTGATGGGTAGTTGCTAGGCAAAATCAAGTTCCTTAAGCCAGACTTTCAGCTAACTTTTTGTTGCTTTTAAAATAACTTGTAATTTTACACATGCAGCTAGAATGCTGATTCTAAGTGCAAAACTATGACATTTCAACAGTTACAAAGGCATGTGACACCAAACATAGGTCACTCATTTAATTTAACATTTTCGATTTTGGTGGTTTTAAATCCAGTTGCAGTTAGGCTTAAGCTGCTGACTCCATAGCATTTTTGTTATAAGCATTGTTTTTGGGCTCTTCATTTCCCAGATTTTGTAGGCACACAAAACTCCATTCTGCCAAATGTCTGCTGGTGTTCAGTGAATATTTTGCACATGTTGCAAGGTTTGAAATAGGCATTTTGCTTGCCTTCAGAAAAACACACAGAGTGGTTTTAAAACGCCGGCTTTTGGATAGTGGTGAGTACTGGTACTGCACCCATTTTTGGGATTTAAGAAATGAATTCCCCACACTTCTAGGTTGCATTTGGCAATCAGCATTGCCATTCCCAATGGTTTCAGACTACTGTGCGGGTAGTCCAATGGTGGTTTTAAAGCGCTTTGAAGCTAACCGGCGCTACTGTTTTTCCTTTGGCAACCCATTTCCCTCATGGCAACCCGGCCTTTCATTCTCGCACTGGTGGGTGGCAAGTGAGGCAACCATTTTGGTGGGCGCACAAACTGCGCAGCTTTCCTGGATTTCGGCGCACATGTGGGTTTTCCGCCATCTTGAATTTCCTAAGCCCACAGCACCAAATGTTGTAGCAGGATAGCTTAAACGTGGGTCAGGACACCCAACAGTATTTAAAAACTACAATGACTGGTTGGCATTTCTTGAGATGTTAAAGTTCTGACGACCAAACATTTTGTTTCAAGTGTCCCGTTGTAGTTGTCAAAAAAAAAAAACATGGTTGATAGACAGGAAGGGAACCCTCTTCTTTCATTGACTAGCTCACTCCTAAAATATTTTTACAAGTAAGGGTCTATGAACAGTTGGAGAAGCCTATAAGAAAGTTGCTGCACCTAGTCGTCACCAAGTCCAAATTGAATACGCTTTTAACCGAGTAACTGTCCTGGCTTAATAAGGGTGCCAATCTGCTTGCGATAGGTTGCGCCAATTTGGCCTCATTTTATTCAGTGACCACCCAGCAATGCAGGGCTCAACATGCACTAGTCATTTCTTGGTGATTGATGAGTAGCAAATAGTATTCTGTTTATGTTTAGAATTGAGTTGGCAAGTGACTTTTTATGGCTGGCTTTACCCCTGCAGTATGATATAAGGCACCTGTACTCAAGTGTTTCTAGGCACCGCAAGGGAGGGGAGACCAACCGAAGACGAGACAAACAATCCTACTAGGCCTTGTGACATTGGGACATTGGGATTGTGCAAGTGTAACAGCGAGAACTGCACAGGGAAGGGAGGTGGGGGAGGGGAGTACAGGGGAAGGTAGGGGGAAGTGAGATCAGGGCAGCATGGCTCTGATTAATTGCAGACAGGGCAGCACAGCTCTGGGTAAGTTCAAGGAGGCAGGGGGCTGTAGGGGGTTACAGTTACAGCCCCCTAATGCACAGGTGGTCAGGAGGCAGTGCAAAGAAGACTGGTCATGGAGGAGCCTGGTACCCACTGAGTCTCTGAAGGTACCACGCAACCGGTCCGGTTCAAGTTCGAGAGGGGCAGGGGGGCCGTTCCAGAGGGAGGCACATGCAAAGGAGGGAGATCTACCCACCCCCCCCTCTGTTTGGAGAAGCATCTGACCCTCGGAGGTAGCTGAGCGAAGGGCTCTAGAAGCAGGGTATTTAGGCAGAGGAGTTGGATATAGTGAGGGTCCTGGCCCCAGAAGGCCTTGTGGATGATGCAGAGGGTCTTGAACTTGATCCTTGTGGCCCCTAGGAGCCAGTGAAAAGATTACAGGGCAGGAGAGATGTGGTCCCTGGGCTTGAGTCCAAGGATAAGTCTCGCAGTCCTGTTCTGAATTCGTTTCCGGGAGCGAAGAGTAGAGTTGGGAAGATTGAGAAAGAGGCTGTTGCAGTAGTCCATCCGGGAGACAGTAAGCTTCTAGGGGAAGGTGAGAAAAGGTAAAATGCTTCTGAGGAGGTGCAGCTGGAAGTAGGCCTTCTTGGCAAGGCCTGTGATGTGAGGAGAAAGTGGAGTCGAAGATGACACCAAGGTTTTTTCCCCTCATAGGAAGGCGAGGGAAGAGGGCCGGTAGCAGGGGCCCCAATAAGAAGGATCTCGGTCTTACTGGCATTAAGGCAGTGCTGGTTGGAGGCTCACAAATCCTGAATCGCGGATAGACAATCAGGAATGTGTGAGGAAGGAGAGGAGGCTGAGGGAAGCCTGAAAGAGACCGCAGTGTCATCCACGTAACACTGAACGTTAGACGAAAAGGTGGAGATCAGATAGGCCAGAGGGGCCAGATAGACATTGAAGAGCCAGGGTGAGAGGACAGTGCCATGGGGGATGAGATTGCACGAAAAGATCAAATCTACAATGCTGAATGCATGTTTAGTGTGCTTTTGGCATGGTAAATTAGATTGAAGCCCATAATGCCGAACAGGGGAGCAAGGGTGTTCCCCGCTTACCCAATTCGGTATTATGGGCTGCCAGGGTTGCGGGGTGTCCCACGCATACACTAAAGGCAGTTCGGGGGACAAACAGGCAAAATCCCAAAGGGTTGAATTAAAAAATGAGGGCAAGTGGGCGCCTCAATTTTGTAATTCGGTCTGAACATGTATCCATGCGGATGCCACATATGGGGCGAGAGAGAGAGGACCCAAGTTAGACCTGGGAGGGTCGGTCCAGGAGGAAGGAGGTCCGCCACGCCAAGGCCTGATCTGTGATGCCCAGATTCTCAGCTGTTTGATAAGGGTGGTGTGGTTGACCATATCAAAAGCAGGTGAAGGGAGAATAGACAGAGGGAGAGCTGGAATAAAGATTAGAGAGTATCTTCATGGGTGGCCTCTGGCTGTTTTGAAACCAGACTGATGGTCATTGGAAAGGGGAATAGCTGCACCTGACTGGGTTTCAGATAAATCGTAGCCTGAAACCTAACTTATATTGGATTTACAGTGACACAATAATTGCAATATTTAAACAGTCAAAAGCAGGTTGCAAAAGTTGCACTCGCCAGGGTGTGAAATTTGCACAATCCATTGGCTGGTGAGATTTTCTTCTTGGCAATTAAAAGAAACTGTCTGTATAGAATTGAGATGCTAAGTAACTTTTTTATGGTTGGCTAGTAGCTTGCAATTTGAATGTTTGCCCCTTGCAGCTAGTTATTTGTAAAGATACATTTTACTTTTAAATCACAGACTCTGGGTTAGCATATTGGTGGTTTCACACCCCACTCATATAGACCCACTCCACAATTCCGGGCAATAAACACACTTGAATGAAAACTCATATTTATTTGAAGAAGTTAATGTTGAAGGATATTTGTACCGCGCACAATCACCACCAAAGTGGTCCCCTGGCTCTCTGGCGGATCTGAAACGGAAAGGGGTTTGAGGGTGAGTTAGTGGGAACGAATGGGGTAAGTGCAAGAGAGCAGTGATGCGCTGTTGGCAGCTGCAGTTTGGTTAACACTGTTCGCTGAACTTGGGGGTGCTTTCTTTTTGGTAGCCGTCGTGTGCTGTTGTGCAAAGCTATATGTGGCTTGTTTTGTTGTGGTGTAGTGAAGTTTGTGTGGTTTGTTGTGCTTTAGGGTTGTGGTTGATTGGTTAGAGTTTGAGAGGTGTGTGCAGAGGGGTGACATTGTTAGTGGGTTGTTTATTGGCCTCGCTATCTAGAAGTGATATGTGCTAAATTTCTACATTCTTTCTAGATGTGGCGCGTGAATATGTCTGCATTTTATCTAGATCCGGCACTGTCTATATATGACACACGCCAATATTCACAATTATATTTAAATGTGGCACTGGCCCACCTTCAAAATCCTGTCTAGATGCGAAGCAAGCTAGCATTCACGATTGTGTCTAAATGTGGCATTGATAATATTCCCAATGCTGTCTAGATTTGGCACTGGCCAACATTCGCAATCCTGTCTAGATGTGACGAAGGATAATGTTCACAATTTTATCTAAATGTGGCACTTGCTAACATTTACAATCCTATCTAGATGTGACTCAGGCTAATGTAAATGTGGTACTTGCTAACATTCACAATCCTATCTTGATGCGCCGCAGGCTAATGTTCACAATCCTATCTAGTAAAGCAGGTTAGTGTTAATGTCCTGGTCTGCTATAGTCTAAGGGCAGGTAGCGTGGCAGGGCTTCTGGAGTAGAGGGATTGCTCTACTCCCCACCCAGGCCACACCTACCTTGATGGTTGCTGCTGGTTGCTGGCTGACGTTGACACCTGCAGACACAATCTGGGGCCGCCTCTGTGGGAGCCGCCCTTTGCCTTTGGGCCCTTAGCTGCAGGGGCTGCATCGGCAGAGGGCTGCCCTGGAAGGTCAGTTATGACCAGACTGATGTACCAATCGGGGGACGTGGGCGGGCTGGGGGTCGGAGGGGGAGGGCGGGACTGGGAGAAAGCCAGACCCAAACAAAGGATTACACCCCAGGGACTGCACACTCTACATGCAGGCCAGCACAGAAAAACAGGGTCAGAAGCTACAAAAACGCAAGAGAAGCCCATCACAATAACACAAGTTGGCCAAAAAAACGCTAGAAAAAAACACTCAAACCCCTCCAATAGAGTACATGTAACAGCCCAAAAATGGATTAGAATCCATTACAACTACTCGCTGAGCATCAACCAGCCTCTAAAGCTGCTTCCCATGTGGTTTGCCTGCCAGATCCATCGAGATTGCAGTCTAGAAGGCTGCAATGAAAGTAAAATCCAAGAAAAAGGGGTCTCCACCTTCATGCCAGGTAAGTCACCAGTGCTATATACTCTTAGACAGTTGGTCAGCAAAACAGCATTGTGCCTGCCTGCATGAATCCTACTAGTCCTCATGCACAGGCATTAATTTCCATAATCCATTCTCATTCTCTCTTCCTCTCTCCATACATTAAATTTAGAATGGGACTGGACATTCTAAATATGTATTTTTTTTATTTTTAACAAATGCAAGTTGCTTTGGTTTCTTTTATAATCAGACTATTCATAGACTTAATCAAATGTTTGACTGCATTGCAGTACAGTGGTGTGCAGGGGGCGCACGGGTCCTTATTAATTTGGGACTCTTTACTTCACAATATTATCAGAAAATACAACTGCAAATTATGCTTTTTGTTAGTGTCCTGGCAGACACAAGACTAAGAGCAGCCAGTGCTTTCTAGCACTAAAAGTATGGCATAAATTATACATTGAACTATCAATCTATGAACTGGTTAACTCTGTAAAGCTCACCATTGCTACTTGTAGATGGTTACTGGGTCAGGAATATTTTCAAATGATGCAAGAAATGAATGAGGGCACGGAGTACATAGGATCTGCTTGAGGTGGGCAATTTTACAGATCTGCACAATGGCAAATTCACCTCCCATAACCTGAATTATGTATTAATGATCAATTTGCTTAAAAGGTTACGACTTGTTGCACACTGCTCAACTTTACTGTGCCAGAATCTTTGGCTGTTAATCCAGGGACTTTGGAAAATGTGCAAAAGCTAAAACAATGGGCGGTAATTTAACAGAGGGATGGGGCGAGCAACCGAAAGTTGAAACAGTCTGCATTGGGCATCCTCTAAAAATAGAAGTGAATTAAAAAGCCCACGCACATGAATGTTGCTGATTTCTGTGCATGCCTAACCTGCAAAGTTTCCTAATGAGATTCCAGTTGGGCCCAGATGGAGCCTTCTATCTGTACTCTGGCAGAGCAACTGCTTTATAGTTTCACGTACTGTAAAGCAACCATACCAAGGAATTTAGCAACTTTGTATGTGTTAACAAAGACCAGTGAGAGCAGAAACTACAATTCTTGAATAATAGCACGTGGGGGCGATTAATATCATTTGAAAGGCTTTTGAATAGAAAATGCACAACGTGTGCTTAGTGTAGAAGCCTTGCTCGTTTCCATGTTCAGTCAACGCAGCCTTCTACTGCACATGTCCTTTGTTTCCTTCGAATCTTGGATCTTTTATTTCAAAAATGGCATACACTTGGAAAAAGTAGAAAGTTAACACGCTAATAAGTAGATTCTTGCTTGCCCCAGCAAAGCAAACAATCCAACTAAATTTGTCATTTTAAATGTCTACCCATATTTAGGAAGGCATTTTCTTTTCTGTTCGCTGGACAGTTTATAGATGCATAGTGGCAATAACTAACCAACAGCCTACAACATATAGTATTTATAGTTTATCGGTAGGCTATCCCATGTTACGAATTTAACTTGCATCAGTGCCTCCCATTGTCGTGATGTGCACTGCTCACCACACCGCAACATCTCCAGTGGCTTGCAAACAGGGCAACATAATTTACAGTCCAATGTGGACGTTTCTGCTTATTGAAGTGACTTCTCCTTCCACCCCTGTAAGGGTGGGTGGGGATCAGAAACTGGAGGACAGAGAGTGTTCTTCTACTGGTTCTATTTAGCCAGGAGACTCCAGACATTTGGGTGCAACACCCGAAGGAGGTTTGACGGATTGACCTCTAGCAAGTGTGTGAAAGTGATGGCTGTTTTTTATTGATAACATGATGCAGGTAATTGCATCTCTCAAAGGGTGGCCTACTAACCAGATCTGCTTTGAGCAAACTCCATGGCAAAAGCATAATATGGACCTTTGCCCTGCTGCATCAGAATCTTGATCTGCAGCGCCTGCTATCCAGTGGCACAGAGCACATTTGGAGGTTACAGTTGCCCTCTTGACAGCTACTGTGACGGCCAAGTCCCTTCAGTGCAGGGTCTGCATTTACAAAATGCCTCCATGTCCCCAAACTACATAATTATAAGAAAACACCATCCTGGTGCCAATTATAATATTTAATCATAAGCCATACCAGAGTTTGGGTATGGTGGCTGGCATTTCATATAATTATTAAATCCACTTCTGAATCTGTATCATACATATTTCAACACTGTGAGGCTAGGCGGGCTGTGTTTCTCACCCATAACACTGGCTGTCTCTGATGCACCCAGCAGGACTGTATCAATTGGGGGTTACCCCCTTAAATCCTTTGTGAGGTCAGCACACAGCTGAGGGTGCTCTCCTGGGCTGAAATCAAGTATGGTTTCCTTTTGACAGTTCATACCCCAGCGCGATGCCCATTGGGCCATGCAAGACGAGAAGAATGTTGTTTCCCTTGCCTTGCTTAGCAAATTGGGTATGCAGGCTTGGGTACTGCAGTTCTGAATGTGCTTAAGGGGTGCTCTTAACCTTTCGCTTTAGGTCTTGTAGGGAAGGCTTGTATCATTGTGGTCAAATGCACTTTTCACTTCATTTTTGCCATAGTACTACAGGCCTTGTGGGGGATAAGAGCAAAAAGCAAGTTCTTGAACTGTTGGCACCTTTCATGAGATTTCAGTTTCAAAAAGAAAATGTAGGCCAATGAAGTGATGTTAACCTTTTAGCTGAAGCTGCAATTTTCAGTGTGTCCAGCAAAAAAACTGCATGTCGGCATTCTTCCAGCTGGCTCCATGTGATTTTAATTTAAGCCGACCATGGGTTGCACATGATTGCTTTCGGAGATTCCACAGCTGGCAGATTGGAAGGTGGGGGGGATTAGGGGAGTGCAGTGTGAATACCCCTGCTGCACGAATTTCTGCAAATGGGAAGGGTACATGTGAAGAACTGCTTGGAAGACTGTCGTATATGCAGCATAATGTTTGTCCTGTCCATTTGCTTGCTGCTTGTAGATCTTTCCATTAAATATATAGTATGACGTCTGTATTCCAAATATTGCTAGACCACCTCAGCGTGCAGGTGCAATTTATTATTCCCGTGATTTGCTTTTCTTGCTTGAATGTACAATTCATTTGTTTTTTGAAACCATGCAGGGTCTGTTTCATCTGTAAGGGTGCAGAGATATGACTTGAACACAAGGATAATGTGATGATTGGCAAAGACTTTTTAAGTAAATCAAAGTGGGGTTTGAGAGAAATGTCTTAACTTGTCTCCTATAAGAGGTTTCTCTACCTCAACAAAACTAACTATATTGTTGTTAGAATGTCCAAAATCTTAATCTAACCCTCATACTTTAACTTAATATAACGTAGAAGTTGAATGTCTCTTGGCTGGTCACCTGCAGCCTCCCTTTTTCAATCTCGAATAAAGTTTAAAAAACAGGTATTCCAGAACAACACAGTTCTAACAGGAAAATAAAGGTGCTACAAAAGAAGCTCCAATCTCGTGCAACAGTTGCTTCTCTTCCGTTTTTTCAGTCTCCAAAGTTCCCAAGAATGTTTTTTTTTTTTTTTATTTTTTTTTTTTTTTTTACTTCCAGTCGATTCACAGCCTTGGTTTACTCTCGTGCCAAGGTCTGTCAGCCAGATACACTTGGTTCACTAACCTGCCATGTGTTTCCAATGTTCCAAAAACACTGGGATGAGGAAGAGTGGGGTTGTTACTAACAAGCCTGTTACCTTCCTTTGTTTCTCCTGTGGTTTGGGTTTTTCTAGCCTGCCCAGACCACCCGTTATTTGTACAGTCTTTAGTTGCCATTTGTTATGCTATTTTATTCTTCTCGGTTTACTTGTAATACATTCGGGTACCCGAAAATCCAGTACTTCCCAACCAGTTCTTCTAATTCCGGTTCACCAGAAGGTATGTTGGGTTGGCACTGATGCCATGGGATTCATCAAACTGTCGCATTCTCGGGATCTGACTATTGTACCAAGGTGGAAAGCAGAGATCTCTGGTGTTCTTCTTTGGGACGCTCTCATGTTCCAAAGCAGACTGCAGTCCGAATCTTATACTGGGCGACCAGTGGCGCTCTTCTGCAATTCCTGAAGTTGGCAGCAGCTACACTCAGTGAAGTCCCTGGTTGCACCGGTGAGGCCCTACCGTGCTCCCTGGAGCCTGCACCAGCTCCGTTCAGCTGCCCTTTTGTTGGGGACCAGTGAGATTCTGCTATCTCTCAGCAAGCCGGAGATGGCACCATCTAGAAAAGCCCTCTTGGTGACCGCCTCTCGGGCTCCCACACTGGTCTCCCGCCGACCCCTGTGCTTACAGACTGGCCCTTGAGCTTCTCGCTCTGCAGAGGTCTCGTGCCCGCATTACAACAGTTAGGTTGTCTGCAAGCTTTTGCTCTCATATCGGCTCTCCCATGGGCTACGACACGGCTTCTCCTGCTGTTACTGCCTCTCCACATCCTACGGTTACCCCTTCTCCAGTTTAATCTACAACTACTTCTGCTGCTATCCCTACTACTCTTTTGTACAGGGCTGGCTTGGTATTTGAGGACCCATGGAGGGCTCATTCCGGTTCTTGTGGCTTCCTCCTACATGCATATCGGGCATCTTCATCTCAGTTGTTACAAGATTATTCCCCCTGACACCTTCCCTGCTCTTCCTTGTCACAGTAATGGCGATATGGGTAACCAGTGGCAGTTTATTAGGGAAAGAATTTCGAAGTTGTGAGGCCTTCATGACCATGCTCTATTTCCCTTAGATAAGAAGGGTTTTAAAGATGAAAAAGGGGCTTGATCGTCGAGTTTGTCACAGATCATAAATCCTCATTGTATGTGGCAGTAAATGTTTCATCCCCACAAATAAGAGAATATGATAAATTGCCTTGCCAAGGCTATTCTTTCTTCGTGCAATTTGCCCTAGCAGGAAGTAGCTTTTGAGCAGTTTTTTTCCCCCAGAAGCAACCCTTGATGAGGCAGATGTCTTCTGAACTTAACTGAGACGAGTAGCAGATGTCAGACGCAATCTTTACTTGGAGGGTGCAGGAAAGTGAATAAGATCAGAACAGTTTGAAAAGTAATGTTCCCTGTTCGAAATCACCCTATCTAGGCCTGTTAGGAAGACTAACCACTGGCAGGTTCAGCATAGGATTAGCTTGCGAGGACTAGCTAAGAAGGAACATATAATTGGAAAAAGGATCTGCAGTAAACAGTTGAGGGTAAAGGTTCAATAGCGTTTTGGTGACCCAGTTTTGCAAAGATTTTGTTCCAGTTTTGGCACAAACCAGCTCTTAGAAAATATAGGAAGTAATTACCGGAAGATCTTAGGTTATGGTACTATGCTTTTGTACGCTGCTGGTGCCCTACCGTAGTAGTTTCGTGCGCTGTATCCTTGACCTGAGGTCACCAGACCTTAGTCTACTTGGAAGAATAGCATGAGGAAGATTAGGAGGGAACGTTTGCAGATTCAGGAAGGGCATTAGGCAGGGCTTAATGCTTGTATTAGTATTGATGCATGTTTGTCTATTATATAGACTCTTTTGTAGAGGGGAAGCACAGGAGAATACATGTAGAGCTAATGTACACACTGAGACTGTTTCAGTTTTAAGTATTATGAGATAAAGAACTAATGGTGTTGCCTGCATGAGGTGTTTGAAACTGTGCTTGGGCAACCCAGGAATATTTATAGGAGTTTAAAATACCTGGAGTGTCTATTTAGGGTACTGCCAGCAATTGTTGAATTATTTTGTGGGGGGCCTAATCGGAGGGCATGGGAGGCAAATGCTGCTGGTAACTGAAGGCAAGGGAGTGGGATGGACTAATACTTTAAGTAAAAACTGCTATCCCTGGCTCTAGATGAAACGTAAACTATATTTAATAATAATAATTTTATTTCTGTGTACCACTTAAGTATGGCCACCTCATTGTAAAGAGGATCAGGGAGTGAATGTCGGATTGAAAGCCAACAATGTAGCACCGGTGCGCCAAAGAGCATCACTGAAGGGCCTATGACCACGAAGGCCATTTGTATGGTAGAGCGAAGTGGGTCACCCTAAGACCCTTCCATGTCTGGGTCGCTTTCAGTAAGCAGGTTCCCTGTTGGGATACAGCCCTGAGAACGCTACCCGAGCAGCCTTTGTGCCATACCAGCAAACCTTTCAGTACTCCTGGGTTATTCTCTTAAGCAGCTTCTCTGGGAATAATCAGCATATAAATCCCCACCTCAACACCCCCACCCCCGCATCCCCCTTCCCTGAGATTCAGTTGCCTAGTTAACAGGTGGCAACAGGGAGGACACTGGATAGCTTTTATAAAATGGCTGTTTACTGGGTAACCTGCTGTTTACAACACAACACAGGACAGTCTTCAGACCCAGAATGTGAAGAATGGGCTTGTAACACAAATTAATTGACTGCAAAAAAACGGACCCAAAGCGTTGAGAATCGTAATCTTACGTGGGAAAAGATTACAGTATCTCTTATGATTGTCTATGGAGTTGGTAATTATAGCTGGTGATGAGCAGGGTGGTGTAGGACATATATGTAAAATAAACAGTTACTCACCGTAGTGACTAACCTATTCCTAGTCCATAGTCATCCATACTTGTGCAATATTCCGTCCTTCGGGACTGGACAAGAGCGCTTTTTGATGCCATCCAAAAATATTGATTTTTTTTTTTTTTTTTATACCTGGGGCCTGCATGTGTGGCTTTAGCCCCGCCTTCCTGAGGCCCGTCCAGCACATCACCTTTCAGTCCTTTTCTATCGCCAAGGACTGTAGACCTATTTGCAATATGAGAATTCTCTAGAGGGGAAGGTGGCTGGACGTACAGAGGAAAGGGGACTAGGAGTATGTTCGTCACTAAAGTAACTTTGTTTTACTCCCCCCTTCCCCTTTCCTCGATTACTTGTAGGACATTCACAAGCACTGATGTAGAAACTGGCTGGATGGAAAATTCCCCTACTTAATGAGGTTCTTAACAGCCTGACCGAACGGAGCGTCCGCTCATGAACTGAAGTCGGCGCAATGGTGTTTACAAAACGCTGAGGGAGAGGCGCAAGCGGCTGCCTTAGCAATGGTTTCACGAGAAACTCGTTTGGGGGCGCGGGGGCTTAAAGTCCCTGAACCCTGTGAGCTTCTGAAATGCAGGATGTTATCCAGCAGGAAATGGAGGCTTTTGAGGCCTTTGATCCTTTTTGATTCCCAAACGTGACAAAAAGACGAGGAGGTTGTAAAGTCTTAGTTCTTTCAGGATAGAACTTGAGAGCCCTCCTTACATCAAGGTTGTGAAGGACCCGTTCTGTGTCTGGCGCCGGGTCTGGAAAAAACACTGGTAAGGAATTAGACTGATATAATTTGAAAGTTTTGAAACAATTTTCAGTAGAACGGAAGGGTGTGTACTGAGCACTACCTTGTCCTTATGAAATGCCAGAAAAGGTTCAATTAAGGGAGCCTGCAGTTCCCCCATTCTCCTGACTGAAGTAATGGCAACCAGAAAGGTCACCTCCCTGGTGAGCAGTTGAACTCTGTCGCTGTAGGCTCAAAGGCTTTATGACAAAGCGTGTTGAGCACCACTGAAGACCAACGACATGTTGTTTTACCACTGGATTTGTGAGTGTGAACAAACATGAAGCAGTGTTAAGGTAAGCACTAATAGCGGACAAATCTATTTGACAGGAGTGTACATAAATACTGGTATATGCAAGGGTCTGATATGAAAGACATGACGCAATATATTGAGCCGTGACAAGGAGCAAGCTGTTTTTCTGGGCACCAGTCACCGAAACATAGCCATTTGCTGCTGTACTGAGCTTGTGTGGAGGGTTTCCACGCTGCTTGGATGATGTGCATGTTTTCCATCGTGCTGTGCTAGCGGACCTGACCTCAGGTTCAAGGCTGCCAAGCTGAGGGATTGTGGGGAGGGATGCCACACCTTTTGATCATTCTGGTGCATGAGCTTGGGAATTTTTGGCGACTGTATCAGAGGGTATACTGATAATGTTTTAACTCCAAGAACCAGAACTGGGCTGGCCACCACGGAACTATGAAGATTACAGTGCAGTTGCATGCTCTACTCGGCTTCACCAATACCCGAAAGGATTAAGGGGATAGTTGGAAAGGTGAATGCTGACATCCCAGTGCGTCCTCAACTGAGCCCAGACCTTGCCGCGCAGGCATAAAGCAATGTTCCCGTTGGAGTATGTTGCAAACAAGTCTAGGTCAGAATCCCCCACTCGGAAAAGATCTGGACAGAACTTGAATGTTCAGTTCCCACTTGTGGTTTGCTACAGACTGGCGACTGAAGGAGTCGGCTGCTATATATATTTCCCAGGATGTGTACTGCCTGCAGCCAATTACTGTTCTACATTGCCCACTCCCAAATCTGAATGGCTAGGTGTACTAGAAGCAGAGATTTGATCTCGTTTTCAGACTTGCCAGAGGGAGGGCTAAGATGCAGGCAGCCATTAGCCCTGGGATGCTCTGAAACAACCATGCTGTTCTGTGGGTGGATTTGAGGAAAAGGAATCGTGTATGTATTAAATCTGTCATTCTGTCTTCGGCCAGAAAAGCCCTGGCACTGACTGTGTTCCATCGAAAATCCGCAAGACGGTCATCAGATTTTCTCCAGTTCAGAGTCCCAGCTTGAACAGCAGCTGGAGTAGCAACTGCATGTGGGCCGTCGATGTAAAAGGACTGACTCCCGAGGGCCAGTTGTCCAAACACGGATAGACATGGACTCCTTGGAGACTCATTGCTGAGCTAAGCCAAATAGGAGCACTCGGTATTGAAAATGTTCGCCTCCTAACGAAAATCGAATGTACCTGCAGTGTTGGGGCCATACGGGTATATGCAAAGACGCACCCTGAACGTCTACCACACAGAGCCAATGGTCCCTCCAAAGGGAGGAGAAGATCTGCATGGGCGTTATCATCTTGAATATTTCTTTGGGAATGTGATGATTTAAATTGGACATGTTCAAAATAGTGCGGAGGCCATCCTGGTTGGACTTAGGCAAAGGAATAGAAACCTGTGCCCTCTTCTGCCAGAAGGACCCGGTTCTACTGCCCTCACGGTCAGAAGCTTCTGGACTTCAGGACGGAGAGAAGGGGGCCCTGTCTGCTGTAGAGGAAGACTGGATGAAGGGAGTGCCAAAAGGGGAGGTGAAAGCCGAATGAGCAACAGACCGAACCCACGGGTCTTCCGTGATGGTTGCCCACGCCTCCAGGTGTAAGGAGCTGCGCCCTCCCCGCCCCACAATCATTTGGTAGTGTTATCAGTGGAGTCGGTACTGGAACCAGCGGTGGAGGCCGTGGAGTGGGGGGAAAAAACAGCCAGACTGCTTTCGTCGAGGACCACTTGGGGAACAGTCTGGCTGGCGTGTCATGCGACCCCGAAAGCCCCGGAACCCTGAAAAGGATCTTTTTTTAAAACACTTTTTATTTGCATTTTCATGAATACAACAACTGATAACCAGTGACCAACATTTCCCTCCTCCCTACCCCCATTTTTGCTATTTAGCATAGACCAGTGTGACCTTGAGCTCCTTCTCTGTTCGATGATGGACAGCGGTTCCAATCATCACTTCCCTTTGAGGCATCTCCTTGGTAGGGTTGTGACACCCCCTACACCCTCCAACCCCCACCCCATGTCTGTCCTTCCCAGCTCTCGCCGTTGCAAGTAGTTCAAGGAGGTCTTGGATTGTTAGCATTGGTTAGATCATTCAATAATTGACTCCAGTGTATAGTAACCACTGATTCCCCTCACGCCAGTATCCATCTCCTGCAGTATCGTCAATTTAGCAATCCCCCATCTGCGGATATCCGCTAGCCAGTTGGGTATTGCTGGACCCTGCAGGCGTTTCCATGCAATAGCCACTCCACGTTTTGCCAATAGTAGTAGGAACCTTATAATTTTGTTACGTGTTTTGTGTTACTTCCCCCTCAGGGAGGAGCCCCGTTAAATATTTTTGGGTTGCAGCCAAGTTGTGACCCCATTAGCCTGTTGACCTCTTCATAACCTTTTCCCACTAATCTATAATCCCACAATCCCAGATCATGTGCCAGAATCCAGCTATGCCCACCCTGCATCTGGAATATTTGTAACTGGAGGGACAGCCCTAATAATGGACAGGATGTAGTGGGCTGAGGGATCAAAATGTATGTACACATTGGGTGGTCCTGTCCTCAAAGAATTTCGGGTACTGCACGTGGTTTAGGGCAGTAAGTTATTTAACCTTCCTAGGTGTCCCATGTCAAGGTCCAAGGATCCCTAACATGAGGTGAGAAAACAACCATTAGCAATTAGGTTTTTTATGGTAGCCTTTTTTTATTTCTTGGCTTTTTTCTTTTTTAATATTTATAAAAAGCAGGCATTCAGTTGAAATCCAATGTAAAAATGAAAAAGCACGAAAAAGCATGGAAATACACAGTGAAGCACCAGGAATTTAACATTGCATGATTCAGTCAAAGGCTGTGTTTTTTTTTTTAAACAAAAAGAGGTTTGCAATTTCCAAATTCAACCTTACATAAATCAACATTTACAGTGTGCAGCAACTTCTTGTGTTTTTTAGAAAAAGTTGGTAGGAGGTGTGTACATTGTTATTTCATAGCAAAACATATCCTCCTAGTACCATTACTGTAGAATATTATATTTGAATTCAATTTCTTAGCATATAATACTCTGTTCAAGTGATTAACATTTTGTTCAAGTGATTGGCATTTTCTGTGTTGAGGTAGTTCAGAAATAGTGGTGGCCAGCCTAGGCTGGTCCCAGTCCGAGAGAGACTGGTCCGACGTGTGTTTATAAAGTAAAGAGTTCAATGTGTTTCTTAGATGTGGTCTTACAACAAATTGCCACATGAAACACTGACGTTTCGATTGATAGAGATTCTCAATCTTCTTCTGGGGCCTTATATGTTCAGGTCTCCCTAAGGGAAAGAGAGGAAAGAAAGACCACTTAGAGTGGGATACCAAAGTGTTTCTGTGAAAGTCACATAGTGATGAAAGGAAGTATAGTTAAAAAGGCACTAGGTTACTGCTGTTAAACACACTTACTGAAGGGCTGTGGTTCCTGGCAGTCTAGCAACTGACCTGTCCCCTGGGGCAGTGTGGAACCTCCTGTGTCTCCAGAGGTAGGTGTGGGTGCAATGTTCAATCAGAATCTGCTGGGAATGTCCAGTGCAGATTCAAGTTCTTGATGGCAGCCTTGTATGAATCGGGGTGCCTGGTAAGTAAACCCTGCAGAAGAAGGGAGAGACAAAATGGAGGCCACCAGTTAGGGTGCTGTGGTAGCTAAGGGAAGCCTTTTTCACCCCGCATCTGGGGCATACATCTGCTAGGGCGTTGTTCATTGCCTTCAGTGTGGTCCTTGTGATGTATGTCCTGCATATTATATTAAACTGGATCAGCTGGAATCGGGCGTTCCGCCAGACTTTACTGATAGATTCCCCATACTGCTTCCCATTCCTTATCCGGGATCTGGTGCCCCATGTCACTCTCCCATTTTTCCTTCACCTTCAGTGCTGTCGTGGGTTCCCCTTCCCGTACAGCTTTATAAATGTGTGAGACCCTAGCTGTGCCCCCCCCCCCACGGTTGTTCCAACAGAACCCTCAATAGTGGACTTGTTTCCGGTTCTTCCGGGATCCCCTTCCATAGTTCCGCTACTCTCCGACTATTGCCCCATATGCCAAAAACATGCTCTTCGGGAGATAAAATTTTGCTGACCATTCCACAAAGGTTAATAGCTTGCCCCCTTCAAAAAGGTCCCCTACCTTCTCACATCCATCCCTTCTCTTGAAGTCTGTGTTCCCGCCCTCCCTATTGCCATTTGCAGTTTTCGATCCATCCCCCAGGGCAGATGTCCATCATAGAGCCCTCCGGCCTTGTCTTCCAACATATTTCTTCCACGTGTCCCTGTCCGCCTCAATCACAATTGACAGGCCCTTATTCTCCAATGGGTTCCACAACAGTTCACTTCCCTTCCTATGTGGCGGCAGTTTTCCCGTTAGATACTTCGAGGTACCCCTCACTGGCAGTCCCCAATCCAGCACCGCCTGTAGTTGCGATGCTATTAATTATTTTTCATAGTCCGGCAGGCCTAACCCGCCTTCTGTTCTAGGTCTACGCAGCGTAGATGGGGACACCCTCCGTCTCCCCGTGTTCCATAGTAGTCCCCCCCCCCCCCCCCCAACTCTACCATCCAGCATTTTAAAGACTATCATTTTCACCACATATGGTATATTGGTAAAGTAATATAGTATTCTTGGCAGGATCACCATTTTACATAACGCCACTCTGCCCACTGCCCATTAGGGATAGGGGAAGATTTTTCCAAAACTCTCCTATTCTTGAGAGTGCCCTGCCAGTGCTGTATGTAAAGGTGTTCTCCATGTCATGAAAGATCTGTATACCGATATATTTGAATGACTCAGTCTCCCATTTTATCCCTACCGTTGGGAGATCTTGTATGGTGGATTTCGGAAGCCCTACCAGGGGAACAGGACTGATTTCCCCTAATTGATGCAGAAGCCAGACATATGTTGAAAGCTCTTTAGAATCTCCAGTAATGCCGGTAAGATCTTCTGCGGGTTAGAGACATATAGTAGGTCATCCGCATATAATGACAATATGTGTTGCACCCCCCCTGATTCCTATCCCTGCCTCCGCCATCTCCTGTCGTAAAAACTGTGCTAAGGGTTTCAGAGCTTCAAGGCGAGGGCAAAAAGTATCGGAGATGCCGTTCAACCCTGCTGAGTCCTCCTACCTAGTTCCCACTTGCCAGATAACCAATCATTCCTCCTTACCATATCGGCTTGTTGTACAATAGGGCCAGCCATCTACACATATTTTCCCCAAACTCAAATCTCCTCAACACTCGAAATTACCATCTCCCCTCTGCTTTCATGGCGTCAAAGGAAGCTATCGCTAAAGGCTGTTCGTGGTTTTGACCTGGTGCATAATGTGGTGAAGACGGGTCAGGTTAGCAGTCGTATTTCTAACCCCAACTAACCCACATTGATCCGAGTGGACCATTTTAGGAGCCACTCTCGTTAATCTGACTGCCAGAATCTTACCCATCTACGTTTAATAAAGATATAGGGCGGTATGACATGAATTCTAGTGGGTCCTTCCCTTCTTTCAAAATTACCGTTCTCATTGCCTCCCTCATGGACTCCGTGAGGATCCCCTTTTCAAATGCATCATCGTATACCTTTTTGAGTTGTGGGGCTAGGAGGTCTATACATTCCGAGTAGAATTCAATGGGGAAACCATCACTGCCAGGGGATGTGCCCTTCCTCATGTGTACTGCCCATTTAATATCGGTCTCCTCAATTGGGGCAATCTAGTTCTTCATTCCGCCCCCACCCCCCCAATTTTGACAATTGGACCATCTCCATCAAGTCTTCCACATCCATATTCACATAGCCATTTTCGCTGGTATACAAGGCCTCATAGAACTCCCTAAATGCCCCTGTTAATTCGTGCCCCCCCGATCCATTTCTGATTTGGGTTATTCCCCCTTGCTGGTCCCTCCCTGCTAATCAGCCAGGCCAGGAATTTCCCTGCCTTATCCCCCTCTCCGTGTAGTCGGGTGTCCCGTTTACTAATTGCAAAGTGTGTCAGATCCGTTAGTGTCTTTTCGTGAAGCTTCAGGCAAGATGTCAATCTGTCTCCTACCAGAGTGCCTTCCCATGCCTCCTCATCTAGATCTGCCACTTGCTCTTCCAATTGGCGCAATGTGTCCTGTAACCTTTTGCTCAGCCCCCTTATGTTTGCTTTAAACGCCTCCCATAGCATTCCCATTGTGTCTACCGACCCCTCATTTAGTTCAAAGTAAGTTTTGATCCCTTTGCGTAGCTCGCTGGTGATCTTGAGTGGAAATCAGACTTTTGGGCATCAGAAGATCTTGCGGCTGACTGCGATTTGGCTGTTATGGTGCTAGCACAATTCCTCACCTTTGGAACTGTGGGAAAGTTCTTTACCCTCAAAGGGATTATTTAGGACTCTCCTGCACCTCCTTTGAGAACTTGGTTGCACGAAGCCACGTCTGGTGTGTGATATCAATGCCAGTTATAAGGCATTGTGCAGAAGTATTGATATGATACGCAGCGGCGTGAAGATCGGACAGCTCTTTCCATATTTTAGATTCGCTACAGCAAGAACCGCCTCTATTTGCCTGACACAACTGAAGCACCACACTTTCTTTCCTACCCTTTCTATAACTTTATCCTCCTTAGACAACACCTGGGAGGCAGGACTAAGGCTTGCACTGGAGGGTTGTCGCAGAGACCACGGTGGAAGAGGGAAGCCGGCATGTCTTCTCAGATGCCCGTAGTTTGTAATGAGCTTGAAATCTGTTTGATTTTGTGCTGGACTGTATCCCACACCTTGCAGGCTTCTGCCAAAATGTCTCTTTGAAGGAAAAGGCCAGTTGGCTCTTATGACTTTAATGTAAGGGATCTATGAGAGAACCCCTGCTTGCAGTGCTGGGGATTAGGTGTTGAAATGTCCAAAAAAGCCGTCGGATCCAGCACCCTATTGTGAAATGCCCTGATGGAATAAGGTGGATTCTCACTGTCCTCGTGGATATCCAGGATATCCCTTTTGGCAGGAACGTCAATAGGCGTTTGGGAGCGTGGCAAAGTGAGTGCGGGCTCTTTTGGCTCCGCAGGTTGATCCATCGGGTGTGGGAGAGGTGGTGGGGGTGTGTGGGCGTGGAGGAGGCATTTCTACTGGCTTGGAAGGGGGCAGCGGAGGCAGCATCTGCTTTGGTTCAGAAGGCTCTGGTGGTCTGGGAAAAATGTCCCTTGATAGGTCCTAAAGTATACCGTCTCAGCTGTGAAGAAGTGAGTGATGATCAAGCGGACTGTGCCTCCATGAGTCTGTTGAGACTGATTGCCAAGAGGGGTCCCTACATCCATGGGTCCACGTGGTGCAGAGGAGCTCATGTCGGAGGACGCGTTGGTGGAAGGGTATTCTTGTATTACATTCCAAAGGTGGATTGAATGGATTTTTACCCACGGATGCGGACGCCAATGATTTGGGCCTGGCATCAAGACCAGACACCCTTGAGGGTTCTGACAAAATGGCCTGACAAAATGGCTGACACAGTCGACGCAGGTTGAGGCACCATTTTGAGATCCTTTATGGTGGCATGCGTCACAGGTCTGTCAGACGCCATCATAGATTTGGCTATTTTAGTAGCCCTGAGTTCATCTTCAGCCCTCTTTGAGGGATTTTCTGCAGAGCCAGTAATGAAAGACTTTGGCTGTTTGTCCGACTCATGCACCAGCTTGGACGGTAGTATGTTTAGCCCCTGTGAGGGGGAACCTCACAACTTTATCCTGTCTTATTAGCCACTGAATGGAGATTGTCGGCCTTGCTGGTGCTTCTTTTAGCCCCTTTCAGGGGAACCTCTGGAGCGACCCTAGTACCCTTAGCCCTGCAGTGGAAGAACCTCTGGACAGATCCTGGTACCTTTAGCCCCCAGCAGGGGGATCTTCGGGACAGACCCTGGTACCTTTAGCCCTCAGTGGGTGAACCTTGGAATAGATGCCATTACTTTTAGCTGTCGGCAGGGGATCCTTGGGGAAACACCCCAGTACTTTTAGTCCCTAGAAGAAGTACCTCAGGCGAACCCTGGTGACGCTAGAGCCAGAACAAATCCTCCCAGAACTGAATGACCCCGGGAAGGAGACACTCGGCCGGTGTGCCCTGAATGAAGTGTACTTACCGGATTACTTCTTTCTTTCATCAGTGAACTTCCCACCCAACAAGTCTTCTTTCAAGTGCGTGGGCTGAGAGGGAATCGCATTAGAAGCGTGTATCCCAACTATGGTCTGGGACGGGCTACTCTAGGCAAAGGATGTGAGGGTCCGCTGCCATGTACTGACACCCGCAGGAAGTACAATGCGCTGGGCGGGGCTCAGGAAGGCAAGGATTAAATCCAAACGCACTGGCCTTTACGCTATGGCATAGGCGGAGTAAAAGAATGACGCGGGTAGGAAGACAAATTTGAAGGACCAAGCAGGGAAAAAGCCCTGCGATGCGAAGTGTCGATTCCTGACCGCGCTGAGAAAAGGACTGAAGGGCAATGTGCTGGGCTCAGAAAGGCAGGGCTAAAGCCACACACAGTGGCACTGTGTAAAAAAATAAAAGACAATATTTCTTTGATGCTCTCAAAAAAATGCTCCGGTCCCATCCTGAAGGATGGAATATCCCAAAAGTATGGAGTAAAGTGGACGGGATGTAGGAGTAAACAGATTTGCTTAGCTGACTAGTCCTAGGACTGATTATTTTGGTGGGACTGTGAGGATGGCGAGAATCCATCTCTTCCTTTACTTTTTCAGTGTTGTGCTTCTTTTTATAATTATTCTTTTTATAACACACTTAATACCAGAGCTTGGTTTCTAAGCGCGGGATCAGAATTCAAACCTGTATTGCACTGCGTTGTCTTGCACGTTGCTCCTTAGCTATCCCCCTTCACCATTTTAGGTTTTATTTTTGTATTTTCTTTTTTATCAGAATTTTCTTGGAAAATATATTGCATCATTCCTAGGTACTTGTATGATTTTAATGTGTTTTCTATTTTGTAACAAGCTTTTTGCTATAGTGGTTGACTATCTTGCCACGTTCTACTCCTGTCCAAACCACATACTGCTTTTCTTTTCCAAGATGGGATGGGTAAGTGAATTAAAACCAAATAAATTTAGGTTGGCAAAATTGTAATCGGGCGTGTACTGCACAGTAATAATTTATTGAAAATAATTGACATTCTGACAGAAATTAATTACATAGTAAATGGTTGTGAACCGAGAGTACAGCATGTGATGGACGGGAAGTCAAACGGAACATCGTCTTGACGGAGATCCTGGGGGGTGGGGGTGGGGTTGGGGTCAGACATAAGTTTGCTATACATAGAAAGGTGTATTGCCTAAATATATTTGCGGCCATATACAACATTACAATGTGTTTTTTTTTTTTTTTTTTTTTTTTTTTTTTTTTTGGTGCTGCTTTGAGCGCAGTATGCAAATTGTGTTTTCTGAATTCCTAAGTCACTCCCTTATACTTTTTGTTTTATTATTTTTAAGACTTTGGAGCTTTAAAAACTTGAATAACTACACTCTCACCTACTTAAAATAAAATGCAAGATCTCCATTCTGATTTTTGTACTGCCCAAATGGCTAGTGTCATTTTGCAATTTTGATTAATAATTATGCAGAGGACATTTAAAGATCCAGTGGTTTGAAAAAGAAATCCGCCCTCTCTCGCTCCCTCCCCCGATTGCATTGGAGTTTATGAAATTCCATATTTAAGCCCAAATGAGCATCTTTCCCAGAATGAGTTTGTTTCATCACGTTGGTTGTATGGGAAAGGTGAGTGTAGAAATAGTAACAGTTCTGTTTTAACAACTTTATTTATATTTGCCCACAGGTTATGCACATACATTAGCAATTTACGATTGTACAGACATATTACATGTATAATTCAGTTGCTTTCCGTGTCTAGCTGTTCTGATTCATTTAGTTCAGCCAAATATTGCTTGTATCGTGCCCATATGTTTATGGGTCTGCTTCATGGGGTGACCGAGTCAATATACAGTTCTTCAGTGTCATTAATCCAGACCATGTCCCTGTTCCAGTCGTCTATTGTGGGGGGTTGTGCACTCTTCCACCTCATCAGTATGACCCTCTTGGCTATGAGTAAACCCAGGTTCAACAATTTACGCCACGTCGCATGTTGGGGGCTGAAGGGAAAATGAATCCAAGTACGAGGTGTCCATATCACTGGTTGATCTGCCATTTTGTTAAGTGCTTCGCATACCTTTTCCCAATAGTGTCTCAATTTAGTGCAGGCCCATAGCATATGATATATATTCGCATCTTCGGATTTATATCTTGGACAGGCACTTTTTGTGGTAGCATATATTTGCTTAAGTTTTAATGGAGTATAGTGTGTTCTGTGCACTATTTTATAATGTATCAGTTTAAACCTTAAGTTGCATGATATCCCTTTAGTTAGTCCGCAGATCTGGGCCCATTCTTGATCGTCTATCCGTTGGCCCAGATCTTTTTCCCATCTCCCTTTAGCTGTGTGGGCTACTGCTGGGCGTGTTTGTATCATAGTTTTGTATAGTGTAGATGCAGTTACCTTCTGGGTTCCTCCTGTGATTATATAGCCTAATGGCATGTTTATTTCTGGCTCTTCTGGAAATGTCGGGTGGATTTGCTGTGTGAAGGTTGCTGTTTATGTGTGTACGTATTGCCCAGCGTATCTTTAATATCCTCCCATGATTTAAAGTGTTGATCCATATACAGCTGCCCCCATTGTGTGATACCTTTGCTGCTCCAATCTCTAGCTATTTCACTTTCGTTATTGAGTGGCGTCTGTGGATCTCCCCATATAGGCATACTCGGGTGATATAGTTTGTTGACGCCAAATATGTCAGCAATTCTGGACCATGCCGTGATTGTGACTCTAGAGGGGTTGATCGTATTGTAGTGCTTCGGGGTGGGTCTAGTCATCTTCTGCAGCGCCTCTACTGCCTCCCTCTCCTGAGGCGACCCAGTTATGTCCGTTGGGTTAAGAAAACATGTAGCCCATTTGGCTGCCTGCTGTGCCTGTGCAGCCAAATAATAGAGTTCCATGTCTGGCGCCATCAATCCTCCCCTTGGGTATGTGTCTGTCAAGACTCTCCAGCTCAATCTGGGGTGTCCGCCCCAGACAAATGCTATACAGGCGCTATTTATTTTGGTGAACAGAGCACGACCTGGCCACACTGGGATTGTGGTAAAGAGATAGAGAAGTTTCGGTAGTATTACCATTTTGATTAAGGCTATCCGTCCTGCCATTGATATTGGGAGCACGGCCCATCGTTTCATTTTTGCATATAGTGTTTCGCCTAGTGTCGTGTAGTTCAGTGCTCGGGATAGTTGGGCTGTTCTGGCTATGTGGGCCCCTAGATAATATGTGTATCGGACTCCATATGAGTCCATGCAGGTTCCGGGGCTGTGTTGTGGCGTCTGTGAGCGAAAATATTTCTGACTTGTGGGGGTTGAGGTGCAGTCCTGAGTATTCGCCGAACTTCCTGAGCTGTGCTAGGATCTTGCCTAGCGTCCTGTCTGGGTTTTTTAAATATAAAAGTATGTCGTCTGCATATAGCGTTATGATTTGTAGTTTTCCTTCGAGGTATACCTCAAACGAGCTGTATCGTGATCTAAGGATGTCTGCTAGTGGTTCTATCACCAGGGCAAAAAGCAGGGGGGAGAGCGGGCATCCTTGTCTGGTACCTCCCAACAGTTCTAATAAGTCTGTGAGGGTTCCATTCACTCTGATCCTTGCATATGGTCGTGTGTATAGCACCTGAATCCACTTTATGAAGTTTGGGCCAAATCCATAGTTGCGCAGCACTCCAAAGAGGAAGGGCCATGAGACTGTGTCGAATGCTTTCTTCATATCTAGGGATACCGCGACCCCCTGAGTGGTGGCCGGTATAGACGAAATTATCTGATGGCACCGTCTGATGTTAGAGGCTGTAGATCTACCTGTAATAAAACCTGCCTGGTCTTCGTGTATCATATATGGCATGTATGGTGTAAGTCTTGCCGCTAGCACTTTGGCCAGGATCTTGGCATCTGTATTTATTAGTGATAATGGGCGATATGATCCACATTCTTCCGGAGGCTTGCCGGGTTTAAGTAAGAGTGTGATTATTGCTTCCCTGGTGGTTTCGGGGAGTTCTCCCAATTTCAGAGCCTCCTCCCAGACAGCATGTAATCTGGGAGTCAGGATTGGGCTAAACTCTTTATAGAATTCAGCTCCCAGCCCGTCTGCACCCAGTGCCTTTCCGTTGGGAAGAGCTTTTATTGCCATGTTTATTTCGGCCTCAGTGATGGGTGCCTCTAATAGTTCCCTTGTCGGTTCTGCGATGAGTGTTGTCGGCATTTTGGATAGGTATTGTTCTATCTCGCTGTCTGTGACTGTGCCCTGGGGAGAATATAGTTCTTTATTGAACTTGTAAAATGTGTCTTTTACTTCATTCTGGTCTGTTGATACTGTGCCATTGTTTCTTTGTATACAGGGTATATTAGTGGGGCCCCTTTCACCCCGCACCGCTCTGGCTAGTAGCCTCCCAGGGCGCTCCCCTTCACCGTATCTACGTGCTGCTATGGGCCTGTCAAAATATCTTATCTCTTGGTCTGCTGCTTCTCGGTACTCCTCTAGTTTGGTCTTAATTTCAGAGCCCAATTGTGGGGTCGGGGCAATGATATACTGGGTCTGTAGTGATGACAATTGCGCCTTGAGTCTTTCCAGTCTAGCCCTAATATCTTTAAGGATTCCCCCTTCAATGGATATTGAGTGGCCTCTTACGCAGACTTTGAATGCTTGCCAAAGTGTAGCCTGGGTTGTGACCGAATGTTCATTGATCTCGAAGTATTCTTGAACCTATTGCTCCATTCAATTTTTATATACAATGTCGCTTAGGGCTGCTGGCTTAAATCTCCATGGCGGCCTTGGGCTGGTTTTGTCTGGGATTTTCAGTGTTAGTTGTATCAAGGAGTGATCGGAGTAGGTTCTGGGAAATATGTGGGCTTTCGTTACCCAGGCCATGCTATCATTGTCTATTGGCCAATTCTCGAGTGCATATATTGACCTGGGGGGTAGTAGGTGTATTCTTTGCTACCCGGGTTCAATGTTCTCCAGACATCCTTTAATTGTAAATCTGTCATTTGTGTGAGTATTGTCTGTGCTGCTTTGGCTGATGCTTTGGTTGATGTTCTGGCCTGCATCGATGTACGATCTAGCTGTACATCCAGTATCGTGTTGAAATCCCCACCGCATAGCACCCGGGCTGTAGGGTATCGCTAGTTTTTCAAACACTGTGGAGTAGAACCCTGGCTGGTCAGTATTCAGGCCAAATATATTTTAAAAAACTATTTCTATATCATATAGCCTGCCGTGTACTAGAACATATCTCCCATCAGGATCACATTCGGTCCCCTCATAGACAAACGGTAGTGTTTTGTGTATCAATATCGCCACCCCCCCCTTGCCCTTGTGGAGTAAGTCGTGAAGTATTGATGAGTGCCCCAATTTGCTATCAATATTTCCCCGTGCTGTGGGCCTATGTGTGTCTCCTGTAAGAAAATTATCTTGGCTTTTTGTCTGTTGAGGTAGGCCATTATCTTCCTCGTCTTGCTCTTGGAGCCCAAACCCCTAACATTCCAACTCAGTACATTAATGGTTTCAGCATTAGGCCTATCCATTGTCTGAGGTATATGCTATGTCGTGTGTCTCGGTATGTCTGTGTTTTTTGCTCAGTAGATTCAGTGCTTAGAACCTGTGTGCTTTTTTGCTTTGCAACCTTGTTTTTAAAACAAAACTTCTGAGAGCAACTCCTTAACATTCCCAAGATAGACCCTCCCCCCCCTCCCTCACAGTTCCCTTAACTTCAACTGTGTCAGCCCATTTCCATCCCTCCCTTCCCCACAACATTTCGAGCACCTGCTACAGGGGGGGCTGCGGCGTTTCCAGTGCCCGAGCCAACTTTAATAAGTATTTTGTCCGGTTCACTCCTGTTACTCTCACACATTCCAAAGCTTTTGGGATGATAATTCCGTTGTTGTTTTAATCATGTATGTTTCTTTTCATTTCTAGCATCCCAGACATGAACTTCCCGGAGGGAAGTTTCTGACAATGTTGTTCCTTCGCTTTTCGAGATCATGGTAACTGTGTTCAGATTACAGATTGTCCACATCGTCAACACTTTAGTTCTGTCCATTATTAGGGGGAATATGCGTTTCGATAAATATTGCCGCCTCCTCAGGAAACGTGAAAAAATATGGCTTATTCTGATGTTGAATTTTGAGCCTGGCGGGGTAGAGCATTGCATATTGTACCTGTCTTTCACGCAGCATTTTTTTAACTCCTGTAAAGTGTTTCCTTTCCTGTTGGACCGCCAGGGTGAAGTCTGGAAAGATGCGGATGATATTTGCCTCCCACTTTAGCTCCTGTTTCTCTAGCGGTTTTTAGAACCAGATCCCTCTCTCTGTAGTTCATCATGCGTGCTATAATGGGCCTGGGATATGCTCCGGGTTTTGGCTTTGGGGCTAATGATCTGTGCGCCCTTTCCACTATGAACGTCGGTGACCATCCCGGATCCCCCAATAGTGTGCGCAAAAGGTCCTCCATCGCTTTCTCCATTGGACCCTTTATTGCCCCTTCCGGAACACCAATTATGCAGATATTGTTTCTCCTGGACCTCGCCTCCAAATCTTCGCACTTGCTTTTCACTGTGCCTAGTTCGATGGCCATTGTGGATACCGTGTTCTTCAAGGACTCCAGAGCGTCCTCAGAGCCAGATATCCTGGATTCCGCCTCAGTCATGCGAGTGGTTGTCTTGTCTAGTTGTGTTTTTATATTGGCGACTGTTGCCGTGATGCCATCCAGCTTGTCTGTGAGGGCCGCGAATCCCTGCTGCATCGCCTGGAAAACTGCCTTTGGATCCATCATGGCTGCCGGGGGGGTTCTGACTCTCATGCACAGGCGTTACCTCGTCTCCGTAGACTTCCGCTTCTCTCTGCATCGTGGTCGTGTATTTATCGATGGTCCCTCTGCTTTTCTTTAGTCCAAAATTTTTGGGCATCGTCTCTAGTCTGGGGGCTCTCTCAGACGCATGTGGTATAGGCCTGTACCCCCCCCTGTAATGTGTCTGTGGATTCCTTTCCTGGTATGATATTACGTGACACTGTTGGGGGCTGATCCGTCTTGCCGGATTAATGACTCCGAGTTCTTATCGTCCGCGATATGAGTATCACGGCGGAGGGAAGGTGAGCTATTTGGCCCCGGGACCGCCCTCCCTCATCGCGGAGTTTGTGCAGGCGCCCCCTTATTCACTCTGGGGGTCGCAGCGCTGTCCACAGGGTGTGCAACGGGCAATGATATGCAGAGGAAGCGGGGTGAGCTTACCTCTTCAGCCGCGGGCCGACCCGGGCGCGGGCCGTCACTTGTTCATGTTGCCGGCGCAATGAAGGCCGATGGGATCAGTGGGCGCTCCTCGATGGCCGGGGCGCCCGCACCTCTCGTCCGCCGGATAGCTGGTGAAGCGAGCGGTCCACTGCCGCCACGCCCGCCGCCCCAGGGCAGGGCTCCTCCCTTCTATCGTCGGCCGTCAAGTCTCAGGCCGATTCGTGGGACCGCCGGGCTTTTATCTCTGGAACCGCCGCTTCGATCAAACCCAAATGTCGTGTGGGTGGTCGGGTTGTATTATCTTCTCTTCTCCAAAATCGCGTGAAACCGGGTCAGGCAAGCTGTCTTTTTTTTTTTTTTTTTGGCTCGCGGCCCTGAGTTCCGCCTGAGCTCACACGAGAGCCGCCATTTTCTCGCGTGCACAACAGCGCCCCCCAACAGTTCTGTTTTTAAAGATGGCCCTTCTCATCGATCGGTCAACTTCTTTGTGAATCGGGTGTCTTTTTCAGATTTTATTTTCTTCTCGAAATGACCGACATTCCTGGGGACAAAGCTGCGTGAGGTGTGGCCCTGGTCAGGAAGGTGGTGAGTGGGCAACAGTCTAGTCTGACGATTCTTTACAAATTCATGGGTGCTTCGCTTAAGGATCTACTTCTTAAAACAAAAGGAGTGTAAGATTTTTCTTCCTTGAAATGAGTTTCTGTCCCTGATTGACACAGACAATATAATCGGCAGGTTTTGCAGTGCTGTTGATCCACTGTTATTTTATTTATATGAAAAGGTTGGACTGGCATGAGAAAATCCAGCATGGAGAACCTTTTAATATGGTGTCCAAAGGGGATTTGGTATGGAGCTACAAATTCTATGTATTGTTCTGTCAAAATATGTTCATAAATACAGAGGTTCTGGTTTCCGTTGCGTTAATGTGCCTTATGTCCTCTTTTGACAATATATTGAGCACCAGGCTATGGGCGTCCTCCTTTACATCTGCCAGATATTGATGGACCCCACTTGAGCACCTCAGCGCTGGTTGGGATATGGAGCAGATGTTCAATTTGCTACAAAAAGAGGGGTATCACCTCTTGTTCAGTTTCTATATGAACTTCTGCAGGTTCTGCTCGACCGTACCACTAATATACCCTGGGTGTTGGGAAGTGGCTTCCTCTTCCTTTTGTATGCAGATTATGTTTTTCTAATAGAAGACACCACAGGCCTTAAGTAACAGATGTTGCGTAATATATGAAAGATGAGATGAACCTGCTTTGATACGTGTTAATGAGTAGAAAAACAATGGAAAGGGTTGTTATACATAATCAATCTCTCCCATATTTGCAATCGTTCACTTATTTGATTTACACATTAATTTAATGTACACGATCCAAGTGGGTTTACAAGCTACCTGCTTGGCCCAGATTTCTGTGCCAATTACTAAATTGATCCAGGATAATCAATATTGAAGATTTATCATTCCAAAGCAATAGCTAGTGTAGTTTATGCTGCTGGGGTGTTGGGTATATGTAATGTTTTTCAAGCAGTATATTCACTTTATTTCAATATGTAACATCCATTTAAAGCTTGGGACCCTTTCTGTAAGTCTTTGTCTGCATACTTGCACTTTGGATTGGGTTATGGACTAAACATTGTTCCCGGTGACTAGAGAATTACTCACTGATTTACAGTGTGATGAGGTTTTATCTCAGCGGCTGATGTGGCTGAAGACCATAAAGTTGTTGTTATACCTTGGTTATTATGTAGCTTGGTCTAGACCTTAGAATAGAGACCTTAGAATCTGAATATAGTAGATGGTTTTAAGATGCATTCTGCTGGAACAAATGGTATCTCCCTCTACTAAGACATTAGTGACAGCCTTTTTACCTTTTGCACCTATGTGGGGCCCGGCGTCTGACTTGTGAAGGTTACAAATCTTACATCTTTGTCACTTTCTGCCCAGATGAACACTGTGCTGCCTCTCAACTATTACTGGAACCTGGAGAAAAGCAGAACTAAGTTAGATCCTACCCTCCTACCTCCTTTGAATGTACACTCAACTGTTGCTCTTAATCACTCTACTCACTTCATTTAGATCTATTGCCCTCCTGGCCCCACTGCACCATTCTCCAATGAACTCTTGCATCTGTATTCTCTCACCCCCACCCCCGCATCCTCTTAGGGGACTTTCACCTTCCTTTGCCTAACTCCACAAAAATCAGACCTTCATATTTTCTCAATGAACACACCATCCACTCTATTCATAACCTACCCACTCACTCTGCGGGCAACTCTTAATATGTTCATCTCCAACTCTCTTCCAGCGACTAACACTACTGTCATGCTCGTACTCTCATGAGGACCTGCAGCGTATACCTTTTCTGCCCTCTCGTCTTCTCTTGCTATTGCTAAAAAAAGAGTTCAACCTTTCTCTCATGTCAACACACTCAAACCATCCTTTCTGTCTCCAAGGCACCCTAAACTCACTCCTTACTCCTACTAAATTCACAATGGTTAACTACTCTTTCAGCTAGTAACCTTGTTGAATACCTTGCTTCTAAAATCGGGGAATCTCTCCTCACCCTCCTTTACCATTGTTCACTGCCCAAATTGCACACTTCATATCATCACTGAGGAAGTCCTTGCACTGCTGATGTATGCGAATGCCTCCTTTGCCCCATTGGATCCTCTTCCGCTTGTCAAACGTATTGCCCCTTTTGTGGCCTTCCACCTCGCTAGTCTCTCCAACCTGTCCTTAGACAACCCCCTGAAAGCTGGTTTTCGCTCCTGCCACTCCACTGAATTGCTCTGATGTCACCAACCTTAATGCCTCTGCTAAACATTTCGACCGATCTATCCTAGTCCTCCCTGGGTTATCTGCTGCCTTTGATACCTTGGATCACTCTTGGCCATCAAAGAAGCTTACGAGGGAAAGCACAAGCCATTGCCAGCCAACATGCACGCCCACGCTGTCAGAGTTAAGGCAACGGCCATCGCTTTCCAGCCGCATGTCCCCTGGCAAGTCACAAGCCGGGTGGCCACATTGGCCACCCATTTGGGTTTCTGCAAGCACTACTGTTTGGATGCCGGTTCTATGTCAGACGTGGCTTCCGGACAGGAGGTTCTTAGAAATCTGTTTAAGGGCCTCCTCTCCACACTGGGGCTACACTCAGTTGTAATCACCCATGCAGTATGGAGGAAAGGGGACGGGACGTAAGAGTAATTATAAGTTACTCACGGTAGTGACTAATGTACTCTTAGTCCTTAGTTCTGTTTCCTCCATACATCCCACCAGCCTCCCACCGCACCCCTAACAAAACTGGTGTCATTAGGTAATGTTAATCTTGTCGACGCGTCCATGGGGACTGTGGTGTGGTGCCGGAGGGCAGAGTCAGGGCAGCGCTTGCTCCCTGGGCCGCACCCCTGTGCGCCTCTAAATTTGAAGGGAAAAAGGTCTCCCATCCCTTGGAAGTGACACCCTTGCAGTATGGAGGAAAGGGGACTAAGGACTAGGAGTTTGATTGAGGATGGCTGTATGCTGGAACTCGGTGTGAGTTCTGAGAGCCAACTGAGCAAGTAACCTGGACCAGAAACCTTTCAGACTGTGACTTGGGGAACAAGTTCATAACAAACACTGAGAAAGCAAAGCATGACCAAGAATGTTGTACTGGGTCTCTGTGGCAGGCTCTATCTAGAAGGTGCTAAATAAGCTCTGCTGCTAATGCCGGTTGCATACTAAGAGTATTTGAATTCTCACATAATCTAGGGAAGAGACAAGGGTTCAATTTGGTATTTTGCATGTAGGACAATCGTACTCCTCAAGCGTCGAAGTGGCAGTACACTGATTGAATATTGGTGTCTAATGATTAGAAGTACACACTCAGCCAGACCAAGAAGTCTTAAAGACTCTGCAACCTAGGGCAAAATACGATTCCCCTGCCTAAAACCGCAAACTAAATTATGGTTCAATTAGTTTTAGATCCTTGTCCAAGAATGGGTCTGTAAAGAGACCTACTCCATAAAAAATGTTTATTTCATTTAGCGGCATTAATGGCTACAAAATGTTCAGATTACAGGAAAATGCTTTTATTCCTAATTAAAATGTTTTTATTAGCTGTTGAAATATGCCAGTCGGAAATGAGAATTTTACTACCTATAAATCCATTTACTGCCAAAATGTAGTTAATTACTAGGGATCTATGTGATCTCATCAAGATTATTTCATTAAATGGATTCCATCTAATCTTTATTTATTTTTTTTAGACAATTTCACCGCAAATGTATGTGGGAGGAGACACCGCAGCAGCCTCCTCATATCCCACCCACATTTATTATTACCCTTAACCACCCCCCACATAATTTGCGGCGAAATTCGATGGAAAACCTTCAAAGAATTAGTATTCGATGGAATCTTCTGAGCAGTAATCTACCTATACCAATTACTAGTACTTACAATTCCTATCTGGAGCCCTGTATGTCTCTTGCTTGTGATCTACACTTCTAATGAAACTGATGAAACAAGTGATGAACTGCTTATTGGATGTCTGACTGTGCAGTAAGCTTCATGTGTGTTCATTTTCAGTGTATTTGATCTGCAGGTAATTGATCTGTTACCTTTTTGTTACGTTTCCTGGAAACTGCTGAAGAACCTGAATGGTTTTAAATGTTGGCTCGATCATCTATAGGGATCTAGTTGTCTGAAATCCCATGTTGGTGCACGTTTTTCTGTAATATTTTAGGGCAATACCGTTTCTTTAGTTCAGCCTGTGCAAAACTAAATAGCACATTGTTATGTGTGAAGTGCTTGACCTAGTTGGCTTTATGATCTGAGGCCGCAGTCCTCCCATGTTTACTGGGTGCATGGCACTCGTCTACCTCCCTCTGTATGCTTGAGGGTGGTTAACAACACATTAAGGATACCTTTATCAGGTTGATAAATGCATCTTTAAAACCCAATTCACCATTACAGAGGTCACAATATTTGTACATTTTGTACCTGGGAAAGTAGCATGTTGTGTGTTAGGATGGGCGGATAGGTATCTGGAGTTGTTGCCAAAACATGCCCTGAAACAGCCAGGTGATTCATATGGCAAGAATAAAAAGTTTGTAAGTTACAAGCCAGCCATAAAATCAATGATCCCCACAATTCTGATCATATACAGAGCACACCTTTTTCATACTTTTCAGTTATCACTAGCCAATGACTTGTGGCAGTGCACATTTGGCACCCTGGCATATAATGCTAATCCAGACAGACATTGGTGATGCTTGGACAGGAGATAAAATCTAGTATGAACAAGTGCACCCATGCAAAAATTGAAGAAAACTAGCAAAGGAAAATGTGGTGAGTGGAGAAGAGAAGAAAAATGACCAAGATAAAAAATAGCATACACCTTCCTCTAGAGAAATATAGGGTTCCATTGCTTTGTCTATGCCTTGTGCGAGACGGTGCTCATGCTCGATCTTTTAGATTAGTATTATGCATTCATGTTTGATTCAATTTGGCGACCCGTTGGCAGCAGTCATGGGCTTGAGGAATGCTGAATAAGAGATAATTTGACTCTGTATCATCCTTTGCAGTAAAGCCTCTAGGCGCAGTGAGGTAGGGGTACATCATCTTCCTCACACAGGACGATTGAATGGAAAACAAAATGTGTGCATCATTGGGCCTCATCGATGAAGAGCAGTTTGCGTCTTCAGGCACAGAGAGCAAGTGGATTAGAATAGTGGTTTTAAGCCGTTCTATTAAGTTTTTTGTTATTGGTACTGGAGACCGAGCTTTTGAGGAAATTGTTAATGTCATGATTCGTTTAGGAGAGATGGAAACTGTGAACCAGAAGGAGGGGTTTCATTCTCTCATTGAAGGATAAAAATGGTTGAGGTGGAGGAACTTCTGGAGACTTGAGCAGTAGTCTCATACAATTCCCCTCTCCTGACAGCATTTTCTCTGCAATGAATTGAGGTTGCTGGGTCTGCAGAACAGTAACAGTTGTGGGCGTGCTTCACTAATTGTCAAAACATTCAGGTAAGGTGCCAGCTGCATGGCTTTATAAGAAATGTCATTTTAAGCTTGTGAGTCATGAGAGAAAAGTTGGATTGGAAATGTATCTAAATCCTCCTGTTCTCTGTAGTAAACCTGACTACAAGAAGTTAGGCGCACAGTTTAGTGATGTTGCAAGCCCCTTAAACTTAAGCGAATAAGTAGCATTGCCACACTAGTAGACAGTTATTGGCTGTATGATATTAAAACTATACTTTTGGGGATTGTACAGTCTTCAATTTGCACAAGCCATTGGTGTTGACTCTTGGCGAGCAAGAAATGGGGTGCTGTGTGCATGTGAAGAAATGAGGGGGAGATATTACATTTCTATGTATGGCGGCCTCCTCGGGATGGCATGTTAGCAGTACATCACGTTACAGATAGTAAAGGTTGCTTTCTTGCGTATATAAATCAAATGTTGGGTTGTCGGCTGATGCATTTGTAAGTGTCTGTACAGCCTAGCCCATCAAAGCGTCCTTGAAACTTTTGATCTCGTCAGCTTTTACAACTGTAACCCGACGCTGCCCAGCTTTACTCTTGAAGTGCGAGGCGGGCTTTGTGCTTTGATCATGTTCGCCTAATGACAGGCTGGCCTTTTCATCAGCAGCTCAGCTTTCTGATGACTTACATGTACACCCAGTTTCAGAGCTCGTTGCACCATGGAGCTTAACTAAACCTATAATTACTGATTTCAATAGTGGAGCATTGTTTTCATTTGGCCAGAAACAAAATGTTATTTGACATCTTGAAATCACTTGAGCTAACATTTGTGTGAAGCGTTACTCCGGATTGGGACGCACTTACAAATGTAAATACATTAAAAGAAATATACGCGCCAGTATAACTCGAACACTGTGTTTTCATGAGACCTGGTGGCTACTGCACAGGTTTCATCTGCTAATTGCCCAGAGTCCACATGGTAATAAAATTCCTTTTGGCGCGCCTACTGGTTGGAAAGCCAAGCCAACGTTACACGTCCAGCAGAGCAATTCTGTTCCGTTTTTGCTGCGTGAGCTGCATACCTCTAGAACTTGTCCCATTATTCTTTCATTTGATTGTTCTTGGGGGATGGGGGTTGAGATTGTAGGCTATTGAAGGAAATTACCTAGAGTCACTCCTTTTGTAGATGTTCTGTTCCGATGGTGATCAATGGTATGGTGAACGTCTGAATACGCCCCTCACCGACACCAGTACAGAAGCTCGCTGTCTACCTGTGAAAACTTTCTAATCTTCTAGACGCTACAAAAAAAAGCCTAAATAGAGAACAAACGGACTGACTGCCCTGGAATAAGCATCCCTCCCCCATAATTGCTTCTTTCACCTCCCCCTTTTCTATAGCTAGTTTTTGCAGAAATAAATTGGGCTTCCCAATTATTGAGAGGCCCAGCATCATGCTTTTTGAATGACCTGAATGCCCTCGCTAGACACACCCTTGTTACCAGACATGCAATTCTAGATAAGCAACCCGGCAATTGGTGCAACTCATCCCATCACTTGCATGCGGTATTCCCAAAATGTACGCACCCAAGATGTTTTGACAGTAGAACTGTGCAATGTCGGTCTAATTTTTCTTCCTGTACTATCACAGCTCTGGTGTCGAGAACGTTAATGCTGACTGAGCACTTTGGTATGGTGAAAGTGAAACCTCTTGCCTCATCGTTATTAAAATTAAGCATCAAAGTATGTGACTTCTCCAAGTATCCTAGTGTGACAACTCTGCAAAAGATTTTAATGGTATGTGTACAATAAAAGCTTACCCTGTCGCTAACAAATCACGGACCTGGTACCCAATTATTTGCATCTGACCCTTTTGATAAAACCATTTGTTTTTATGCGTTGACTGGCGCAAAACATTATCCTGACCGCATATTACTTAATGCTTGTCATGAGTAATCTGCTCAGTATCCGTATTGCACACATTAAGTAATGCACTACTGCATTGTTGCTGGAGGCTAGGTTATTTCTGCTGTGGTGACAACGGCCTCACTTACACCTGTGATGCAGTTGGCCTCAGGCGTTGACAAAATGGCAGTCCAAGCCGCACGGAAGCCATTTTGACTACCTCTTACACCAATGTTCACCATGGCTGGTGCTGAGGGGCCTTTTTTTGGGGCACAGTAGCCTTTTCGTTGTTTTGTGGATAATAAGAACCTGTTCCGCCCTCCAATGGATTGGCGTGCTCGGACTTCGCTGCCGCATGCAGTCTCACTCCCTCATACGTCCATGCCTTTGATCTACGTGGATCCAGTTGGTGGAGGACTATCCTGGCAACCATCCTCTTTGTGATCCTGGGGTTATGCCCCTTTCGAGTGGCCTCTACCCACTCCAGTGCTTAGACTTTCGTCTGAGGATGTGCTTTTTGGCAAGTTTCAGATGTTTATGCATTCTGATCCCATGAAGGCATACTTTAAGGATTTATTTATGGAAATGTATCCTGAGACGCTGAACCGGCCATTCTCTGGCAATCCCTAAGAAGGTCCTGGTAGTGCCACCTCCTCCACTTCTGTGGGGCCTCCGCCTCCACTGCTTCCTCTGCCTCCACTTTCCCCTGTGGAAAAGACTCGGGTTGCTCAATCAGCTGTCCCTTTGGGGCCCTGAGGCGCCACGTACGGGGGATCAGACTTCTGATACCGTTTAATTAATAATAATAATAATAATTTGGCACTTATATAGCGCTACGAACCCTCAGGTATCTGAGCGCTGCTTATTATTACCCACGGTGTGTGGTGCTCATTTATCGACCTCGGAAGGATGAAAGGCTGAGTTTGGCCCCGCCGGGATTCGAACCTGCGTTAGCAGGCTCTGCACGGATGTCAAAGCGAGCGCTCTACTCGCTGTGCCACTTGACCGGCTTGAAGCTTGTATGTGGATCAGGCGGACCAGGATAGCGATGACCCACCCGCTCTTTTAGAGCCTTTCACGACCGGGTTGTTGATATGATGGCGCTGCTAGACATCCCAATTTCCAAGCCCCCGGCTCCACAAGAAGGGGTATTTTCTCTCTACATACTCCACTGCAGCGTCTCAGATCCTTTCCAAAGAGGACAAGCTTCTTGACGCCATTGGGGGGGGACTTTTTTTTTCCAATTCTGCTCTTCAGCTGCGTCGGGCTAATAACAAGCTTGTCCCGGCCGCTGCTAATTTCAAACTGTGGAAGGAGCTTGCAGACTTTCAGTAATGCATTCCTCTCGATAGGCTCAAAGACTTAAAGGGCAGCTTATCCGATGCCAGGGTTCTGGCGCAGGATCTACTTGAGGCTGCGGCCCATCATGTAGATACTTCCGCTCAGGGCCTCATGGTCGGAGTAGACCTCTCACGCCAAGTGTGGCTGCATTGCATGCTACAAAGGTTTTGAAGGAAGTTCAGGACAAGGTGCTTGATATCCCCTTCGAGGGTAAAGAACTGTTTCACTCCTCCATGGACAACGTTTTGTCTTTTGTATCTGATCTTGCAGCCTCTGGCATGCATGTCTTATTATGCTGGACGTATTTGTCCGCCATTGCGGCTTACCTGTCTATGGACAGTTGCTCTTTTCCACTGACTAATCCAGTCATCAAGAGACACTTTGCAGGTCTCCATCTTTTTCTGCCACTTCGGACCCCTCACACCAAATGGGATCTGAACGTTGTCCCCCACCGCTTTATCATAAGCCTTTTGAACCCATGGCCACCACTGAACTAGAGTACCTTTCTTGGAAGGTGGCCTTTTTGATTGCGGTAACATCTGCAAGGCGAATAAGTCAGCTTCAAGCTCGTTGTGTGGAACACGCGTTCCTATCTTTCCATAAGGATAAAATTGTGCTTCACATTCACCCCTCCTTCATAAAGTGGTTTCTGAATTTCATTTGAACCAGTCAATATCTTTACTGGTCTTCTTTCTTTGAGGTCGATAGGGTTCTACACAATCTAGACTTCAGACGAGCTCTGAAGTTCTACCTCGATGGAATGAGTGAACTCGGAAGCGCTTAACAACACTTTGAAGTTTGGGGTCCCCAAGGGGAAACCTTCCTCAAAAGCACCCATCTCCCATTGGATAGCTTCATGCATTTCTGAGGCCTATAAGGTGCAAGGCCTTTAACCGTCAAAGGGCATTCATGCACATCTGGTCCATGGCAAAGCGGCTGCTGTTGCCTTCCAAAAATACCTCCCGTGGGAGCCAATTGCCAAGGCGGTTACGTGGGAACCCCTCCTACATTCCCCCCCCCATATCGGCTTTTTGCAGACATTAACCTGAGCACCTGGGCCGATGCTCAATTTGACCAGTCAGTTCCTAAGAATGTGTTCCAATAAGGGGCATTTCCATCCACCCGTAATACTTATCGTCAGTGCTTGGAGAATCTCCCACAAGTATGGAGGAAATGGGAAGGGACATAGGAGTATGACAAAGTTACTCACCGTAGTGACTACCTTACCCATAGTCCCCTTTCCTCCATGCCCCCACCCGCTGTCCCCTCTAATAAGTACCTTCTATTGTTGCTAAATGGTCCTAGACCTGGCAATGGAAAAGGACTGAAGGGCAATGCACGGTCAGAGCTCCGGAAGGCGGGGCTTTGAGCACGTGCTGTGGCCCTGCGTAAAAATGAAGGGACAAAGTACATTTTGATGCTTTTTTAAATGTCCCACAAGTATGGAGGAAAGGGGACTATGGACTAGGGGTAAGGTAGTCACTACGATGAGTAACTTTGTCATTTTACGTGCCTAAAAGGCATTTGCAGAGGTGTGTGTCTTGGACTGTCTCTGATTGTGATGGGCCAGCGAACTCAGGCTGCCTGTATGATCACGCTTGATCTTCTCTACAGCTCAACGCAGTACAACTCTGTTACCCTCTATTTATGCACAATAATCCCTCCTTTTGGCTAAACAGCACTAACCTTCACACCGCGAAGCACCAGCAAAGCACTGTTTGCTGTCTCCGCGCTGCAGCTTCGATTTGCCCGGAAAGCCCTGCAGTTCATCTGCTCCTCGTGTCTAAGGAGGACGTCTTTAGCTGGGACACCGCTCTGCCTGACTTTGCAGAGGTAATTGGACTTCTTGTGTGTTACTTACACTATAGCCCATTGTGGTTGTGCATTGTATGGTTGGCCTAAACTATTCTGAAACGCTTTGTGTTTAACCCTCCCCTTTCTATTATTTTTTTTTAAAGGTGTTCCTGGATTGTGAAGCCCCGCCCGCTACTTTTCCTTAAGTAGCTTCTCCCAGGCGCACCCGTGCCACGCACCGCGAAGCACAAGCAAAGCACTGTTTGCTGTTCGCTGCTTCAGTGTTTCCGGTGTTTAGTCATTCTTTTGATTCCTACTTTTTGTTTATATATTTTTTTTCTTTATGGTATTTGCTTGAATAGTCAACTCGGCTTGAACCGACTTTAGATTGGTGAGTTTTGTATGAACGTTTCTCACCCTGTTTAGTTTTATTTTGTATTTACGCTGATTTTATTAATTTTCATTGAAATTAAGATTCTCGCGTTTATCCCATTCGTACACTCCTGTATACTTCTTTAAACTATTGCCGCACGCGTAACAATGGCAGGCGGCTTGCGGAGCAAAACCAATGAACTTGGTACTCTCTCAATCACATCTTTGAGTATTGATTCACAGGTTTGCCACGGCCGCAACTCCTACATTGAACCTTATACCCCAGAAATAAAGACTCCAAGTACTCTGGGGGAACAGTCGGTTTTGCCTAGACTTCCACCGCGTGTGGTCATAGTACATGCCACCGAAAACTCTCCTTTGGTAGTCTCTCCTACCCATGAGAATTTGTATAATTCTGTAGGTCAAACCCAGGAGGAAGATTACAGAAGTGGGTCTGAATCCCCTACACACAACTTATCTCTTAATGATCAACATGAGTCTACTATAAAAAGTTTGGCTGCCCTTGATGCCCAGGTGTCCTCTGCAATCGGTATGTTAACTCCCCTTGTTTATGGACCCCTAAAAATGAGTCAACGAGCAAATCAACATACAATGGGTGATCAAAGTTTTGAAAAGGACCCTAATAAGGACAGCCCTCATGAATCCAACCATGATTTACAGCCACCTCGTCTATCTTATTCACCAGACCCGATAAATGGGTTCATTAAGCCGACTCAAAATGAATTGGCAGATGGTTCAATTGATTCAATGGAGAGGGCTTCGCGATCTCCATGTACCTTCCCCGTTATAATAAAATACTTGACTTACTGGACAAGGGTCATAATTTAACCCATTAGGAATTGAAGGATGTTAAAAAAACTTTGCATCACTTATGTTCCCAAATGGACAAGAGTGAAGGGTTTATTATTGCCACTGATACCCTAAGAACGCTTAATAAGCAGTGTATGCACACTGAATCATCCCAAAGTGAGAAAGGTACTCTATATTGTAATGAAGCCCTGCTCTCTTCTCCTCAGCCAAATGCTCCTGCCATGCTTGCACAGTGCAATTGTACTAATGAAATCAAAGATCTTAAATTATCTATTGAAGGTATGAATTTGATAATATCTACTCATTTTGCTAAGTTGGAAATACCTACTGATTCACCGGATAGTCCTTCACCCCTGGTGAAAGCTTTTAATGAGCAACAGCAGAAAGATAATGATTTTTTGACTAGCGATGAGAATTTTTCCTACTTGTCTCGCCGTGCCAAAAAAACTCATTTAAGAGCAGTGAAGCGATATGCTAAGAGGAGAAAAGAAGCAATCGCTAAAAAAAACCTGAACAATACTTAATTGCCTAATACCTCCATATCACAACTCTCTGACGGTTCTCAGTCCGCCCATCAAGATCCTGCGATATTAATTTCCGATGAGGAAAGTATTGACACCTAGGCCAACTATCCAAAGAAAGTCAAGAGGCTCTCATTCCAACCCCAAGTACAAATTCAAAAGTAATATCTCGACTTAAGAAAGGCAAACCTATGTAAAAAAAATTAGTGGATTCTTTGAAATCTAACGTCAAATCTCCTAAAGTTAATACTCCTCTTAAAGCCTCTTGCCTTAATAGTGAAACAGGTGAAAGTGCCAAGGAGAAAGAATTGTTAGAAACTGCTTCCACGCTCAATCCAAAATTAAATCTGAATAGTTACTTTCCGATTTCAGGAAGATTCTGTACATCCAGGAAGGATCCTTTAAACATACAGCTTATTGACACTAATAATAGTGAAGTTAACAATGAGTCCATTATGTCCAAAAGAAAATCATATAGTGCTGTATGCATTGAGTCATCAGGCCCACAAAGGGTTGACTTGCAACAGAACACTACGAATCATTTCAATCCTTTGAATATGGTAAATGGTAAAGGAAAGGCCTTTCAACTCGACATTACTCCAGACAATCTAAGACTCCTTCTCCAACATTGTCAACTGACAAAGGTATGGTCACTTCTGCGGCTATTGAGTGCAGTATTGGACCTTCTATCGCTCCGAAAATAAATCGCCTCATACAGAATGAGCCCATAAAAACGACATATGCTCCTAATCGAATTTCCATACATGGCCCCGCACTTAGCAGGGTTATTGTAGAAAATTCCAAGGAGGACCTTGTGAAGCTCCCTCTGGAGTTAGATGAAACTTCGAGGAAAACTTTCGCTGATGGCTCTATAAATGTTGAAATTACATCGAAACCACTTACTTCGCTCCCATTGGAGCCCACTACGGTGGAAATGACCCTTCCCCCTCCAATAGAGCGGAAAACTCTCGAAACCTCTCATTATGACATTCTTGAAATGTTTAGGAAGGCGTTATATGAGGACTCTCTGAAGAAAACATCACCAATGAATGAGCATCTTGCACCTTCTCCACAGATGAGTAGGGCAGAAAACAAATACATCTGAATCAGATAAACAACTTTCTTATTGGCCTTGAAGGGGATATGATCTCCACTGTTGGGAAGCGAATAAATCGTTATTTCATTTTAGATTTATTCTCTCGAATTCCGCAATTGAGAATGGTAAAAACAGAAGATATTCTGAGAGTTTCCATAGCGCAGTCGAACAATTATAGAGCTGTATGCTATCTAAGCTCTGAGTCCGTTCTGAAGTTCTTTTGGTTCAATCGAGAGGACTTAACCTAAAACCTTGATTTTTTTTTTTTTTTTTTTTTTTTTTTTTTAAATCAACTTTTGAATTGGAAACAACTGCAAATGATTTCTTGGCATACATTAACCCTTGTAATGCTGAGACACTGATGACAAACTCCCTTCCAAAAAATTCTAACATGAATGCCGATATTGATCTACTGGCGTTAATGACCCATGTAGCAACAGCAAAAGGCATTCCGTGGCTTGCGCCTATGCTTGCAGCTATTCTGGGATCTACAAATCTGTCTTCTACTTCATAGCACCCTGAAAACACTTTATTAAAGGTTCTATCATGGAATACATGTGGTTTTGCTAATTTTACTGGCTGGTTCTCATCACTCCTATCTGAGAATCAGCCAGCTATATTATTATTATTACAAGAAACAATGAAAACATGTTCCTTTTCATTTCCGGGGTTCATCACTTACTGTATGCTCGCAAAAAGAGCCCTTTAAGGGCGGCCACGTGGAGGCCTCTCAATTTCAATAAATAATTCTGTTAACATTCAATCAAAACGGATATGGGAATCGGCAAGCTTGCTTGGTGTATTGTTGGAGACCAAATTGCCTAAATGCTCTGCAATCCTAATATTGTCCCTTTACTGGAACCCTGCTGACATTTCAATTGACGCAATGTTAGACGAACTAGATGATTGCTTAGAGAATATATCTAACCAATATCAATTTTTAGAAATAATTACTGGCGGTGATTTCAATTGTGATGCTCGAGATACAAGCGTGACAGGGTTATGTAAAACATCTAATTTATAAATTGGCGGGGGTGCTAAATTTTGAGAATTATTAAATGATTGGGGTATGGACATGGTTGTGAGTAAAGACTCTGAAGCGCATTGTTCTTGGTCCTGGGGTACTAAATCATCAATGATCGATTTTATATTTGTTACCCATACTCTTGCTATTCTTGCATCACCCCTTCATATTAGTAGTAATTCATCCAGTGATCATGCACGTATCTCATGTACCTTGAAATTAGAGTGCAAATTGCTGGCTGTGGAGCCAGCGCTAGCTCTGGTAGAGATGGATTGTCCTTATCTCTCTATTAGATGGAGTCATTGCTTATGTCAGCAATTTGTTAGTCATGTCTCTCTTAAAATACGATCACTTGATTACTTAAATATGAAAATGGATACGCAATTTATGAATCATCTTTCTGAACTGATTAATGATACACTGATACTTTTCAGTAAGTGGTATATTAAGAAAAACCATCCCCATCCCTTTGACTTCAACTGTAAGTGTCTAAAAAGGGAAAGAAATTAGGCACTCAGACAACTCGAGTCAATGCGGCTGGATGTTATTTCATGTAGGAGTAAGTGCTTACTTATTCTCAAGGCATACAAATCCAATCTTAGGCACTTTCGCATACAAATCCAATCTTAGGCTCTTTCGCATTCTGAAATATAACAGTGACAACTGTGCTCTCATACGATCTATTTCATCTCATGATACCCAATCATTCTGGCGCACAATTAAAAGTGTTGATAAAAAAGTTGTTGGATACGTCTAACTGTATATCAGATCAAATGTGGCAAGACTACATAACAGCCAAATTTCATATTCCAACTAAATTTGAGTCCACTCCATGTATAACTCTGCGTTATAGCAAGATTACCCGTCTAGAATGGTCACTTGAAGACCTTAAATGGGCAATCTCAAGACTATCCTACTCGAAAGCAGCCGGTCCAGATGGCCTGCCACCATGCCTATACAAAACTAATCTTGAATTTTGGGCTGCGATCCTGAAAATTTAATTAGATTCTATTATCAATCTAGGTTTGATCCCTCCTTCTTGGGTATCAGCAAATATTGTGCCAATATTTAAAAAGGGCGATCCGACTCGGCCTAACAATTATCGGCCAATTTCCTTAATTGACACAGATGCGAAACTGTTCGCAATTCTTCTTTTGTATGACCTTAAATTTTATAGCCAAAAATAATCTCTGCTCTAAATATCAAATAGGTTTCAGGAAAGGCATGAGTACTACCCTAAATGCTACTATCATGGATCATATGATAGTGGGTACTAGAAGAAAGAACTCTTATCCCATCTATTTAGCCATGATAGATATGTCAGCGGCATTTGACAACGTAGTTAGAAACCTTTTATGGACGAAAATGATGAAGTTAGAAACCTTTTATGGACGAAAATGATGAACATGGGGATTCCCATGGTACTGATCTATTGGTTCATTAAACTGCATACAAACACTTTGTATAAAATAAAAATTGCAGATGTTGGAAGAACTACTCAGCCAATTCCTACATTTCTCGGTCTGAAACAAGGATGTAACCTCGCAGCAACATTCTTTAATTTATATCTTTCCGACCTTGATGCAGTATGGAAACTGAAGAACCTGTTCTCTGTTAAGATCGGGGCTCTTTGCCTACAATGGGTTGCTTTTGCTGACGATATTATTATCTTTGACCACACTCCGGCTGGATTACAAACAAAGCTACTCCTTTTTGAGGAGTTTGCAATGGCGCATATTCTGACACCTAATCCAGCAAAAACGGCTATCATGACTTTGGCAACACAACTAACACCAAACGTTGCAAATGGTACATTATGAAGACTCAATTACCGCACATCATTAGTGCAGCCTATCTAGGATACAAGTTGTCGTCTCAAAACTCGATCAAGGCATGGGTAGAGATTACTAGAAATAAGATCAGACCACTCAAAGAAAATTTGCAATATTTAGCATATATAATCTTCAATTGTGATATAACACCTCTGATTGACTTCCTGACCTTGAAAATCGAAAGTGTCATCCTGTATTCCCTGGATATGTGTCTGTGTGACCTGAGTGCATTCTTGGATTCCACACAGGGATTCATTTTTAAGACTATAATGCGCCTACCCATGTCTGTACCAAATGCTATTATTCGTCATGAATTTGGTCTAGTGGCATTATCTGGACGCTGGAAATGGCGTCTATTATCCAACTATGTAAAAATTCATTATTCGGCAAAGAATTCATTATATGAAGATCTAAAGGATATGTTGGATTCATCCTCCTCGGCTTCCTTTTTTCAATACCATTGCAAAATGAAGCAATTATTGAATTTATTATACGTTTCTATTGAAGATGTACACCAGCATCCAGGTTATGCAAAAAAGAGGCTCTCTGAATATGATTGGAGGATGACTATAGAAAATATTTTGACTTACAAATTGTACAAGGAATATGGTAATTATGTCAAGCTACGTACTCCAAGATATGATCATGTTGTTTTTTTTTCCCTGCAATCATATTAGGAATACACGTTATAGGATGAACTTATTCCATACCAGGGAAAGAATTGCAAATTGGAAACAGGAAGAGGAGAGCAAATTAACTCCATGTCGCTTTCCATCATGTACTGAGCACATGGAAACTATGAAGCATTTGATTCTGGAATGCCCTCATTTTAAACTAATCAGAACGAATCGTTTGATGAAATTTGTGAATATTGAATTTGAGGAGTGCTTAGAGTTTCTTTGGGCTCGCATGATGCAGGGTATTCATAAACCTCATTTTTGAGTTGGTTAGTTCTGCAAGTATATAGAAAACGAACTGCTTAATTTTAATTAGTTTCTAGTTCCTACTTGAATAAGAAATCTTTTCTGTTTTGTTTTTGATATGTAAATAGATGCAAACCGATTTTATTTGTCAACTAAAAGGAAAATACAAAATATGAATGTAACTTGTAAAAATGTTATGTTTTTAAATTTCTTTATTTTTTTGTAAAGGTTCTACTTCTTCGTAATTGAACCAAAAACAAATTAAAAAAAAAAAAAACTAACCTTCATTCATTTCTTTATTGCTCCATTGTTTTAATACCGATCGGTGACTGTGGGGGACCCGTTCCCTTTCAACTAAACACCTTCACTATTTCTACATAAACAGAGGCTACACCGCTTGTGACTGTGGAGCTGTCCCTGCCTGCTCTTTAAGCCCATCATTCTGACACAGGGTGACTGCAGAGCTCTTTTTGTCAGCCCATTACTCCCATATTGGGTGACTGTGGAGCTGTGTTTTCCAGCTCTTTGAACCGATTTTCCAAACTATGACCCTCGGAACTGGTGTTGGATGGAAAATTAACAGTGCATAGACAATTCATTCCCTGGCCATTACTACATGCTTACCAACCATGGATGTTTCCCCTGCCCTCCCAACAACTTGTACTGAAGACACAGAAGAACCTTGCAACGAAGCAGATATTGTTGCTGCTTTATGGCATAATTTAGGGGTTGATAATACAAATGTCCTACGAAAAACAACCCCTTCAGAGGCTCTGACAGAGTTACAACCTAACGGAATTAAAAAAAGGGGAGCTAAAGCAAAATCGGCCACCAAGAAAGCATGCACACTGATCCCGATTTCTCCTATTGCCGGTCAATGCATTTTGGAATACTTTCCCAAACTTTCAGGGACGAGCACCGAAGTTAAATAGTTAAATATTCTCAACCTAACAGAAAGACTGCCATTATAGATCACACACACAAATGAACGCGGTAATGGACTGAAGTATCATAGAGTATGCAGACTCGGTTTTGCTTCCAAACACTTGTGAGATTACAGAAAGTGTCACCCAACAGACCTGCAACGCCTTGGGTCACCATCGGAATTAACTGATTATTTATCTCAAGTGAACTGTGGTGAGCAGTCGATCTCCTCTGCTGAATATTACACTCAACCTAGCGAGAGCGCTATTCACCACACTTTGCGAGCAGCTGATAACTTTGTAAATCTATCTTCCCCCAGCCTCTCGGCACTCAACATGGTATTAAGCTTGTTTGTGAAATTATGATATTTGGGAATAGGTTACGGTCCATACGACATTGAGTGCTATCAATATTAAGTTTGAAGATTTGGAAGCTTCTGAAGGGCATAGAGCATCATGGAGTTTAGTTCCAATTGTTGGATAGTCAGGTTATAGCAGTGTGAGATTTGCAGGCAATGACCCTATAACAATTGATGATTCTGTTGGTTACCTCTACATCTAACATAGTCTCCTCTTCAGTTCCATCCTCCTCACCTCAGAAAACGTTCTCCCAAAAGATCATAGTATACAAACCTTAGCCACGGCCCACACAAAGGGGATAGGTGCCCCGGACATTGCGAGAGATGGAAGCAAAAAAAACAGACATTGATAAAACGCCAAAATACCGCCTCCCTCAAATGGTTACGCAAATGGTTATGGTTGAATCTTTACAAAAACCACATAAGCAGACTAAAAGCCTATAAAGTCAACTGACACAGTTATGCAAGAAAGTGACATTGAGTTACAACTTGGACACAATTTCCTGTATACACCAATCCCTGCCCGGGTTGAAACCCACTACTAAATCTTTTGGAATAACTTTTATCTGGCAATAAAAACCTTTGTGATGTAAAAAGTACCCTTGTCTTGGCTCACTTGGGGGTTCCAGCACAGGTGAATAGTGATGCTCCGACACCCCTGAAGGTTGATGCTGATATACAAACGTAGACTAAAACGGTAACCTTCCGGAATGCCAATAACACGAAGGGAGAAATGTTACATTTTGCTAGGAGCTCTCCCCCGGGCATGAAACCCCAATTCCTTCCTCCGAAAGCATCCCAGTTATTCACAGGTGTGATGACGAATCATTGTAAGTGTGACAATAGGCAAATACAGGCTGTACCAAGTATGTCCTTCAATTGTGAGGCAATGGTACAAGCTGACAGGGCTTGGCGTCCTGAGTGTGTGGCAAGTGTCTCTGGCAATTTTGGTTGCCCCCCCACCCACCTAAATCTGCGTACTGTTACCGCTACTGTTATGAAACCTACACCACTTCCTCAGAAAGTATCCCATGTATTCACCGGTGCTATGAAGGGTCAATGTAACTGTGATAAGGGGCAGACGATTGCTGCACTAAACAGGACTTCAAACTGCGAGGCTGCTGTACAATCCGATGGAGTGTGGGATTCTGAGTGTGTAGCAAGCGTATCCACTCACTTCACCCAGCCCCCTTGCATTCAAGTTTGAGAAACACACTGACTAATCCACCTTGAATTCCCCTGCCTGTCTCCCACGAAAGGAAACTAGAACTAGAATTTAGGGGTATTTCAGGATAAACTGTTCCAAAAGGGTGGCGTCCTGCCCTCTCACCTACTATTAATATTCCTACAGACCTCTCTCTTGTCCCCTCTGACATGCTCAATAATACTCACGTTTTTGGGGGAGATTGCACTAATATGACTTACTTGCAAACAACTATGAAAGACAGTTATCCCTTGTACAGTGCCTTTGATTGAGGAATGAATGGCTAGTGTCACGAACTTGAGTGACTCTAATTGCTCTACTCTGTCTTCGAAAGTGTTCAGACCTATGATGAAAGCGAATCCTTATTGTAATGAACCTACACTCTATGCTGGGAACTTACTGGTGATCTCCAGTTTACTTGGAGATAACTTCCCTATCTGCCTAAATCGTACCAATGTTCCCACTCTGAGCTCTCTATCCTCTGCAGATATTAAGAGCAGGTTTCCCAAACAGGCAGAATACAATGCAATCGCTGCTCCATTTTCAATCTAGATTGGTGATTAATCTGATTCTGTCAGAAAGGGTACTTCTAAATAACATGGGCTTCTCAATTGCTCGATGGTCTGAATGACAGGAAATTCCCCACATCCCATGGTCGAAGGACATTTCATTCACCACTAAACCAAGAAGTGTTCAATACAAATTTGACGGGGCTCATAACCACATAAGAACACCTAATTCTAGATCTCAAGATCCAGAGAGGCATAACCATCATAGATTTAAGCTGAGACAGTGATGTATCTAGTCCTGTAGCACACCAAATCGGTAAAGAAGAATTGAAGTTACTTTCCTGGAACTCTAGAGGCAACTCGCACTTGCTGACAAATCTTGAGACGATTACCCTTTTATGAAATAACAACTATTTAATGCTCTAGGAAACTTGGATAACTTCCATTCCCTCTCTAGATGGTTTTAAGGTATTTTCTTAGTAAGCAAAACCAAGCTGTGGTGGTAGACCTTCAGCTGGCCTTATGAAACAGAAAACCTCCCATACAGAATGCTAGCTATAGAAGTGTCAGTACATACAGACAACTTCAATGCATTACTTATTGTTTACTGGCACAAAGGTGTAGCGGTGTTAGAGGACTTCTAACACCGACCTAGTCTCTGCCTGGAAATCCAAAGCTGGTTATAGATATGTCCTCTTGGCTGGTGACCTAAATGCAGACGGTACTCCATCAAGCCTCAAATGTAACCAATGGGATTATTATTCTGCTCCTACAGTCCCTGACCTACAATCACAAACAGGCTGGTAGAGGAGCTATAATATAACCTCTGTGGGTCTCCAAATTATTGATGGACAGATTGGAGCAGCTTAAATGTTCAATATACCTGGGCCAGAGGTTATAGTAAATCAACTCTGAATTACATCTTTGCTGACCAAAAGATGTCGGAGCTTTGCTCCGATTTTACGAATACTGAAAACGCATGGAGCGACCATTCTGAGAGCTAAATTCACTCTTCCTCATAAAACTGAAGAGCAGTAAACATCGGGTCCATTAATCTGAAAGTTACCTCAAGCAGAAATGCTATTTGTTGGACTGCGCGAAACATTGAGATACTGACCAGTAAATTCAATCAGATGTGCCATACCACCTTAGATTGGAATCTGGCAGTCTTCAATGTGGTCAATTTTGACTCGATCCTCGAAGAACTAATGATAGCTGCCATAAATAGCCCAAAGTTAAAAAAGCAGAAAATAAAAGAAACCTATTCATGTATTTGATGAAAAGCTAGCATCCATGCAGGTAGACATGAGACAGGCTCTCAGACTATTAATGAGCTCTAATAAGTCCCCTAAAATAAAGCTGTCCAAATGTAAAGCTGAAAAACAAATCTACAGAAACATTTGTAAACTTAGGCAAACCGTGCTACTACGAGATGCAGATATGATGCTTCAGGTACTAACTAAAGATTTAGGTGCATTTTGGTATATAATTAATGGGCAGGCTGATCAAGTAATAGTCTCGCAGCTAAATGCAGTGGAAGAATCTGCTTGGGTAACGTTCTTTTCGGACTTGTTTGTCCCAGGCAAAGCCAGACCATTATACACTGTTTTTCAATCCGATGCCGACATGTCCTTAGAGACTAACAACATTGTTGATGTGAACAGAGTATATGATTTGATAACTATGTAAATCATCTAGAGCCGCTGGTCCAAACGCCCTCAATAACAACACCCTAAAGAAGGACCCTACTAACTGGGCGAATGCCCTAACTATTTGCTTGAATAGTGTTATTGATTCTAAAACTTTTCCTAAATCTTGGCGGACTGCCCATGTTGTACCTATTTTAAAAAGGGTGTAAGATCAGATCCAAAGAACTACAGACCGATCTTACTGTTGGATGTTGACAGTAAGATCTTCATGTCTTCTACACCTTGAAACATGAGAAACTTCCACTAATAGGTTATCTCAATTTCAGTCTGGCTTCCGTAAGGCACACTCTACAAATCTTAATGGCCTTATAGTACAAGCCTTCCCAGAATTAGCCTGGTCTTCTCCTGCCAGCTACACGTATGTTGCATCTGTAGACCTGTCCTCCGCTTTTGATCGTGTTGATGGGGCCAGGTTGTGGGGAAAGTTAGCAGGTTGGGGAATTCCACCCAGCCTTTTAAAACTAATTATTGGACCCCATGAGAACTCCAGTATTCAGGTCCGACTCAATGGAGAGGGGGTGATGTCCAGTCGTATTCCCACCCCATCTGGCTTTAGGCAGGGCTGTATTCTTGCGGCTTGTTTATTTAACCTATAGGTTTCTGATGTAAATGACTACATAATCTCGGCAACGCTCGTCTCCCAAGGTGGGCACTGTGAAGTTGCTGTGGTTAGCCTATGCAGACGATTTTCTATTGTTTGATCATTCTCGCGTTGGTTTAGAGACTACTCTCAGCGTTTCATTTTTTGCAGGCGATAACAGCCTTCTTATCAACCCGAAAATACTTGCCCTTACAAGATGTAAGAAACGAAGGGCTCAAATGTGGTCCTGGGAGAAAACAATAATTCAACCCGCATCTAATGACGTATTTGGGCTTTCCTATTTCTGCCACGCCAGGCTACAGCAATGCAAGACAAAGCATCCTCCAAAAATGTACTCTTCTTCTCAATCAACTTTTAACATTAAATCGAGAATGTGGATCTTATTCAGTTATCCCAGCACTAAAATTTTATGAACTGAAAATAATTCCAAAACTCGCATACAGGCTTGACCTTTACTTTCATTTAGTTACAAAATGGTTAGATTTAGTAGAAGCTAAGATTTGGCGGAGAACACTGGGTGCTCCTAACGCTGTCCCTCTGGCTCCATAAGATTTGAGCTAAGCCTTCTCTATCGGAGCAAGGGTAGAGTGGAAGCTCTGTCTTTATTTAGAAAATTGCTTGTACCTGTTCCTACCTCCTTATACGTAGACCTGATGTGCATGAATCCCCAATCCTAGAAGAAAGTCCATCAATTGAATTGTTAAGAATCGTATGGCAAGTGCAAAAATCCTGCAAAGCCTAAACTTGATTATCGACGATCTGATTGCAAATCCAATAAAGGTTCAAAAACTGGCTATGCGATAAAGATTGGATCGACACAGCAGTGACATTTCATAGTTACTCGTCAATTAGTCATCTCCGTAACAAACATGAGAAAAGAGGTACCTTGTTGTCATATTTAAAAAGATTTTCTAATCTGTATAGAGCAATTTTTCTTAGTTTTCGTTGGAATATTCTACCTACCAATGAAATACACCTGAGGAGAGGTTTGATCACAGCAGCTAAATCTGGGTGTAGGTTTTGTAAGAATATGGACATAGAGGAAACCACTCGACATCTTAGTCTAAATTGTCCAGCACTCAATGACTTGATGTGCCATTTAGGAAAATCTGTTTCTATCCACAAAGGAACATCTTTGGCAGAGATGTCTGTATGGCGACAATGTTCATGACCCGATGGCAGAAGCAGCCTTTTTTAAATCTATTGAATTGAAACTAAGGACATAACCCTTTATTACTCTTCTATATGTTTAGGACATAACTTGGTAAATTTTAGATACTTTTATCGATAAGATGACAAGCACTCTTTGACAATTTAATACTCGTTTTATATTTTCCTTTTTTCTTTTGTATTAAACGTAAAACTGAGAACATCTTAATGTTCATATTTTTATCTTGTGCTTTGTAAAGGTTTTATAAACCATAAACAATCCCAAAATAAATTCCATTGGGGAGAGGTGGTGAATATTGGTTTACTCCCAAAATATGCAGTAAAACATAACCTACTTCAAATTATTATTTAGAGACCAGTTTGCTCTCCTGGTTAGGAATTTTAGGTATTGGGTGATGTGCTCATTTACTCGATATGACAATGGGTCTACTGGCCAATTCAAACATTGCGTCCTGACTTTCAAAATGGAACCTGTTCAGAGCTCTGCTGCTTGCTGGTGAGGATTACGCTATAGACATCCCCATGTGCACATAACTACTTACAGAACCATATATATATATATATATATATATATATATATATATATATTATACAATGCAGTTGTCCTTTTTGACCTAATGGCCATATTAGCTGAGTTTCCCTGATTGTCATTAGTCTGTTATTTGTTCAGGCTTTGTAGAGCATTACATGCCATGTTTCTACACCTTCTGTGTGTATGGGTTTGAAGGGAGTTATTGATAGATTCACAAAGACCTTTGAGTGTTCCTCACACTACTAAATGACAGGGCTGGAGCTTTCGGGCACATTCTGTTAGTGTGGGCTCACGTCCTGATATTGGGTGAGCCAGCACCATGGGACTATCCATTGTGGCTGTTGCACTGTTTTTGAGCCGAGAAGTGGGCGCGTTAAAGCATATTCTCTTATCTTGTGCTCACATTCCGGATATCCCTACTGGATTTTTATTTGAGGCACATATCTTACAATCTTTCATGCTTCTGAACTTGTTGCTTTCGTTGAAGGACCAATTGCTTTTCTGTCCCTTCACCCTAGCTGGGCAGCTCATCGCCTCCGTTTAGGGATGGTCCTTCTACAAGGGGCCAGTTAGTAATGGTTGGAGGTCCATGTAGGCTATTAGTTAGCGATTTTTGGAATGAAAGAAGTAAGCGTGATGGGCCTGTACTTGGTGTGCGTTTAGTTCACAACTAAGCCATAACGCCTCTCAGGAATACCTTCCGTCGGGGGCATGGAGGGTGCAGTGCTCAATCAACAGTTAAGCACAAAACACCTCAAAATAAAACTGACCCTCTCCTAAGGGCAAAGGTTGTTGAACCGATACGGATTGGCTCGGGTTGCATTAATAGGACAATGGGCCTTGTAACTCTAACAATCCGAAATTAACGTGCCTGTAATTTGGTTAATCGGCATGTATCCGGACTGGCAGAGTAAAAGCTTGCTGATGGGGTGGCCCGAGTTACCTCCAGTTAAGAGCTGGAGGTAACTCTGGCACCCCACCGGCAAAAAACAGCCGGTATTACTAGCGCCCCATGGAGTCCTAACCTACCATTCCAAGCACCTGTAATGTCAGGCGCTGTTAACGGTAGGGCCGTTTGCCGGTTTCCCATCGGAATTGCTGGCAGGATACCTGTGAACTAATGAGGGTCTGAGTCAACTAAACAGCACCTCATTTTCAGCACCAGTGTTGGCTCAGTGACTCTTCTTAATACTGCTTGCATGCTGAGCAACAATCTCGCAGTGCTGCGAAAAAAAGTGAGTGGGAGGCCAGCAGCAGTATCTTGCAACCAACTTCAGCATTTTCTTTGTGAGGGTGGTCTTCCTTCAGCAGTAGATCCAAAAAAAATTCAAATTATTGGCATCCAGAATGGAATTGTGGAATCCTGGGAGCCAATCGGGATCCAGGACTTGAAGGCAATATTTACCAGTATAGCCGTGCACGCCCGATGCCCGCCATTGTCCCTGTACTCTTTTATAGACTCTCGTTCATGCTCTTTTCTTGTGATCCTTTTATACCAATGGCTGTCTGGTTGCCACTGCAGCACACCATTTTGGTCCGCGCTTCCACACTTGTAATGTCTGAAAACACAGAGATCTGGAACAGTGGATTATCGAAACATTTGAATTGTCAACTAATAGATGAGAATCCATCACATTTTGTGTGTTTTCCTTTTTTTTTTTTGTAAAAAAAATATTTTCATAGGGAATACAACAAATAACAGATTGCAACTACTCATTCAAGAATTCAATTCATTCAACCCATACTGTACATTCACTCCATCCATGAACACTCACACGGCATAGCAGGTTTGTCTCCCCCTCCCTTTTATTCTCAGGATTGGTTTGTACTTTTAATTCAATTATTTATCTTTTTTGCAATTCATTGTCTACCTTCCCCTGTCCCCACCCTGTTGGCGCTTTGAAACAGTTTTGCTAATTGTACAAGCATCTAACAAGTGACAAATAAATACATTGTTCCCAGAGTCTGGAAGACTGGGACCCCTTCCTTTCTGTCAAACCCCGCTCTCCCACACTGCCATTGCTGTTCCTTCTCGCTTTGCCCATCCTGCGTCATAAAAACTGACAGACCTCTCCCCTCAAGCCACTGAGCATCTGTTGCTGGGTGGCTATCTTAAAGTGGCTTCTGTTTAAAAAATATTTTTGTCCATTCCTCTTTAAAATGAGGGGCATTCATCCAACCCACCAGCCAGGTGCTAGTAGCATTATTGCCCCACATCTTATGATCCATTTGCCCTCCTTATGCACCTTTGCTTTTCTTGGGCCCATATGTCAAGTTTGCAGGCTCATATTGTCCATTGTACACAGCACTGGGCAAGAAGTCTTAATTGCCACCCAGAGTAGAATTCTTGCTTAGCCTCTGCAAATCGGGAAATGCAGACACTAATTGTTGCAAAGATCTATTAGGGTGCCTAATCCATCCAGCTGTCTCCTCTGGGCGTTTGCTAGTCGCTTTGGCTAACTTAACTCTGTGAGCCTAGTTAGGTGTCTTTTTCTGTTCTCTAGGTCCTGCCCGGTCTCCTGCGGTTCTGTGCACTACATATGCTTCAAGAGCACACCCTTCTGTCTCCCCTGGTTTGTTTTCAGCAGGGATGGTGAAATGGGTCTTCTCTCCTATCTTCCTATCACCCATCTTGTTTTTTTCCTACTGACTTTAATTTTTGAATGGTGAAGGCTCAGAGTTCAGTGTGTAAAAGTGAAGATTTGGAGTTAAACATGGTACACTCTCTGAAGTGCAAATAGGGTTGGAACTCTAAGGGCATATAACTGTCCCAAACCCAGCAATTGCACTCCATATACCTGTTTACTTCGGGCCTCCTTTGTTGCATAAACTCTCCAATTCTTTTTGCTTAACGGTTTTTAACGTTTATTTCGCCATGTTGCTTGCAGTTTGCCCGGTTGGCGTGACCCTTCCTCTTTGCCCACTTTGCTTTTATGCCCATGCTGTTCCTTGTCCCTCCTTACTCCCTTGTGTCTTCTACTCTCTTCTCTGTTCATTGCTTCTATGTTTTCGCTGTTTTCTTTTTGTTCCCTTTCTGACCCCTCTAGATTTTTCTCACTCCCTCTCCTTCTTTTCACTGTTTACATTCTCCCTGTTTGTCTCCCATCTTCCACTCGATGTGGCTTCTTCAACCCTTTGTTATCTTCCGGCTAAGCCTTATTGTGTTTGTGGGCCGATGTAGCCTCTCAGTTACTGAGGCGAGGCTTTTCCAGTCTGCACTCACGCACCCCTGCTTGACTTATTTGCATTCTGGTTACCTAATGCCTTCTGCCTACTTGTCCCTGCACTTGCGTGTTATTTTCTCTCCTTCTTCCCCCACTTTCACCCCTCCATTTTAATGTTTCAGCACTTGCGCATTCCAAATCGTTTCACGACCTAGTCAGAATGTTTTGTTTACCTCCTTCACGTCCCCCTTCCCACGCTCTCATGCTTTAGCACTTGCACGTTCCTAATGTTTACAAGACACTTTTAAGAACGTTTTTGTTTTTTATTTTTTATCTTTCTCTTCCCTCTCCCCCTACTTGTCTTGATGCGCCTTGAAACACAATTTTGCTGTATATTGCGTATTATAAATGACCAATAAATAAAGGACTTTTTTTTGTTGTTGTTTTTTTTGCAGTTGTGAATCACTTAACAAGAAAGCTGTGATGCTTTCTGGGTAATGGCACATGACTTAAGTGCTCTCCCCTGAATGGTCCCAGCTTGTAAATTGTTCATCCCTCCAAATCCTCGTACTTCTGAGATTGATGCACTCTATTGCATTCTGTTACATTGTGTAATATATAACACATTACTACAACCCTTAGAAGTGGAAGAAATCCGGCATGAAGGGCTATATGAGAACAAACATTTTTGTTTGCTTCTTACGTTTTGGTCTCTGTACAAAGCAGACACAGAACCCCCTAATTAGAAGTAGCCCAACATTGCTACAACCTGGACAGATGAACTGTCAACGTGCATTTGGATACCCTCTGCAAGCTGTATTCTACCTGCAGAAACCTCTCAAGATTTGTTCAGACTTTTAAATGGAAAGTTACAACTAGCATTTGGTGGCAGACTGTTCCATAAAATCATGACTTGTGGTATTGTTGGCCACCACACATTTGCTTGTTAAACATATTGCTGACTACATTGGCTGCATGTTTATTTATACTGGTAAACATTCAAGAGGCTTTTTGGGTACTTTTCCCCTCTCGTCAAAATAACCCAGTGCTTGTCATGCTTCTGTAAAATAGGCATTTTAAATACACAAACTTCACATTTACAATATTGTGATTGGCATTCTCTGGTACAAATTCCCCATCTCTGGTGTCTTGGGGTTTCAGTGCGATGTTAATCCTACCTTTTTATACGTGATCCGCAAAGCCTGTTTTTTGTTTGAATGCAGCGTTAGAAATCTTAACCCAAGCATCGATAATGCCACAAGTCTGGTTTTGCCTTATGCTATGTGGAACCGCCTACTATGCTGAATTACAGCCCCATATGACTAGGATGAAGTTGGCTCTTGTGTCCAGGCACTGCTTCAAAAGCTATTTTAAAAAAATAAAGCATCTCGTGTACAGCCTCTCATGCCCATCTACAGACTAACTCTGTTTCGAAATGTTGAAACCACTCTTCCCCTGTATAATGAAAGGAACTCTCATAGGTTTATCTCTGCGATCACACCCTATTTCCCCACAGCTATCCGAAGCCTGGTCTACCATCGTGCAAATCACTACCTACTAAAACATGCCCCCCTCGCCCCCAAAAAGCTCCCCCCCCTTTACCTTAAACCATCCCTTCCTCTGAAGACATTGCTGTTTGAGGAAGGGACGGCTTAGCTAATTCATCTTTCTGTTTCAACATATTGGTTTCTCCCCAATGACTGCTTCCCTTCTTTTATGTTATGTCTTTTTGTCTGTGAGCGCCTTGAGGCCTACGGGCGAATGACGCAATATAAAAAACAATATAGGTAGATTACCGAAGATACAATCTACTCATCCCCACTGTCAACTGCTAACTCCTGTAATCCCCCCACCATCCACAAGCATCACTCCCATAATGTCCATATCTGTAATTAACTGTCATGATGTGCAGGAAGTTGGAGCCCATGATTCGCAACACATTGTCTTAATACCGGTATGCGTTGATTATATCGAATCCAAAACAACTCATTAAAAAATAACGAATTCCAAAATAACTGATTTTGAAAAAAACTAAAAATAGGGTTGAAAGGGGGAATAGTGGTTTTGGTGATGGGGGGGGGGGGGGGAAGTATTTTAAATGGGGGGAGTCGGGGGGGGTTACTCTACCCCCCAACCCTCAAAACAATGAAAAATGAATGAGTTATTTTAGAATTAGAACTCTGTGTCAATGGCAGCAATTAGACGTGAACTAGGTCTACGGTCACTAGCCGCAACGATTGAGATCCGTTCGATGCAACTATACCGCAAAACCTTCCTTCAAGACTGTCTCCCCATCTATCAGATTATTGACGATGAAATCCACCCAAAAAAAAATTAAACTCATGGGCAGAAGCTCAAAAGAACAAACTGCTCAACTTGGCATGCACACCAGGCAACCTCAAGGAAAACCCGGAAAGCATCGCACAGAAAATGGAATTCCTAGACTGAATCAAAACCAGGAACAAAGCAGTAGCGAATAAACTTTTAAAACACCTTCCCACTACCTTTTAACAAACTCAAAACTCCATTGCCCTTCTGCTCCAGATTCCCAGACAAACGACTTCAAAAAACATTTCTAAGAGCGTGCTTAAACCTCCTCCACACCCATGAGATTTTGGCTCTAAGACTGCAGTCAACCTCGACCATCTGTAGACTGTGCAAGGAACCCGACCAAAACAAATCTCCTTCACTGCCCTGAGATGAGGCAAGAGCGATCCGCATTTCTCACTCCGCTATGGGTCGACCTAAACATGGCCGAGGAAGAAGTCTGGTGGCCACCCTGATGGCGGGGGAAAACGTAAAATGGTCCATCGCAACTTGGAAGTGGCTTCCAAAAAGATTAACTTCGCCTCTCCCCACCCGCCAAAACAGGAGCCCAGCAGACATAACGTATTAAATTAACAGCAAAAATCATTGACACACTGCCCTCTGCTCGACCCATCTAATTTCTAATAAATCTATCTTCAAAACCTTTTGTCAGCCGACTTCTGCTAGATCTTGTAAAAGCCCATTTTTTTTTTACTACAAACAAGTAATAAAAAAAGTTATATTAATACCAAGTAAAACAACCCCTAAATACTTCTTGTGAAGCGTTGCCTATTTTGTACTGCTCTCGCGCACCTATTCAGAACCTCACTAGTCAGAATTATCCACAAACATAAATGGTATTTTTTGTTGCTCACATCCTTCAGCTGTAGCACCCACAATTCTAGAAGGTGCTGTGAGGACGTGGAAGCTGATGTCCTCTGCTTTTGCGAGAGCTTGCCTTCTTTGCTGTTTTAAGCCGCAAATACCACGCTAGGAGCTGAATGCAACCAGACCTCTCTTTACTTCTGATGATCGCAGGCGCAGAATTAGAACGCTGTCAGAAATCTAGACTTGTTTTCCAAGAACGGCCTCCTAAAGTAATCGGCAATGATTTGCTGAGATTTAAGTCAAAGCAGCATTCTAAAAGTCATCGGATATGCAGGTGAACCCTCTATTTATCCGACAATCTTTCTTTTCCAGACAAACCTCTACAACGGGCCTGGTGAACTCCAAGGCATAACATAGGCAGTGTTGCATAGCAGTTTTGAAAGGTTTGCTGCTTATTAAAATGGCACTTGTGTAATACTGCACGCTATTTAAATGATACTGTACCAAAATGCCCAATGGAAACATTTTTAATGTGAAAATGTGGGCTATTTTACTTCGCATTTCACTGCAAGTATATGTGGGGAGGTGGGTTAAGGTATATGTTGAGGTAAGGGGATTATGAGGTGAGTCTACCGGGGGACCCCCCACCCCGCGCATATTCCTGCAGTGAAAGGGAGGAAAAAGAAAATGTCCAACATTTTCAAATTTCTTTTTCTCGCAGAAAATAGCATAGATCCGTTTAAATTACCTTGTTCAGTGAAAATGCAACTCGCACTCCATTCTTCTCTTGCCCTCAGGGCTCTCTACCCTCCCTTCTTTCTTCACTACAATTTCAAACCAAGCTAATGGAGCGAGTGTAGCAATAATCCTCTCCTCCACTCTTAAAAGTACCAAGTGCCTGTATGGGAGTGCAGGGCAAAAAAGCAATTTTTTTCAAATAATTGCAATCAGGTTGATACTTTTACAAAGAGGACTGCATTCTGTTAGGCAAATACCAGTATGTATTCACTTTCTTTTTTTGAAAGGCAATCCTGCAGTTCCATTCTTTTTTACTTGGTGCATAATGCAGTATTGCTACCGTAAAACACTGCATTCTCGCCATGTTTTTCAGTAAAGATTAGGTTGGTTCCTCTAAAGCTCATAGTGTCCACTATATTTCTTTTTGTTGGGGAAGGCGCATCATTTTGACAAGCGAACACTTGAAAATGTTCATAATCACACAGCTAAATGCTTTGGATGCCAAACCTAGTTCTGTGACCTGCTGGTTACATACATCTGTGCAACCCCATGAGCTGATCCCAAACTCCTTGGCATTCTCTCTTATCATCCTGTTACTTTACACGAGCTATCCTAAAAGCGAGATTGCAGCAAACTACAATATTCCACCTAGTTTGCCAGTTCTCTGCCTGCTTTACCATCCACTCTGCTTTATCTCTTACTTTGTTTCCTCTTACATGATGAATACACAAAGCTAAATAGATCTTTACGCAAAGTAGAGATCAATAGTACCATCCAGTTTGTACACCTACAGATCTGCTGCAATACCATACATTGTAGTTGGCTTTCAGAGCTTGCTTTGATTCACCATTATGATTGCATTATATATTGGCACCTGCAGGAGAGAGCTGGCCAATCCAAAGGCCAGGACCACAAGCAGAATCTGCAAGTAGCACCCACATTTCATGCCAACTCGCTGCACCTCTACCCAGCACTGACCCTGTCTTTTGATGCAGTTCTCCAAGCCGAGCCTTCACTGGAGTGCCACACCTCAACCCTCTCCAACCCTTTGCCCACTCACATGCATACCGCCTGGCTCACCTCTGTCCTGGAAGTAGTTATTTCCAATCATGGACATAAGCGGAATTTCTTTTTAAGGGATTGCACAAAGCCTAGCTCCCTTAGAAACAAACAAAAGTATTGATACCCCAGATGGCGGCTCAAAGTTCTAATAGTGATAAATACTACTTTCACGGATGCCCAAGGCTTAAATGATGCACTTCTACCTACCTAGGACAGGCTTGAGGGCCATTGACGTGTCTGCTCTACCCCGAAAATGGTATTTAATACTTTATTGAAGTTGATATCAATGACTGGCAAGGGCCATCTTGTCTACCTGAAGTTGACTATTACATTACATGCCACACCACCACACCACATAATTAGTCTCCGGTTATGATTTTCTTTTTCGAGCAGGTCTGTGGTTCCATTCATTCACATTTTATTGTTGGCCTCTGTGCAACCCTAACGACTTGCGCTCTGGCCATTCTGTCTAGTTCCTCCTGTTGTGTATAGCCCTAGATTGCGCTGGTGTGCTGCTTATGTAGGGTTAGAGGATAGATGGAAGAGGCTTGCCCGAACATATATAGGCAATAGTGTTTCATCAAATGCCAATTCTACACATGCTCCTCTGGGCACAGAGAACCTGAACCCTAGGGTGTGTGTGTACAAGGTCATACAGGTGAATGCTGCTTTTTAATATTGCCTGTTTAGCGACCCCCCCCCCCAGGCCCCGTTAAACTCGAAATTAAAACCTAACTTGAACTTGTATCTCTAAAAGTCTATAAAGACAGCTTAGTTATAGCAATTGCGAAGTATCTCCAAGCGGTACTAATCCACTTTTTTCTTCCCCTCAGTGTTGGTGCTTAGCCCTTGATGTGAGTAAACAACCAGGCCTACCGGTTTCAGTGGCTTTTCACAATATGCCACTTTTTCAGGGCCTCAGTACCTATTTTGGCACTGACACAAGCAATAGACTAGAGAAGAGGCTTGACTGCAGATGGTCACAGCACCCCAATTGCAATGCCTGGCAGATCATAGATTTGTGGGGCTTCGTAGTGCTTCTTCTACATCTAGGGTTGAGTGATTTACCCCAGTATGTACCTTGTTGATTTCTCCGGACAGCCGGTGGCTCACGCCTGACGTCTCGAGGCCCTGAAGAAATTGGCAGATTGTGAAAAGCCACGGAAAGGTTCTGTGCTAGGGTGGGGAGAGCCCAGGTACTGGGCTAGGAGTGAGATGAGAGAGTACAGAGACGGTGATGGGAGTTGGTGGGGCTGCCTAGGGACCATATTGGGAGCAGGGTGCGTCAACGGCGCACAATACTTCCTAGCCATTTGGATTTATGGTCCATTTGGCATTTTGGAGGGTGCCCCCGCTGTCCACATTTTGCTCAGGGGAGGCCAGGCCAAAGTGAGGACCATTGCATAATGTCTGACTTCAGTAGTACATCAACCTTCTGTATTGTTGCTCATTTTATGACTTGGGTACAGATAACTTCTGGGCAGATTCAAAATGTTAGTACAAAATTGCTAGTCAAATACCTGTTTTGATAACTATGTATGCCCTAAACTCTGGTATTTCTGGAAACACCATACTACTTTCTATCCATTTTGATTTTTTAAAAAAAATGTTTGCTGGGGTAATAGCAAAATCTATTGTGCACCCCTGGTCTAGAACAATAAGTGCATTTTGTGCTGAGGGCCGAATGTACCTTATATGCTGCGTATAGGGGGCCAAAAAGTGAATGTTGGAGGGGCAGTAGGCAGGGTGAGGGTGTGGCAGGATACTCTTCAAACCCGATCTTATATCAAACACATGGAAAAAGAATACGTTTTTGAGGTGAACTGGTCTTTATTTGTATTTCAAATTTAAATTGGGACTACACATTTTCCATTTTTATAATTTGTCTTATATTGCCAAAATGGCCTAAGTAGGCATATCCTTCAGGAGAAAACACTGTGCACAAACATTTCATAGATTATGTGGCTTCAGATTTGCAAGGCACACGCTTTTGCGTTTTGCACAGCTTCTGGCACGGCTGTAAGTGGGCAATGAACCATGACATACTTGATCGTTGAGAAACATTGCAGATGTCAGTTTCTAGATGTCAGGCTCCAGTTAGTTGTGCCTACTCTCAGAATAGCATGGCAATGGTGGCCAGCAAGTCTTGCCCTTTGACTGGATTAATGTAATTTCAGCCGATAGAAAACTTGCTTGCAAATGTAGGTACTGCCAAACATGGATACCATCTTTAATGTGTCCCGGGACTGATGGGGAAATTGAGTAGTGTTCAGAGACTGCTGAAAGGCTAATTAAGGCATCTGTGTGTTTATTTTTGAGCGCAATACAGCACCAAAGTTCATTCACTTTGAGCTGCCGATCAGATGGCACATTTCAAACATCAGCAGAGAAAGCGTCTGCAGAAAGATTAAAAGAGGCTTGCTGGGATTTAAATTGTGTGAAGGGATTCCCAAAAACAACTTGCAATTCAGTCAGGACCATCACATGCCAATGCCATTCTACATACTGTTCATGTCGGAAAGCCTCTACACATGCAGGGACGTGTACCAACATCTTTCTCTAGTTGTGATGTCGGAAGTCTTAACTTTATATCAAAAGCACAAACGGCCTCAAACGGATCAGAGTTTCGATTTTGGCTTCTTTACAACTTTAAATTTAAATGCAAAGTCAGCTACCCAGTCAATATTTTGCCTGACAGAAGTGTCCAATCCCTTTTCATCAAGGAATGCTTTTAATTTGTTGTCAAGCAAAGAACCACTTAAGAACATTGCCACGAACAAGCCAGCAAGCATCTTTGTGATGAAGGACATTGCCATAATCTGCCTTTGCATCTTCTAACGCCTGAAACAATCTATGATTTAAAGAGTGCTCAAAGTTTTCACAATGAAGTCCATGACTTGTGAATTGCAAATGTTTTGCACATATTGCCTCCTGAAGTACAACGCAGTGATCATTTTTTAAATGGACAACCTTCTCACCGAAGTGTCTTTTCAAGCCGCCAATAAAACCATTTTGCTTTCCAATCATGGCTGGGGAACCATCAGTGTTCACGCCTGCCAGATTATCGCACTGCAAATTTAAATCATCAGTGACTTTTCAAAAGGCTTTCATAATGTCTATGCCCGTAGTTCTGCCATGCAAAGATTCTAGGGAAGCCAGTCTCTTAAATATTTTGAATTCGTAATTGTCCTCACAAATGAAAATTAAGAGCAATGCAATGTCACTTGCATCTGTGCTCTCATCAAGGGCAGCTGAAAATAATTTGTTGTCCTTACACTGCATTTTCCGTTGGCTGTAACAATGGCCAGCCATATTGACAATACGCCGCTGGAAACTTAACTTTGAAAGGGGAACATTTGTAAAAGCATCTATTTGTTTTCCTTACACACTGCCTCGTAAATCTCCATCAAGCAGTCTTTTACAAAATCACCATCTGTGAAAAGGTTGTGCTGACCTCGCAATAAGCTGCACAACCTTATGACTAGCTGCATTGGCACATTAGATTCATCTTAGTGCTTATTTGAGTTTTTAGCTCCTCTGCTTTCCTTATTCTCGCTTCCCCTGCAAATCCTTACATTGGGAGTCTTTCGTTTCACAATGGCAGTGAATATGTTCCTTGGGGACTGCAATTCATTCGAGGCAAATAAGGCAGGAGTACACATTAGGTTTTGGCTCCTGTGCAATTCTCCTTTTTATAATAGCACTTTGCATTGGCAGCAACACCTTTTGGAGCACAAACAGTGACACAATGCACACGGTGGCCTGTGGACATAGATGGAGTACCAACATTCAAGGGAAGGTTCAATCATACTTCGGACAAGATAGGAACGCCACTGTTATGCTCCCACTCCAGCGGTCCAAGTCTAGAATATATAGAAATCATATACTTTTTAGACCCAAGCCTAGAAGTGACAAAAGAACAAGATCAGATCATGAACATAGCCTCTCTGGCATACCTTTTCTGGCACTTATTGATACTTGCTTCAAGAATAGGGGCTGCATGGCATTATCAAACTGCTATGTAATAAGAGTAAGGTGTTTAATGCCCTTTTGCAGTAGCCATTTGTAATAATTTCTAAGTGACAGAGCTGTCTTTTTCAAATTCCACCTTTGAAACGAACATTAACACTGAGCACAAAATGTAGAAACCTGTACAAGTGCACCGTTGTAAGTCTCCTTTCTAGAAATGCCATTTTTGAAAAATTGCAACTGGCATAATATTAACATGCCCTCGAAAGTAAGTGCACAATGCAGGAGGGCAGTAGCGGGGACACTGTAGGGCAGCACTAACTGCACCATTTAAGCAATAGAACCCGAGCGTCGGGGGCATTACCGTCTCAGGTAATGCCCCGGGGCCCATAGGTAAGGACCCGAGCGAAGTACCCCGGGCTGCAAATTTCTTTATTTTTTGTCCTGAAACGCTGCAGCGTTTCGGCACTGCGGTGTTGCAGAAGAAAAAAAACGACCAAGAAAATGGCCGCCGCCATGGAAAGGGAAAACAGAGTCTGTTTTCCCTTTCCGTGGCGGGCATCGGGAGCGGACGCGCTGGGAACACAAGTGTTCCCAGCGCGTCCGCTCCCGAAAAGGATCAAAAATAAGGTAAGTGGGGGTGGGAGGGCGGGAGTATTAGGCGGGAGAAAAAAAACCAAAAACGTACCTGCGTCCCCGGCGGGGGACGTGGGAAGCCTCCAGCCGTGTGGAGGCGTGGAGCGGGGATGGCCCCGCTCCGAGTCTCCACACGGCTGGAGGCTTTCCTCATCCCCCGCCGGGGAAGCAGGAACAAGAAGGTAAGTGGGGGGGGGGGGATTTAGAAAAAAAAATTCCTTACCCGAGTCCCCGACGGGGGGTTAAGGCAGCCTCTCAGCCGCAGGGAGGCTCGGAGCGGGGATGGCCCCGCTTCGAGCCTCCTCATTGGCTGAGGGGCTGCCACGCCCCCGCTGGGAACAAAGGCCGTGGAATCCCGATGAAGGGATTCCCGGCCGGGTAGGGACCTGGCGAGAGCCAATCAGAATGGCTCTTGCCTTCGGATTGTCTCTCGCCGGCTTACTAATATGTGTTAATGCTGCAAACTTACCAAGACAGTGTGAGTATTTGCTGCAGAGATCTGGATGCCCCTGGAGTTTGCAGGATGGAATTTATTCTTCGGCTGGAAGGAACAATACTTGGTGTATATATATTCCATTCACCCTTGATTGGATATTACATTATTTTGGACTGCCTTACTTTGCTGTTTTGGTTGGCCATACTCTTGGGAGTATGGCATTTGTTCAGTCAAGTTTCCACAAAAGGCAAAAGAGTGAACCCATCTAAAAGACACAGTGAAGTGATGCATCTCCTAAGTGTGAGACTATGCCCCATGGTCCCCAACCAAACATTATGCCCCATGGCCCCCACCCCAACCAAACACTATGCCTCATGGGCCCCGGCCCCAACCAAACACTATGCCCCAACCCCCAAACAAAAAAACGTCCCCATGCATCCTCTCCACCATACCAAAGCCTCATCCCCATGCCTTTGGCGTCTTATCAAGCCCAGTAAATATATTTAATTGAAACCACAACTGGTGAAGGGGTGTGTGAATGTTGAATGGGGCCCACCATAATCAATAATTAGCTGTATCAGTCGCAATGCACGTTAAAAACAGAGGCAGCACACAGATGAGCAGAAATAGCTGGCACAGTGAAAAAGAAAGTGTGCCCAGCGGACTGCATCAGAGCTTGTCTGTTTTTTACAGTCTGAGTTTAAGACCTACATACGGTGACACTAGTAATATGCTTTGTGTCTTACCTGGTAGTTTAGCGTTGGTGAGCTGGAAGACCTGGGAGGCAGCGTGGCTTCATGGGGCTGAGGTGGCTGGCTGGCAGGCGGTCGGATGGATGGACCTCCTCTATACTTGTGCTGTGGCTGTCGTGGCAAGGCTGAAATGCCTCCAGCAACACGCCATGGCAGCGATTGTGCTGGCCCTCTCTTGGTGGAGCATTCGCTCTACGTGACTCGCAAGATCCACATAATTAATTCAGTCCACCAATAGAGGGTCAGTATTCGTTACGGCTCTGCAAGTCAAACAAAGACTTTCCTATTGGAGGGCGGCTGTTGCTGCTTGCAGGCCGCACTATTAGGAAAGTCTTTAATCCTGGTCGTCCCGGGAACAGCAATATCCTGGCCAGCAGATTGCTCGCTGGGCTGGATGTTGTGCATTCTTGTTCTAGATAAACCCTGCTTGATGACAAATGATATGTATTTCTTTTTATTTTATCGGCTTCATTAAAAAATGTTACCATCCTACACTGCCCATTATGTCACAAGAGCTTTAAGTTGTAATCTGCCGTGCTTTGTATGTCAGTGATTTATATAGCATAAACGTAGCTGTAAAGCAGCAGAGCACTGCTGCATTAAAGGCGAGTGAACCATAGTGGGGATAGTGGTTTGTGGTCCTTATTGAAGTGTTTCATAAACAGCAGTGTCTTCGATCTGAGATTCAGGAAAGGAGGGAGGGGGTGAGCCTAATAGCAGAAATGTTGTTCCAGAGCATGGGAGCAGAGCAAGGTGAGGTGCTTGTTTTCTAATCTTCTCCTTCTTACACTTATCGGATTCCTGGCTGCCAATGTCTTGTCTACTTTTGTTGAATTGAATACTCTGTTCTGGTGATCTTTTCTGCTAAATATGATGGCATCTTCGTTCACGCTTTGTTGGTTAGTTTATGCTGAGAGCAGGCTAGCGTGCTGGTAATGGCAGTTTGGGGGAGTGTAACCAGTATAGATTGGGAGGGGGAGGGGCAGGGGCAGGGGGATGGTGGGTTGGGGTGGCGGTTTGTTGGCTCACTTATTTTTTGCCTGCTGTTTTGCAAATCTGTCCCACCCACCCAAACCACCCTCCCGTGTAACCTTTATCTTTTTTTTTACAATTTCCACAGTGCCCATTATATTTGTTACTTTTTGCTATTTATTTGTACACCTTGAATGCCATTTTTCAAATGTCTTTCAAACTTGTCTTCCACCAACACCCAAGTCCACCTAGATTGGATAGAGGTCTAGGTGTGGTTCAGTAGTCTTGCTTAATTCTTTGAATACATAGGTATCCAGTAATAGTCGGCGAGATTATCCTACATTAAAAAAAGCTATTTTTTTTTTCCTTTATGCACTTTTATTTTTATATATATATATATATATATATATATATATATATATAATATATATTTCTGCATTTTTTTTACCACCTTATTTATTATGGCGACTTTTGCATAGGTTTGCCCAAAATTGGCTGAACCCACACCATGCCAAAACCCTAAAACCCTGCTTTAATAAAGCACCCTTAATCTTTGGTCATCTGTTTTGACTGGACTGAATAGAATTTCTGTCCACTGCACCTGTGTTTAAGCAGATTTGCTTCCAATTTTACCTGCCCCTTCTTTCCCACTAGTTTCTCAGATTGGGGGATATTTAAATCTTGCTCTCCTAGCCTAAAATTTCTAAACCAATGTATTACTTTTTGCTGTTCCCGCACTTTCTCTGCAGTGACTGCTTTAGTGTTCTTGTGATTTTAATCTATGGCAATCCACTAAATCTAGAGCTGCCAAGAACTTTAGGCTACATCTCATTACCTCCTTTGGCCTCAAAAGGGGAACCTGTACAGACTGTTTGGAAATAATTGTATTGTCCTTCATTCTGGAAGAGGATACGTTTGTAGACGTTTTCACAGCTTATATAAAGTCTTTTAGTTGAAAGATGTAGATTTGTTAATTATCTTCTTAAATTCCCCTTAATTGGCTGATATCCTTTGTGAAAGTCCTGCCACCTAGGAAAGCTCTAAGGTAATAGCTGTGCATTTTTGGTACAATCTGCTAGAATTCTTATTTGCTGTCGGGCAATGTGGGCTTTTTCCTCTGAGTACAAAGGGCTATTGTCAGAGCTTTTATTTCTTTTTGTTATTTAGTGTCCTGACACAGTACAATAAGGATATTCAGAATTTAAAAAGCACGTAAACCAAGCTTTTCATCTCAATGCCAAATACCTAACAGACGATCCAGTACAATACCAAGAAACTTACAAATACTTATAGAAGAAAACCAATGATGGGGACATACAATCCTCGTATTAATGACATTGAGAAATTCGGTTACTATATTAAAAAAAAAAAATGAATGGAATCCCACTTTAAGATGAGTAGAATTTTCCAGAAATCTTGGAATGAAAATGGACAGCTATTGATCCACAGGTCAAAGCCATCGTCCGAAGCTGTTTCTCTGAGCTGCGCATGCTATGCCTTATTTTACCTTACTTAACATTCCATACACAGGACCAAGAACCTAAATTATCCAATACTATCCAAATTAGACTATGCAAACGGCCTGTGTCTCAGACTCCCAGATTACCTAAAAAGGAAAATTCAAAGAGTCCAAAATGAGCAGCAAGAATACTTCTCAGAATGCAGAGATTTTAACACATCATGCCGGCATTATGTACTCTCCACTGGTTACCCATCAAAAAAAGGGTGCATTTCAAAACCTTGTGCATAGCCCATCGTTCATACCATGGAGTATGCCCTTCCTCCTTCAGAAGTTAAGTTTCGGCCCAGCAATGCTGCACTTTTGCTAGTCTCTAACTTCAATAAGAAGCGGCAAGGAGTAGCCTCTTCCTTTTTAACATGCTACCCAAACCTCTCCGCTTGGTGGAGGACCACCTCACTTTCAAGACATGGGTCGAGACATTTTAACCAACCACCATGAAGGAAATGAGAAATAGCAACCAACAAACTGTACACCAGAAACTTTGTGCTAATTTACGACTGGCCTTTTTTAAAAACTCTCTGCACTGCCACCAGCGACAAACCAAGCAGACTTGTGGAGCCCTTTCCTGCGTGGCACTAGTCTGCACCTTTTAATCTCAGTGAAATCTACCACCAAGCAGCGAGTAAGTGCCAACACCCTCACCCCCAATCTCCAGCCCCCTCATCACTCAACTAACTCCTCACTCCTAAAATCTTGCACCTCCCCCACCCCTACAGATGACTTCCTAGGTCTAGTGTACTTAATAAATTCAGACCCTATCCATCTCCTATCAACAACCACGCTGTTCATTTTTTAACTCCACAATCAGGGGGCTGGCCATTTGCCTAACCTGCCCAGTCAGTACCAAACAACTGAGATTTTTCAGATCAACACACAGGTTAAGGGTACTTCCGACCTGCATCCATCAACACCAAAGGTTTCTACATCTGCCTTCCCACTATCCGACGAGCACACCCTGCCCTCCTTTCTTGGAGCCATGCGCTGGGAGGCCAACATTGTTGGCAGAAGAGCGCTATATAAGACCACTTTACATTACATTATATGCCAAAATTCAATGCAAATGCTGCAATATTCTTCTTAAATAACTAGTCACTGGGTCATCTTTCTGTCAGAACTGCAATTTAGAAGAATGGGATTTCCAATCCTGAAATGCTGTTCCTTGGAAAATAAATTTGGTCTGCTCATCCAAGTAATGAATGTGTTAATCAGCAACTCATTTTGTAATTTCAGTAACCGACAATGGCTTGTTCTGTGAATCATGCATCAATTTAATTGAAATATTATTCCTTGATTATACCCTCCAGTGACTATTGATCAACTTAAGGGAGCATCTAATACAAAGTACAATGCAGAGTTCATATCAATATGTACAAACTTAAAAAATAAAATAATCCAAAGTGTTTTCCCCTGTGTCATTACAAACGCTCTCTACTGTATGGTAGTATGGCCACGGCCACATGCTTCAAAGAGCTTCTAACATTCTTGATGTCCTAAGCAGGCATGGCACTCGGTTTGTGCTCTGTCATATGTAAATCAGAAGGAATGGTACCAAAATATGTGCATCCTTTCTCCAGCACATATATATACTCTTCATAAATGGTGTATGTTAAGAGTACATATGAGGACCGTGAAATCCTTGTTCTCCCCAAGCGCATTTAAGAATTGCAGTTTTGACTAGTGTGTACCCATCTAGAGGATAGATCAGCAAGTAGAAACCATGTTCTCAATCTTTCATTTTTGGCAATTTCGTTATTTGCTTTTCTTGGCACATTTATCTGCTGTTCACCATAGCAAGGTTTACAGACCACATATGGGTTTGCATAAAAGATCTTGGATCGCACATCTCCCATGTAAGAGAACCGCAGAGTAATCCAGAGTTTTTTCCATGATTTTCCACAGCGTGTGGTGCTATTTTCATTATGTATGAAACTAAGCAAAATGTGTATATCTATACTCCAATCATGGGAAAGTATCTTGACAACGACGGCTTAATGACCTGCAAAGGAAAGTCAGTACAGTATTTATGTAAAGGGGGCCCATTCTTGTCTATGTCTGTCTTTGTGCTTATAACGCGCCGAAAGCCCGCAGGCATCGGTGTGCGGGGAGCGCAGAGAAGTTCAATTCACAGTAGAGGACTCTCGGGGTTTATAGTGAATTGTGGTAGCCTACCGTGTATAGAGGCGTTATCTTTTCGGATACCCCTATCTCCCAAATCTTGTACCACCAAAGGTTAAGGAGGGGACCATCTTGTTGTTTCCAACCCCTTGCTAATATTACTTTTGCTTTTGTCTAATATATATATATTTCATGATGATTGAGAAACCCTCAGAGGATATGTCTTCAACCACATCTAATGACTAAACATTCAGAGGCTGCTTCATTAAAGCTAGAGCACAATTCATAATGGCATTCAATATTACAAATATTGTCCTTTTAGTTGATGGAAACGAGAGATTTATCATTGTATTTTTTTTTGTTTTGCTATATGGGTTTCACATAACTAATATGCAAATGGATCATCGTTAAGTATTTGGGTCAAAACTGTTCATGATTTCCATTGACCTTATTTGAATTTCCATTGACCTTATTTGAATTGAACTAGAGTTTCTACGTGATAAGGCATAGCATTAACATCGGGATAGTTGTTGCTACATTAGAGTTGGAGTGAAGTACATTTCTTTTTATGAAAGTATTTTTCCACATAGATGTAATCATCCTGTGCGATGTGAAAGAGAACAGGCCAAGTGTTACAATTATCTCATTCAGAACGTATCTTCTAGAATTTTCTCCTGGTGGTTTTGTCTTGAGGCGTGACCTGACCCTCTTTGTTCTTGTATGAATGTTTAATTAAATCTATCTGTAAGCTATGATTTAACTGAATACTGTATTTTCTTTAATAGATTTGTTTTACTGTATTGATCGGTATTCCTGTTTTGGATTCTATATGACCAGTCTCAGTTTTGTTTGCAAAGAATGCGTTTTTTCAAGCCTTCTAAATTAGTTAACATTGTTGAGGCAGATTGTTAAATGGACCTGACTGCAAATCAACATTTTAATATTCATTACAGATATAAAAGATGTTGACATTTCTGTATTTTTCTGTAAGGGGACTTTTTGGAGTTTAGCCCCGATTTATTTTAGAGTAACTCTGCCTGATTGGCTTTGTAGCTGAAATTGTGCGGAGTTGTTTTCAAAATCACCATTTCAATCGGGCATTGAGTACTGATATAACTGGATCTTAATGCAATGTAATTTTAATGAAAATTTTTCAAGAAAATCATCTTTTCTGGAAGTTAATACTTGATCTGATCCAAATCAAGGCGTTGACTCCTAAATGGGTAACAAATTACATTGTAGATAGTTTACTACTTAAGTAAGAGCACCCACTTCCACATATTTATCTCTATTGTCCCCTATACAAAGCTGAACATGGTAAATGTTGAAGAAAATATTTGCAAATCCTGTCAACCCAGCATGAGATTGGGTTTGATACCACGCAATGATTCCAATTGTCTGATGCTGGTGAAACATTTTGGATAGTTTTCCAGAAAATTGCTTTTTAGAAAATTTGTCTGATAATGTGTAATTGATTCCTGATTGACAAGTCTTCACAAAAAGATGAGCGATGTATAGCTGTAAATAGTTTTAATGATACCTTTTTGCATGACAACCTTGTGTCAGAAGAATGTGCACTTTCAGCAAAATGTAACACATGCATAGTGCCACCTACTAGCCATCACTGGAAGTTCACCTTTAGATCAGAATCAACAGGGTATACAGTGAAGATCTCGATCAAATATCAGGGTGGGAAAAGGCAGATTTAGAAGACTTCTTAGAGACTGCTCGGGGTGATCTTTCTAAATTGACCAGTGTCTCCCCTCGCCGCACATGAGTGTACACAGGGGCTCACGTGTGCTGCCAGCCCGGAAGACTGAAGTCGTAGGTGTGTGAGGAAGTGTCTGTGTGGGGGCTGAGGGCAGGCTTTGCAAATGATTAAATATTCCACAAGACATGCAGGGGCGAGTTCCTTAGTTTACATACTCAACCAAAGCGAAATGCACTCGCCCCAAGGTGACTGATGACCAACTATTTGTCTGTGCTTTTTGTAAAATGGTGCATGTCACCATAAGCACACTTCATATTTGGTGCAATGCTGCCAAACATGCAAAGTGAAACTTGCACTTCCCAGTTTCTGCAAACAGTGCGTTTGCAGAAAATGCAAAATTGGTTTCCAACATCCCAATACTCTCCAGCAAGGTCGAGAAGCCTGCAAATGGTGCTCGCCCTTCATAGAAACTACTTGCCAATGCTAGTGGGCTAATAGCCCTGGATCGGGGAATGTCTTTAATGTGCAAGGTATGGGGCGGCTGAGGGAATGAGTATTGGAAAGCGAGTAAGTAACTGTCTGTGTAGGGGATTTGAGGGGGGACTGTTTATTTGCGCAGATGGGTGGGGTTTAGAGGAGCATAGAGGTTCTGAGCGTAAACCCCCTGATTCAAGGGAATACCGGTCAGTGCCGGATGTTGGTGTGGGTTTCGGACAGGCAGAGTGAACCCTCCTCAGCCCCCCCGTTGTCATTTTGCATTTGAAGTCTGCATACAATCGTCTGAGTAAGTTGTGCCTACTGTGGCGGGTCAGAAGGAGGACACAGACTCTGATCTTATATTTTATTATTGGTCTTTGTTAAAAGTAAAAACTCCAAACTTTCCCTTTTCTTAGGCGCTCGTCAATTGTCAGTGAGTCCAAAAGGAAGATCAGTCCACTATCCAAATTAACATGTTCTAACACTACCACTATTAAAACAAGAAAAAAGTCACAGTAGAATGACTCCCTTCTCCTGTGAGCTGGTTCTTAACCAGTTCAAGAAGATATTTTTAAATACTTCTCAGCAACTTCTTTGATAAAATGAGAAGGTTCTGGTGTTGGCTTCCTCCAAGTTTTAATCTTCTTTAAATGCATGCCACCACCGTGCACTGCTAAGACTAACACCCAGGACATCAAAGATGACATCACAAATGTTGTTAATGACATCACTGATGACATGGCTGCCCATGGCTTGCAACCATGGCCAGTCTCCAAATCCATGGGGCTTAGGCTTCGGCCATGCCGCATTCCACAATGAGCAAATCAGAGTACAAGTTTGCATTTGCCGAGGACCAGGCCCACTATCCAGACACCAAATGTTTATCACTAGTTCTTACATTCTTACACTTTCGAAAAAAATAAAACACTAGACATATTTACAAAAACATGCTTTCAGGTCCTTGCTAATGCTCATCGCAAGTTTGTTGTGGTCTAGTCCACCACTTCAGACTGTAACCGCAAGCAAAATATTTATTCACATTCAAACCTACAGCTTCGACCATGCCACTAGTAGCCCCAATAAGCAAATTACAGTACACATTGTTGATGGCCAGGCCCATTGCCCAGATACCAATGTGTTATCATTGTGTTGTGTACTTGCATTTTACACTTAAAAAACACAGGACATATTTGCAAAAACCATGCTTTGCAGTTCTTGCTGACCCTCCTTGTGCATATGTGCTGCAATCACATCCAGCACTTCAACCTGTACTCACAGGCACATTTTTTCCTCCCTTTCAAACCTATCCCAATTTTAAAAAACTTTACAATTAAAGCATAGCCGGTCCCTGGTGGCCCTTTCCACTTCAACTCTGTTGCTGTTCCCTCACAATCTTGCCACTGCCCATGGCCACAGGCTATACCTCAGTCACCTAAGTTATATCACTATTTTTTGTGCCTACATTATGACAAAATAAAACCGACACATTTGCAAAACCATGCTTTCAGGCCCTTGCCAATGCTCCTTAAACAGGTTTATTGTATGTACGTACATTAACATGGGCGGATTTGCAAACATTCAAGGTTGGGTCTAGAATCTTTCTGAAAACTTTCGTTGTCCACATTCATCAAACGGCAACACAGTTACAAGCATCTAAAAATGTTGAAACCCCCCTCTAATTTTGCCCACTCTTGACAAAATTCCACCAAGCTCAGCAAGAACATTCATATCTAGATCTAAAAATGACACGCCACATTTGACAAATGTTACAATATTTTGGAACCCCCCCTCATTTTATTCCCTCTTGACAAACAGCACTACACTTTGCAACTACATTCAGAATCTGGTCTACAATGGAATTCCCAAATATCATCCAGTTTCATTGAGTGGCGCCAAAGTTGTAAGCCATCCAAAAACTGCTTTTCACTAACCTAGTAAAGCATAAATAAGCATAAATGCCCCTGAACATCTCAGATGTCCGCGAACAACACAGGACTGCCTACGGGCTGTTCGCGGACATTGGACAAGAAAAAGAAAAACGCACGTTTTTGGGCTTTTTAAGGTCAACATGCTTTGAACATAGTACCTCTTGTGCATGCATTGCCCTCCACCAGCCCTGCCACTTCCAGTGCTCCAGGCCTAGCTCTACGTACTACTCTTGTAATATCAGAAAATGCACAGCCATGTACATTCAACAAGCCTGCTTGTGATATTTCGGCTCCTGTTCGTTCTGTGCACCCCCCACAAGCTCCATTATCAATGCACCATGACTTGCTTCATATGCTTATTAATCGCGTTATTGTTTGCAATGTTCTGGATGTAGGCCTCCCACCTATTCCAATCGCTGATGATATCCTCACTTTGCCGGGCGTTCACTCCCCCCACCCCCCACGTGCTTCCTCAGATCGGCGCTGCACCACCAGTTACTTTCCGTTGAAAGAACAAGCGCAAGCTTAGAAAACAAATCGGCCAATTACAGTAATTTTGTATGCACTGCTTCCTATGTTAGTTAAGCATAGCCTGCAAGTACAACATCATGTGCATGCTGTCGGTACAAACCCATCTGTTGGTAACATGGTACCTGTAATCTCTGCATGTTCAACTGCTGTCCATAGTGAAATAGTTTTCCATGAACTGAACAACTTACACGCATGCAAAACGCTTATGGCTTAAACACTATGCCGCGCGTTCGTGTATATTGCCATCGTAACATCCCATTGCCAGCCCCCTCGTGCTTCCTCCGTTCCGCACTTCCCTTTCAGAAAACCACCTCTGCCGAAAGAGCTCCCGCGAGCCTGACACTGAACTCGTTTCCCCTGACTGTGTGCGTCGGATTCGTTGCCGAGATGCTCTGAAAACAAGTTTCCCCTGTGTGAGCACTGGCTCTGCACACAATTCCAGCATCCTCCCCCTAGGCTGCCATGCCTCACGTACCTGCCCAGCTCACCATTCAACGTACGCCAAGAGGGACAGCATTGCGTGACGAAAACCACAATCCCTACAATTCCACGCACATGCGCACTCGGTAGTGCGGATTAAACTTGCAGAAGCTCTGCAACTGAAATCTGCAGCCACGCGCCCTGCCAACAGGCTACACCCCTCAGCTATTATGACCAGATTGCCTTGTTATCAAGGCGATCACTCACACTCACCACATAAAAATTCCAGGAGGCTCATGCCGGCCCAATGCTCAGAATTCATGCCATGCGTGCACTATATGCATACTGCAGGCAAGCCCTCAGCGCCCTCATGCTTCCACCACTCCATGATTGCGCCACAGACAATAGCAGGTAGCCCGCCCTACCGTAAATATTCCAAAGCCACATCTCCTTTTGACAAACAATTAGCCCCAACAAGAGCACAAGCAACCCTCACCAGGATCTCGCACCACAGGTCATGCACTAGCCTACCCCCTGAGGAGTCTCCTACTGCTGCCCTGTCTTCAGCATCAACCCTGTTGCAATGTAAGGCTACCACTATGATACTTTCACTCATGTGCACCAATCTTGCATCTCTATGCCGCCTAAAAACCAATATTCAGTATGAAGATGCTGCTCACAAACCCACACAGAAGAATCTCACCCCCATAACACATCACCACTACTGCATAGCTCAAAGTAAACTGAAGCCCAGCCATAAGTACACACCCAAAGCCTCAGTTCATCCCCTTAACCACCCTGCTCATCAACCTCACACTCCAAACATATCAACTCCTCCTATCGCTGGCAAGGAGCTCACCAAAACCCACAGTTGCAGACACAACCGTACATCGCTCATACAACAGACACCTCCCCCACATCACCTTCCAGCTATTCAGATACAAGCCCCCTCCCAAGACCAGGGATCTGTCACACTGCCCACTGACCCACAACCCTTCTTGACTTAAGCCATGATCAACGCTCGATTCCCTTCCAGCCCATGCACTCGATGTACATGACCTCATCACGAAATTCAACCTTGACACACTAGCCATCACCGAGAGTTGGCTTCATGAAGCCTCTGGCCTTGCCCTTGCCTTACCCATAGGATACACTATCCTACCGAACGACAGAACCGCCTCCAGGGGAGGGAAAGTCGCTTTGATTGCAAGAGACTCCATCCCCCTTAGATAAGTTCACACATCCATGGACTGGAATTCAGACCTTTTTTTTAAATGTATTTATTTATATAGCGCCGGCCGCCCGCAGGCATCGGGGTGCTTACATGTAGACGTGTACATAGCTCAAGATAGAGCCAGAATGAGGCAACGGGACAAGGACATACAAAAACCAATTAACTGATACATTGGGGCCTAGGCGGGAGGTTACTTGAAAAGCTCTGTTTTTGAGTTTTTTGTGGAAGACCAAACGATTGGACTCCAATCTAAGGTGCTTCAGCAATTTGTTCCAATTAGAGGCCGCTCGGTTAGGGAAGGCTCTGCCCATGCAGAGTTCTTTCTTGTGTTTTAGGAGCGTTATAAGCCCATTTGCTTCTGATCTTAATGCCTTGGGCGGGTGGTAAAGAATGAGTTTGGACTTCAAATAGGCTGGTGCCTTGCCATATAGGCACTTGTGAGTTAGGCACATAGACTTAAATTTTATGCGTTCCTCTATTCTCAGCCAATGAAGGTCCCGTCTAGCTTCACTGATGTGTTCACTTCTTGCTTTCTTTTTGACCATTCTGATCTCGTTATTTTGGACCAGTTGGAATTTTTGGATGCTTTGCTTACTCACTCCTACCAGGAGGGCATTACCATAGTCCAGACGTGACATGACTGTAGCTCTTGCTATTGTGGTGCAGTTTTTCTCACTCAATAGTGGTCTGATGGCTTTAAGTAGCCGGATGTAATAGTTGCAGTTTTTACTAACGTACGTAGCCTGAGCATCAGAGTTGAGGGATGCTTCCAACGTCATGCCTAACGTTTTAACCTGATCTGTCACAGGAATAAGGGTTTCTTTAATTTGGAAGACTTGATATTTCGCAGGGAGTTTGGCACGAGCCTGGATGGAGCCAAATGCCATTAATTCGGTTTTATTGCCGTTCAGGCACATCCAGTTATTGTCCATCCAATCTCCGATGTTTCCGTAGAGTGTATTTAGTATCGTACTATCCTTAGCGTAATCCCCACTCAGTTCCAGGACCAGCTGAGTATCGTCAGCATAGTTGGTAAAAAATATCTGGAGTTGTTGTAGTAGCTCACATGGGAATCGGATATACAGATTGAAGAGCAAAGGGGATAGGCTAGCTCCCAGTGGTACCCCGCAAAAGATGTTAAATTCAGAGGAGAATTTGTCACCCCAGTGTACTCTGGATATTCTGTTTTCTAAGAAGGATGATAACCAACTTATTGATTCCTTGGAACAATTGGCGACCTTCTCAAGTGCTTGCTGCAGGAGCTGGTGGTCAAGCAGGTCGAAGGCGGCGCTCATGATCTAACAAGATCAGTAAGCCAGCCTTTCCCTTGTCTATAATTTCCAACATTCCAACATTCTGGAGTGTAAGTCCAGCATGGCGGTCTCGGTGCTATGAGCGGCTCTAAAGCCAGATTGTTAAGGATGTAAAATCTCATGGCTTTCCACATATTCTTGAAATTGGGCTGTTGCTATTTTGTCCAGTACTTTAAGCGTAAAATTACAGTTTCTAATGGGTCTTAAGCTGTTGGAGTCGCGAGGGTCCAGGGTAGGTTTTTTTTACTAGGGGTGTGATGGTAACCGTTTTTATGTTGGGCACTACTTGGTCCCAAAATGAGGTGTTGACAATTTTGGTAAAGAGTGGCGCAAAAATTTTGGGATATTGTAGGATGATCTTGGGGGGTGGGGGTGGAGTAAGTTTTCGGCGCAAGAGGATGGTTTCATAGATGCTAACGTTTTTAACATGGTTTCTGGAGAGATGGATTGAAATTGAAACTTCTCCTTTCCAATTGTTGTTGGTTGTTCTGCAGGGAGGCTACGTTGAGGTTTATTAGCTTGTGCTAGAGCAATGCGTTCTCTGGCTTTAGATATTTTGTTCGCAAATGCTACCTGGGTGTTTTCGCATTCAAATTGTGATGGTATAAATTCAGGGGCCAACGCCTTAGGTTTATCTAAGGATTTGAGGATGTCGAATAGCTTGCTGGCAGAATTGGATGATGCTTCGATTTGGCTGTTGAAATAGTTCTTTTTAGCCTCATTGATCTTAGTTTTGTAGGATTTTTCTAGTGACTTCCAACTTGTTTTGTGGTCCTTTGTTTGGTTTTTAAGCCATTCTACTTCACTACGTTTTCTTTCGAGAGATGTTCAGGTGTGAACCATTTTTGATGGCTAAGGTTGGGCCTTACAGTTAATCGAGTCTTGCGCCCTCCCTCTCCAAGCTCTGAAAACACATTTCATTGTGGTCTTAGATCGGAAGGGTATTGGAGCTGATCTAGAAACTCATTCCTCCTCAAAAACAGTTAGCTCCTGCTCTACTCGCTCTCCATATGTACAAGTCTCTCTGCAGATGTCCTGCTGCTGCCAGCCTAAATGACCAGTGCATTGCAATCCTCCTCTTAAACAAAATCAGCCAATCAAAGTGCAATTAATTTCCAGGTGACTTTCCCTTTCTTCTGCCTTGGAATTCTACCAAGTATGCACACCAGGGGACAATGCTCCAGTACCCAGCCCGACAGCTCACTGACACGCGATCAAACTCCTTGCCATTCTGCATTTAAAGGTTGACGTTCCCATATCCTATGCAAAAAAGTAGCCAATGGGGTAGTGCATCTGGGGCGCACGAGAGCGCCACCTGGAGCAAACTTACTGATGCGCGCTGGCGTCATGTACACTCCATGCACACATTTCTCAAAGAATATTTCTACCATGGGCTGGCCATATCGTTGCAAAGCTTGTTTATTGACCGTTGCGCACACCATGCAGATAGCTAGAATGCATTGCGTCTCCATACAATCTGCTGCTCAAGGTTTACCAGGGCCGAAATGCAACCGACAGTGGGTTTATCGAGGCCATCCGACGGCAGTGAAGAACAAGAAACGGCCGTTGAAGACTCCCGTTGAAGGATCCGTTCCGGCCTTGGAAGGCCGCTCCGGCCCACACAGTACGGAGAGAGGGGGAGGGTGACACCTTAGAATACATGTTCCCCTTTTATTTAAATTCGCCTCGCTGCTGTGTCATTCCGTTATGGCTAGGACCCCCTTTAAATTGTGCCCCAAGTGCAACAAAAAGTTCCCGTGGGTCGACAAACCCCTTGTGTGTAACTTGCGTCTCCCTTGGGACCATGTCGAAGATGCCTGTTGAGTGTGTAGACTCTTCAAACCCAAGACATTAACGGACCGCTTAACTAAACGCTGGGCCCACCACGCCAGGCAGCTCGAGGCCATGGAAGTGGAGGGTGCAACCACCCGGTATCCGACAGCGAAGGTGGCGGGGTTACTCCGGTTTCCCATGCACAGGCCCTCGACCCCAACAGAAAGGCCGGTGGCCTTGCTACGGCGTCAACACACAGCGGTGGAAGCGCTCTCATCACCGCCTCCACTAAACACACAACCCACGGCCGAGACTCGACACATGTCGAGCAAACTGCAACACATGACATCTAGGGAGAGGTCAGTTGAATTGCTGTCCTCTGGGCATTCCAGATCGAGATTGCCGCATGACAGGCCCTGACTGTCGAAAGACAGAACAGACGTTGTGGATAAAAGTATTCCCGAAGGTAGTGAGTCAGCTGACGACACTTCGGATTTGACCGTAGCTGAGATTTGACGTTCTGCGTCGATGGCGGTAAAAAAAAACATACATGCCGGACTAGCCCATTTAGTTAAAAAGTACGTCCCAGAAGGCCTTGTTAAGTCAAGGGAGTTGAAGAAGAGCTCTTCTAAGACCCCTCATAAGGATAAATCGCAGAAGGATAGGTCCCCTCACAAGAGTAAAAAACCTCAAGTACAGATTTCCTTGTCTTCAGCCTGAAATAAAAAAGCTACGCCTTCTACTGTAGTTCCACCTACTCCAGAATATTTAGGTCTCACACTTCAACCTATGGTCATTCCTAGTTCTACCCAATGGTCAGCTGAAGATATAGATAGAAATTTGCCATGAAAAACATTCTTCTCATGACCCTATTAAAAAGACCCTAGCTACTTCCCATGTTTTTACTCCACCCGCTACCCCCTACAACAGCGGCTCCTGGGTCTCAGAACCCTGTTCAACCCCCTGCTAAGAGGTCTCACCCCGGTGAGCTAGAACAAGATCCCACTGTCATCGACCTATATGACCCGGACACTGATCATGAAGTCCTCTATAGCCAAGAAGCCGCAGACCCTTATTATGGGTATGAGGATGATCCAGATACAGACATGTACAACATCGACTCCCCAGTTGATAAAGACCCCCCTGTTGTAGACTCACCCATAGATAATCAGCCTCTTCTGAATGAAGTACTCATCAAAGCGGCTGACCTTTTCCAAATATCCACCCAAGAGGATCCACAGGACAAGGATTTCGTAGACGGGATCTTGAGAGATAAACCGGCTGTATCTCAATTTATTCCCCTACTAAAGTCTCTTCAATGAAAAGTACAACCCTCCCTGGAAACAACTAATCAGACGCAAGCAGTGAACCCCTGCATAGAAAAACTTTTCAGACCTGCACCATCAGACCCGCTGTATATCGGGGGGCAGCTAAAGCCTGACTCGCTCATTGTTACTACCACAAGGAAAAGAGCATGTACTCCTCTAGCCTCCTCAGAGGCTCCTCCAGACAAGGAAAGTAAAAGGCTATGCACAATGGGCAGGAAGGTTGCCTCTTCTGCTGCATTCCAGACCAGGAAAGTTAATAACTCTACTTTATTAGCCAGTTACAACTGCCATAAATGGGATGAGGTCTTCGCTTTACTCTCCCCAGCCCCGGAACCTCTCAAGACTCGATTAGCGCTTGTGGCTTCAGAAGGAAGGGCAGTTTCAAGCTGCTTGCTAAAAAGCATTCTTGACACTGCAGACAACGACGGTACAATCATAGCCGAGGGAACTAATTATTAAACGTCACGCTTGGTTACGCCAATCCGGGTATAAGCCAGAGACGCAGGCCACTCTCATTAACATGCCAATCGAGCCCAATGTACTCTTTGACAAGGCCGTCGAGGATGCCTTGAAGACAGCCAAGGAAGAATATGATGCACTGAAATCATTGGGCCAATTGACCAATAAACCTCCTGGCCAGTGGGGAAACGGCAAATGTCATAGCTCACGCGGACAATTTTTCCAGAGGGGTTACAGCTATAATCAAAATTAGGGAACAGCATGGGCGAACAATCAAGGCCAAGCCTCTCAGAATTACCAGAGAAGACCGCACACAACATGTGGCCAGAGAAGGGGCCCCTCCTCCAGAGGATGTTACCCCACCTCAGACAGTGACATCCCATGTTTCTCCAGTAGGAGGGCACATTTCCAACGTCACCCAAGCATGGAAGGGAATTACTTCAGACAGATGGGTGTTGTCCACCGTAGCAAGCGGATATTGTATACAGCTCATCGAGAGACCCCGGTACTAGGGGGGTGTCACGGTATTAGTTTTATGACGGTACAATAACCTTCTTGCCAAATGACAGTATATCATGGTTATTGTGGTATAGCAAGTGGAGTTAACTAATCTTAACAAATATTTTCTAAAAGGTCAAATTGTCAGATTTATCATCACAAACAAAACCAGGCACCCAGAGCCAGAATTGGGCTTTTCAACATACTTTCCACTGAAATGCCACCCCTTGCTTCCACCAAACACACGTGTGGAGAGGAGGGGGGGAGGAGAGCCCTGCTGCGACTGGCAAAGCGAACTGAATAGCTTTTCTTAGGTTGTCATTTACGCTTTTAGCTCCCCCACTGGCTACTGGTGAAGATGAACATGTTGCCATCTTGATAACCTGCATGCCACAGATCAATGGAGTCTGATGGTAGTATATACACACACACACACACTCTCTCTCACTCTCACTTGCAGCCTTTAGTTTACTTCCGGGCCAAAAGGTGTTCAGTAATCACAGACATGTTACCCTTTGGTATGGCAGCAGGGAATACCCACAGAGATGAGTACATTTCGCAGTGTGATTTATTATATGTAAATTCAATGATAGAACCAGGGAAATCCCCCCATTGTCATATGTTTAGAAAACATTATCCATTATAAATATATAAACCCCAAAGCCGCCAAACCAAAGTCCCGGGAGGATAGCTTAGCGGCAACGTGCGCGCATTGGAAGAAAGACAACACGAAGCAACACAGGTTCGATCCCCGGGTCCGCGCTTAGAAACCTCTGGGTGTTTAAGTGTGTCATAAATACGCAACTAAGACAAAAACAATTTCTTTAACAGCGCCTCGATGCCCGCGGGCTGTGTGAGCGCTTTAAAAGAAAAATGTAAATAAAAAAAAAGTAAACCCTTTTCCTTCTTGGCACTGTATTTATTCTTCCTATTGCTAACATACTGATTTTGTGTCAGGCACGTGTGGTTTATGGAATGGCATTAAAAACTGCTCAACCTGAAACTACTTGGCAGACGGCACATCCAACAGTGCAATACCAAGACTGCGCAGCACTTTCTTACTGCAGCCTTTCCAACTCAGATTGAAAAGCACACTTAACGGTATACCGGTATAAACAATGTGACGGTTATTATTGTTCAATTAAGTGGTTCACGGTATCTTTAACGGTATACCGTTACATCCCTACCTGGTACCACCCCCACGCTGTAAACTCACTCGGAAGAAGACCAGCGCATCCACCTCGAGGAAATTGCCACGCTGCTCCAAAAGGACGCCATATAAATCGCCCCGGCCAACCAGGTAAACCATGGTATTTATTCAACTTGTGCCGAAGAAAGATCTACCAATGCGCCCAGTATTAGATTTACGCCCTGCAAACAAATATGTCAAACCACAAATGTTCTGCCGGACTATGCTACAAGAGGTAATCAATCCCTCTCTTAAAAAAGGGGGGATAACATGGCAACACTGAAATATGAAAATAGGCATCTTTCATATCCAATGTTCCCAGCGCACAGAGGATTCTTGTGTTTCAAGATGGCGAACCAGCACTACCAATTCAAGGTGCTGCCCTTCGGAATAGCATCTGCTCCAAGGGTATTCACGGAGGTACTGGCGGTGGTGTCAGCACACCTGCGCAGGGAGGCAATCCCAGTGTACCCTTACCTGGATGACTGGCTGATTACAGGGGAGTCTCCCCTAATTTGCAGCAAAACATCCAAAGAACGATCAACATTCTCTTTTAATTGGGTTTCTCTACCAACGAGAACAATGCTATCACAGAAGAGGGGTTGGTCTTTCCGTCGGAGGAAAGAGTGCAAAACATGTTACTTCAAATACTGCATTATCAAGCCGGCCGCCAGATAAGCATACGCAAAGCGATGCGTTTAATAGTCATAATGGCATCTTGCATTTACCTGTTACCTCACGCGCCTGCGACCCATGCAGGAATGGTTGGCGAAACAGTGGTCTCAGGCAAGTGGTCAGTGGGACGATCTAGTGGTTGTTTCGCCAACACTAGTACAAAATCTTTGCTGGTGGACAGGAGAAAACCTGTTGAAGGGTAAACCCTTCCACGATCCGGAAGTACACGCGATTGTCACGACAGGCGCATCACTCACCGGGTGGGGGGGCTCATTACCTTTACCACACAGCTCAGGGTCTGTGGTCTCGTGCGGCAGCACAGAACCACATCAATTTGCTGGAAATACTGGCAGTATTCATAGCGTTCAGGCATTTGAGTTTAACCTAGCGAACCAATCTGTGCACGTCCTGACAGACAGCACTATGGTGATGTTTTACATCAACAAACAGGGGGGCTCACATTCTCCAAATCTGTCTAGGCTTGTGCAACAAATTTGGAGATGAGCACTCAAACAGAAAATATTTCTATAGTCACAGCACGTTCCAGGGGAACTCTCTGGCAGACTCACTGAGCAGAGATAGTCTACCAGTGAGAACACGAATGGCGACTGCACGCAGGGGTCGTATAGCAGCTCTTCCCTCTATGGGGTTTCCCCACAATAGACTTGTTCGCTACAAGCGAAAAAAGTCAATGACCAGACTTTGCGTCCAGGTTTCACCAGCCAGGCTCCAAGGGGAAAGCCCTATGGATGAGCTGGTCAGGGAAATTTGCTTACGCTAAACCCCCCCTCCCCCTCCGCCCCCGACACCTCTCATGAGAAAGGTGGAGAACAAGATTCACAAGTGATGCTCTTCCTAGTTGCTCCTTTGTGGGCAAAGCAACCTTGGCATCCACATCTGTGCAAACTGGCGATGTGCGATTCCCATCAAGCTCCCGTGCGTGTACAATCTGCTCACTCAGCACCGGGGACTAACATTGCGCCCTCAACCTCGGTCCGTGAACTTGGCAGCATGGCTCCTGAAGTCATAGATTTCGGACATCTTAACCTACAACAGAGGTGTATGGATATCTTGAAGGAAGCAAGAAAGCCTAACACTAGGCACTGTTATTTCGACAAGTGGAGATTTGTAATTTGGTGCCAAATTAACCCCATAGAATGTACTCCTTCCCACATTCTAACTTATATGCTCCACTTGCTAAATTCAGGGTTAGTATTCAACTCTTTAAAGGTCCACCTGGCGGCCTTGTCCGCCTATACCACCTCCCACAATAAGGTCTCATGGTGGAAGGTACCTGTCATCTAAGCATTCATGGAGGGAGTAAAGAGACTCCACCCTCCAATTTCCAACCCGCCGCCAGGGTGGGATCTCAATGTTTTACTCGCTAAGCTCATGGGCCCCCCTTTCGAGCCAATGCAGAAGTCTAGTTTTAAACACCTGACTTACAAAACTGCCTTCTTAGTGGCTATTACTTCCATAAGAACAGTTGGTGAAATACAAGCATTGTCAGTGCAAGATCCTTTCTTTACATAAAACCAGCTTTTCCTTGAGTATGATACTCACCCTAGGTACTCCCCTAAGTTCATCTCTAAATTTCACCTATACCAGTCTCTTGAGCTACCGGCTTTCTTTCAGAACCCCACCTTCTCAGCTGAGGTAAAACTCCACACACTAGATGTGACTAGGGCGGTCCTTTACTATGTAAAGAAGATCAGACCGCTGAGAAAAACAGACCAGCTTTTTGCCTGGTGCGATGGAGACCGAGACCGAGAAGGAAACCACATTTCAAAAAATGCCATGTCCAGGTGGATGGTCAGATGTATACAATTGTGCTATTCCCTATCCAACAAGACACTGCCTTTCACACCCGGAGTTCACTCCACAAGGAGCACAGGAGCCACTCTGGCTTTCATTGCAAATGTCCCTCTAAACAGCATTTGCAAAGCAGCTACATGGAGCGCAGTACACACTTTCACTCAGCATTACTGCGTTGACACTCATTCCAAGACAGATACACAGGTGGGACAAGCGTTTCTAAGACACCTCTTTGCCCATGAACCGTCTCACTTCCCACCACCTTCTCCTATGCACAGCATGCGATTTAAGCAGATTCTACAAGCCTCAGAAGGGATACATTACTCGCCGTAATCGTATTTCTGATGCTTGTATCTGCTTAGATTCACATGCACCCATCCTTCCTCCCCTCTGAGAGAAGGCGCATGAATGCTTATCGAATATGTATCTGCTTGGATACAACTGTACTCGCGCTACACTTCATGCTACCTCATGTCAGAAAAATAACAATCTGAGGGACCATAACGCGTGAAGGACCATGGGTACAATGGACGTCACACTAGGGACAGCATGTGAATCTAAGCAGATACAAGCATCCGAAATACGATTACGGTGAGTAATGTATTATGTATATTTTTTAAAAAATATTATTAGTGCTGATTGTACCTTAAACAAAATTCAAATTCATAAAGTCAAGTCAACAAATATATATATTTGACGAATGTGCTGCAATAAATTGGCCCAAACCTGCCTCGTGGCATATCCTAGTGCCTGCACATAGGTAGTCATGCATGGTTTAAGCCAAGACATTAGCTTTTGTCATAGAAATAATGTGTACATGGAGTCCTGCCAAGAATGGACTATATTTTACAGAAAGTGGGCTAATGTTTCACCTCTTTCCAGTTGGGATCGGTTTTAGTTTTCTGTACTAGCGAAGACCTTTATTTTGGATTAAACAACCACCATCACCAGCTCAGCGGGTTTATGGTGTCTATCTAGAGGGTCAATAGTTCTCAACCACTTTAGTGTGGATTCAGGGATTATTTCCCATATAGGGCCTATATTTAAACTTGATAGATTTTACAACACCACTTTTACAAAATCCATCCAGAGCCATTTGAACTGTTGTTCCACAGCATTTCTGCTAGAATTATGGTTCCAGGATTGATGCTTAGAAAATGTGATGCAAGGTAACCACCTAGACAATTGTCTTGATGCCAGAAGTGTGTTTTTGTTAGAGTTGTTTTTCAAATGTATTTTCTGGTTGATGCTCACAATTGTCCACCTCTCATGCAGCATGAAATAACCAATCCGCAAATGTGGTAGATTACAGTTTTCACCCTATAGGGAAAGGCCGGGAGGTTAGCTAAGGGGCAACGCATTTGTCTTGGAAACAAGACTACGAAAAGCAACACTGGATTGAACCCCAGTCCCACACTTGGAGCCTTGTCTCAGTTAATAAGCGTGTTATAAAAGATTAATTTACAAAAAATAAAGGTTCCATTGGAACTAGTGAGTTTCCAGGTTCCAAATGAAGCAGCTCTTTAGTGATGAACCATTAGCTCTGTTGTCCACGAGCAGGATCTTTACTGTTTTTATTTTGTAATGCAAAGACTTCTTTTGTGCCAGGGCTTCTGAGCAAGGGATGCATCGAGAAAGATGTGTTTTTAATACTACACAGAGAATCGTCTTTTGCTTTTTCCTGCTACTCCGAGTTTGTGAAGATTTCAGAGGAATTAACACTGAAAGCTAACAGATTTTCCAGAATGAGAAGGACAAGTACCTGTGGGTTTGTGGTTGTTTTACGATAAGCCAAGAGGCCTATTTAGGAGAACGTTTGTCAAAATTGTGTATAAAGCTCTTATGTTTGTGTTGAAAGGTCCTGCATCCTATTCATGGAAAATGCACTATTTTAATAACGGCACCTCATCATTGACGTTCTTTTACTACCTCATGGGTCAACCCAAAGCGTCATAATTCCAGAGGTGATTTTATACTACTTTTTTCCAACATTGTGTGGGTTTTTTTCCACTATATATTATGATAATATTCGATATTATGAATGTTGAGCGCTTTGAAACACTTGCCTGTGTATAGGCACTATATAAATAAATATTACCATATCATAATGTAATTAAGATGTGGCTATGCTGATGTATCCCAACATCGCATGTTGTACATTCCAAACGAAAATAGGGAGCTAGTGGTTTACATTCTCTTTACCCACAGACCCGTTGGGATTGAGGATTTAGGATTTGGACATACTGCAACAGTATAGTTTGTGGGCTGATGGCTACTGAACAATCTCGTTTCACATCCAACCTCTTTAGACAAGGCAGTGATTGAGTCTGCCTTGGTAAAAACATTGGTTTCAAACCGAAACTGATGAAGAGGGGTAAAGTATCATTTGGAATCAGACGAAATTCTGTCAAATGAAGGCCAGCCTATTTCTTTTTATGTCCATGTTGCTCCTGTTACTTGCCTATTTATAGGATGGGCACTGGTGGGCAAGGAAGTTTCAACATGAAAAAAATATGCGTAAAGTGCGATGTTTTGGGGAAGGTAACAGAGCATAGGATGTGCTCTGTGGCTAACTATTAGACTAAACGAAAAGATCCACATATGGCAATTCTGTCTTAACGTGTGAAGACAGTGTTTCATTTCAGCATAGGCAGGGAAGAAGATATTAAAACTTTTTTTTGGTAGCTCATCAATGATGTCTCTTTTTTATGCTTGTGTTGTGGCGAGCGTGCCTTTCTCTAGACATGTGGGTTGAAAAGAGCATATAGAGATCTGACTGATGTTAGCTAGGAAATTCATGTGTTGCTTAAATCTAATTCCTGTTTTATCTTCTCTCACAGGAGAAGCAGCCCTTAGAAGTGACCCCAGAATACAGTCTCTCCCAGTATCCTCTCCGCTGTCGAACCATCGGACAGGCCCGCCACCCATCAGCCCCAGCAAGAGAAAATACAGCATGGACCATGGGGATGATGAACTAGACTGTGAAAATGATCATGTTGCGAAAATGAGTCGAATGTTTCCACCACATCTGTAAGTTTTTGTTTTTTTGTGGCACACACAGACCTCATTGAAAGATAGCAAACATTTCCGACATTATTCAGGATGTAACTTTTCCAAGCTCATAATCACTTTACACATTTTGAAAATGCTTCACACAATTGTTTTTCATGAATGACCTTCAAGAGCTAAGAGTAGAAGTATTGGTGCAGGGTATCCCACCTTTTTTCACCCCAGTCCTATAATTTTTCTTCCTGCCTGGTTCCTGCCGTCAGCCTTTTCGCTCCACTTATGTCAGAGCATAAAGGGTTTGCTTTGTGGTGTATTCTGCGATCCTGCAGGCATCACTAAGCAATGGATTATCCCCACTTCTCCAGCATGGAGTCTGGCATGGATTCACATGCTCATGAATATTCCCCGTCGTCAGGCTGGGAATCCTCGGTAAAGAAAAAACCAGTATCAGTTTCGTTTCTGATCTGTCTTTCGTAGTAGTAACCAATCACTGGTCTCTGCGTCATACTGACCACAGCCAATGACTGCCCTCTACCTAAGCACCGCCTCTGGCAGCCATCTTCAGATTTTTACCGCACGTTCATGTGTTGGGATCCTCGTGCTATTGCTCTCGAGCGTTAGTGCTATTTGTTCACGTTTTTGCTTAAAAACTTTGTTTTTTCGGTCAAAAGAGCCTCAAGCTCCACCGACTCTCCATCCGATCAACGGGGACCCGTGTCGGATTCGTCTGTGCCCCTCAAGGGTGAAGATTTCGTCGAGCTACGCTTTTGGAGGACTCCAGAAGCTTCTCAGGCCCGGACATGGCCCAGGAGAAGGGAAGCTCGACGCCCGGAAAGCTGTTCAGGGTCTGCCCTGGATGCCAGCTACAGAACGTCTTTAAGGAGGATGAACACTCCTTTTGTCTCTACTGCTTACATGAGGACAAGACGCACGTGGAGAAGGACTGTGCGTTTTGCGGCAATATGTCGGAGCGGACCATGAAGGACCGCCATCAACGTCTCGCCAACTGGCTGGAAGGGAAGAGCCCGTCAGGCGAGAAGAAGAGGAAGAAATCCGAGCGGTCTTCTAAGACCTTTTGAGGACGCCCCGGCGACGGGGGCCCAACACAAGGCCAAGCACCGCGAGTCCGCTGGCACCGGGAGCGCCGAACGGTCGGGCTCTACGGGCGCCAGGCAGGGCGCACCCTCCCCGGCACCTTCAGCCACGAGCCAACGCTCTGGGTCGGGTAAGAGGAAGGGCGAGCACCCGGCGAAGCTCCTGGAGAGGCCCCGGTCGAGCTCGAAGGCCCCATCGGAGGGGGAGCGAGGCAGTGTCCCCCCCCTCAAGGATAAGGCAGTGAGCGCACCTAAGGTGGTGAAGGCCTTAATCCATCCGGCCAAGCCCTCTATCGATACTGTCGCGGCGGCCCTGGCTCAGCCTGTGGAGGCTACACCAGTGGTGGCGACCTCGGGGCTCAGAGTCTCCCTGCCACCTCGGAGGGAGTCCTCTTTTGTGCCCATCGATAGGACCCCCGTGAAATCCCCGGCGGGGAAGAAAAAGGGGGGGCAGGGCGTCGTCGTAGATTCGGCTTCAACCTCGGAGGAAGAGCTGATCGAGGTCTTAAGCCACGGCCTTGGCGTGGAAGAAGACCGGCCCCTGATCGCCCGTCGGATTCCCCTCTGCCAGCGCCGCAAGACAACTCGGCAGCCATTTTGTTGGCTATACAGTCCTTATGCTCAGAGATAAGGACGAGACTGCCGTTGCCGACGGAGGAACGTCTCCCGTCGGGGGATCCTGAGCCGGGACCTTCTGGTGTTCCCCCACCCAAGAAAAGAAGGATTCACCCTCCACCTCCTTTTCAGCCGTCGCGCACCGTCCAGCCCTCCTCCCCGTCCACCCGAGGGGATGATACGGGGACTGACACGGCAGCGACGGGTACGGATGACGAGGTATACGACGAGGATCTACCGTCGTCACCTCCCACCAGGGCTTCTCCGCCCGACGAGATTGGTTCGTTCCACTCCATGATCGCCAGGGCATCCGAGCTTTTCCAACTCTGCCCTGAGGAGAAGAAAAAGGAAGGATTCCTTTATCAACGGCGCGAGGCCAAGAGGAAGACGGTCCTCGCGGTGCCTCTACTGGACGACATTTGGGATGAGGGCCTCGCCCTCCTCAAGAACCCTTCCACTACGCCAGCTAGAAGAGACCGGTACGAGAAGAAGTACCGGGTCCCGGACGCGGCCCCCCTGTGCCTCCGGGCGCAGCCTACCCCGGACTCCGTCGTCTTCGCGGCGGCCAGGAAGAAAGCGGGGGGGGTGCGTCCTCCACATCGACTTCCCCACCGGACGGCGAGGGAAAGAAATTGGACTCTATGGGACGCAGGGTCATCTCGTCTGCAGCGTCGACGATTAAAGCGGCCAACGCCTTGGCTATCGTGGCCCGCTACGAGAGGGAGCTATTGTACAAACTGGCTCCCCTGCTGGACTTCCTACCGGACGACAAGAGGGCGGAGGCCCTGGAGATCCTACAGGAAGGTGAGGTGGCGTCGGACCACGCCATCACTATTGCGACGGACATCGCCGACACTGGGTTTCGCCAGTTGGGCAACGGCGTGTGCCTTAGGCGGCGTGGATGGCTCAAGGCTACGGACTTCCGTCAAGACGTACAGACCAGAGTCCTGGACATGCCGTTCGATGGGAACAACCTGTTTGGGAAAACAGTGGACGATTCCCTTCAGGCCATTAAAGCAGACACTGAGACGGCCCGGGCCCTTGGGGTCCTGCAGCAACGACTGACGCCCTTTCGGAGCAGCGGAGGCAAGGGCGCCTCCAAAGGTTCCGGCGGCGGTTTCTCCACCTACCGTCAAGCGGCCCGCTCGTCGTCTCAGGAGGCCTACTGAGGACTAGGCAAGTCTGGCGGACCCCGCCGTCGTCGCCAAGGAGGTCAAGGCGGCAAAGCCTCGTCGAAACAGGATTGAACCGACCGTGGGGTCGGGCCCCCACGGATGCACCCCGGTGGGAGGCCGGCTGGCGAGCTTCGTCAGCGTGTGGGAGTCCATCTCCACCGACCGTTGGGTGCTGGACGCCTTAGCCCGGGGCCACGCGCTCGAGTTTCAAAGAAGGTGCCCACGCGTTCCCCCCGTGGCCAGGAAAGAGCTTCACGTCCCTCAGCTTCTCCTGGAGGTAAGGGCGATGCTCAGGAAGGGCGCCATCGAACTCGTCCCAAAGAGGCTTCGGGGCTCCGGTGTTTACTCGAGATACTTCCTCGTGAAGAAGAAGACGGGAGGATGGCGCCCCATCATAGACCTGCGACGTCTGAACAAATTCATCAAGGCGCAGAAGTTCCGGATGGTCACCCTCCAGCACGTCCTGGGTCAGCTGGAGGAAGGAGACTTCCTGTCGTCGTTGGATTTGGAGGATGCCTACTTCCATATTCCCATCCTAAAGGGGCACCGAAAATTCCTCAGGTTTGTGGTCCAAGGGCGTCACTACCAGTTCAAAGCCCTCCCCTTCGGACTACGGTCGGCACCCAGGGTATTCACCAAGTGCCTTGCACCGGTGGCGGCGCAGCTGCGCCGCGAGGGGATCCACGTCTACCCCTACCTGGACGACTGGCTCATCCGAGCCAAGACGAGGGAGCTCGCCGTGGAGCACACGGCAAGGACCATCCAACTTCTCACGGACCTGGGATTCTCCGTGAACTATGCCAAGTCCCACCTGGTACCCGCACAAAACGCACTGTTTCTGGGAGCGAAGCTCGACAGTGTCCCTTCTGGCCTCCCCGTCGGAGGAAAGGACCAGGTCCATCCTGGGCAAGGTACAGCGGATGTTGGCTTCGGACGCGGCCAAGGTGAGGTCCATCAAGTCCCTCCTCGGAATGATGTCTTCTTGCATCTACCTCATTCCCATGTGCAGGCTCCGGATGCGCCTGTTGCAGGAGTTCCTGGACGCGCGCTGGATCCAAACGACGGGCGGTTTCGAGGAGAGGATCACACTCGACGAGAGTTTCCGCCAAGCGGTCCGGTGGTGGGGCACCCGCGCGCATCTGACGGCGGGCATGGACTTCCAGACCCCAGACCACCAGGAGACAGTGACCACGGATGCCTCCCTGGAAGGGTGGGGAGCGCACACCGAAAATCTGCACGCGAGAGGCCTTTGGCTCCCGACCGAGAAGTCCCTCCATATCAACGTCCTGGAGCTCCGTGCAGTGTTCTGGGCCCTCAGGTCCTTCCTTCCGTCCCTCAAGGGCAAGGTGGTAAGGATCTTCACCGACAACACCACCACCATGTTTTACATCAGGAAACGGGGCGGAACAGGTCCCCAGCACTGTCCAAGGAGGCGCAGGACCTCTGGCATTGGGCCGTCGCCCAAAGGATGTTTCTGGTGCCGTTTCATCTGGCAGGGATAAAAAACACCATCGCCGACTCACTCAGCAGGGAGCTGCGCTCGTGCCACGAGTGGGAACTACGGCAGGATCTAGTGGATCGCCTCTTCCGACGGTGGGGCACACCCCAGATCGACCTGTTCGCGACGGCGACGAACTCCAAGTGCCGGAGGTTCGCCAGCAGGTTTCCCCAGGCGAGGAGCATGGGCGATGCTTTCTCGTTCCCCTGGGAGGGCCTGTTCCTCTACGCGTTCCCTCCTTTGCCACTGCTAATCCGGCTCGTCAACCAGCTCAAGAGGTCACGGTGCAGGATGATCCTCGTCGCACCTGCGTGGCCGAGGCAGATATGGTTCCCAGACCTTCTGGACTTGTCAGCGTCCCCGCCAATCAAGCTGCCGGTGGACGCGGATTTACTCTCCAGGGAAGGAGGCGCCATCCTCCACCACAACCCGAAATCGCTGAACTTGCAGGCCTGGCTCCTGCAGCGCTAGAGTTTGGAGGATACGACATACCGGCCGACTGCAGAGAGGTTCTTGCAAAGGCCAGGGTGTCCTCGACTCTTAAATGCTATGGACACAAATGGAAGAGGTTCTCTGTCTGGTGCCACGCACAGAAGATTAACCCTCTACGGATTACGGCTCCTCAGGCACTGCCGTACCTGCTGACTCTGGCCAAAGCTGGTCTGGCACACGCGTCCATCAAGATTCATCTTGCTGCGATCTCCCGATACACCAGAACCACGGGGCGGACGTCTTTGTGGTCTAATCGTCTGGTGAAAGAGTTCATGAAGGGACTGTTCAGATCGTTCCCGCCGGTGAAGGCTTCGCCCCGGCGTGGGAGCTCAACGTGGTGCTGACCAAGCTCATGGGACCTCAGTTCGAGCCTCTGCACTCGGCCCCGTTGAAGTTTCTGTCGTGGAAAACAGCGTTTCTTGTGGCCATCACCTCCGCACGACGGGTGGGAGAGATCCAGGCCCTTTCCTGCAAGGCCCCGTACTTGACTTTTCATGACACGAGGGTAGTGCTCAGGACGCACCCCTCCTTCATGCCCAAGGTGCCGTCGGACTTCCATCTCAACGAACCCTTGGTGTTGCCTGTGTTCTTCCCGTCGCCTTCGTCGCCGGCTGAGAGGACTTTGCACTCGCGTGTTTTCGGAAGACGTCACAACTCTTTGTGAACTTTGGACCTGTCAATCGGGGGAAGGCTCTCTCGAAGGCTTCCATTTCCAGATGGCTCTCCGGCTGTATCATGTACTGTCATCGGTTGGCAAACCGACCGCTGTCTGGCCGTCCGAGAGCCCATTCCACCAGAGCGATCGCAGCTACCACGGCGTTCCTTTCTGGTGTGCCCCTGCTGGACATATGTAGGGCTGCTACGTGGAGGTCGACGCACACCTTCACGAAATTCCACTGCGTCGATCGGGATTCCAGGGAGGAGTCCAGGGTCGGCCAAGCAGTGCTGCACAACCTGTTCGCCTAAGGTGAGCCTGGTGAGGAGGTAAGATGCTTAATGTTGAGTTTAGTGTGATGCTTAATGTTGAGCCTTTGCCACCTCCCGTGGTTGTGCATGTGTGTACTGCTATGTTTTCTTTATTCATGAGCATGTGAATCCATGCCAGACCCCATGCTGGAGAAGGAACAAGTTACTTACCTGTAACTGTTGTTCTCCAGCATGGGTCTGGCATGGATTCACATGCGAACCCTCCCGCCTACCCCTCTGCGGCTCTTCACTTGGTCATACTGCCACTTCACGTGCTTCCAAATCTGAAGATGGCTGCCAGAGGCGGTGCTTAGATAGAGGGCAGTCATTGGCTGTGGTCGGTATGACGCAGAGACCAGTGATTGGTTACTACTACGAAAGACAGATCAGAAACGAAACTGATACTGGTTTTTTCTTTACCGAGGATTCCCAGCCTGACGACGGGGAATATTCATGAGCATGTGAATCCATGCCAGACCCATGCTGGAGAACAACAGTTACAGGTAAGTAACTTGTTCCAACTTTATAATTTTATTTGGAGTGCTGGCGCTGGAGTGAAGATTACAGCAGCGGGCGGAGGATTTCTGTATTATTACCTTGGCTCACCTAAAGGAGTTTTTTTAAGAGAAGCACTGACAACCGGTAAGCAGTCTTCTTTAAAGGGAACCCGACCAGGAGACTACTTCCCCGGGGCCTTCTGGTACAGGGAGGGGGGGTGACAGAGACCCTAGGCTTACCAGAAAATGTCCTGAGGTACCCTGCAAAGCGGCTAAAGTGGAAATGTGAGGTCAGAGGTTCCCCAAACAGGGGCTAAAACTACCAGGGTCCTCAACAGAGGGCTAAAGCTACTGGGGGACAAACCAGAGGATCCCATTCCAGAGGCTAAGAATTGTACCAGCAAGGCTGAGGATACTAATCTCGGGGCTAAACTCGTCGCCATGTCCTATGAGGATTCCTTCAAATAGGCAAAATAAATTACTGGCCACGCCGAGAATCTTGAAAGGGCTAAAAGGTTGGATGTTTGCCAAAAGGCCAGCATTGCAAAGGATTCCGTTCATCTGGCTAAACATTTTTTGGATGTGAACTTTGTTTATTGGTGGGTGCTCCGATACAGTACAACATTGTTCAATACTGGACGTACATGCATGCAAAAGTCTTGCCTCCCAAACGTCAACTCAGTTGGATTGGAAATGCACATAGTTTGCTTGGGTAACAACAAAATTATAACTTTGAGCAAACAATAGTAAAAAATAAACATTGTGGCATGGACTATTATCCTTGTACAATATAAAATGGGGTTGACGCTTATTAGGGCAAAGTCGTTACAATATTGGAAAATGCTTTAATAGTGAAGGTCTATGGTAATGATGCTCCCTGTCTCGCACCCAGTCATGGAACGGCATCCACACCTGTAAATGTTTTTGGTATGACCCATATGCTAGGGCACACATCTTTTCCGTTGAAAATACTTTCCATACCCTCACTCACCATAGCCCCACGCCTGGGCCTTCAGTACCATTCGAGCGGCCGTAAGCATATGCTTGACCAAGGTTGCCCATGGCCCACTCGCCGCATAGTTGCCTTCCTCCATTGCCCCAGAAGTATGTCTGGGAGAGAGGCAGTTGCACGCCAACAATATCTTTGATGTGCCCCAGTATCTCTTTCCAGTAAACTTTCGCCCTAGGGCCCTAGGGCAGGACCACCATGTATGGAACCAATCCCCAACCTCCCTGCAATACCTCCAGCAGAGGGGTGAGTACTTGGAGTGCATTTTGTGGACCCTCTGTGGTGTATACCATCGGAAGCATAATTTATGTGCTGCCTCTTTAATTGCAGAACACCCCAATGCCTTATTGTCCCTTCTCCAGATTTGTTCCCACACGATTGCCATTCCCAAGCCCCTCTCCCATTTCTCCATTTATGGCAGGCACTGCTGCATCTAGTAGCCGATAAGTCTTAGCTACCCTCTTTTAAGCAGCTCCCTCTTTAATGGCAATTTCCAGCAATATTGGGTTGGGTGTCTAGTGCATGCTGCTCTAACCTCCTTGTGTGAGAACCAATACCAGTTGCATCTAGTGGAACCTCTTTCCCCTCGCCCAGCTGGAATTTAGTCGATTTTTCATCCAACAATAGGTGGGGGCGGACCGTCCCTATACAAATCCGCCATTGTCAGAGTAGAGGACTTATGCCAACCATCCCAAAATCTGCCGGAACAGACGGGACTTAAATCATGATTACCCCTTACAGGCCCCAAGACCCAATCCAGGAATCGAGCCCCTGCAATGCAATGCCGGGTCCCGGCGCACATTTGGTGGCGTCTAGAGGGCCCCTCCCTGTCACACAGGCCGGAGTTCCAAGGAACAGCAAGACGCTCAGTGATAGATTTTGCACCCTGTAGCAAGTTATTTATTTCATTTATTTTTGCATTTATATAGCGCACCTAACCCGACGGCATCTAGGCGCTTACCTTACATAGTCATACATGAGGTTGCACATAATTGGTCATTAATGTTATGGTACATTACATTTGTACAGGAACAGGCATACAGGTGAGTATCTAAAATGTTCATTTAGGTACATTACAAGATATTTGGGTTTGTAGTGATGCCCTGTGTGAAGATGTGTCTTCAGTTGTTTGTGGAATTTCCATAAGGAGTTTTCCGCTCTGAGATTAGTAGGTAATGTGTTACAATCTTTCACAGCTAGTTTTTGGAAGCTACTACCTCCTGCTTTCTGTAGGGAAAATCTCAGTGTGCCGAGTAGGTTCTTGTTGGCTGAATGGGTTAGCCTGTTGGATTGGGATCTAATTACTTTGTCAGAGATGTAGGTAGGTACTATTTTGTTTAAACATTTATGGGTGAGGGTAAGAGTTTTAAATGCGATTCTTTCCTGAATCAGTAGCCAATGGACTTCTTGTCTAATCTTGGAGATGTGGGTCGTTTTTGGGATGCTGAGGGCTGCCCTAAGGGCATTGTTTTGAATCTTCGTACCGCCATACAAGGCATTACAGTAATCCAGTCTGGACAATACCAGAGCTCTTGCCAGCTTAATGCACCTGTCGGTGGACGAGAACGGTTAGCAGGTATTGATGAGTTTACAAGTATATGCTGTTTATTTAGGGCGAGTGACAAGTCCAAGTTGAAACCAAGGGTTTTTACCCCTTAAGCTACTTGGATGAGGTTACCATCAATGTTGAATGTTTTGAAGGCATTGTTTAGTTTGGCAATACAGAGTTGTGATCCTAGGAGGAGCAACTGTCTTGTCATTAAAGCATAGACTGTGGTGTGCCATCCAGGCTTGAATGGGCAGGTTTATGGCCACCAGTGATGGGGATGAGGATCTGGGTGTCATCAGCATAGTTAGTGTAGGTGACACCCAGGTCGTCTAGGCAGGTGAAAAGGGGTTTGGTGAATATATTGTATAGCGTTGAGGGAGACGTAACAACCTTGTGGAACCCCACATGTGCCCAGAGAAGGTAGAGCTTCCGCCGTGGGAGAGAAGACTCTCATGGTACTGTCAGAAAGGAATGATTGTATCCATTGGATGGCATTAGGGGAGAAATGTGCAGCCTAGGCTATGTGATTACATACGGTCTTGTGGTCCACGAGATTGAATGCTGCGGAGAGGTCTAGGAGGAGCAGTAAGGCTAGCTTTGCTTTATCTTTTAGATCATCTATTTGGATTTTTAGGTCCAGTAGGGCCGTTTCCGTCCCGTGTCTGGGGACTATGCCACCCCTTCCTATTATTTCCATTAGCCCACTCTGCCATATGACCGATTTGCACCGTCATAATATATCGTTCAATGTCTGGGATTCCCAGCCCCCGACCCCATTAGTCTGCATTAGTACTCTCACAGCCACACTGGGCTTATTTTCTTGCCATACAAAGGTGAGGATCTCCTTTTGTAGCAATCGCGCCATAGGGACCGGGATGGGGGATCGGTAACTCCGTCGCCACATATCATAGTCTGGACAAAAGTGTCATTTTGAGGGCTGCTATGCGGGCAAGCCATGTCTGGCCCAGTGTATGACACCTCCGATGGTCATCTATTTAGTTTTCCCCACTGTGGGACTATATTGGCCTTTTATGTAGGCTGTTGTAGTCCCTTGTCAATTTTATTCCTAGCTAATCTAGCTCTGTTGTAGCCTATGTCAGTGGAAAATATTGACGCCACAACACTCATTCACTGGTATCGTCCGAGACATTAAGCACCTTGGATTTTGCATAATTGACCCGAAAGCCCAATGTGCTGCAAAATCTTCCAAGACCTGCATGATGTTCGGCAAGGAGTACACAGTGTCACGCAAAATGAGCAACACATTGTCCGCGTGTAAATCAAGCTTATGCTTGACTATAAATCAAGCTTATGCTTGATTTACACGCGGTCAACACCTGCACCCCCTCTATCCCCTCGCTGCGGGTTACGGCCACCAGGGGCTCAATTGCCTGGCAAAGATCAGCAGAGAGAGGGGCAACCCTGTCTTGTGCCCAGTCTAATGCTGATTCCTGCCGAGAGTCGCCAATTAACAAGCAGTCTCATCGAGGGATCTTGCAAATTCACGAGATCCATCTGGATAAAGGCTGCACCGCAGGTATATGCCTCCAGAGCCTTCTGCAAGAAGCTCCAATCCATACAGTTGAAGGCCCGTGAAGCATCTAGGGCTGCAAGCGGAAACCTCTGCCCTGTTCTAGTTCCCCAATTCACACCGTTCACCACCCTTCTTGTGTTACCCTGTGTATGACGACCCAGTATAAAGCCTGCCTGATCAGGGTAGTAGATATTTAGGAGACTCCCCCCTCAGCAGTCTAGCCAATATTTTAGAGTATATCTTTGCGTTGTCGGTTAGCAACAATATAGGGTGGTAACTGTCCTTATGAGGCTTGAGTATCGGCGTTGTGGTGAAAATGCCCATATCACAGGAGATTCTCCCTGTTTCCCGAATGCGATTTAAACGGCTTACTCAATGGACCCAAACATCCACGGTTTGAAAGCCCTATAGAAACCATTCCCAAATCCATTGGTGCTGGGAGCATTATTGGGCCGCAGCGAGCCAATAGCCCTCCCCACCTCCTCTGCCTTTATCGGGCCTTCCAATCTCATCCTGTCCTCTTCAGATATCTGGGGCAGGTGCGCTAGCCATATGTACGCCTTCTGATCCGTGGGCTCTAGACGCTCTATTCCACCTATCGTTGGTAATAAAATTCCATTATACTGTGTTTCACCCCCCATTCCAAACTCCCTTTTCATATCTCCCCTTTCCGTTTGCAGCTGCCTGATGTATTTCCTGGCCCATAACTTACTGCAATTTAGCTGCGAGAAAACGGTTATCTTGTTGCCTTTGCAGTAGTATGATTGTCTAGTCTGGAGCAACATTTGGAGGCCCACGTGGCAGATAAGACGGACCAGTCGCTCCCCACTGTTCTGCCACACCTGCATTGATGTCAGGCTGTTCCTGTGCGAGTGGGCCTCTGCTGCTTTAGCCACCTCCTGCTCCCGGACCAGTCTTGCATTCCCCTCCTGCAAGAATGCAGCAGTCCTAGAAATGTATAATCACGGCCTTCCCAGCACCCAACGTAACTTGCCAATCGATTCCATCCGTGTCATTCTCCGGAAAGTATCACCATATAACATTCTCCATATGAGCTCTGATTGCTATGTCCCGCAACACTAGCGAATTTAGCCGCCAAGCTATTCTCACTTTGGCACTATACACCTTAAGTCCACTTGCAGCATCCCCCCTTGGTATCTATGTTGTTGAAACGATTAGCATATCTATTCTTGAGAAACCCATATGCTCCGCTAAGCAGTGTGTGTACACTGTCAATTTGTCAAAAAAAACGCCAAGTCTCAAACCCCAGTTCCCTCAAAAACCTGGCCAATTCCTGTCTATACTTATGGTCATTAGCTGTGGGGGGCAACATTTTATCCATCGGGGGGTCAACCACACAGTTGAAATCTCCACCCACCCCCACCTGACCCTCAATGAGACCGCCCAGCGGCTCCCCAAGCGACTTAATTAAATGCTCTTGTTTTTCCTTTGGAGCATATAACGTAACTAAGGTGAATAGCATACCCTTAAAATCCGAACTCTTCGCCCCGTCCCCCCTCGGAATATAAGTAGCGCTTGTCAAATGTGATGCCTTCATCCAACAAGATTTCTACCCCTTTCCTCTAAATACCCTAATATGCATTAAATTGTTGGGGGGGGGGGGGGTACACCGCTTGTGCCTCATGCGCCTTTCATCCTCTGCCATCAAATGAGTTTCCTGGAGGAAAACGATAGAAGCTCTAATTTCAATATAGACCTGTCCTTTGAGGGATAGTTTAAACCGTGCACATTCAGGGTCAAAAAATGTTGCATCAGCCATAGCTGTCTCCAGGCCTACCCCAACCACCAGTACACGTCCGTGCCACAAGCGTAATCCCTGCTGAACTCTGCACCACAATGAACCATCAACTGAACCCGAAACACCCCTGAACCCTCAGCCCACATTCCCCCTCCAATAAACCTCCATGACACCACCCCTGGGATTATACAGCCACCCCAGGAAACATATGGACTAGATCAAATCACACTCAGCCCCTCACCCATCCATATCATCCATTAAACAGTAGGAGACCCGTGCCTCCTTTAGTCTCACCCCTCACCAAGATCTCGTCAATTTATTTTATTTATTTATTTTATTTATTTGCATTTGTTAAGCGCACTTGCAACCCATGAGGCATCGAGGCGCTGTTACAGGAAACACAGATTTAAGATTACATTCGGGTGCAGGAGGCTCTTAGTTACAAGTTAGCAGGCATAAAGGCAGAAACAGGTTAAAGTCACACAAAGAGTCTGGTTTTGATAGCTTTACGAAAGGCAAGGTGGGACTCGATGAGTCTGAGGTGAGGTGGCAGGGCGTTCCAGTGCGTGGCTGCAAGGGTGGGGAAACTGGAGCCACCAGCACGCACTTTCCGAGAGGTAGGCCTGACAATGGTGTTGGCGTAGAAAGATCTAAGCGGTCTTGTGGCGGAGTGCCTGGTGATTCTGTTCGTCAGGTAGGGGGGGGCAAGCTCGTGAATGCATTTGTGGGTGATGGCAAGAGTTTTAAAGACAATTCTTTCTTTAACAGGGAGCCAGTGCACTTGCCTTCTGATTTCGGAGATGTGGTCTCTCCTTGCGGTGCCGGTGGCTGCCCTTAGAGCATTGTTCTGGGCTAGCTGAAGTTTGGCGATGTTTTTGTTGGAGGTCCCGACGAGAAGGGCATTACAGTAGTCAAGTCTTGACCCGATGATGGCCCTGGCAATCGTGAGGCTGCTTTGACGGGCCAGGAAGGGCCTTGTTGCGTTGATGACTTTGGTGTAGTAGGCTGAGGAGGCGGCGATGGCATTGACCTGTCTGTCCATCGACAGGTCGGAGTCAAGGTAGACTCCGAGTGTCTTAACATGGTTAGAGACTTTAATTGGAATATTATCAATGGTGAAGGAGGCGTACTGTTCTCCAAGATTGCCGAGGGTGAAAGGTGAGCCAATAAGGAGGAGTTCGGTTTTTTCACCATTGAGGCAAAGCCAATTCTCCGCCATCCAGGATTGGATGGTAGAGCAGATAGAGGAGAGGGTGTTGGAGTCCGCTAGGTAGTCGCCCGTGAGTTGGAGCCAACACCAAGAGGTTCCCTCAACATCACGCACACCCTGCTGTACCATTAACCCCAGTACACCACCAAAGATTCACCCCAATTATAAAACTGAAGTCTTAGTCACATTCCCCCTGTTCAGGTGACAATTGGTGCTTGTGAGCCTCTTCCCTTCCCCTTGGGGTAAGGTTGAGCTGGTTGCCAAACTCACTTCCTAGGAGTCCACATGTTTCTTCCCGCATGGGTCTCCTCTGCTAATTCTTGCCCAGGGCAATTCCCTTCCTCCCCACCCATCAGTTTGGTCTCTTCTTCTCCGGCATGGATTCACATGCTCATGAATATTCCCGGTTGTCAGGCTGAGAATCCTTGGTAAAAGAAAAACCTGTTTCACTTGCGTTTATAAACTCTTTCTCCTATAAACCATTCGCTGAGCTCTGGGTCATACTGCCCCCAGCCAATGACTGCCCTCTCACTAGGCCCCTCCTCTGGCAGGCATTTTAAGATTGTTACCGCATGTTTAAGTGTTGAGAGTCCTTGCGTTTCACTCTTGGGGCTTTCTGCGTTTTTCGTGCTTTTGTAACCTAGGGAAACCCATATTTTGTTCAATCCAGTCAGTGTGCTCCATCGTTTACTCATCCGATTGACGGGGACTTGTTTTTCGGCAACTTTCATCGCCCCTCAATCATCGAATGTTTTTCTTGGAAGTTTCCAGAAGGCCATCAGGCCTACACCGCGCTAAATTATGTTTTAGGAGGGCGACAGGGCTTCCCTCTTCAAGCTCTGCACCACGTGCAGTTTGCAGAAAGTTTTCATGGATGACAAGCATTCCCAGTGCCTGTATTGTCTTCACCCGACACACAAGGAGGAAGATTGCGAGATCTGCCTTGGGTTTTCCAAACGCATGATGAAGGATCAGCACGCTCGACTGGTGTCGTGGCTCAAGGCCAGGGCCTCTACCCCGCGTGGCTCACAGGGGCACGCCTCATACGGATCCAATCAGCAGGCTTCTAAGTCCTTTGAGGGTGCCCCATCTGTGGCGGCCTAAGACGAGGCCAACCACCGCGAGTCCGCTTCTGTCTGGGTCACTGCGCAAGCGGGTCCCTCAATAGTCAGGGCGCATTCATCGTCTTAATCTGCCTCGATCTCCAGCCATCGCTCCAGTTCTTTGTCAAAAAGTAAGTCAACTAGCCCAGGGAAGCTGTGAGAGAAGCTGGAGAACGCCAAGCAGGACAACAGTGAGAAAAACCAAACTCCTGCTAGTTGGTTCTCCCTCCACCTTGAGCAAACTGGAAAACCAATATTTCACCTTCTCCATTGACAACATCCCCATCACTGTCACCTTCCATCAAAGGACTAGGTGTCTACCTCGAAACCGACCTGACTATGGACCGGCAGGTCAACGCCATAGCCTCCTCATCTGCCTATCATTCTAAACTCATCAACGCAGTCAGACCCTTCCTGTCCCAGCAAAACTGCATCACCATCGCCATGGCCATAATTGGTGCCAGGCTGGACTACTGTAATGCACTACTCATCGGCACTTCTGCCAAGAATGTCGCCAAACTCCAAATCGTCCAAAATAACGCGCTCCGAGCCGCCATTAGCCTCACGCGTAGAGAACACATCTCGGAACTCAGAAGACAGGTCCACTGGCTCCCAGTCAAGGAGAGGATCACATTCAAAGGCCTCGCCTTGACTAACAAGTGCCTCCACGACCTGCCCACCCCCCTACTTAGCATGCACAATCGCCAAACCCGCCACCCTCAGACCTTCCAGATCCCCCTACTCCAACTTCCTATCTGTTCCTAGAACCCGTAAGGTCCAGGCGGGCGGCTCCAGTTTCCCCTGACGCCCCCCTACTCTGGAACTCCTTACTGCCTCACATCGGGATCATTGAATCCCACTCAGCCTTTTGCAAAGCCATCAAAGCGAACCTCTTGTCTGACTGTTTCAAAATGTATTTCATGCCAACATGCAATAGCATGTATTCTGTGATACTATGTAAACACTTTTTCTGTAAATAAACATGTGCTCTTGGGCGGCTTCCTTGTGACCCCTAATCAAGCCTTCTTAAGCTCTGATATAGCGCCTCGATGGCTGCAGTGTGCTCTACAAATCTAAATAAATAAAATAAAGGTGTCCAGACTACCAGTCATGGCCCAGTTGGTCCAGGCCAAGTCGTCCCCTTCCATCGAGATGGTTGCTGCTGCCCTTCCAAAGGCGAAGGGGGCTGACCCAGTGCAGGGTGCCCCTGTGGCGGCCAGGCTGGCTCTTCCTCCCAGGTGGGAAGCCTCGGCCAAACCAGTGGCGACTCTGGAGAAGAGGATACCGGACCTTAGCCCGAATCCGACCCCCGAGAACCCAAAGAAGGGGGGGAGGGGCATGGAAGAGCTTCCGTCCACACCATCCAGGAGGAGGGGGGTGACGGCGACAACAAGGGAGTCTGAGATACCCACCGGAGGCAGCAATGACGACAACAACGACATGGAAGGTGAGCCCAGCAAACCTGTCCCCAGGAACCTCAGATCTGTCACAGGATATTCTCTCCAACCGCCACGCACTGGTGTCAGATTCAGAAGAGGGTGCAGGCGGCACCACCAGCGACACCGCCGGTGACAACCCCATTGACACCGGGGCCACCACCACTGGAAAAAAAGGAGCCACCTAAGCCTCCACTCTCACTGCGCTCCCCCCTAGGGAGACTGGGACGGACACGACGACTATAGAGGAATCTCTCTGCCACCATGGGCTTCTCTGCCGGACGAAGTGGGTTCCTTCCACTCCATGATTGACCCGTGCGTTGGAACTCTTACAATTGACCCAGGAAGAGCAGGAGGAAGGTTTCCTGTATCAACGCCAGGAGGCGAAAAGGTAGACCATTCTGTCGTTACTGCTCCTGGACGACGTCTGAGATGAGGGGCTGGCCCTGTTTAAGAACCCTGCCTCAGCCCCTGACAATTGGGACCGGCTAGAAAAGAAATGCCAGGTGCTGGAATCTGCACCCAAATGTCTGCAGTCGTAACCTTTGCCGGACTCTGGTCTCGGCTGCGAAGAAGTCGTCCAACCCGTCGTCGGCCTTTGTTCCCTCGGACGGCGAGGGGAAGAAGTTGGATGCTGTGGGACAGAGTCATTTACTCTGTGGCGACAGTCAAGGCAGCCAACGCCTTTGCGATCCTGGCCAGGTACTATTGGGGGCTATAGTACAAGATGGCTCCGGTACTGGATTTCCACCCAGAGGACAAGAGGGTAGAGGCAATGGAGATTCTTCAGGAAGACGAGGTGGCGTCGGACCACGCCATCACTGTGGCCCTGAACATTGTGGACACAGGGTTCTGGCAGGTGGGGAAACTGAGTCTGTCTCTGTTGTCGTGGCTGGCTGAAGGCCGCCAACTTCAGACAAGGGGTCCAGGGGAGGGTTCTTGACCTGCAGTTCGACGGGGCCAACCTTTTTCAGCAAGGCCGTCTGACTCTCTTCAGACCATCAAGACCGATACTGAAACGGCCTGTGCCCTGGGCACACTGCAACAGCACAGTCTGTCCTTTCATCCCTCCGGAGGGAAGTCGGGTAGGTCTTCGTAGAGTTTCGGCATTGGATCGTCCTCTTACCACCAACCCTCCCGTTCCACAACCCAGGAAGCCTACAGGGGTCGTTCCAAGGCCTTCAGAGGTAGCCAGCACCATCGTCCAGGCTCCCAGGTCGGTAAACAGACCTGCAAGCAGGAAGAAACCGGCCGAGATATGGGTCCCCCACCCCTGCAATCCGGTGGGAGGCCGGATGGCAAATTTTGCCAGCATGTGGGAAACATCTCCATCGATCGATTGATGGGTGCTGGACACTCGCCCACGGACACTTCAGAGTTTCGAAGGAAGTTTCCGCGAATACCACTGGTGGCCCGGCAGGAACAACATATTCCTCAGCTGCTACTCGAGGTTCAGGCAATGTTAAGAAAAGGGACGATAGAGCTGGTTCCGAAGCGACTCCGGAGTTTACTCAAGGTACTTTCTAATAAGAAAGACCGGATCTGGAGGCCATTCTCGATCTACGACGACTAAAAAAGTACATCAAGTTCCAGAATTCAGGATGGTCACGTTGCAGCATGTGCTTGGCCAACTGGAGGAGGTAGACGTGTCGTTGTTTGTTCTAGAGGACGCGTAATTCAACGTCCCCATTCAGGAAAACATTGTAAGTTCTTGTGCTTTGTCGTACAAGGGAACCACTACCAGTTCAAGGCCCTTCCGTTTGGACTGAAGTTGGCGCCCAGAGTCTTCACAAAGGGCCTGGCTCCAGTGGTGGCCCATCTGCGACTACAGGGAATTTGTTTACCCATACCTCGACAACTGGCTCATCTGGGCCAGGTCAAGGGACACTGCCGTAGTTCACACAGAGCGGACTGTCCAATTGCTGACGGATCTGGGGTTCTCCGTGAACTATGCAAAATCCTGCTTGGCTCCATCGCAGAACACGCTGTTCCTGAGGTCCGGCCTCAACACGTTTCCGGAAGAGAGGTTAGCAGCAATTTTGGGCAAGGGGCAACGGCTGTTAGCACTGAAGATCGCCACAGTAAGGACCATCAAGTCGCTGCAAGTTGCAGGTGTGACCGCTCCAGGAATTCCTGGACTCCCGTTGGATCTAGGTGTCTGGAAGCTTCAAGCACCGGATCGAGCTCGAAAAAGGAGTTGCATTGAGTGATAAGGTGATGGGGCGTGTGCTCCAATGTCGCCGAGGGCACATACTTGGAGTCCCCCCCCCATACCAGGAGACGGTCACGACAGACGCTTCCCGCGAAGGGTGGGGAGCACACACCGGACGTCTCCACGCCAGAGACCTGTGCCTGCCGGAGGAGAAGGCACTGCACATCAACGTCCTGGAACTACAGCCTGTGTTTTGGGCCCTCAAGCCGTTTCTTCCCTCCCTCAAGGGCAAAGTGGTGAGGTCTTCAGACAACACACCACAATGTTTTACATCCGGAAGCAGGAGGGCACCAGATCCCCAGTGCTTTCCGGAGAGGCTGAGGAGTTGCGCACTGGGCTGTCACCCAGGGGATAGTCTGCATTCCTTTTCACCTGGCAGGAGTCAAAAACACTGCCGACTCCCTCAGCGGGTAGGAGCTTTGGCAGGATCAAGTGGACAAACTCTTCTTCAAGTGGGGCAATACCCAGATCGATCTGTTTGCAACAGCGACGAACAGAAAGTGCCGAAAGATCGCCAGCAAGTTCCCCCAGCCGGGGAGCATTGGGGACACAGTCTCCTTCCCTTGGGAAGGCGTGTTTCTGTACGCGTTCCCTCCATTGCTGCTGCTACTATGAGTCCTCTTGTCAGCTCTGATGGTTCCGGTGCAGGATGATCCTCATCTCACCGGCATGGCCAAGGCAAATCTGGTTCTGGGACCTTCTCAGCATGTCGGCATCCCCTCTAGTCAAGCTACCAGTGGTCGCAGATCTTCTCGCCAGGGAAGGAGGTGCACTCCTGCACCACAACCCAGGATCGCTGAACTTGAAGGCCTGGATCCTGCAGCATTAGAGTTCTGTGGTTACGAACTGCCTGCAGACTGCAGGGAGGTCCTCGCCCAGGCCAGGGTGTTGTCGACTCTGAAGTGTTATAGTCCTAAATGGAAGCGTTTCGCGACTTTGTGCCGGTTGCAAAAGATTAACCCTCGGAGGGTCACGGCCCCACTAGTCCTTCCATACTTGTTGTCGTTGGCTATGTCGGGGCGAGCCATTAAGGTGCATCTGGCGGCTTTCTCCCGCTACACCAGGTCTCCGGGGCGGTCTTCTCTTTGGTCACACCGTCTAGTGAAGGAGCTAATCAAAGGACTGTTCTGTTCGTTCCCGCCAGTGAAGGAGCCTGTCCAGGCGCGAGAACTCAACGTGGTGCTGACTAGGCTCATGGGGGCCCCATGTCTTGGAAGACGGCTTTCCTCGTGACCATCACCTGTGCCAGGAGAGTAGGTGAGATCCGGGCCCGGTCCTGCTTGTGGCCTTACTTGACTTTCCACGCAACGATGGTGGTGCTGCGCACGCATCCCTCCTTCATGCCAAAGGTTCTGTTGTAATTTCATCTCAACTAACCCTTCGTGTTGCCTGTGTTTTTTCCGACACCTTCATCGCTGGCTGAGAGGACTTTGTACTCGCTGGATGTAGCTTGAGTGCTGAAGTTTTATGTGGCCGCACAAAGAGTTTCCGGAAGACTTCTCCGCTTTTTGTGAACTTTGGTCCTGTGTACCATGGGAAGGGCTTGTCCAAGGCTTCCATCTCCAGGTGGCTCTCGGTTTGCATCACGCATTGTCACCGGTTGGCAAACGGACTGCTGCCTTGCCGTCCCAGAGCCCATTCTACCAGAGCGATTTGCATGCGAACCCTCCTTCCTGCCCCTCTGCGGCTCTTCTTGGTCATGCTGTCACTTTACGTACTACCAAATCTGAAGATGGCTGCCAGAGGAGGAGCTTGGGGAGAGGACAGTCATTGGCTGGGGGCAGTATGACCCAGAGCTCAGTGATTGGTTTATAGGAGAAAAGCAGTTTAAACTAAAGTGAAACAGTTTTTTTCTTTTACCACGGATTCCCAGCCTGAAGACAGGGAATATTTATGAGCATGTGATTCCATGCCTGACCCATGCTGGGTCTGCAGATAACTGCAGAGTGGCCGCTTGGGAATTGGGAATGGGCGGTCTGTCTCAAGCAGTTTATTGAACTAAAAAAACGCAATCCAGTGCAGAGATCATCAAATGATATGTGAAACTGGAGTGTTACCAGCAGCCCCCAAGTTCGAGAAGTTAAACACAAAAACGTTGCACCCTTATGTTCCAGCCTACCTCGCCGAAAAAAATTGAAGATTTCTCTTTTAGGCAAAGTGGATTTGGTGAAATCAGACATTCGTTTTTTTCTCTTATTCAAGCCTCCTGTTAGGTTCATTTAGTGTTGGCTCCTGGGCGTTCTCCTATGTAATATCCCATCAGACTCACAGGAGGGACTTTTTAGTACTGTATGCGTGGGCACACTTTCACAACTATTGTGACAGGTGTCATATGTCTCGCCTCCCCATCCTTTGCGACTTGTACTCCTTCCCACTCACCCCACCCACGGGAAAATCAAGTTCTAGGCATTTGACATAGGACCTAGTGCAAGAGACATCAGGCCATCTGCCCTGGCAACTGTAACGGCCGCAGTTGTTGTGGGTCATGATTTGTGTCCACAGACTCTGGCCTGGGGAGCCTTCAGCCAAAGGTGGGATTATGTTTTCCATGTATGCGTTAAATAAAGAAAAGCGTAGAACGCAAATGGCAATGATGTCACCCCCGTGGCCTTTTTATACCACCCGCACATGTGCTGCTGTCATGAAAGCGGGGCCCTGCGTGCCTGTCGTTCCTGGATGCAGCGAGCACCGTGCTGTCTGGAGAGCTTCTCAGCAGCACAGCGTTTGCTGCTGCCTCAGCTCCTTGCAGCCCTGGCATACCAAACATTCCACTCGGCTTTTGACTGTTGTGTTCAGTCATAAGACAGCGGCTGCGTTATTTATCCTCAAATAAATCACTCTGGTGTTAGTCAGAGACTGGGCCTCGGGTCTTCGGGCCTGGAATTTGTGACAAATTGGGAATCCGGGCCTGTAGCTGAGCAAACAATAACATCTCGCAATCAACCAGAAAGCTTTACTGCTGTTTAGGAGGGCACGTACTTCTCCTGCAGTTTATTTCAACTTCATTTCAAGCCTATCTACCAGAAATGGTAACCACCAGCAGCTAGGCATCCAATTGCTGCGTCTACTTTGGATAAAAGTAGACTGTGTATATGCTATGTGTTCTGTTGTCTTACAAAAAACAAAGTATCTAGTTGGAAAGGAAACTAACAAAGTGCTCTGGATTTATTTTAGAATTTTTTTTGTTGCATTTTCCATTACCCTTAAAGTAGCAGCTTCGTGTAACCTTGACAGGCTTGTAGAGTGCTTAATAATGGAGGACAACGTTCTGCTCTGTACCCGTCAATTGAGGGAATCTGCGTCAGAGAGGACAGTGTTATACCGACCTGGACGTACTCTATGCAAAAGATGCTTCAGGAGCTAAACTTCACTGCATGATAACAATATCTGCATAATCCTCCACTGTGACAATGTTACTGAACAATGTTATTCCAGTCCTCTAGTCCTGGTGTGAATGAATCCTTAATGGCCAGAGGCAAACCTAATTGGGCGTGGCCGTATGCCTAGTGTCCCACCCGTGCAGAGTGACCCTTTCAAAATAAGACCACCTTCTTTCTTCACATAGCAATATTATAAGGCTCCTATTGACTACTTCAGAAAAGCGACCTTGCTTTATCAGTTGACCATATAGAATAATGGTCCATCATGTACATTTTAAATGTCTGGGTGTATCGCAGAGAGCCTATCAATGATCTGTAATCTACTTAAAATGTATTATATCGGATACACCATTATTATTCTAAACACAAACTAAATGTATAATAACAGTGTCCTGTTCTTTGCCCTTGTCTAGTCTTAGAGCTGCCAATTAGCCCAACATTTCATGCATCCATTTTTTTGTATTCTGTGCACACCAGTCCTGGAATTTCACGAGTTTGGCATTGTTTCTTCCCATCTACCACGCATGACACATACACCTTGTCTAATGCCACGTAGTGCAATGACGTTTGGGCGTACATTTACATTTAAGATGAATATTACTTTATCATGTGTTTTTTCCATCCAAGTTTTTGGGTACACGGCTAATCTCGATTGGGTTGTGTTAAAGTAGGATCTATCCAATTTCTGGCATGTTTGCGTGAGAACACCTGGCTTTATTCTGACTGTTCAAGGCAACATCAGTTAAAGGCCTTCTTAGAATGTATTTGGGGTCTACATCCACTCCTCGGTATCAAAGTTCTAACTGTCCATCTCAAATTTTCACAGGTTTACACACTCACTGCACCCGATGTGAGATCACATTGTGCGTCATGCAATAACCTGCAAACTTTAGCCTGTTCCAACTGGTATGCTTGACTAGGTGCAAAGAAATATTTACTTAAAAATCATTTCTGTTTTACAGTTAATACATATATTTTCACTTGGTTATAAAATACTACCATTTGGAATGGTACTTGCTTGTTTACTCCCTAAAAAATATTCACTCCCAACTTTAAAAAATAGGGAGTAAAATACTCGCACTTCACACTCCTATCTGGAGTACTGACTGCAGATGGTACCAACTAAAAAGTGTGGGTGTCATTGTTGCCCATTGAGCCTCCATGAAGGTGCATTTTGCTGCTGTAGGTCCAGGTCAAGGTGTCATCTACAGTAATTGCTGCCATCTATAGTATGTTGCCTGTCTGTTTTAGAAAGACTACACATCAAACACCCTGCCCTTACATGACTAGCATGCTTGTGTACTTCCGTTGCCCGCAATAGTCTTAAATGAGATTTCAAATGCGCCAAAATTGCATAGAGTGGTCAATTGGTGATTCCATAGAGCACTTTGATGATGAAGTTCTTTTGTAGATCCTTTCATGGAACTACAGAATAACTGAAGTGTTTCTTCCTAAGTGAATACATACATGTTCCTACTCTAATGCTTTGTCTTGAATCTGGGATTTTGCAATGACTGGCCAGTATCACGGATGAGGGTTTCTCCTTTTACTTTGTAGAACCTATTTCACTCATTTTCTTTGATGTGGTTTGATTTGGTGAAACAAATTCTTTTCAGACACTAAACGTAATAGCCTTATGGCAACCTATTTTCTAATGCTATTGTTTAATCTTGCTGGTTTTATTAGTTTTTGTTGTTGTTACTCAACAGAACTCTTTTGACCTATTGCCTAAGGTGTTTTGCAAATGACTTCACGATTCAGACGAAATAGAATGTAAAAAGGAGAGTACTCTACACTGTTTTCGCCGTCAAAAGCACACCCAGGAAAAGTCCACGGCACTAAAGACATTGAAAGATTTTAGGTGGAGGAGGAAGCTGCAAACACATTTTTGCATACACATCCAAATCTATTTATCAATAACTTGGTGAAATGTATTATTAAAACAGCGTTGGCAAGGCCAAAGGTTTGGGCTTTTGTGTAAGCATGTGGAAAAGCACTTGACAGCCCAGCTGTACTGGTACTAATTACCCATTGTTGGTAGCAGTTGAAAAATGGTGCGAGTACATGGGCATCACTGTTTGCTTTGCCAATGCTTGTTTTTTGACTGGACTTTAGTGAAGGACAGTGGGTGCTGAATGAAAGCTTGGTAAGATGTGTATTCTACCAGTAGCATGTTTACAAATCCAATTAAGTCATTCATGCTCAGAAGACTGCTTTGAACACTGACTGGCAGGCACTTTCAATGCAAAGCATGATGGCAAGGCTTTATTAAAGCGCAAACTGAGTTTCCATGAGGAGGTGTTTTTGGCGGGCAGAAGCAGGAATGGGTGGTAATGATATAGAGATTAGCATGGCCGTGGGCAGGCAATGGGTGGGCACATAACCAAAAAACACCTTGAGACTGTGTCCCTCCTTATGTCCTTCCCCAGTGTCCCTCATCTGCCATTCCTCTCTATCTGTACCCCAATGCAGTATTTTCGCAAGCAACCCCTAGTAGCCCAACTTTAAAAAAAAAAAAGAAAAATGGCCTTCGACACCTTAGGGAATAGCAAAACTATATAGGTAAATATGTAAATTAACTCCTAAAATGATGCCTAAAATGACCAAATGTTGCAAACTAACCAAGACGGATTGAGTGACGACTCCCATTGTTTAGCTCGGGCTCAGGACATTGTGTGAAAGTGAACACAGGGCCACATTGTATCACCACATTAAATCGTAGGCAAACTAACTAAAAATAAACAGCCTGATTCATGGAATTATTTGCGTGAAAAATGCAGATTTGCGCGCCTTTCTGCCTGAAAGTCCCTGTTTGAAGAATAGGGATTTTCAGCAAAAAGGCGCGCAAATCTGCGTTTTAAACGGAAATAATTCTATGAATCAGGCAGTATACCTCTATCTAGGACACAGACATCCAAATCCTTGCACCACAAGCCGATTGTGCTGGCCTCGCTTTGGCAAGAGACCCAGCTACAGTTAAGCAGTTAAACAAGTAATTTGTTAGTAATCTCCTGGAGTTTTGCATTGAGGCTTACTGAGAAATTCTATTTTACAATGGCGTCTACGCAACTACCAGAAAGAGTTGTGCACAAGTTCTGTCTGAACACTTGATCTTTTGGTCCCCTTTTCCCCTTTCCTTATGTTTCCTAATCCACCGTAGAGAGAGCTTTCAGAGCGAATGCGCTTGTTATGGTCGGTCTTTTTTAATCGTTTCAGCTGCAATTAAAACTTTAAACAGTAAAGAAATCTTGATACAGTTTTGGCTAAGAGACTGTCTACACCCACGAACGTTATTGACAAAGGCGGTTAACTGGCTTTGTATATTTCAAAGAAAATAGAGCTTGGCACATTGTCGGTTAAGAAAAAAAACGCATTTAATGTTTACGCGTACATGTTGCCAATGTTCTGCTCCTTTTCCCTGAAGGGTAGATAGTGTTTTACACCACCAGTCACAGGCAAGAGATCTGGGGAAGGAGGTCTGTGTAGCTCTGATATCTGCTAGTTCTTTTGAAACTTGTAAACTCCGACATTTTAGTATTATGGTCTTGGAAAGTGATTTATATTTGTTGCTGTATCAAAGTTTAAACAGTTTTTGCAAGCAGCCTTTTAATTCGGCTCTAAATCAGCTGTTCCAAAGGTTACATGTAGAATTGTGCTCAAATTGGCAGTGCTTGTTCTTCTGATTCATAATCACGTCGAGACTGTTTGTATCCTTTTAAACGTCGGTTTGAAGTAACGAGAGTTAAGACATGCTTACAATTTGGAAACGGGTAGCTTTCTCCTTCCAGTGTGCTCTGCAAGGAACAGGTGGCAGAGCCCTGTATCATGTTCGCATCTTGCGCGATGCTCTCCAGATTTGCTGTCCCGGTTTGTCAGTCATTTTCCAGATCCGGAAAACCAGATTCATTGCCACAACGTGACAAGATGTCCAAGTCTAGTACTAGGCAAAGTGTATACCCTGAAACCAACGAAGGTGGCATGATTCTATCCCTTGTTTCCTGTTCCAATTCCCATATCACAGACTGTCCTTTCACAGGAAATTAATGTGTTGATGTCGAGCCCTGTAATAAGTAAATGTAGTACCTGTCATTGAGCACCGTTTTAGGGGTGTTTCTTGTTACAAAAAGCTCGGAGTTCTGCATAAGAGAAGTGTTATGTTGTACGCCAGACTTATCATTCTGCAAGCATACTCTGTGTGAACGTTTCATGCTGAACTGCAGACCATGCCTATCTTTAGCATCCAAAACTAGCAGACTCCATCCAGCCACCAAAAGCAAATAAAAGATGGTGGTAGATGCCTGTCCACTCAAGGCATCCTACTCCTCCAGAAGTGGGCGTTCATTACATAACACCACCTCAAGTTCAGAAAGTTGAAGATGGGCAAGGGGTGGTGGAGGATCACCATTCCTTCCCACTCCAAAGCAAACCTTGAACCACTACCTCCAAACTGAGCAAATCCCGTTCCAACATGAATCACAAAGAATTTTTAAGCAAATGAGATGACCTATTAATTGCCAAAAACGTCCTTTGTTTCCATTCTTGTCCGTCCTCCGTAGTTGATCCTACTACTCTGCCATCATCCTTCCTTCCGTTATTGCAGTTGAAAGACGCTTAATGCTGATGTGCAATGCATTCTAAATCACCCAAAGTGTAAATTGGCCTGGGTAAGGGTGACGCTGGCAATCATGCAGAATATGGCCTGCTCCAACAGCAGAACCAAAGGTAGGCTTGTGAAAGCCAGAGTATGGTGGTTTATGTCATGAAAATATATGCACTATCAGGCAACGATGATGTCCTTATTTCAAATAACTTTAAGCACATCTTGAAATGTTTCTTTTAATTACAGTAAGGCCTTTTTAATGTCTTTATAATTTTCCCTCAAAAAGAAAAAATATAGAAAGGATGTAATAAAGTTCTACATTTTCCCCATAATCAGTGGCCACTGTAGACTGGAAAATGTGTTTAAAATGTGGTAGTACTCCTTGTATATGTGACGTCTATGGTCTGCAGGGTGATGGAGGAGCCGTGGTGCATGAGCAACTACATGAAAATGCTATTCACAGGTAAGGTATTTATTAACTGAGAAACTCTAAGCAAAATCGGTGAAATCAAAAACCGTTATTTGATTAAAAAAGGACTCTTCAAGTAAAATGCTGCAGACCTTGTGTGTGCACCAGATTCGTAAGGGAGGGAGATTGATTGGATGGTAGCCTTGTTTGGTTCTCTGTTAACTGCAAGAAAAAATCATGTTCAAGGTTCGGCTTGGGTAAAAACATGAGAATCAAGTTGAGGCTTGTTACTCAGATCAGTCCGTTACTTCCAGAATCGTCTGTTAATAGAGGAGCAATGGTATCCTTAGTCATCGTGACAGAATGTTCTCTTTAAGGGTTTACTAGAATGAGGGTTTTGATTTTTAAATACAGAATGATGATGGTAAATCTTGCCCAGAAAGTGAGATCTGCTAATCAGACTTCACTTTCAAAATGCTCTATGCTTAAAAAGTATAATGCAAACCTGTAACACTACTGGGATTGTCAACCGACACCCCAAGCCTTGTTGCGATTATGAAATCTGACCAACCCCACCCAATTAGGCTGCACAGGGGTGGAGCGGGGTCCGGTCGGGAAATTGCTGATTTTGAACTTTTCCAATAATAGGATGTTAGGACACATGGTCGGCATACCAATCTGGGGTGTACTGGCCACAGTGCCATTTGAACAACCCCACCCATTTGCCCTGCACAGGGGTGGAGCAGGGTCCGGCTGTGTGCGATCGGTAAAGGTGATTTCGGGAGATTGCTGATTTAGTGTTTTTTCAATAATAGGAAGTTGTGACACAAAACATACACAAGGCTATAGCAGACCCCCATGTGCATGTCTGCTACAGACCCGTGCAACGCCGGGTGGGTACCACTAGTTAAAGAATAGACGCCATATCTGGGTTGATAAGGTAGCCTATGGGAATATAGTTATACTGGCCAAAAAACGTTTATCGTCCTGCTTGCCAATGACTCATTCAATGGTCTGATTTTGTGTTCAACTCTCTGGCACGGAGTTTCACCCAAAACAAATCATTCGGTTCAGCCCTGTAAGCTCCCTTTATTCTCTGTGGGAATATTTGTCACCTTGTCCAGAGAACAGTATATAACCTTAAAGAACAAGGTGGAGGGCAGGGGATGGGTGTTGAGAGGAGAGCATCAGTGCTTCAAAGAGATGCATTGCCAGAACAATGTAGGTCCCACCAGGTCAGTAATCACTGGAGTCACTTTGATAGAAAGCAGACCGGGGAGAGGGAGGAATTCCAATAGCTCAGAAGAGTGGTTAGAAGTATGCGCCCTTGTGGACATTCTTGGGTCAATCACACCTCCTGTACCATCCCCACTTCCTGCTGTCAAAGCACCCAGAGACGACCTCACCAGGGGCGACTTTTGTCAGAGCAGTCAGGATTGCACAATTGCAGAAGTCTTGAAATCGATCAATCTAATGTGGCAGAATGACAATATAAAGGGAGTTGGTCGGTGGGGGGTTTCACCCTAGGACGGCAGGATAAGGATTACACTGGAGCCTTATTGGGGGTATTGGTCTGACCAAAGCCCTCATTTATTGAGGTGACAATGCATCTCGTAAAGAAGGGAACCAGACCCTCACCCACCTCGAGGACCAATTGGGTTGTTCTGCTTCTGTCCGTGGACCGGGTCTTGCAGCAATTCGGGAACAGCAAAACAGCGCTGGGCTTTAGTTCCAAATTCGACCTTGTGAGCTACACCGATCCAGAAATCTCTTGGCTGGCCAAAACTTCTTTGTTCCAAGTGCCGTTGCCACTTGTTGAACCGCAACACGTGTTGGACCCAGTCAATCCACTCAGCACCCCGATGCTGGATCGCCACCTCAAAGCTCCTAGACTCTGTCTAGCCCAGAGAGCATAACTGAAAAGTATATGTTGTGGTTTTGTCCCTCTGGTGTGGTTTTAAGTGCCCTAGTGACATTTATGGCTCCACTTTTTACTTATTTATTTGTAACGCGCACAAAGCCCAGAGGCAACTAGGTGCTGTGACTTGCTTACGGATATGGTTACATGTTTACAAGTCTTAAATGACACCAACTTCATTACAGATTTATACAATTATACACATTATTACATTTACTCATTATCACATATGGTTACCGATTTACAACTCTTAGATGACACCAATTTCTTTGCATATTTACAAATTGTACACATTCGCACATTATTACGTTTCCTCATTGCATCATATACTGGGACATATGGACATTTGGCAGTTGGTCTATGAGACTGTTACTATTGAAGGGGGTCAGACCTAGAGTAGCATTTTCAGATTTTATTTTTAAATGTCTAAAAGTAGGTATGTTTTCTCAGTTGGGTAGGGAGGGCATTCCACAGTTTGGGTGCTATTGCTGGGGAACTTGAACCTACTGCTTTTGGTCTTCTATACCTAGGGCTGATAAGCCGGTTAGTGTAAGCAGAGCAGGTTGATCTATTGGACTGAGCTTTGTAGATGAGGCACCTTGTTTGCAATACTCTCTGTCAACCAGGATGCAAGCAGTCATCAACTTTTATGGTTTAGCTTCAAAACACCTTAACTTTAATTACCTTGATAATGCACGGCATCCCTTCCTGCAGCTTGTTGGGGAATGAATGCCATTTGGCTGGTTTGGTCCCAGCTTAATTCAGTTTGGTTTCTTTCATAATTGCAACATTTACATTTTCTGTGCAATACAGCTCCTTTTGATTTAATTTCAATAAGAACCGTTAGCAGTTTTCAGTGCTCGGTACGCAGTTAGAACCGATAGCGTTTCTGTGCAAATAAAGCAGTATTGTTTTGTAACCCAAATCAATTTCACTTGTACCCAGCGTATTTTCAAAGGTGTAGTCCACCACTTAGGCTGTGCTTCGGTGGCTGTGATCCATAGCCTAATGTAGAGTTGCTTAATAATCTCTGACATTTGTAGGTCAATGCTACTGAAAGAGAAATTAGTAAATGAAAGCTTTGTCACTTCCATCCCTGTAGAAAATGATGCCAATGGAAATTGCATTCTCTTCTCTTCTCTCTTGACACTGTACAAGGGGATGGGCTTTGCGTCTGAAGAGTGAAGTGGATGGGTATTCATCCCTGTATTGGAAAGCCAAAAAAACATTCTCCTATGTTGGGTGGGTGAACCAATATACTCTGTTCTAAATTGATAGCACTATGCCACACATAGCTTACATTCAAATTGCATGCACATATTAGCATCCTACAGCACAATATTTTCATAGGGGAAATTCATTTCTATTGAATGATAATAGTTTAGATGTTTATGCATCATATCTCTGTTACCAATTGTGATGCTGGAAATACCTTTAGGAGGGACAATGCCTTCGAGTGTTTGCCCTACCACCTCTGTGTGTTTATTCTGTATGGTTTCTGTCACTAAAGTCCAGCGTGGGCCTCTGGCAGTGCAGGTCTTCATGTTTCCTTTCAGTGAGCAACACCCATGGGTGGAGGAACAATCTGCGTTTTTGGGCACCTGTGTGTTGCCCACAGAGCAGGGGTATGGGCTGGTGGAAGCTACATGCCGATTGGCAGTGGCTCCGAGTATCATCCATTTTTGGGACATCCAGGCCCTGCCATAGGAATCAGTGGATGCCTGAAGAAAGGCAAGATGGCCACTGTGGCATCTTGGTTTCTATTGCTGTTACACCTTGTTTTCCAAAGTCCTGACTCTGTCCTATCTTCCTGACTGGCTGTTGGGTGGAAGAACCATATATGGCTCTGGGGGTGCCTCCTGTCAGACTGAGTGGAGCCCTCCCAGGGGCTGTGTTATGGGTTCACCCTTTGGGTGTGACCTGTATGAATGGAGTCTGAAGTCAACTCACATTATGTGTTGTGGGTGTCTGGTTTTGGTTGTATGACACAATGTCTGAGACAGTCCTGACAAAGTGGTATGAATGCAGTGTAGTGTGCTGAAAGGCTGAGTGCTTACTCCAATCCATATTCGGTGTTATGAGTGTCTGGGTGGAGTGAATGACATGAATGCCTGTGAGCCTGATTGGCTGCCTGCCTGCATGAATGCACTTGTGAGTGATTGGCTGCCTGAGCCTGGCACAGCCTGAGTGAATGGGGAACTGATGTGTGTAACTGGGGACCTCTCCCTCACAAATTTGTTCTGGAGCTGAAGCTGAACCCTGAATCCTGGGACCCGTTGGAGAAAGTAGTCTGCAACTGCATTTCTTCAAGGAATCCGAAGACTGCTGAGCTGACCCAAGTATAGCATCAAGAAAGGGCCTGGATAGGAGACCTCTTTTCGCGCTATGTGGGACTATCATGCACCTGCATCAGAAGTACCCTGGAAGCCAGTTCTGTGCGCCTGCTGTCCAGAGAAGGGATCTTCGCAAGTCCATAAGAGAAATAGTTGGACCTCTTGAGTTGAAGTCCAGTTAAGTCACCAAGGGGGTCTGTAGGAGTGTCGTGACCACTAGAAGCAAGATTGCTGTCTACCGCTCAGAAGAGGGAGTGGCGGGAGGGAGGTCCCCCAGGGATAGTGCTGCTTCACACCTAGAGCTGCAAAAAGTTCCACCTGATCAAAAATCCTTCAAGGGACATCCCTGATGCGACAGCTATATACCTGTTCGCTTCGTGCAGAAGAAAGTCCACCGGTGGGTTTTCTACCACTAAAATCCGAAGACGTCCCAGGGTCCAACCTTTGTGAGGGTCCATAGTCCAGGTCGTCAGAAGCCGTCCAGAGGTCTGTGCTGCCGCAACGAAGATCCAAAAGGCGAACAACGAAATTCTGAAACCCGACACCTACTTCTGCATCCAAGGTCCCTTCTCTTCAGCCAGGCCTTTTCAGAGTCCACAGCAAGTTTGGAGTAACACCCATCCAACGGAGACCACTTCAGAAACAAACTGCTGATTTTCTGAAAGCACTTGGTTCATCCTTTTCTCTTGGCCTCAGTATGCCAGCGGTGACTCCTTGCGAAGGGGGTCCCCACTTCAGGGGTCCCATCAAGTAAAGCCAAGAAACTCTGCCACTTCGTCTGCTAAGGCAACAACAGTATTGTGACGAGGAAGAGTCTTCCAGCCTCATGATCATTCAACGGTCCCAGAGTCATCTTGGATCTGGTTCTCCTTTGGCATCTCAGGTTCATTGGGGCGGTAGAACCAAAAAGAAAGAATTTTTTTTTTGGACTGGGTTGTAAAAGACCAGACCAGACAAGATAAGGTACCCCCTAACTTATCAATTTCAGGTTGCCCAGGTGGGGGCGATCCTCGCACAGTAGTAATGTCTCATAATAGTATACTACCTATGTTCTGAAACTAACCTGTCTTTCTTCCTTGATCTATGAAAGTACATCTTACTTAAGAATTCACATGCCTTTTTAAAATTGTCCTCCGTTGGTGCATTATTACTGATTTTAAGTCTAGTGTGGTACCACATAGTTTACATCATGTTGCCATTATTTGAATAGAATTGCCTGAGTATGCAGATTTTGGCCGGATAGTGACATCTATGGACTTATGGGCGAGACACCCTCTGCAGATGGCGGGTAGTGGATCTGCTGAAAATGATGGTCCTTCCTTGCCTCCTATATCATTTTGTAAACGTTCCTTTTGTAATACCTAGCAAGTTTTTCAGTGACTTGAACTTGTCGCCCGGAGATTTCTGTGGGGAGTTGACAGATCTTGGTAGGATGGAGGAATCTGAATACCTCAATTTGAGTTATACTACCATGCTGGGAAACTGCAACCGTCATTCGATAAGACGCTCTTGCAACCCTCCATCCACTGATTCAAAAGAATGGAACTGTTGAGGGTGCCCTACTCACCCCGTGCCGAATCTACTATCCTTAGGAAAGATGCTATGGGACAGGCTCAAGAAGTTGCTCGGGGTGGCAAATCCATACTCCACTCATGTGCCTCTGGTTTATTGGCTGACTGGGGAGGACGGGTGCAGTGCATTAGGAAGCCCTGGGAAATCAAAGGGATGGCCACTGCGGATGATTTGTTCTGGAATGGTAGGGTTTGACATATTGGTGGAACAATTTGGCTTGTCTAAAGGCCAATTCTTAACATACACACGATTGGTACAGATCCTAGTGACTAGATGGCCTGAGTCCCAGCGGAGCATTGAGGGCGACGCAGTCCTAGCAGCTATGTACGATCAGTCGTAGGGTGGCCATGTGATATCCAGACTTTGAGCTTCCCCTGAATGCCCATTGTAAATCTGATCTGGTAGCAAAAAACGCTAAATTCAAACAACTTTAACTATACATTACACAGAGGGCATGCATGACTCCTCGTGTGGTTTCCCAGTGCGGCAGTTCAGGGCTACCTCGGGTGTGCCCATATGGAGGCTGATATCGCCCATATGTTCAAGTCCTATCCAGTAATACGGTGGTTCTGGCTTGGGTTGACGTGCTCTAAGGTGCTATAGATATGCACACATGGCCGCCAGAGGCCTGCTTGTTGGGGCTATTTACGCGCAAATACAGTGCTAGGCATTTTGCCAAAATGAAGGTCCTAATTTGTGTATGGTCAAGCACAGAGTTGCAATGGCTTGGAAATCCGTGGGGGGCCCGTGGCTGTATGGTGGGAGGATCTCCGGAGGTGGTCACTGGCGGAGACTGTTAGGGCTGTGCATAGGGGCTTGAGAAAGAATGGTGTAGATATATTTTATTTGTATCGCGCTCGTACACAAGTGTTTCAGAGCGCGACAAGGCAAGGGAGGGGAAACGGGGGAGAAACAAAACAACAATCTTACTAGGCCCAGTGACATTGAGAACGTGCAAGTGCATGGGAAAGGGAAAGGGGAAAGGGAAAGGGGAAAAGTGCATGGAAGGGGGAGAATGGAAAGTGCAGAGCAGAGGAGAACAGATAAATAATAATAAATACAAATAAATAGATGAAGCAATACAGAGGGAGTGCAGTCAGCAAGTGGCAAGAGCTGCGTTTACGGCAGCAGAACTGGGTAAGTCTGATAAGTGCATAAAAGAAGAAAAATAGGGCGTGGAGGACTGTGGGGGGGTTACAGGTACAGTACCCAGTGCGAGGGGTGGCCAGGAGGCAGTGCAGAAGGGTGGCAGGGTGAGCCGGTACCTGGGCACGGGGAACAGAGGGTGGCCAGGTGCATTGTGCCAAGAGAGCGGATCAGCAGGGCAGAGGATGAGCAAAGGCAGATGCAAAGAGGAAGGTCTTGAGGTGCTTCCGGAACTGGAGATGGTTCTCCTCAAGTTTTAGAGTGGCAGGGAGGCTATTCCAGCTCGTTTCTTTGAAAAGCGACTGACCCTGACGGAGTTAGAGGAGTGAAGGGATCGAGAGGGGAGGTATTTGCAGAGGGATAGCTGAAGGTATTTTTGGCCCAGGCCCCAGAAAACCTTGTGAACAATGCAGAGGGTTTTACATTTAATCCTTGAGCCAATGGACAGATTTCAGAGCTGGAGAGATACGATCCGAGGGCTTGAGGCCAAGGACTAGTCTCGCAGTCCTGTTCTGAAATAGTTGAAGAGGTGCATGTTGAGGTCACCAAGGAGGAGTTGTTGAGTGGTAGAGGTCAGGAGGGAGGAGGAGAGGTCAGCCCACTCAGAAAGAAAAGAGGTGATTTTCTCAGGGGGCCGGTAGAGAGTGGCTAGGAGAGATTGAGAGCCTGCAGACAAGGCATTCAAAGGAGGAGTAAATCTGAGTGGAATGATGGTGGCAGGAATATGTTGCATCTTGCAACATATTGGTACAGACAATGTTCGAGTTCTCGAATAGAGCAACCCAGTTGGTTTGAACCGGCCAAGAGTCCACAGCTTTGTGACCAGATTAACGGAGACCTGGTCCTTTATTGACAGAGAAGCTGAGATTTGTACTCCTAGATACTTTACAACCGCAACTGAAAAATGGCAAGGCCCAAGAGTAGAAGGCCAAAAATCATGGGTCCAGTAGAGGGAACTACTTTTCACAGCTACAGTATTGGCTGCCTTTTTTCTTTGATATCTTAGTATTGTCTGGTGTACAAGAATTGCATTGCTTTTTCTTTATGCTGTGGAGGGGTGCTTGTCCCGAGAAAGCATTTTCATTTCCCAGGTCTACATTGTGAATGTCTGCCTGCAGTGTCTGGCTGTTGCGACATGGGCTCCTACACCCTTAAATGAAGGTCTCCGGCATGACCCTTTGTTGTGTGGGGTTCTTGTTTGTCTGACTACAGCCGTTTTCGAATGTTCACAGTTCAACTGAAAACAAAGACCTCCTTATCCTTGCAGTGGGCTTACTTTTAAGAGCGGACATCGGCCTTTTCCCATCGGGCAGGGTTTCTGCGTTAAGAGTCCTCCTCGCAGAAAGCTGCGAATACTTGCACTTTATCATAGTGTTCTTTGTCAAGCACCACACTTTTCAGCACAAATGTCGGGCACAGAAAACTATAATGTATTAAACTGTAAACATCGTCCACTTCTTGGGAACATCTTAAACGAATAAGCCCAGTGTTTGTGTTCATAATGTTATTGCTACGTTTCAGTGGACGTACCTCTTTACCCAAAGATGTTTATTGACAAATTGTTCTTAATTTGTAGAAAAGTATGTAAAAGTATAATGCCCATTTATAAGATTTTCTTCTTATCCACTGTTGGGCAAACCCACGTGTGTTAATTTGCAAATCTGTCTATTTGTGCTCCCATAAAGGGCTCTCGTGAGGTTTAACACCATGTCTTTGCAAATTTAGTTTTGACTTTGTTTCTTAATTACTTTGGTCTTTCAAAGTATCTTGCTTTGTAAACTAACGTAATCCTAACACGGCTGTGAAAAAGCCTTTAAGCCTTCTGAGAGTTTTGGTGGATTTACCTCCTTTACCCACGCTCATATCGGCGGTAAATCGCCATATTAAGAATGAGTTGGTCGGTCCTCGTCACCAACCATTGGCTAAATTTTGCAGCATTTAAGACCTCGGTTTCTTGGAGGTCAAGTGCAGGAAAACCCTCCAGCAATATGATGTACCGTTTTCCTCCTCTTGACCTCCAAACTGAAAATATAGCAGTGCAATAGAGTGGCAGTAAATATTTTACTGCCCTCTTGGCCCCCACTTTTTACTGCATCGCCATATGTCATTAGGCGCTTTTAAAATACCTTTCTTTTGTCAGCTGCTTCCAACTCTGATAGCTCTGGAAATTAGGCTGATGTTGCTCATTGTAAATGAGCGCACAAAAATGAGTTTACTTTAAAAATAAAGGGTAACTTTCAGACAAATGTGCATGTTTAAGATGAGTTGGTAGTTGAGCTTTTCAGCTGCGGTATCATGTATGCTGCCTTGCTATTCAGGAAAAGCTCATTGTGACGGGGATAAGTAACAGCAAGTGGCTGAAAATGACCGTTTGTGAATCAATGAGTTTCATACCAAGCAGCGCCGCATGTCTACAGCCTAGACCTATCGCTAAAGCTATCCATGGCATGCTATGCCAATCTAATCATGTCAGGCCCCTCCCACCGCAAACCTTCCCTTCTCATCTACTAAAATGAAAGGGATTGTTAACAATATAGGTGAAGCAGATGTTGGGTCCATCAAGACCTACACTTTGGTGGGTTCTTGAGCAAGAAACATGGGTTCAATGTGCTGTTAACTAACCTTACCAAAGGGTCTCCATTATTTAAGGGAAATTTCAATGTCGAGCATAGCTCCATGATCTTGGCCCGAATGTCAAATGTCCGCCCAAAACTCCATGCTACCAAGATGCAATTAAACCCTATGGCAAGCCAAGCAATCCCATATCCAGGATTGTCTCACATTTGAAGTTTGATTACTTCACGCCCCATCTGTCTACCAACATCAAATCTTTCGACTTTGTCATTTACCAGCAATTCGCCTTCAAAGGTCCTAAAGAAAACCCTGAAAATTTGGTACCAACTCCTGCTGCGCCACAAAAGCAAACTTTACCTACCCAGTATTTACTTCTGAACCACAACACCGGGCCTAATCCTCTCCAATATGCACTGTGGTAGCATTCCACAGCATGGCATCCCCAATGTTTCGTTTATTCCTTCTGAAGATCATGCAATCACTTTTATTGGAGCTGGGCAAGCCACGGTAGGCGCATGCTAGATAAAGCCAAACAGCTGGCTTGCACTTGACTCCGTTTTCAAGACCGTGCCTGGCTAACACACAAACTGGGACCCACTTGACATTTTTTCTGAGAGTTGCTGTGGGTACTACAAGTTGTCACATTGCCTGATTTGGTCTGTACAGTAAATGGAGAGGCCAGATGCGAGCGGATGAGTCTGAGGTGAACAAGGAAGGCCTCAGTGAGACCTGTTGCAACCTGGTTGCAGTTTCAGCCAAATCTCTGCAACCCAGGGTTTGCACTACAGAGCAGATTCAGAGGTCGCAGGTGCCCATTTGACAGCTGTAGTAACAGCCAAATCTCTGCAACCGAGGGTTTGCACTGAAGATATGCACCCCTGTTCCAAACACTACAGAAGTGTGATATAGTCTTTCTGGCGGCACACAAAACCTAAACATAAGCCTTACTTCAGTTTATGGTATGGTGACTAGTGTCTGTTATAGAAGCCACAGCAATGTGAGATTGCACAGGTCAGCCCTGTGAGCTCAGTTCAGCTGTGTAAGGATTATGTGTATTTTCTCTAGACGGGGTGGACCTTGGCACTGCTGGCAGGACTGTAGCCTTGGGGATAGCGTCTTTGTTCCTTTGTGAGGGCAGGTAACACCCTCCCCTGAGACGGATACTACACAGGAAGCTGTCTTTGGAGCTGGAATCAAAGGGTGGACACCCATTCACAGCAGGTAGCCACATATCTAAAGGCCTTTTATTCTATTAAGATGGGAAGGAAACTGGGTTAGTGTAGACCGAGGGAGCTCTTAACAGCTGAATGAAGGTTCCACCATCTTGTTTCTCTTGGCATCGCTTTCCTTCCCGTCTCCTTCACTTTGGGTATGATGTCAGAAGACAAAGTCCACTTGTTCCAAGAACAGTGATTGGACCCCAAAAGGAGGTTGGTTTTAGTCCAATCACCTGGGGCTTTTGCCTTTAACGGAATCTGTGGTAGGTCAGAAGGAGGAGACCGGCCCGTCTTTGCCATTACAAGATTCTTTATTAAAATAATAAAGAAAAAATGCCTTACTAGCCCTAGTCTATGGGGTTTCCTACCTAACCATGCTAACTACAGTGCTCATTGTTGTGAAGTCCAAAATGAAACGGTCAGTCCTCCATCCAAATCGAAGTTACTCTGTCGCTACCACTAATAGAAAGCAACATAAGACCAGGATAATTACTCCCTCCTCCTGGATAGGCTTCTTGAGCTTTAGTATGCAATCGTGAGATATTGCTTGGCTATCTAATGAAGTCATTTGTTTAGTATCTTGTCCTGGCTTCCCCCTGCTCGTTCCTTTGGCAGGCCTTTTCTCCTCAGCTTGGTTAGCTTTAGAAATCCTGGAATATCTCTCTTGAGTGTCTCAAAGTCTTTCCCTTCCTGGTTCCACTAGGGAGACTGATTCCCTCTTCCTATTCCCTGTTGCTACAGTTATTCAACTCTTTGTGCATAAGGCAGTTGATACAATATCCCTCCCTCTTCTGATTCAGTCTTCCTCCTTGCTATTCTTATTGTAGACCCAATAGTAATTCTCTTATTCAGTTATTATCCCACTGAGAGGAGTAAGATTGGTTTCCAATGGTTTTTCTCTTCAGACCGCTTGCGGGACGAATAGGTTGAGTTCCAGAATGTTTTGCACTCTTCCTAAGTCCGGGCCTTCACTGACGGTAGTCTTTATTGCCATGTCCCCTCTCGGGTCTCCCACCATCCCAGTTATCTTACTTTTCGAGGGTTGGCGTCACCGGGCTTTTTCGCAGGAGCGGAACTTCATGCGTTGACAGGACAGCTTAGTTTCTCGTTCTGTCTGCTTTTGACTCTTCTCGAAGCTTCAAGGCTCCAACGATATTGGCGTAGTTGTCAGACTCACCAGTCCACCCCTCCAGGGTCACGCCACCGCTCTTGACTGCTTCTCCTTCTTGGGTTTTCTTCCCTTCTGGTTGTCGGCCTCAGACTTCCTAAAGACTTCTGGCTGACAACACCTTCTGCCTTCCTCCCAACTGAGGATCTCTCGTTCCCCTGATCCAGTTATGAATTGACTGGTTGAAAGCTCCCAGGCTTCATTTCTCTCTGAGAAGTCCTTCTTTTGTATTACTGGTTGCTGGGTCCTTCCCAGCAAAGGATGTAGTCTATCCACTCTGAACATTCTTCATTCTTGGTTCAGTCTTCGTCACAGTATCATTGGTTCTAGACCAGGGAGAAATCATTATTCCTCTTTCGTCATTCTTCTTCATGGCCTCAGCAAGATATTGTTATTCAAGGGGATTCTTGTATCTTGTATTACAGTAACACACAGTGGTCTGGTTTGATTGTGTCCCCGTGGTGTCAAGGGAAAGGGTTTTATGGAGTTCCTTTGTGGAACGGGAGTCCTTGTCCCTCAAAGTGCGGAAGGGGGTCTCTCCCTGTGAGGTCCCGCCTGCTGCCAGCCCTAGAGGGATTATTGCGGTGAAGGATTATCGCCTCCCTAGCCTCATGAGAAAAGGGAGAAGTGACTGAATCCTGGACTGGATTTTGTCATGTTACCCTACAAAACCAAATATAAAATGTGACTTTTGAACCAAATGTTCACAAAGTATGCAGTAAAATGCAGCATTGTAACCCATTATTCTTAGTGTCTCCCCGCCCCAACCCCCCAATGAACCTCTTCGGCTGGTTGGGCTCACCTGCTACGCTCAGTCGCTTCGACATTTTGGGGGGGGGAATGTAAAAAGAAATGACCCCCCTCTGCAAATAAGGAAAGCACATGAAACTCACAGGTGCTGTTGCTGAAAAAATGGTGGCTTGCTGCAGGGCCAAGGCCCAATCATAACTCCTCCAACCAGAGGAGCAGAGCATTCTAGAATAACTATTCTTGGTGACTGCTGGTAAACCTGTCCTAGGAAAAGAAAACTCATTTTCACCAAGGATCAAATCATGGAATCCTTGGGGCCAATCTGTATCCACAACTGGGCAATATTTTCCTGTGTGACCATGGATCCTGATGGCTCGCTGGATTGTTTCTTGCCAGGTGCCCACTGCTGTTTCTGCTCCCTTTTTGTTCAGTCCATCTCCTGACCACTGCCTGTGCTGTCCGCTTCACGTTCCCTCCCTCGTCATGCCAGTGACCATGAAGCAGGACTTGCACACTCAGGCCGCAAAGACTCCTGTTGCTCAGCAACCACCACAGAATGGACTTTTTTTTTATGAGATGGCTGTTAAAGGCTTTATTGTGCTGGACCCACTCAGGTAATACTTCTTATCCGCCGTCTTTCCTTGGGCCCATAAGTCTGTCTTCAAGTGCATAACAATCAGTATTGCCTGGGGCTCTGGACAATAATGCTTATTTGTTTGGTTTTAATAGATGACTTCAGTGTATTATAGATCTGTCTTATCTGCTCACCATGAACAAGCCAGAGATGAGAAGCCTTGTATTGGACACGTGTTTAAAAGCATGCAATGTAAAACATATACACATGTCATGTGCATCTATGGAGCAATATTCTCAAACCTCTAGTACGTCTGTTAAATCAACCAACCAGAAATAAACTTACCTTACACGGCTTGCAGTCATACATTTGAAAAAGATCACTGAACTATTTTTTTTAGCCCATTCTGACGATTGCCAGTCCAACCATCAGACTAGGATTGTAACATTTGGCATATGCATTGTAATGGTGCAGAAGTAGGAGTCTGACACAGTGGTGGTATGCTGGCAAATAATTTTATTTATATAAAGACAAGAGAAAAGAAACGCTCTAGCATTCCCTATTTCTGAGAGGTTGCCCTTCCTCCACACAAACACTTAGGACTCTTGTCAGGTTGTCCAGAAAAGCAAAATGTCCTGCATCCAAATATATGTTCGTCCCTTACACGCTTAACTAAGGAAAAACTGGGTGTCTTCTTGATCCAGAAGGAGGCTTCTCTCGTTCTGGATATAGATTCAAATGTTCAAGTTCTTGATTGGGGGGGGGGACGCCCAATGAGTGGTTCTTTAACGTAAATTTCTACTCCTCCACATTTATACAAAAACACAACCGGATTTACTGGGGGTTGGGGGTTGTCTTCCTCCTCCTCCTTTCTGTCCCAGTCTCTTTGTTGTAACAAAAACACAATTCCCAAGTATCGAAGCCCCTCTTTTTTCACAAATGTAACATCATGTCTGGTTCACTATCTCGCCAGACTTGACTGCAGACCCTATCATAAAAACACAATTCCCAAGTGCTGGTGCGATGGGATGGGGTGGGGGGGGATAAAGTCTCTTTCCCTGCTCTTTCTTCAGCTCATGAACGTAGCGTCTGGTTCACTATCCTGCCAGACTTGACTACAGACCTTAGAATTCTAGAAAGTTTCTTCTTTTGGTAGTGGGTCCCTCAACCCCTTGTTTTAGCTTCTTGCACTTTTCCTTCTCTTATCTAGGTCCCAGCCCCCTCTGGGCTGTGCACTTCTTTGTACTTGTGCGAGTCCCTGACCCCTGTGTGTTGCTTTCACAGCCCTTGCCTGACTTTGTATGGGACCCAAACCCTAGTCTACTGTTCTGGAGGGGCTTCCCCAACTTCATGTGTCCCAGACCCTGTGTGCTGCTTTTGCGGACCCTCTGCTTCACCTATTGTCCACTTGAAGAGACCTGGTGTACTCTCCTGCCCGGGACTGTGCCACGTAGGATATTTCGTAAAGTTTGTCTTCGGTTTATAGTTTTTTTCACTATCCCTAGAGAAAGAGTGGTGCTCCTGTGCTGCTTCCACATTCGGCTTCCTGCTTTCGGCAGCTCCTCAGCGTTAGGCTCTCTCTCACATCCTCGGCTGCATGCCTTATGCTTGCTTTGCTTTGCTGGTCAGGTTTTCTCTCCCCTTGTCACCGGGCAGGCTCCTGCACCGTGGAGACACTTGACTCACTCTTCGCTCCCCAACAGCTTCTCCTTCTCTTCTCCGGTCTTTCACCACAGTACCGCCATGTGGTACCTCATACCTCCACAGCAGGCTTGACAAGGTACACAGTCCTTCCTTGCTTTTTATCACTGGGGCTGCCTCTAATAGATTGTACCGCGTGTGTTAGTTCCGCAGTGGGCTTTTGCCTCCTTGCATGATCTTCTTTGTCTCAGTAATTGTATGTACTCCACCTCAGTAAGCCTCACTCTTCCTCGTCCCGGTATGATCTGTATGAATGAAGTCGATGTGTGAGGGATCACAGGGAACTGAGTGGGATGAGAGGAAAGGGGACAGAAATGGGGTTAGGGGTGTGTCACTGGTCCATGGAGGGCTTCCCTCCCAATGAGATGCACCCCCCGGTGGACTATCGGATAGCGCCCTCACCTCCCTGGCCTCATGGGAAGGGGCTCCCGTCGTCCCAACCTCCCACCCATCATGGGAGCATTGACAATACCCTGGGACTAGTCACAGTACCACATATATAGTTATGGAAAGATATAGTCTGACGTCAGGGAGTCCTGAAAATGGGAAATGTGCACTTCTGTTATACAGCCATCTTCCTCTTTGAGTTCACTTACTTCCAATGCAAAGCATCCAAGGTTGTCCTATCAGACTTTTAATGCAAGCCATTCAGACGCTTCACATATCCAATGCAAAGAATTCCTACACATCTAGCACATTCAATGCAAAGCATGTCTAGCCTGCCCATTACAGAGCATTTACACATATCTTACACATCCAGTGCATTGCAAAGAATTCGCTCATCTAGAATATCCAACTCAGAGCATGTTAATTCCCATGAAAACCGATGACAGACCTGTATCTCTGTGGAATCGGCCCATGTGCTCATTGTTTTAAATGTTTCTAGTGTGTGGGGTGAGGGTTGTTCACAGCTAGTGCTGATCCTCCTTGGGTACTCTTTATCAAGTCTCGCCTACTCTATTGATCAGGGATGTTTGTATGAAGTTACATTTCAGCGCATCAGTGCATTTGTGCTACGCCATCAGTGTTTAGACTGATAACTGTAATTTTGAGAGACAACTGATTATACATCAAATCATGCTCTTATAAATGTGTAGTAATTTATAGCACTTCAGACCAGCCTGAGTATAACGGCATGCAATTTTTGGTGGATATGGGAATTGTAAATACAAGCCTATGGATAATGTGTCCTGGATCATACAGTGTATGTAGTCCAGTGGGGGATTCATGTTTAAATTGGCAACGAGACAACGTCCCTTTCTCCCTGTTTGGTCATCAAAAAAGCACACTGATTTTTACGCCCCACCTGCTCCACTTGTGGGGAGCGGGTGGGGCGTACAAACTGGCTCCGCCTTCTTGATTTTTCCTTATGTCAAGAACACTGCTCCTCCTTCCAGCAGGAGGAATCGCAGAAGAATGGGTCTTTTATAAGCAGCAGCCGCCAGTAAACACGCCCATTCAGCAGTCTCTTTGCAGGGAGTTTGCGACATAGACCAGTGAGGTACAACACTGTTGAAGGGTTCTACGATGGTTATCTGCCAAAGTACTAGGATTTCCTAATCCCAGTTAACAACTGGCCCAATATTCACAATCACCTTGATCCTGCGCTGGCCTTTATCCAAGAGCACTTTGCATAGAGTTGTCCTGGTAGGCCCCTGATTGCTATGGAAAACGAAACTCCAGAGCCAGCACGCAGAGTCGTCGGCTAAAAATCCAGGACTATATATCAGAGGTCAGTATGCTGGAACTAACGGGTACGATGTTCTCTGAATTTTATGGGCAATCCCTCATCGTTCCCGTACTTTTACTGTTCCCGGATGGCAACTTAAAAAAAAACAAAATACATTTCACCCCTACTGGTGGCTCGAACTTGAGCCCTGACGATGCCAAGCCAGTGTCACATCAAGCTCTCGCTCATGTGTTGAAAGTGGGTTATTTATTTCAGTAGACTGCCTGGAATATAAAACCCATTCCCAAGCAGCCAAAAAGCTTCGCTTGACCGCGAACATGGCTATAGGCTCAGCCTTGTTTGAATGCAATGGGCTTGGGGTGTCTGTGGTGGTGATGGGGAGGCTGCATAAATGTGCATGCTGGGGGCGGGGGGATAGCACACTAATGGTGGTAATTTAAGTGCATTTTCATTCCTTGTGTTTTTCAGTTTACCAAAACCGTTGTAAAACACAGTGTTGCAGGGCGGAGTGGAGGCAAGGAAGGGTTTGAAAGGGGGGATGACCGTCAGTAATGGGGCGGGGTGGTGGGGTGTAGTGGGAAGAAAAGGTGGCAGGGCAAAGGGAACATCATTCAACTACTTTATTTTTTAAATACACTTCCACCACTGCTATAGATCAAGGGATACACTTCCACCACTGCTATAGATCAAGGGAAACGTGAAAACTTGAGTAGTTGGTAATTATGTAAGGTTAGTGCTAGGACTTGCTGAGCTCCTTGTCAGATTAATACATGACTGATACCTGCTGAATTGTTTAGTCGGTGTTAGTGTTAAACGCATTGGAATTCTGTAAAGAGCCTTAAGCATGCACAGCTAGTAGCTTTTAATCATTAAGGAAAATTAAATTGGACGTTTCTTTGCCTTTTGCATCTATTGCCATCAGCGCCCTGACGACATAGCCAGTAATACTAAGCGTGCAAGGCTTGTGCAGAAGCGGTGTTCTGCAGACTTGCGGCTTTGAATTTTTAACTCGGATTACAGAACGGCGAAGGTCAAATCCTGCATGAGAGGCTCTTATTTTGGCAGGACCCGTTTCCTGCCCAGCACTTTTTTCCTACAGCATTTTGCTTGCCAAGTTTGAGGCCCAAGGCTTTCTTGTGGGAGGAGGCTGGACGGTCGAAATGCTCTTTGGCAGTGATTAAAGTGAGATTAGTGTGTATTTTCTTTAAAGTTCCTTTTATTCCCTTACCCTTCCTTTTCCAAACCAGATTGTAACCCCGCATTTTCATCTGCATTTATTTGAAACTGTGAGGCAGATGGAGTGCAGAGGTGGAAGTTATCAGTTTCAGGGGCTAGCCAACGTGGGCTTCCCTTTAAAAGTTATTTATATCAGTCCGTACTTGTAGGTCTGTCCACATTTGCAAGTGTCGGTGAACATTGTTGCTCAGCTGCTGTAATCCATTAACCCTCTGAATGGCAGCAGTGTTAATATATCCTCTGCGGCGTGCATTCCAGTAGGCATCAGAGCAGACTGCGAACGAAGTGCCTGTGTAGGCCATGCCAGTGCACTTCAGTGTTGAACATTAAATTGAACTGTAGGGAGAATGGCTGGGGTGACGCGTAATCGCATTACATGGCTTGCAGTACATTTCACGATGAAATAGTTATAAAATGATGAGAATAAAATGGTGAACTTTGCATTAAAGAGAGCATTTTACTATTTGTAGGTTTTTTCATGTGCTATGTGTTTGTACAGGCACTTATTAGTAAATTGGTAGGATATAGGATTTAAGTGAGCTGAATAGTCAGAACATACGATGCATTGTGCAAAAGAGCGTAGATCGTACTTTTTCAGTTGCTATCGCATCTCGCTAACCTACAGGAACAATTTATGGATGTGGGCTCTGCGTTAAATGTAATTAGTTTTACAGTTAGTAGACACAGATTAAACCAGGGCTCAATATTTGCACTAGCCAATGGCAAGTGATATTGGCGAGTAGAAAATTGTGTGGCGTGTGCATGTGGAGTACTGTTGAATTTTTATGCCTGGCGACTAGCTTGCACGTTGAATTTTTACGCCTGAATTAAACCATTTAATGTACAAATGTAGTAAAGGAAATGTATGCTTTATCAGCCTTTTTATGATGGGGCCTATCTGCCTGTGTTCTGGGAATTGTGCACCATTTCAGAGACAGAATATGCAACTGTGAAATGTGGAGAGAGCCCTGAATCAAAGGGCAGCATAACCAAAATCTGGTGAGCCGGAAGAAGCAAAGAGCTATGTTTGCAAAATGTGCGACGGCCAAGAACAGGGGCTCTCCACGTCCGACGAGCTGGACGTGGAGGGCAACGGTGGACCCGACGAGGAGCCGCGGCCCGTGGCGGAAACCGAGGAACCCACACCCCAGCCGTTGCTCCCATCGCAACCGATGCCTACGCCACAGGACAATTCAGGTGCAATCTTGATGGCTTTGCAGACCTTGTGTATGGAGATAAGGACAATGTTGCCCTTACCCCCAGCAGATGATCCAGCGGCGCCAGGACCGTTGGGGAGCCCACCGAACAAGTGGAAGCAAATCCATCCGCCCCCTCCCTTCCATCCTTCACCACTATCACCCCTACGCCGAGGGATGAGAAGGGAATGGAGACGACAGGGACGGATGATGACGACGGTGGTGACGACGGGATGGATCTCCCATCACCCCTTGCCCGGGCCTCCCCTCCCTGCGAAATTGGCTCCTTTCCCTCCATGATCGCCAGGGCATCAGAGCTTTTACAGCTATGCCCCGAAGAGCAGCTAAGGAAGGTTTCCTCTACCAACGACAGGAGGCCAAGAGGAAGACCGTCCTCTCAGTACCGTTACTGGACATCTGGGATGAAGGACTGGCACTGCTGAAGAACCCATCCACAGCTCCTGCAAAGAGGGACCGGTCCGAGAAGAAGTACCAGGTCCGAGACTCTGCCCCTATGTGCCTCAGAGCACAGCTGTCCCCGGATTCGGTGGCCTCCGCGGCGGCCAAGAAGAAATCGGCTGGGGCGACGGCATCAACTTCCACTTCCCCTTCCCCACAGGACGGCAAGGGGAAGAAGCTGGACACCATGGGATGACGGGTCATCTCGTCGGCAGCGATGACCATCAAAGCGGCCAACGCCCTCGCGATCGTGGCACGCTACGACAGGGAGCTGTGGTTCAACATCACTCCCTTTCTGGACTTCCTCCTAGACGACATGAGGGTGGAAGCCCTTGAAATCCTGCAGGAAGGCGAGGTGGCTTTGGACCACGCCATTACAGTGGCCACGGACATCGCCGACGCTGGCTTTCGCCAGATGGGCAACAGCGTTTGCCTTTGCCGGCGTGGTTGGCTCAAGGCCACCCATTTCCGTCAGGGAACAACCTTTTCGGCAAGGCAGTGGACGAGTCACTGCAGGCCATCAAGACGGACACCAAGACGGCCCGGGCCTTGGGTTCTCTCCAACGACAGCCGTCCTTTCGGACCTCCGGAGGCAAGTCTCAAGTTGCCTCCAAAGGATTTGGTGGCAGTTCCACGTCATACTGCCAGGCGTCCCGCTCCTCGTCGCAGGAAGCCTACAGAGGCCACAGCAAGGCCGGAGGACACCATCGCCAAGGTGGCAGGTCCTCGACAAAGACTGGCTGGCAAATTTCATCAGGTGTGGGAGTCCATCTCCACCGACCGTTAGGTGCTGGATGCCCTGGCCGCCAGGCACTCTCTGGAGTTCCAAAGAAAGTCACCCCGTCCACCACCCGTGGCCAGAAAGGAAAATCACGTGCCACAGCTGCTTCTGGAGGTACGAGCAATGCTAACAAAGGGTGCGATAGAACTCGTTCTGAAGAGGCTCTGGAGTATACTTGCGGTACTTCCTCGTCCGAAAGAAGACTGGCAGCTGTCGTCCCATCCTGGATCTTTGCCGCCTCAACAAATACATCAAGTTCCAGATGGTCACCCTTCAGCACGTGCTGGGACAGCTGGAGGGTGCGACTTCCTGTCGTCGCTGGACTTGGAGGATGCCTACTTCCACATCCCCATACACAGAGGACATTGAAAGTTACTACAGTTGTGATCCAAGGGTGACACTACCAGGTCAAGGCCCTGCTCTTCGGGTTGAAGTCAGCGCCAAGGGTCTTCACCAAGTGCCTGGCACCGGTGGCGGCGCGGCTGCGCCTGCAGGGATCCACGTATACCCCTATCTGGACGATTGGCTCATCCGAGCAAAGTCAAGAGAACTCGCCGTCGATCACACAGCGGAAACCGCCCGCCTGCTCACGGATCTGGGATTCTCAATCAACTTCGCGAAATCCCACTTGGTACCGTCGCAAGACGCCCTGTTCCTGGGGGCCAGACTTGACACGGTGGCGCGGTTGGCTTCACCATCGGAGGAAAGGACGAAGGCCATCCTGGGCAATGTACAATGGCTGTTGACCATGGAAGTGGCCAGGGTGAGGTCCATCAAGTCCCTGCTCGGCATGATGTCATCGTGCATCTACCTCGTGCGTCTATGCAGGTTGCGGATGCGGCCACTGCAGGAGTTCCTCGACACCCGTTGGATGCAAGCAGTGGGCAGCTTCAAAGACTAGATCTCCCTCAACAAGGAGTTCCGTCAAGTGATCCGGTGGTGGGGCTCCCGCACGCACCTCGCAGCGGGCATGGACTTCCAGACCCCAGCGCATCAGGAGACTGTGACGACGGATGCCTCCCTGGAGGGATGGGGAGCGTGCACCGGAGATCTCCACGCAAGATGCCTTTGGCACCCAGAGTAGAGGTTCCTGCACATCAACGTCCTGGAGCTCCGGGCCATGTTCTGGGCCCTCAGGTCTTTCCTTCCGTCCCTCAAGGTGAAAGTGGTACGGATCTTCACCGACAACACCACCACGATGTTCCACATCCGGAAGCAGGGGGGCACCAGATCCCCAGCCCCATCAAAGGAAGCGCAGGATCTGTGGCACTGGGCCGTCGCCCAGGGATGTTCCTGGTACCTTTTCATCTAGCAGGAGTGAAAAACAGTCGCAGACTCACTCAGCAGGGAGCTGCACTCTTCCCACGAGTGGGAGCTTCGGCAGGATCAAGTGGATCTCCTAATCCGACAGTGGGGAAGTCCCCAGATCGACCTGTTCACAACGGCGGTGAACACCAAGTGTCGGAGGTTCGCCAGTAGGTTTGCCCAGCCGGGGAGCATGAGCGATGCTTTCTCCTTCCCCTGGGACGGCCTGTTCCTGTACGTGTTCCCCCCACTGACATTGCTTCTGCGACTCATCAATCAACTCAGACGGTCCCGGTGCAGGATGATCCTCGACGCACCGGCGTGGCTGAGGCAGATATGGTTCCTGGACCTTCTGGACTTGTCAGCGCTCCCCCAGTCAGACTGCCGACGGACGCAGATCTTCTCGCCAGGGAAGGAGGCACCATCCTACACCACAACCCAGGATCGCTGAACCTACAGGCCCGGCTCCTGCAGCACTACAGTTCGGAGGATACGATATCCCGGCGGACTGCAAGGAGGCACTTGCAAAGGCCAGGGCGCCCTCGACTCTTATGTGCTATGGACATAAATGGAAGAGGTGTTCTGTCTGGTGCCATGCACAGAAGATCAACCCTCTACGGATTATGGTCACAAGTGCTGCCGTACTTGCTTTCGCTAGCCAAGACTGGGCTGGCGCATGCCTCCATCAAGATCCACCTGCTGGCTATCTCCCGCTACACCAGAACTCCGGGGCGGTCGTCGCTGTGGTCTCACCGCCTGGTGAAGGAGTTCATGAAAGGACTATTCTGCTTGTTCCCGCCGGTGAAGGCTCTGGCCCCGGCGTGGGAGTTCAAAGTGGTGCTGACCAGGCTCATGGGTCCCCCATTCAAGCCCTTGCACTCGGCACCACTGAAGTTCCTGTCGTGGAAGACAGCGTTTCTTGTGGCCATCAACTCTGCACGGCGAGTGCGAGAGATCCAGGGTCTCCTGTTAACCTCCATACCTGGGCACTCGCTGGATGTGGCTAGAGCACTGAAGTTCTACATGGACCGCACAAAGTCTTCAGAAGACATCACAGCTGTTTGTGAACTTTGGAACTGTGAACCAAGGGAAGGCCCTCTCAAAGGATTCCATTTTCAGATAGCTCTCTGGCTGCATCATGCACTGTCACCTGCATCATGCACTGTCACTGTGACCGTTGCCCGGCCGTCCGAGCCCATTCAACCAAAGCGTTCGCTGCTACCATGCGTTCCTGTCTGGTGTGCCCCTGCTGGACATCTGCAGGGCTGCTACGTGGAGGTTGACGCACACCTTCACGAGATTCTACTGCGTCTACCGGGTATCCAGGGAGGAGTCCAGAGTCGGCCAGGCAGTGCTGCGCAACCTGTTTGCTTGAAGGTGAGCCTGGTGAGGAGGTAAGAGATGCTTAATGTTGAGTTGTTGAAATGCTTAATGTTGAGCCTTGCCACCTCCGGTGGTTGTGCAGGTGTGTACTGCTATGTATTCTTGTATTCATGAGCATGTGAATCCATGCCAGACCCCATGCTGGAGAAGGAACAAGTTACTTACCTGTAACCGTTGTTCCCCAGCATGGGTCTGGCATGGATTCACATGCAAACTCTCCCTCCAACCCCTCTGCGGCTCTTCTCTTGATCCTACTGCCACTTTACGTGCTACCAAATCTGAAGATGGCTGCCAGAGGAGGGGTTTAGGTAGAGGGCATTCATTTGCTGGGGGCAGTATGACCTGGAGACCAGTGACTGGTTATTAGTAGAAAGTCAGTTCAGAAACAAAACCGAAACTGATTTCTTTCTTTACCGAGGATTCCCAGCCTGATGACGGGGAATTCATGAGAATGTGAATCCATGCCAGACCCATGCTGGAGAACCATTACAGGTAAGTAACTTGTTCCTTCCCCCTGAATGGGAAAAATAATGAACCTTTGATGTAAAGCCAGCAGTCCTTTGTTTTGAACTATTGAAGCCAGATGAAGGGAGTCATTCGCCCTGGTGATAGAATTGCAAACGGAATTGTCGTCCGGTCCAGGAGGAGGGAGTCATTCTCCTGGATATAGAACATTGGCACCACTTTAGTTTAGCTATAAGTGTAAGGGACAGAGATATTGACGTTTGACACAAGTGGTTCCAGAGTAAGGTCCCCCAAGTACATTTGGACACTGGGCGAGAGTGCCTTGGCTGTCCAGAATATAAAATATTGGGGTTTTACTTTGTTGCAACCCTCTCATCGTGCAGTATGGTGAGATATATGAATGGAGAGGGCAGCCCTTACACATAAGGTGTGCATCGGCCACTTTTACTCCGTACAAATAGGCAAATACTCCAAAAAATAAAGATGGGGAGTAAAAATACTCCCAATAATGAATGCAAAACATACACATGACCTTGTGCCCCTGCTTTCAATCGCCCTGCTCCATGGATATGTTTGTACCACGAGTGCACGTAGTACCACAGGAAGAAATTGCTATTAATGCCAGATCGTAAGAAGTAAACCTGCATCTTTTAATGTTTATGAATAACTAGGTACAAAGAAATGATTATTTCACATATGGTTACTAGCTTATAAAATACTGCCATTGGGAATTGGACTTATAGTTTAACTCCCTAAAGAAAGAATTCTTTTACTCCCAGCTTGTAAAAATAGGGAGTAAAATACTCCCCTTCAAAATCATCTTTGGTGCACTTGGAGAGCGGATCTCTATTTGGAACACAGATGCTTCTGTTTGCATATAAACAATGTTGCTTTTCATGGATTCCACTTTAAAAATGTTATAAATTAAAGTTCTTCTTGCAATCGTATATGGTCTCGAAATTCGTTCATTTTCTGAAGAACTAATTTATGAAAAACTGAAGGAAGAATTTGGTGCAAATACTTGATTTGCCTAATAGTGTCCTTATTTTTATTAGATGAGAGATGTGGCTGACATAAATACATTTGGTTGGTAGCTGGAAAGCTGTTTCTCTATTTAGAAAGATTATTATGGGGTTTGGAAATGCCTTGTATCCAGTTCTTTGTTTACAAATTGAGAGAAAAGTCATCCGGGATGATTGACTAAATCTAAATGTTTCTTAATAGGTTAGCGAAAATCAATGTAAGTGAGGAATCCCTTCTTTTAAATCCAGAAAATGTGAAAATGTATAATCATGACTGCATTCAAACTTGTAATAACAGGGGTACCTACAAGCTGTTTGAGAATATTGGGCTAGAAATTAAATTTCTGTTGTTTGTTAATCTGTTTAGAATCCTAAGCTGTGCATAGTCCGACATCCAGTGGTCACTGCGGAGTATTGCATTTTGTTTATCGTAATCAAAAAGGGGACGTCGTCAAGGCGTGTCTGTAACACTATCCCTATAGTGACGTGCAGTGTACCCACAATCCCTCACGCGTCGAGGTCCCTCAGATTGTTTTTTTCCGCCCAGATATTGGTCGCCTATACGCGGAGCTCCTTGAGAGACATTGCAAAAAACTTTATTCGACCTTTGGTCGCCCTTAACTTACATTATTACTTACATCCCTCCTTCGGCGTCGTAGCTGCAAAGCAGTTTCTGCCGATCAAGATCTCCGACTGCGGTGCCTTCGACGGAGGAGGTTGTTCGGCGTTCGCCGAACACGTGGCCTGGCCTCGACGGCCAAATACAGTAGGGAGAGTGGGGTCGTGGGACATTTATTGTTTCTCTTTGAGAATGCCTTTCCCTTTCCCCTCCCTTTCCTTCGGGGTTGTTGTCACATGTAATCTGTTCCTCAGCTATGGAAAGGACACCCTTTAGGTTTTGCCTGCGTTGGAAAGGCAAATTTACCTGGAAAGACGAGCATAAACGGTGTAACCGTTGCTTGCCCCTCGACCACAAAGAAGACGGCTGTGCGGCCTGCCAGCTCCTTAAGCCGAAGACTTTGAAAGACGGTAGGGTCAAGAGGTGGGCAGCCTACGCCATGTCTAGGTCTGATTCATCACCCGCCGGCGCAGAAAGTGACAACGAATGTGACAACCCGACGTCTGTTTCAGAAGTCGTAGACCTCTCTAAGGAGCGCTCAAACTCCCCGTCCCCGACAAGCTCGGCTCACGCCCTGCTTATAGGGATGAACACCCCAGGCGACAAGGACGCACACCGAAAACACTCCCATAAACGTACAACCCACGGCTCTTCCTTGTCGAAGACGAAGAGAGCATTAGCGCCAATGGAGACGCAGGTCCTACCGGCAGCCTCCTCAGACCGTAAGAGTCTGAAGCCCCCCTCGCAACCGCAACTAGCGACTGGGCTACCCCCGATAAGGGCGCTATCACTAAACCGCCAGACGACGTGCACCGGCAGAGAGCGCCCGTCAGAGTAGAGCAAGCGACGCCTGTAACGTCGACGCCGGAGGTACCCTCGACAGACAGTTTAGTTGTCGAGAGCCTGGCGAGGATTATTTCCACCAATAGCCAGAGACGGACGGCGAAAGAGATGTCGGTTACTGCTCATAAGGCCCGGGAAACGCCGAAAAGGTCAGAAGGAAGGCAGAAACCGCCCGCTCCGTCGAGAGGGACTCCTAGCCTACCAGAAGGCGAGGGGAACCTCTCTTTGACGTTATGGGATAGGTCGGAAGGCCCTCCCTTTTCTCCCCCTGACCGCTCCGGGGTACCTCAAGAAACCCTGGAGAGACTCCAGTTCTGTATGGACAAAATGGAGAGGTTTATGGAGACTCGGAACCTTCCAACACCCAAGAGATCAAGAGAGGGACCTCAGGGGGATCCCAGGGCCAAGTACCCCAGGCTGTTTGATTTCCCCCCTCCCCCCCAAGAGGATGTAGATCTATATGACCTCACTGGAGAGGACACCCACTTTCAGGAGGATGACGAATTCTTAGGCAATGAAGGGGAACAAAACCTAGAGGATGAAGGTTTTGAAGACAACCCGGATATGGGTGATGGGGGGGAGGGGGGTTTCTGAGAAGACCCAGAAGAAGGCGCTTCACAGCCCTGGCAGTCCCCATCAGCTTTTTCAGTCCCTGAAGCCATAAACCTGTCCCCACCCAAAGACTCACCTATTAGGATACATCTCATATAAACGATCAACCTACCTTGCACTCCTACGCAAGGCAGCAGCGCATTTCGAGATCGAGACCGGGGAAACTTCTCCTAACATCGACTTTGTAGAAAAGATCATTAAGGAGAAACCCCCTGTCAGTCAAACCATTCCCCTCCTCGCCTCACTAAAGAGGCAAATTATTCCTTCACTATCCACTCCCGCGTTCATCAGAGGGGTCAACCCGAGGATAGAAAAATTATTTAGTCCTCCATCGGACCAGTTATACATCAGGGGCCACTCTGTACCAGACTCCTTAGTGGTAACAAATACCGGGAAGAGAGCAGGGGTCCCGCTGTCAACTAGCGAGGCACCACCAGATAAAGAGGGTAAAAAATTGTATGCCCTAGGAAAGAGGATTATAGCCTCAGCTGCCTTTTCCGCAAGAATTGCCAACAACTCTTTGCTGGCAAGTTACGCAGATGCACAATGGAGCAAACTAAGTAAGGACATTGAGGAGGTACCGGAACCCCTACGTACTCGCCTTCTAGCCACAGTGACTGAAGGGACCTTAGTCAACCAAAGCATCATTAAAAATACTCTGGAAGCTGCAGAGACGGCTGGGCGTTCCCTAGTCCAAGGAATCCTACTCAAACGCCATGTATGGCTACGTAATTCAGGCTTTAAACCTGAAACACAAGCATCTCTTATTAACAAACCTATAGAAGATGCAAACCTGTTTGGTAAGGCGGTGGATGAGGCACTAGAGACCGCAAAGAAGGAATCTGACACAATCAAGACACTAGATCAAATTTCAAGGCCTCCCAACAAATGTGGTTATGGCAACAAACGTTTTTTTCGAGGCCAACGCCAGCAGCAGCAACAACAACAGCAGCAGCAATACTCTGCAGGTAACTGGTCCTCTAACCAAGGCACCAGTGGACAATATAACCAAAGAGGACAACGTCGTGGCAAGGGAAGAGGTTGGGGTCCCACCCCTAGAGGTTCCCAAGCCACCAACACCAAATGACTCAAAGATTCGGGTCCCCTCCCATGCTTCGCCGGTTGGGGGCCGGTTAACATCCTTTCTTCCAGCATGGGAGGGTATAACATCAGACCGCTGGGTACTATCAACCATAGCCCACGGCTACTGTATAGAATTCAACAGTTCCCCCTACGTACAGACCCCCAAGGGGATAACGCATGTCGCCAGAACACCTCGCCATCCTTCTTCAAGAAGTGGACCAACTACTAGAAATAGGAGCTATAGAGGTCGTGCCTCTATCCCAGGTAACGGAAGGTATTTATTCAGTGTACTTCCTTGTACCCAAAAAGGACCCAAAAAAAAGCGAACAAATTTGTCAAACCTCAAAGGTTTCGTATGGTGACCCTACAGGAGGTAATCCCCCTGCTTTCACAGGGAGATTACATGACAACACTGGACATGAAAGATGTATACTTTCATATTTTAATGTTGCCAGCGCACAGGAAATACCTCAGGTTCATGATAGAGGGCAAACACTACCAGTTCAGAGTGCTACCCTTCGGCATAGCATCAGCGCCGAGAGTATTCATGAAGGTACTGGCAGTGGCAGCGGCCCACCTGCGCAGGTTGTCCACCCCAGTATACCCTTACCATGACGATTGGCTCTTAACAGGGGATTCTTACGAAGCATGCTTCTCAAATACCCAAAAGACTGTAGACCTTTTGTTTCAACTGGGCTTCTCCATCGAGAAGAAGTCCAGCTTAGACCCCAGCCAGATCAAACATTTCCTAGGGGCTCTAATTCGAACAAAGGACGGCCTTGTCTTCCCCTCCGAGAGGATCCAAAACATGATGTTTCAAATCCCTTAATATGTGGCCGGTCGAGAGGTGATGGTACGCAAAGCAATGCGCTTACTAGGAATGATGGCGTCATGTATTTATTTGGTACCTCGCGCGCCGCTGCGCATGCGCCCAATGCAAGAGTGGTTCAACAGCCAGTGGTTTCAGGCCAGCGGACAATGGGACGATCTAGTGGTGGTCTCGCAGGCCTTCGTTCTCTCGCTACGGTGGTGGTCGAAGGAAAACCTGGTAATAGGGAAACCATTCGCCACCCCCGCAGTCGAAGCCACTCTAACCACAGACGCATCCCTCACAGGATGGGGGGGCTCACCTATCCCATCAGACTGCTCACGGAGTCTGGACTCTGAGCGTAGCATCCAAGCACATAAACTTACTGGAGCTACTAGCTGTGATCAAGGCACTGAAAGCCTTCCAGGCACACCTACAAGGGAAGACAGTGATGGTACTCACGGACAGCACCACAGCCATGTACTAACTCAACAAGCAGGGGGGCACTCACTCTCCAGGACTGTCCAAGCTGTCCCAGAACATCTGGAAGTGGGCTCTCAGACACATGTTCCTAATGTCACAACATGTAACGGGGGAACTCAGTCTGCTAGCAGACGAACTCAGTAGAGACTTCCCTCTGCCCTGAGAGTACGAATGGCGGTTAGACGACGACATTGTCTTCGACGTCTTCACACAATGGGGATTCCCAGAAATAGATCTGTTTGCAACTCTGGAGAACTCACAATGCCAAGATTACAACTCCAGGTACCCCCAGAACCAAACCAAGGGGAACGGTCTATTGATACAATGGTCAGGGTAATTTGTTTACGCTTTTCCCCCTTACTCCCCTTCTCAACAAGATAGTGCACAAGATGCACCAGGAACATGTTACCATGATACTGGTGGCCCCTATGTGGGCCAGACAGCCTTGGTTCGCTCACTTGATGGAGATGTCCCTATCTCCTCCAGTGAAACTGCCCTGCCCGTACAACATGCTGTCACAGGACAAGGGCAGGACACTACATCCATGCCCTCAGACCATGAACTTAGCAGCCTGCCTCCTGAGATCATAGAATTTGGACATTTAGAACTCCCGCAGATATGCATGGACATTCTCAGGGAGGCTAGAAAACCTAACACTCGTCACTGTTATTCTAGCAAATGGAAGAGATTTGTCATCTGGTGTAGGGGAAGGAGCATCAACCCAGTTGACTGCTCTCCCACACACATTGTTCTGTACCTGACTCACCTACTAGACTCAGGCTTGGTGTTTAACTCTATTAAAGTCCATTTAGATGCACTTTCCGCATACACCACTTCCCAACTTAAAAGTGTCATGGTGGAAAGTCCCAGTTATTAAAGCCTTCATGAAAGGAGTGAAGAGAATCCACCCTCCCATAGCTAACCCCGCTCCCGGATGGGACCTAAATGTGGTACTAACCAGGCTCATGGGGTCTCCCTTTGAACCCATGCACAAAGCAACACTTAAAGACCTCACTCTTAAGACTGCTTTTCTAATAGCTATCACCTCCATTAGGAGAGTAAATGTCATGATCTCTGCTTCCAAAAGGTCAGGGTTTTCCCAACTCCCTTGGAAGCAGATCCATAACCCAGGTTCCGAGTGCCAACCAGTCCCAATTGGGACCTTTTGGACCCAGTCCTGGTGCCAGTGGCACCAGGCTCATAAATATGCCCAGTCCCAGCGCTGGAAGCACCGGGCTCATAATGCTTGGGTGGACTTACCTGCAGCAGACCATGCTGCTTACTTGCCTGCCAGTTGAGCCTCTGATCCTCTTCTGTTTGGAACTACTTTTCCTGTTGGGTGGGGCAGGAGCCACTCCCTAGATTCAGAACACTGGAACTCTTCTGGAAAGCAGGAACTCTTTTCTTACCTAGGCGTGGCTGTGGAAGGAGACACCTAAGCACTACAGGAGGCTATTTAAACCACACCCGATGGATGAATCTTGCTTTGCGTTATTCTGCATCCTCTGCAGCAGAACGCTCATCGTGTCTTCTGCATCTGATCCTGGGCCTAAGGAAAAAGGCTTACCATCCTGAAACCAGTCTTCAGCAACACCTATAAAGACAAGAAAGAACAGGTTAGCATTACGGGCTTCAGTGACAGCTCTTCACTTACCTGGTCCATCGGCTGTCACCAACGCCTCGCGCTGCATTCCGGCATCTGAAAGACAAAGGCTTACCTACTCTTCGTGCGCTCCGGAGGTCTTCACACTGCATTCCGGCATCTGAAAGACAAAAGCTTACCAACTCTTCGCACGCTCCGGAGGCCTTCGGCGCTGCATCCCGCATCTGAAAGACAAAACAAGGTGCGTTTAAAGACATTGGGGAACTTTAATACTCACGTGCCATTACTCCTTTCCACATCTAACCCAGTGGGTATTCCGGCACCCTGCAGCCGCTCCGAACTTGTACCTGCAAAATAAAAAGACAGAGCGCATCGTGAAGCAGGCAACAAGCGCTTACTTACGTGCTTCCAGGCGCTTCTCTTCATCACACGGGCTCCATCTTCAACTCACTTCAGCCCGTCATCCGCCATCGCCGGAACCCTGCAAAACAAGAAACATCATTACTAAAGACTTTAAAGACATTAGAATTACTCGAAACTTACCGTTCGTGCAGTAAACGACGGACAGCAGTCCTCTGAAGTCAAGAGGCCTGCTCCCCTTATCCAGTGAAGAAACTGGTTACAGCACCCTGCCCCAAGGCAGATGGAGAGCACGGCGTTCACTTACCTAAGGTGAGAGCGTTAACCTTTGGGGTTCTACAGGAGAAGAGAAAGGGAAGAAGAGAGAGACATTAAATAACCCAGTTCCTTAATCCCATATTTTCTATCTGCAGACATCTTACCCTTCAAGTCAGACATACAGTGCACAGAGGTCCAGCCCAAAGAGCCAGCCGTGTGTTACACATCACCTTTGAAGATACGGTATACACCCAGTGAAGACTGGCGCCTCTACGGGAATCAGGTGAGCATTACAGTAAATGAACTACAAGCGCTCTCTGTACTAGACCCCTTCTGTTACTGTTCACAAGGAGAAGGTGGTTCTATGCACACATCCTAGGTTTGCACCAAAATGTATCTCTAAATTCCATGTCAACCAGTCAATAGAACTACCAACGTTCTTTCAAAATCCTTCAAACTTAGGTGAGAAGAGCCTGCATACACTGGATGTTCAGAGCAGTGATGTTTTATATGGAAAGAACTAGACCATTGAGAAAGACTAATCAGTTATTTGTCTCGGTGGCAGCAGGAAGAGAAGGAGATGCAGTTTCGAAATCCACTATTTCTAGATGGATTGTACAATGCATCACTCTTTGTTTCTCTCTTGCTAAGAGAGAACTACCCTTCAAGCCAAGAGCACACTCCACTCGAGGCACCGGGGCTTCCATAGCTTTCATTGCAAATGTCCCTCTTGAGTCCATTTGCAAAGCGGCAACCTGGAGTTCTGTTCACACCTTTACAAAACACTACTGTCTAGATGTCCACTCTAGATGTGATTCCCAGGTGGGACAAGCAGTATTAAGACATCTTTTCTCTACTGTTCCTTCTCACAACCCACCTCCAACTCCGGGTACTGCTCGCTAGTCTGTGCACAGCATGTGATTCTAAGCAGATTAACCAACATCGGAAGACAATGCATTACTTACCGTAAAAGCGTTTCTGATGGTTGTATCTGCTTAGATTCACATGCGCCCATCCTTCCTCCCCGCTCGGATGGAAGGAACATAGACTTTCTTCTATATCTCTCTTTTCTGTACTCACTCACGTCTAATAGGCTCCCTCAGGGCAGAAATAATACTAACAGAGGGACCTCGACGCGGGATTGTGGGTACACTGCACGTCACTATAGGGATAGTGTTACAGACCCGCCTTGTCGACGTCCCCTTTTCGACTACGAAAAACAAAATGCAATACTCCAGTGACCACTGGATGTCGGACTATGCACAGCATGTGAATCTAAGCAGAAACAACTATCAGAAATGCTTTTATGGTAAGTAATGCATTGTCGTATTGGCATTGTGCCATTATATATAATATCCCTGTGCCCGGATGAGTGTATATTGAGTTTTCCTGAGATTGAGGCTCGAGAGATGGTACATGTTAGGGGTCTTAGTGTGGACAATAATTTTAGATTTTGTCATTTGGCAATAGAGCCATTGAAACATATATTGGGCCTCATTACGACCCAGGCGGTCCGGAAATAACGGTGACGGTAAACCCGCCGCCACCGTTGTTTCCGGATCGCCTGAGTCTGACCCCTGCAGGCGGGAGGTGATGTTCCCGCCAGGTCTGACCTAGCGGGTTTAACACCTCCCGCATGCAGGCGGACGAGGAAACACCGGCAGCATTACGAGATGCTGCCGGTGTTTCCATGATCCCCATTTCCATTGAGTCCCATAGGACTCAATGGGAATGGAGATTTACACCATTCCGCCTCCGTGATTCCCGGAAAACCAGGGTTGTAATGCCCCAGGAATCACGGAGGCGGAATGGTAATACGAGTCCGGCGTTAACCAGGCGGTTTTACCGCCTCGGTTAACGCCGGACTCGTAATGAGGCCCATTGATTTACTGTTGTGTTGCGCAGCCACATAGAAAACAGGTTTCTTTTTTAATTTACAAAGTTTGTACATGATGCTACCTACTTAAATTATCTGCTTTTCTGACAGCTCTTTTAATTGTGACCTATTTAAAAACTTTGATATTGATAAATTTATTTTAATGGGGATTGAATTCTATTTTTCTGGATTTTTGGTTTGCTATTCCTTTTATGGAGAGTATTTTGTTGATTTAGTGTTTTTTTTTCTTCTTTTTTTTAATGCAGTGTATTTCCTTTATAAGGCTTTTATAAACCAATAAAACAAACCCTCCCAAAAATGGACAGTTATAGTTTGCATCTGATAAGTGACTTACATTTGTGAAACACTATAACAGCTCCTGGTTACCAAGACAAAGCTCCTGCTTGCTGAGTGATGCTGATTACCAAGGAGCTGCTTTTAGCCCTTGCTCGTCAAATCCTTGTTGTTAGGATATGGTGTCTAGCTGCTCTCATACTTATTTCAGTCACATCAATTTGATATCATACATGCTCCTTATTCAGCTGTATAAGGGTAATGTGTAGTTTGGCCAGGCCATGCCAAGTGACAGGTAGGAGACTGCATTTCTCTGCCTCTTTTGATCCTTTGTGAGGTTGGCTAACACCTCTCTACAGCACGCCATCCTCCCTGCAGGAGCTGCCTGGGAAACAGGTTTTCGCCCCACCTTGCTGCTGGGTTGTCCTCACACCCCGCTTTGGGGTTGGGTTGTCCTTGCACCCTGCAGTGGGTTGTCCTCACATCCTGCTTTATGGACTATCTGCCCTCATCCTGTCTTGGGGGGTGGTTTGTTTTCACCCTTGCTTGGGGTCTCTTGGCATTCACCCCATTTTGGGGTCGGTTGCTTCTCACGCCGCCATTGGGTCTCTTGGTCTTTCTCCCGGATTCCCTGAGCAGTCGCATATCTTTTCTCTTCCCTGCCTACTGCCTCTCTACCTTTTTTAAAGCCAAACATTCCAACCGGGAATTTGACTGGTGCTGCTTAAGCTGTAACCTCAACAAACAGTGTTGCAGACTAATGAGCGCATGAAGTGTTTTCCTGTTAATGGACTACATAATGTTTACCTGCTGTACATGATTGATCATAGGTTGTTAGGATGGATTTCTAAAATCAACACTGGTGGGCAGATTTTAGGTGGCCACCCTATTTATGGTGAACAGGGAGACGGAGTGTAGCCAAAACCCAATAAATGTAGAGTGGGGAGCAGTCGAGGCGAGATAGTGACACACTGGTCAGACACCCCAATGAGCCCTCCCAGGAGAACACACAATAATTCAGCTTAGAAAGTTGGCTATAAAAGTAGTTTTATTGAGGCCTTTAGCACACACTACGAAATTAAACGAAAATAACCCACAAAACCATATATACATTCACAAGCTGGTTCACTTATAAAATATTACTAAATAACTAACCAGGTGAAACGGGTAAGTACTCGGATGAAGGTAAAATGATTGGAATCGGTCACAAGTACAATTTCTTTACTTCAGAGGTCCAGTCCTAAAATGTATGGGGCCGAGTGCCCAAACGTCCCAGTTTCCAATTCAAGGTTTTTTGCAGGAAGGCATTCTCTACAGGGATGCAATGGACCTGCGGTGGTCATTTCAAAACAGTTTCAAACTATTTAAAAGTTGAGCAATATTTTGCCCGAAGACAGGTAAGTTGTCCTCTCCCTTTCAGACCCGGGGCTAACCCAGGGGCAGGATACTTGACCCAGGGTCGACCAAAGGGGGTAAGAAGGAGATGGGAGACGGACTGCTTTGCACCCAATACTATCCTATGGAGCACAGTGGTTGTGGGGAGGAAATTGGGCCCAGGAATGGTTACTTACCCCCTGACACCGATTTAACCAGGGGTCACAATGGCTCGTCAGTGTCGCCGGAAGTGCACATTTTTGTTCTTTGTTCGAGTGAGAGGTATGCAGGGGGTTGCAGGTTTGAGTGCTGTCTCAATCTGGTGCAGATGCAAGCCTAGATGAAGAAACTCAGGCTATCGTGATTGAGACCTCTTCAGGACACTTCATGGGATGGAGGAAGGAGAGTTCCAGTGACAATCGCGGTTTGTAGGCGACCACAGGTGTCCTTTCAGTGGCGGTCTAGGTAGCATCTCCATCGCAGGTTCCCTTGATGATAGGAAGCTGAAAATTCAGGAGAAGGCAACTACTTGCACAAGCTGGCGCCCACAGAAGCTCCGGGCTTGTGTGTGGATCAGCGATGTCTCTGGCGAGGTAGCCCACAAGAGACCTGGTCAGTCCACCAGGAAGTCCAGGGACACTTCCAAATGCTTAGGGCATGAGACCGCAAAGACGTCGATGCTAGTTGGTCCCACTAGTCCAAGGGCAGGCAAGGGTCTTTTAAGATCGGGCAAGAGGTGCTGATCCACTGCAAAAGTTGTCTTCAGGTTGTCAATGGGCTGCTCTTCTTGGAAGGATTCTTTACTCCAACATAGATGTGAAATTGCTGCAGGAGTCCTCTTATCCAAAACTGGAGCTGAAAGCAAGTCCAAGCCCAACAAATGAACGTATCTTCACCATTCAGGCATCCAGTATTTGTCCAATCGATGACCACTACTGCTTTCACATCCACCCAGCAGCAGACATTCTGGCACCAGGGAGGTAGACTGGCACTAGACCGTCCCATCCTCATTTCTGTGGCACACAGATGGGCTCACTAGCCCGTGAAAGCAGCAGCTTTCCCAAGCAAGTACATGACTTTTTTTTTAATATGGGATTTGCTTACCTGAAGGCAAGCAGCGATATTCGAGGGGATTGTGTCCTCCGATGTATTCCAAATCTATGACCGTTATGAGCACAGCTGTGCTGCTTCGGATAATCGTTCGGCGTAGGCGTCCTGCGTCGTCGACACGTCCGTCGAGGGTCGACGTCACTGGATGTTATATATAGGACGCACGGCGCCCATAGCCTCAGTTGTAGTTTTTACCCCAGAACGTGTGGCACCAATCTCCTGCCAGTATGACTGCAGAAAGCCTTGCCGAAAAGTAAGCTGCAATCGCATAAGAAATTCTGTAGAAGGGCAGGCTGGGAGGGTTCGATGTGGAATACGTCGGAGGAACATCCCATCGAAAGAACGTTACCAGAGAGGGTAAGTAACTAGTTCTTCGAGGGGATTTTGTCCTCCGACGTATTCCACATCTATGACAGACTCCCAAAGCAGTACCAACGTATGGAGGTGGGAAAAGAATTTCAAAATTTATAATTTTTGAGAATGCCCAATCAAATTGCTGAATACAGGACCGCCTTGCCAAAGGCCAAATCCTACCCATGGATGTAGTCCAAGGAATAGTGTCTCAGAAAAGTATGGACAGAGGCCCATGTGGCTGCTTCACAAATATTGCGAATCGGAACACCCCTCTGTAGTGCAGTGGAGGCAGCCACACCCCTAGTAGAGTGAGCCCCTAAGGCTAATGGAGGGTCCTTTCCCGCCAAACGGTAACACTCAGAGATCATCAAAATGATCCATCTGGACAAGGTCTGCTTGGAAACAGCCTGACCTAAACGCCTTCCAGCATAACCAACAAAGAGCTGATCGTCTACTCTGAACCGGGACATCCGTGAGAGATAGAAACTCAAAGCTCTACTAGGAGCCAACCTATGGAGCCTCTCCTCTTCCTTGTCAGGATGTGGAGGAGGATAAAACGCCAGAAGAATTACCTTCTGGCTCAAATGGAATTACGACACAAACTTCGGAAGAAAAGAAGGCCGCATCCTAAGGACAACCCTGTGCTTACGGAACACAGTGAAGGGTGGTTTGGCGGAAAGTGCCTGCAACTCACTCACTCTGCGTGCGGAAGTAACCGCAACTAGAAATACAGTTTTAAAGGACAAGAGTTGGAACGGACAAGAATTTAAGGGCTCAAACGGAGCTCCCATTATGAACTTTAAAACCAAATTCAAATCCTATCCCGGCACCTGGAAAGGCGACGGTGGAAACACATTAGTTCACCCTTTTTATAAACTGAGAGATCAAAGGGTTCTTAAAATAAGAACATTCCTCAGACGAGCGCTTAAATAGGGACCGCGCCACCAGGTAACCCTTAAGACAAAACCAAAGGAATGGAACATTGGAAAGGATCCACATTCTGTACCCTGCAGCAGTCACAGAACTTTCTCCAACGGCAACGGTGCAGAGTTTTCGTTACGAGCCTTCTGGCCGAAAGTAACACCTCCATCACGTCTTCAGAGAGGTCCCAATCCTTATACCTCAACCTTTCAGATACGAAGCGTGAAGGCTAAGGGACTTGACCTCTGGATGGAGAACCCCACATCCCCTCCCCCCCTCCCATGAGAGCAGATTGTCTCTGTAGGGAAGACGGCATGGAGGACAGATGGACATGTCGAGAAGGTCCGGGAACCGAACCTCCGTAACCTCCAACACCTGCAGAATGATGTCGGAGGAACATCCCATCGAAAGAACGTTACCAGATAGGGTAAGTAACTAGTTCATCTTCTGGCACAAGCAAGATAGCCGTACGAGGTAAATGCGAATGTGCACATAGAAAAAAATAAAGTAAAAATGGTAGACAGCAACTTGTCTTCAGGCACATACAAAAGTAAGCAAAAATCTAAAGCGTAAAAAGTTAGGAAGATACAAAACTATCCCCATTACACTGTACTGTAAGGTGCTGTGCATTTTTTTTTAAATGCAAGAATTCAAAAGAGAAACAAAGTTTCTCAACACTGACCGTCTGAAGGACTTCTCAGTTTCCCTATAACAAATGAGCAAGGAAGCAAAACGAAAAGGCTTTTTGCTTCACTTCAAAAGGTCAAGATAGGATCAAAAACAACTGAAGAGGAGCGAAGTTGGCTGCCGCTTGTTAGAATGGGAGCTGGCTGCGTCAACACGCTTGGCTGTGGGCTCGCTAGATCTCAGACAGCATACGAGACACCCTTTCTTCATCTGTTGAAAAGAATGTGTTAACGCAGAATTTTCGCAGTGATCGACCTACATGGCGCACAGGTTTTGGCGAATACAGTGAGAAGGAGTACACTGCTTGTAATGCATATTGCAGACAGTGTGCTAGGAATATGGAGCACACTTATGCCCGCCTGGCCTCTTGGTCTGTGTTCCTCCCAGGCTTTTTGTGGCCCAATGCAGATGCGACCATCCATAGAGCACCGCTCCATTTTAACAGGCTTGGAGGTTGCACTTTCTTTCTTCACCTTGAATCCATTTGGCTCTCTTAGTTGCTTTATACTTTAGGTCATAGACCTGCTTTTGCCCTTGAGAGGGAATATAGTTTTCCTGAGTCACTCTGGTTTGTAGCTGGTGTATGTTTCTAGGCTTCGAGGCCTTCCTTTTTCTCTTTAAATACTATGTTGTTCTTGTGTGGGATAGCGCTTTTTCCCACTTTCTAAGGGAATTTTATTATACACCCCTTATCTGTAGGGTTCGCAGCCCTACAGATAAGGGGTGTATCGGCCACTTTTACTTCCTAAAAATAGGCAAATACTCCCAAATAATAAAAATGGAAAGTAAAAATACTCCCAACAGAAAATAGAAAATGGACAAAGTGGACCTTGAGCCCCTGCTTTCACCATGCAGCTCCATTGATATGTTTGGACCAGTAGTACCACAGGAAGAAACTATGAATCTTACTGCCTGATTGGAAGAAATACACATGTATCTTTTAATGTGTACGAGTAACTAAGTGCAAACAAATACGTATTACAAAAACAATTCTGTTTTTCAGTGAAAACATATTTTTGCTCACTTAGAAAATCCCATTGTGAGTTGGACTTGTGGATTTACTTCCTAAAAATCGTTTTGCGCCCAACTTAAATAAATTCGTAAAATACTACCACTTCAAAATATTATCTGGAGCACTGCTGGTTCCCTCTCGTGTTATCAGTTTCTCCTCGGTGTTCTCTCTTGTTTTGCAATATTCATATGTATTCATTTGTGATGTTAACTCAGTTTTATATCTTCTAATGTGATGAGTTAACTGTTTTATATTTCTCTCTTGGTTTAGAATCTTTGTCTCTATTTGCTTTCAAAGTTCAAACTATTTCTTCTATAATGAGTTGGCTATTATGATTTTCTTTTGATGTTTAATGTTTGTATCCATTTAGTTGCAAAGCTAGTTCTATTTAATTTCTTCTACTGTGACGAGTTAGCTGTATGACCTATTAATTCTCTGGAGCCTCCCTGCACTTCCCCACCCGGTTATGGTCTTTTGTGACGGGGAACGTTGTCGGAGGGTTTTGGTCCGGGGTCTCTCCTTCTTGCCGGGTATCGCGGACACCATGTTCTCTCTGGTGGTGTTAAGTCGCTTCTCCCTTCTCTCATCACCACCGTCCTTGGCTGCACTCACGGGCACGTGGTTCTTCTGGGTTGTTGCTGGTCTCTGCAACGTTTTTCAGGCTGACTGTTCACCACAGATCTGTGAGTGTGGTCTTGCCACCACCTTTGCTTGGGCTCCGGCCCTGTCAGTTTCTCGCATACTGAGATTGCTGTGACTTTGGCGCCTCATAGCAGCAAGTGAGTTTGATACTCTCAGGCTTTCATCTCTTCCCTCTTGTCCGGTGTAGTGCAGCTTCGGGCCTCCCACAGCTTGCAACTCTTGTCCCTCTTTAGAGTCACGTCCTTTAACATACTCATCCCAGTAAACTGGACGTCCTGATTTAAAGGGATAGAACCTATTCGCCCAAGACACTGATATCCCTTAGGAGTCTTCGTCCCAGTTTTGATAATTCATATTTTCTTGTGTTTTTGCACATCCAATGTAGGCCATGGTATGACCAGCTTCATGGGAACGGGAGACCTTGTACCTTAAGGAGGAGTTTCTCCCAGTGAGTTCCAACTTTCCTCCTCCCCTAGGAGGGAGGGAATTGCCGAGTGGTCTCACCTCCCTAGCCTCACAGGGAGGGGCTTGCCCTTGGGGATATGGCACAAATTACATCAATTCATTACAGCGTTCAGTTACCTTTACTGCCACAAGAATATCTGCCACTTTTCATAATGTTGCTACCTGCCCATGAGTGGTCTTTCACCCCATTGCAGTAGTAATTCTGGCTGCTAATAAGAGGTGCGTGATAGGTTTTGCAGAGGGCCCAGTTTGTGGGTAAATTTCCTCCTCTGTACTTGAACAGCTCTTCGATAAGAACCAGGATTTCTTATTTCTTACCAAAGTTTCTAAATTATGGGGCATGCCCACCACATATGAAAATAACTTGCTTGGAGACCACAACCAGGCTAAGAAGATGAATCCAATGCTGAATTCATTTTGTGCATCCTCAAGGGTGTAAGTACCATCTGTAGCATAATTTGTACATACATTCTCTGATAGTAACATATTTGAAGGTGCAGTGATTTCATGAACCTATCTGACCAGGTGTCATTGCCTATAGGGCAGCCTATATATGTCTCCCAACTAAGCACATATGTGCTTATCTGTAAAGAACTCTTACAACAGTAGTTTCTAAAGTCTGAGATTCTACCTCGTGTTATACCATCTACCAGGGTGAGTTCAAGCACTACCTGATTACATGTTGCGCTCTCTCTGACTTGGAGGTGGGCGATGCAGTGTCATAGTTGGGCGTTTCTGCAGCATGGGTGCTGGCATGGATTCACAGGCTCATGAATAAACCCCGTCATCAGGCTGGGAATCCTCGATAAAACAAAAAACCATTTCACTTATAAACTGTTTCCCCTCTAAACCAATCGCTGTCCTCTGGGTCATACTGCCCCTATGCAATAACAGTCCTCTCCCTAAGCCCCTCCTCTGGCAGCTGCACGCTTTAGTGTTGGGAGTCCTTGAGTTTGCTCTCTGAGCTAGTTGTATGTTTTTTCATATTTTTCGACAGAAAAAGTTCTATTTTTGAAAGCCTGTGTGCTCCTTTAGTCATTTGCAGACAGCGGGGACCCTTTGTCTGTGAAGTTCCACGCCGCTCAAGGGCAAAGATCCATCGAAGATTCTACAAGGCTTTGGGCCTTCTTCGTGCACTCCAACCATGAAGAAGGTGGAGGGGGGGGAGGTCCCTCTTCAGGCCCTTCACCAAATGCGGGCTACGGAATGTATTTGTGGAGGATAAGCACCTGCAAAGCCTCTACTGCCTGCACCCGAACCACAAGAAAGTAGAGTGCGAGATGTGCCTCGGTTTCTCCAAGAAAACGACAGACAAGCATAGGCTGGTGGCATGGCTTAACGCTAAGGCTTCTGACAGGCCGGTAAGGAGGAGCGGTTTTCTAAGTCCTTTGATGGCACCTCATCCGTGGGGGCCCAAGATAAGGCCAAGAGCCGCAAGTCCGTGTCCACCTTTTCACTGCGGAAGCGGGTCCCAAAGTGGATAGGGAACAATCGGCATCACCTTCCGCCTCCATTGCCAGCCTACCATCAAGCTCCTCTTCAACGAGGAAGTCATCTACTTCGACTAAACTACGTGAGAAATCTGAGAAGCCACGGAAGGAGAAGAAAGCTGCGCAGCCTAAGCACATTCAACCGGCACAGGCAAAGGCCTTTTGGGCAGTTACATTGACAACTACTACTATCACGGCAGCTACGAGCACTGATCCTAGGATGGTAGCTCCCACAGCTCAGAAATGATACCTGCCCCCAAGGTGCAACACCGCTGCAGTGACTTTGGCAAAGTCTGCAGTTACGCCCAAAGGGGTGAAACAGGCCCGTTTCCCGGTTCAAGACCCTCAGGGGTGAGATTAGAGGGGGGCTGAAACGGCCCTCCCAGGCCATCGCCCATAGACCATGGAGTTCTAGTCCACGGACGATGATCAGGAGTCTTTACAAGCGGTCTGGGAGGACATTGAGGACCACGGTGGTGCAGGGCCTAGTTTTCCTGTTCTGCCTTCTCAGCCAAGGGGCATTTCTTTGGATATTCTGTTGACTCTGCACACCTTGGTGTTTGCGATCCAGATGAGGATGCCTCCAGTTTCCGGTACCGGTGGTCCCCGATCAGCCTCCAGCAAAGAGGAACCGCCATCGGACGCCCCCATTTCAGCCCCTCCACCATGTCTGGTCCCTTCTCCCCCAGCAGACCCAGGGACGGGGGACAGATACGGCCAAGATGAATGATGAAGACATCGTTGCAGCGGATGGTGAATCGCCACATTTGGATGCTCCGCATAGGGTGTCCCCAACGGCCGAGGTGGGATCGTTCCACTCCATGATCAGCAGGGCTTCGAGCTATTCCAGCTGGTGCCCGACGAAACCTAGAAAGAGGGTTTCTTGTATCCAAGGAGTGAGCCCAAGCGGAAGACTATCATGGCAGTGCCTTTTCTGGACAATGTTTGGCAGGAGGTCCTGGCCCTCATGAAGAACACCTGCACGGCTCCAGCCATACTGGATAGGTTGGAGAAGAAAGATCGGGTGTCGGACTCTTCACCCAAGTGCCAGAAGTCGCAGCCATTGCCGCATTCGGTGGTGTCAGCGGCTGTGACAAATCTGTCGGTTAACCTGTCCTTGTCAACTTCAGTCCCTCAGGACAGCAAGGGGAAAAGGATGGACACTGGGAAAGAAGGTAATTAACACCGTGGCTTCCATCATCAATACGGCCAACGCACTGGCAATTCTGGCCATCAAAAAAGCATTGTTCCTCCTGTGTATATATATATATATATAAAGCTTTATAGGGACAGATCTGCCCTATTCTTTGACTGTAAAGCTAAGTTGTGTGTAAATGAAAGGGAAAGGGTCAGATGGTTTGTTACTTACCTGAAACTATTGTTCTCCAGCATGGGGAACTTAAAAACAGTATTTTTCCTCTAAACCAATCACTGCACTCTGTCTCATACAGAGCCCCCAGCCCATGACAGTCCTCTCCTTAAACCCCTTCTCTGTCAGCAATCTTCAGATCTGGTAAGCACGTAAAGTGGCAGTTTGACCAAATAGAGCCACAGAGGGCTCGGAGGGAGGGTTTGCATGTGAATACATGCCAAACACATGCTGGAGAACATTAGTTCCAGATAAGTAACTTAAACCTTCTCCAGCAGGGGGGTATGGCATGGATGCACATGCTCATGAATAATGAATACATAGCAGTACATTACACAACCACATCAATTCTAGCACCACCCCCGGAACAGACTCGCCTCCAGCAAAAAGGTTGCGTAGCTCTGCTTGGCTGACTCAGTAAACTGTTGTGAAGGTGTACATGGACCTTCACGTAGCAGCCCTGTAGATGTCAAGGAGGGGCACACCAGAAAGGAAGGCCTTTCCATGGTTCACAGGACCAAAGTTCACGAACGGCTCCAAAAACTCTGTACGTGCCATGTAGAAATTCAGGGCACAAGCAACGTCCAGTGAATGCAAGGCCCTCTATGCCGCCGACAAAGCGTTCAGGAAAAAATCGGTAACACTGAAGGCTTGTTGAGGTGGAATTCTGATGGAACCTTCGGCATGAAAGAGGGGTGCGTACTCAGCACCACCCTCGATTCTTTGAAAGTCTGGTATGGCTGCTTGCAGGATAGGGCCCGGATCTCACCTACCCTTCTGCCAGAGGTGATGGCCATAAGGAAAGCAGTTTTCCACAAGAAAGAACTTGAGTGGGGCCTGGTGCATACGCTCAAAGGGGGCCCCCATAAGCGTTGCCAGAACCAGGAGCCTCCACCAGCAGGAAGGATCAGAAAAGTCCTCTGAGAAACTCCTTGACAAGTTGGAGGGAACAAGTGAAGATCTTCCTGGGGACCTGGTGTAGCCGGAGATGGCCACCAGAAGCACCTTGATGGAGGCGTGCGCCTGTCCGGCCTTGGCCAAGGTATAGCAGGTATGGAAGGATCTGTGGGACCCTCAGAGGGGTGACCTTGTGTGACCAGCACCACATAGTTAAATGCTTCCACTTGTGAGCATTGCACTTCATGGTCGACGACGTCCTGCAGGGAAACTCCCTGCACTCCGGCAGCAACTCTTACCCTCCAAACTCTAGTGCTGCATGAGCCAAGCCCTCAGGTTCAGCGATCCTGAGTCGTGGTGAAGGATTGCATCTCCTTCTCGTGTGAGAAGTGCCAGAACCACTGGCAGCTTAACCGGAGGTGACACTGACAGGCTGAGAAGGTCAGGATACCAAATCTGCGGCCACGCTGGGGCAAGGAATATCATCTTGCATTGACACTATCGGGAGTGTGTTGATGACTCTTAGCAGGAGAGGGAACAGAGGAAACGTGTCCAGAAACAGCCCTTCCCACAGAGCTCTGGTGTTCAAATGTCCGGTGTGTGCCCCTCATCCTTCCAGGGAGGCATCTGTGGTGACCGTCTCCTGGTATGTGGTGGGTTCGGAAATCCTGTGCCTAGGAGGGGCGGATGCCCCACCATCCTATTGCGCCTCGTTCAGAGGAATCTTGTCTGAGAAACATCCGGACACCTGTATCCAGTGGGCATCCAGGAATTCCTGTAGGAGTCGCAGGTAGATTCAGGACGACGACCTGGCCAGTAAGATGACCAGCACCGTGGCTGTCTTCGACGGCAGTCGCTGCACCTTTCCATGAATGGCTGCTATCCTCTCCTCTGAGGGCGATGTTAATAAAGCCACTGTGTTGAGTCTGGCGTTCAGGAACAGTGCGTTCTGCAATGGCGTTAAGCAGAACTTCGGATAGTGGACGGAGAACCCCAGATCCTCCAATAGTCAGAAGGTCGTCTCTCTGTGACTGCAGAATGGGAAGAATGCGTGGTTCTGCCAGTATTGGTATGCACCTCTCCCCCGAACACGTTTTGTGCCTGCAGTCCAGATGGTAACGACTGGCCGAGCGCCTTGACCGGCCTTGCCAAAAATCTTTGACTCCACTAACGGGACCATTCTGAGGGTTTAGGGTTGACCAATTCCTCATGGTCGAAGAACTCTGCTGCCCTCCTTTCTGCTGATGGCGTTGGCTTCTCATCTTTGGCCTACTCTTTCAGCCTGCAGATTAAGGGATTCCTCCAATATAGTCCCTGCATCCAATGCAGATGCTTCATCGCCTGTAGTAATTCCACTGTCCTGTCGTCCTCTGGAAGAGAGGGTAGCGGGGCCTCCTGCTTTTCCATTAAGGAATGCAACTTTGAACTTCAAAGGCGCCCCCTGCTACCGACGTGCTGGGAGTGTCCACAGGCAGGCCCGCATGGAGGGAGAGGTGTTAGTCAAGTTTTAGTTAAGTGGAAGAAGTACTTCCACTCCCCCCTCACCTCCAGATGTCCCCTTCCTCTTGATAGAGGGCTTGAACCCCTGGTAACAGAGCCGTGCTTCTATATTGTTCAATCTCTTTTGGATAGGGTGTAGTACTTCAGAGACTGCCATTTTTACAGTGGATGGAGAAGAACCCAGAACTTGTTTTAAACATGCTACCATTTCAGTGCCAAATATATAATCTATTTGAGGCTTGTGCAGTCTGCTTTAGATCACAGGCTGTGCAGAGGTCGTCATCTAGTGGAAGCTGTGAAGTATTACAATTGTTTTCGAAATTCGATAAGGGACGTCGACAGGGTGTGCCAGTAATACTATCCCTAGTGTGACGTCCACTGTACCCATGATCCCTCGCGCATCGAGGTCCCTCAGATTGTTTTTTTTCTGCTATGCTAGACGGACGCGTATAGCAGAGTTCCTTTTCTTCCCTTCCTACACTTTGTTCACATAGCTGCCATACCCATAACATATAACATATAATTATGGAAAATACACAGTTTAAATTTTGCCCAAAGTGTAACTGAAAATTCCTGTGACTAGACAAACACTTAGTTTGTAATTTGTGTCTTCCAAGAGACCACGTCAAAACGTCTTGTCGAGCGTGCAGGCTCTTCAAGCCAAAGACGTTCAAGGACCACTCCATGAAACGCTGGGCCCACTACGGCAGGCAACTCGAGGCCATGGACGTAGAGGGAACATTTAGCAATGGCAGTGATGCTGTACTTTCGGGCGGCGAGGGCGATGGAGTAGCTTCTGCTACTCAAGCGCAGACCCCCGACCCCGTAGGACAGGCCGGCGGCGGCAGCACTTCAAAAGCACACACCACCAAACACATAAGCCCCAGTCGAGATTCGACAAAGGAGTCGAACACTAGACAACGTTCAACTCCCGAGAAAGGTCCACCGAGTCCCGATCCTCTAGGCAATCTCAATTGCCACATGACAGGGTGCAACCGTCTAAGGACAACAAGGGTGTCGCTCGAAAAACTCTTTCTGAAGGTCAATCGACCACGGGGGAAGACTGGGCTCCCACATCCAAAATTTGATGCTCTACGTCGGAAAAGGCGGCAAACCCCAAGAAGTCTGTAAAACACTCCTCTGGGCCCCTGGGTGGAGTAAAACATCATAACAAGACCTCTAAAATCCTATATATATATAGGGACAAGAGCCCTCCTAGGGAGAAGACACCCCAGAAAGGGAAAGACTACATTCTCCAGCATGGGGTCTGGCATGGATTCACATGCTCATGAATATTCCCCGTCGTCAGGCTGGGAATCCTCGGTAAAGAAAAAACCAGTATGAGTTTCGTTTCTGATCTGTCTTTCGTAGTAATAACCAATCACTGGTCTCTGCGTCATACTGACCACAGCCAATGACTGCCCTCTACCTAAGCACCGCCTCCGGCAGCCATCTTCAGATTTTTACCGCACGTTCATGTGTTGGGATCCTCGTGCTATTGCTCTCGAGCGTTAGTGCTATTTTTTCGCGCTTTTTCACAAAAAACTTCGATTCTTTCGGTCAAAAGAGCCTCAAGCTCCACCGATCCTACATCCGATCAACTGGGACCCGTGTCGGATTCGTCTGTGCCCCTCAAGGGTGAAGATTTCGTCGAGCTACACTTCGGAGGACTCCAGAAGCTTCTCAGGCCCGGTCTCGGAGATGGCCCAGGAGAAGGGAAGCTCGACGCCCGGAAAGCTGTTCAGGGTCTGCCCTGGATGCCAGCTGCAGAACGTCTTTAAGGAGGACGAACACTCTTTCTGCCTTTACTGCCTTCATGAGGACAAAACGCACGTGGAGAAGGACTGTGCGTTTTGCGGCAACATGTCGGAACGGACCATGAAGGACCGTCATCAACGTCTCGCCAACTGGCTGGAGGGTAAGAGCCCGTCTGGCGAGAAGAAGAAGAAATCCGAGCGGTCTTCTAAGACCTTTGAGGGCGCCCCGGCGACGGGGGCCCAACATAAGGCCAAGCACCGCGAGTCCGCTGGCACCGGGAGCGCCGAACGGTCGGGCTCTACGGGCGCCAGGCAGGGCGCACCCTCCCCGGCACCATCAACCACGAGCCAACGCTCTGGGTCGGGTAAGAGGAAGGCCGAGCACCCGGCGAAGCTCCTGGAGAGGCCCCGGTCGAGCTCTAAGGCAGAGGAGGAGCGTGGCAGTGCCCCCTCCCTCAAGGATAAGGCGGTGAGCGCACCTAAGGTGGTGAAGGCCTTGATCCATCCGACCAAGCCCTCTATCGAAACGGTCGCGGCGGCCCTGGCTCAGCCTGTGGAGGCTGCACCAGTGGTGGCGACCTCAGGGCCCAGAATCTCCCTGCCTCCTCGGAGGGAGTCTTCTTTTGTGCCCATCGATAGGACCCCCGTGAAACCCTCCGTGGGGAAGAAGGGGGGGCAGGGCGTCGTCGTAGATTCAGCCTCAACCTCAGAAGAGGAGCTGATCGAGGTCTTAAGCCACGGCCTAGGCGTGGAACAAGGCCAGCCCGTCGGAATGGACCCCGACGCAGGTGACGACGACATCGTCGAGGATACCGACGGTGCCCCTGCTCGCCCGTCGGATTCCCCTCTGCCAGCGCCGCAAGACAACTCGGCGGCCATTTTGTTGGCCATACAGTCCTTATGCTCCGAGATAAGGACGAGGCTACCGTTACCGACGGAGGAACCTCTCCCGTCGGGGGATCCAGAACCGGGACCTTCTGGTGTTCCCCCTACCAAGAAAAGAAGGATCCATCCACCACCTCCTTTTCAACCGTCGCGCCCCGTCCAGCCCTCCTCCCCGTCCACCCGAGGGGATGATACGGGGACTGACACGGCAGCGACGGGTACGGACGACGAGGCATACGACGAGGATATTCCGTCGTCGCCTCCCACCAGGGCTTCTCCGCCCGACGAGATCGGATCTTTCCACTCCATGATCTCCAGGGCTTCCGAGCTTTTCCAACTCTGCCCTGAGGAGAAGAAAAAGGAAGGCTTCCTTTATCAGCGGCGCGAGGCCAAGAGGAAGACGGTCCTCGCAGTGCCTCTGTTGGACGACATTTGGGATGAGGGCCTTTCCCTCCTCAAGAACCCTTCCACGACGCCAGCTAGAAGAGACCGGTACGAGAAAAAGTACCGGGTCCCTGACACGGCCCCCCTATGCCTCCGGGCGCAGCCTACCCCGGATTCCGTCGTCTCCGCGGCAGCCAGGAAGAAAGCGGGGGGGGGGTGCGGCCTCCACATCGACTTCCCCGCCGGACGGCGAGGGAAAGAAATTGGATGCTATGGGACGTAGAGTCATCTCGTCGGCAGCGACGACGATTAAAGCGGCCAACGCCTTGGCTATCGTGGCCCGCTACGACAGGGAGCTCTGGTACAAGATAGCTCCCCTGCTGGATTTTCTGCCGGACGACAAGAGGGCGGAGGCCCTGGAGATCCTGCAGGAAGGTGAGGTGGCCTCGGACCACGCCATCACCGTGGCGACGGACATCGCCGACACTGGGTTCCGCCAGCTGGGCAACGGCGTTTGCCTTCGACGTCGTGGATGGCTCAAAGCTACGGACTTCCGGCAGGACGTCCAGACCAGAGTCCTGGACATGCCCTTCGACGGGAACAACCTGTTTGGCAAGACAGTGGACGATTCCCTTCAGCCCATCAAGGCGGATACTGAGACGGCCCGGGCCCTTGGAGTCCTGCAGCAACGACGGACGCCCTTTCGGAGCGGCGGAGGCAAGGGCGCCTCCAAAGGTTCCGGCGGCGGTTTTGCTTCCTACCGTCAAGCGGCCCGCTCGTCGTCGCAAGAGGCCTACAGAGGACGAGGCAAGTCTAGCGGACCCCGCCGTCGTCGCCAAGGAGGTCAAGGCGGCAAGGCCGCGTCCAAGCAGGATTGAACCGGCCGTGGGGTCGGGCCCCCACCGAAGCACCCCGGTGGGAGGCCGGCTGGCGGGCTTCGTCAGCGTGTGGGAGTCCATCTCCACCGACCGTTGGGTGCTGGACGCCCTGGCCCGGGGCCACGCGCTCGAGTTTCAAAGAAGGTGCCCACGCGTCCCCCCCGTGGCCAGGAAAGAACTTCACGTCCCTCGACTTCTCCTGGAGGTAAAGGCGATGCTCAGAAAGGGCGCCATCGAACTCGTCCTAAAGAGGCTTCGGGGCTCCGGAGTCTACTCGAGATACTTCCTCGTGAAGATGAAGACGGGAGGATGGCGCCCCATCCTAGACCTGCGACGTCTGAACAAGTTCATCAAGGCGCAGAAGTTCCGGATGGTCACCCTCCAGCACGTCCTGGGTCAGCTGGAGGAAGGAGACTTCCTATCGTCGTTGGATTTGGAGGATGCCTACTTCCACATTCCCATCCTAAAGGGGCACCGAAAATTCCTCAGATTCGTGGTCCAAGGGCGTCATTACCAGTTCAAAGCCCTTCCCTTCGGACTACGGTCGGCACCCAGGGTATTCACCAAGTGCCTCGCACCGGTGGCGGCGCAGCTGCGCCGCGAGGGGATTCACGTCTACACCTACCTGGACGACTGGCTCATCCGCGCCAAGACGAGGGAGCTCGCCGTGGTCCACACGGCAAGGACCGTCCAACTCCTCACGGAACTGGGATTCTCCGTGAACTACGCCAAATCCCACCTGGTGCCCGCGCAAGTCGCACTGTTTCTGGGAGCGAGGCTCGACACAGTGTCCCTTCTGGCCTCCCCGTCGGAGGAGAGGACCAGGACCATCTTGGGCAAGGTGCAACGGATGTTGGTGGCCGACGCGGCCAAAGTGAGGTCCATCAAGTCCCTCCTCGGGATGATGTCTTCCTGCATCTACCTCATTCCCATGTGCAGGCTCCGGATGCGCCCGTTGCAAGAATTCCTGGATGCGCGCTGGATCCAGACGACGGGCAGCTTCGAGGAAAGGATCAAGCTCGACGAGAGTTTCCGACGAGCGATACGGTGGTGGGGCACCCGCGCGCACCTGACGGCGGGCATGGACTTCCAGACCCCAGCCCACCAGGAGACTGTGACCACGGATGCCTCCCTGGAAGGGTGGGGAGCGCACACCGAAAATCTGCACGCAAGGGGACTCTGGCTCCCGACGGAGAAGTCCCTGCATATCAACGTCCTGGAGCTCCGTGCAGTGTTTTGGGCCCTCGGGTCCTTCCTTCCGTCCCTCAAGGGCAAGGTGGTGAGGATCTTCACCGACAACACCACCACCATGTTTTACATCAGGAAACAGGGCGGAACCAGGTCCCCAGCGCTGTCCAAGGAGGCGCAGGACCTGTGGCATTGGGCCGTCGCCCAAGGGATTTTTCTGGTGCCGTTTCATCTGGCAGGGATAAAAAACACCATCGCCGACTCACTCAGCAGGGAGCTGCGCTCGTGCCACGAGTGGGAACTACGGCAGGATCTGGTGGATCGCCTCTTCCGACGGTGGGGCACACCCCAGATCGACCTGTTAGCGACGGCGACGAACACCAAGTGCCGGAGGTTCGCCAGCAGGTTTCCCCAGACGAGGAGCATGGGCGATGCTTTCTCGTTCCCCTGGGAGGGCCTGTTCCTCTACGCGTTCCCTCCCTTGCCTCTGCTAATCCGGCTCGTCAACCAGCTCAAGAGGTCACGGTGCAGGATGATCCTCGTCGCACCTGCGTGGCCGAGGCAGATATGGTTCCCGGACCTTCTGGACTTGTCAGCGTCCCCGCCGATCAAGCTGCCGGCGGACGCGGATCTACTCTCCAGGGTAGGAGGCGCCATCCTCCACCACGACCCGAAGTCGCTGAACTTGCAGGCCTGGCTCCTGCAGCGCTAGAGTTTGGAGGATACGACATACCGGCCGATTGCAGAGAGGTTCTTGCAAAGGCCAGGGCGTCCTCGACTCTTAAATGCTACGGACACAAATGGAAGAGGTTCTCTGTCTGGTGCCACGCACAGAAGATTAACCCTCTACGGATTACGGCTCCCCAAGTACTGCCGTACCTGCTGACGCTGGCCAAGGCTGGTCTGGCACACGCGTCCATCAAGATTCATCTTGCTGCGATCTCCCGATACACCAGAACCACGGGGCGGACGTCCTTGTGGTCTCATCGTCTGGTGAAAGAGTTCATGAAGGGACAGTTCAGATCGTTCCCGCCGGTGAAGGCTCCGGCCCCGGCGTGGGAGCTCAACGTGGTGCTGACCAAGCTCATGGGACCTCCGTTCGAGCCTCTGCACTCGGCCCCGTTGAAGTTTCTATCGTGGAAAACAGCTTTTCTTGTGGCCATCACCTCCGCACGACGAGTGGGAGAGATCCAGGCCCTTTCCTGCAAGGCCCCGTACTTGACTTTCCACGACACGAGGGTAGTGCTCAGGACGCACCCCTCCTTCATGCCCAAGGTACCGTCGGACTTCCATCTCAACGAACCCTTGGTGTTACCTGTGTTCTTCCCGTCGCCTTCGTCGCCGGCTGAGAGGACTTTGCACTCGCTGGATGTAGCTAGAGCGCTGAAGTTCTACGTGGACCGCACGAAGGGTTTTCGGAAGACGTCACAACTCTTTGTGAACTTTGGACCTGTCAATCAGGGGAAGGCTCTCTCGAAGGCTTCCATCTCCAGATGGCTCTCCGGCTGTATCATGTGCTGTCACCGGTTGGCAAACCGACCGCTGCCTGGCCGTCCGAGAGCCCATTCCACCAGAGCGATCGCAGCTACCACGGCGTTCCTATCTGGTGTGCCCTTGCTGGACATATGCAGGGCTGCTACGTGGAGGTCGACGCACACCTTCATGAAATTCTACTGCGTCGACCGGGATTCCAGGGAGGAGTCCAGGGTCGGCCAAGCAGTGCTGCGCAACCTGTTCGCCTGAGGTGAGCCTGGTGAGGAGGTAAGATGCTTAATGTTGAGTTGATGTGATGCTTAATGTTGAGCCTTTGCCACCTCCCGTGGTTGTGCATGTGTGTACTGCTATGTATTCTTTATTCATGAGCATGTGAATCCATGCCAGACCCCATGCTGGAGAAGGAACAAGTTACTTACCTGTAACTGTTGTTCTCCAGCATGGGTCTGGCATGGATTCACATGCGAACCCTCCCGCCTACCCCTCTGCGGCTCTTCACTTGGTCATACTGCCACTTCACGTGCTTCCAAATCTGAAGATGGCTGCCGGAGGCGGTGCTTAGGTAGAGGGCAGTCATTGGCTGTGGTCAGTATGACGCAGAGACCAGTGATTGGTTATTACTACGAAAGACAGATCAGAAACGAAACTGATACTGGTTTTTTCTTTACCGAGGATTCCCAGCCTGACGACGGGGAATATTCATGAGCATGTGAATCCATGCCAGACCCATGCTGGAGAACAACAGTTACAGGTAAGTAACTTGTTCCTTATCCAAGGCTATAGAAATACCGAAGGACTCTAGGCCTAAAGTAATATTTCCCACTAATGAGGACTTGCTTCTTTCCCCACAATCTATTGTGATTCCAAGTTTCAAGGAATGTTCTTCCCAAGATATTGATAAAGTAATGCGAAGAATGACCTTTATGGCCAATTTTTACGGGAAAAACCCAGATTACTTTCAGAATTTCCACTACACCCCTCCCACCTCTGCCCCTTCCGGCTCTCAAACATCTGCCTTACCGACTCAACCCCCTTCTAAGAGGTCTCGCTCTAATGTTCCCCTACAAAGTACGGTTATAGATTTATTTGACCCTGAATTAGACCAAGAAGATCTCTCTTTTGTGGAGGCATCTGACCCTGAACTTAATGAAGAGGTACAGATGAACCTTATTCTCCAGCATGGGGTCTGGCATGGATTCACATGCTCATGAATATTCCCCGTCGTCAGGCTGGGAATCCTCGGTAAAGAAAAAATCAGTATCAGTTTCGTTCCTGATCTCTTTCTTAGTAGTAACCAATCCCTGATCTCTGGGTCCTACTGCCCCCAGCCAATGACTGCCCTCTCCCTAAGCCCCTCCCCTGGCAGCCATCCTCAGATTTTTACAGCACGTTCAAGTGTTGGGAGTCCTCGTGCTTTATCTCTTGAGCTTTTACTGCATATTTGTGCTTTTTCAGGAGATTTTCTCATTTTTTCGGTTTAATCGAGCCTCAAGCTCCACTGTTTCTACTTCCGATAACGGGGACCCGTTTCGGAATTCTTCTACGCCCCTCAAGGGTGAAGTTTTTCGTCGAGTTGCGCTTCTTGGAGGATTCTAGAAGATCTGTGGCCTACCTCAACGGACATGGCCAAGAACAAGGGAAGCTCGACGCCCGGATCCAAGCTGTTCAGGAGCTGCCCGGGATGCGGATTGCAAAATGTTTTCAAGGAGGACGAGCATTCCTGATGTCTCTGCCTTCATGAGGACAAGACGCACGTGGAGAAGGACTGCGCGTTCTGCAAGAACCTGTCGGAACGGACCAAGCAAGATCGTCGTTCCCGCCTCGCCGCCTGGCTGGAGAAGGGCACAGCAGGTGAGAAGGCGAAGAAAAAGTCTGAGCGGTCTTCTAAGTCCTGTGCGGCGAGGGGGGCCCAACAGAAGGCAAAGCACCGCGGGTCCGCGGGCACCGGGAGCGCCGAAAGGTCGGGCTCTTCGGCTGACAGGCAGGGCGCGACTTCCCCGGCACAATCAACCATGAGACAGCGCTCTAGTTCAGGGAAGAGGAAGTCCGAGAACCCGGGTAAGCTTCTGGAGAGGCCCCGGTCCCTCTCGAAGGGAGCCGAGGGGGAGCGAGGCGATGCACCACCCCTCCGTCCCCACCCCCTGCACCCCCCCAAAGTGAAGGCCCAGGACGCACCAAAGGGCGTAGCCGGCAGAGGCTACCCCAGTGGAGGCGGCCTCAGGGCCAAGAGTTTCCCTGCCACCGCAGAGGGAATCCTCTTTCCAGACCATCGTTAAGACCCCCGTGGAAAAAGAGGGGGGCGGTGGCCATTACCGACTCGGATTCAGCCTCCGAGGAGGATCCGGTGGAAACCGTGAAAGGCCTCAATGAGAGGTTTGAGAAGGTTCGATCCCAGGGGAAGGTTCCTGCTGATGTGATAGAAGATGCCGACGACGAGGGCCCAGTGGAGCAGCCATCCCGCCCGTTGCAGCCATTGCCCGAGCCCCAGGATAGCTCGGCGGCCATTTTGTTGGCGATCCAATCCTTATGTACTGAGAAGGACGAGGTTAGCACAGACCCCGACGGAGGATCCAGAACCGGGACCGTCGGGAAGCCCTCCGAACAAGCGGAGGAGAGTCCACGAGGCCTGTGGACCCCTCATCGGACCCTCGGGATGATGCGGCGACGGATACAGGGACGGACGATGACTGTGGCGATGATACAACGGACATTCCATCATCACCCCCCCGACGCCCGCCCCGGGCCTCTCCGCCCGACGAAATTGGCTCTTTCCATGCCATGATAGCCAGGGCATCCGAGCTCTTCCAGCTCTGCCCTGAGGAACAGAACTAGGAAGGTTTTCTTTACCAACGACAAGAGGCCAAGAGAAAGACAGTCCTTGCGGTACCGTTGCTCAACGACATCTGGGACGAGGGGCTGGCTATCCTGAAGAACCCTTCCACGACACCTGCCAAAAGGGACGGGTACGTGAAGAAGTACTGGGTCCCGATGCCGCCCCCTTGTGCCTCAGGGCCCACCCCACACCGGACTCGGTCGTCTCGGCAGCGGCCAAGAAGAAAGCGGCGGGTGCGGCGGCTTCAACTTCCACTTCCCCGCCGGACAGCAAAGGCAAGAAGTTTTACTCCATGGGACGACGAGTCATCTTGTCGGCGGCGACGATTAAGGCGGCCAATGCCTTAGCGATTGTGGTCTGTTACGACAGGGAGCTTTGGTTCAAGATAGCTTCCCTGCTAGACTTCCTACCGGACGACAAGAGGGCATAGGCCCTACTGATTCTGCAGGAAGGTGAGGTGGTGTCGGATCACGCCATAACGGTGACAACGGACATTGCCGATACCGGATTTCGCCAGCTGGGCAACGGGGTTTGCCTCTGACGACGAGGATGGCTCAAGGTGACAGACTTTCGCCAGGACGTCCAGACCAGAGTGTTGGACATGCCGTTCGACGGCAACAACGTGTTTGGGAAGACGGTGGATGGCCATCACCAGGCCATCAAGAACGACACGGAAATAGCCCGAACCCTAGGAGTCCTTCAGCAACGGCGGCCCTTTTGGTGCTCCGGAGGCAGACAGGGAGCCTCCAAGGGATCCATTGGTGGCTCTTCTACTTATCGCCAGGCAGCCCGCTCCTCGTCCCAGGAGGCCTATAGAGGCCGCAGCAAGCAAGGAGGGTCTCGCCGCCGTCGTCAAGGAGGCCAAGGCGGCAAGGCCTCTTCCAAGCAGGACTGGACCAGCCGTAACGTCGGGCCCCCACCGAAGCTCCCTGGTGGGAGGCCGGCTGACGAAGTTCGTCAGCGTGTGGGAGTCCATCTCCACCGACCGTTGGGTGCTGGACACCCTGGCCTGCGGACACTCGCTAGAATTTAAAAATAAGTGTCTTTGCATTCCTCCCGTGGCCAGTAAGGAGAATCACGTCCCTTAACTGCTGTTTGAGGTAAGGGCGATGCTCAAGAAAGGTGCCATTGAGCTCGTCCCCAAGAGGCTCCGGAGTATACTCAAGGTACTTCCTCGTCAGAAAGAAGACCGGCAGTTGGCGTCCCATCCTGGACCTGCGTCGGTTGAACAAGTACATCAAGGCACCGAAATTCAGGATGGTCACCCTCCAGCATGTGCTGGGACAGCTGGAGGAGGGCGTCTTCCTATCGTCGTTGGACCTTAGCACGTTGAAGTGCTTACTTCCACATCCCCATTCTAAAAGGACACAAAGTTCCTCAGATTTGTAGTCCAGGGGCGTCACTACCAATTCAGAGCCCTGCCGTTCGGATTGAAGACGGCTCCCAGGGTGTTCAACTACCCCAAATCCCACCTGGTCCCTTCACAGGTGGCACTATTTTTGGGAGCAAAGCTTGATACAGTGGAGCGATTGGCATCTCCGTCGGAAGAAAGGACGAAGGACATTTTGGGCAAGGTGCAGCGCCTGTTAGCCATGGACGTGGCCAGGGTGAGGTCCATCAGGTCCCTCCTCGGGATGATGTCCTCGTGCATCTACCTTGTGCCCCTTTGCAGACTTCGGATGCGTCCGCTACAAGAGTTCCGCGACACCCGCTGGATTCAAGTGGCGGGCAGTTTCTAAGACAGGTTCCTGCTCGACGAGGAGTTCCGTCAGGCGATTCTATGGTGGGGTACCCGTGCGCACCTCGCGGAGGGCACGGACTTCCAGACCCCGGCGTATCGGGAGACGGTGACAACGCATGCCTCCCTGGAGGGATGGTGGGCCCACACCGGAGATCTCCACTCAAGAGGCCTCTGGCTCCCGGAGGAGAGGTCTCTCAACATCCTGGAGCTACGAGCTATGTTCTGGGCGCTTAAATCGTTCCTTCCGGAAGCGGGGAGGCACCAGATCCCCAGCCCTATCCAAGGAGGCCCAGGATTTGTGGCACTGGGCCGTCGCCCAGGGGATGTTTCTGGTTCCCTTCCACCTGGCAGGAATTAAAAACACCATTGCCGACTCACTCAGCAGGGAGCTGCGCTCATGCCACGTGTGGGAACTACGCCAGGACCAGGTGGATCAGCTCTTTCAACGATGGGGCAAACCCCAGATCGACCTGTTCACAACGGCGATGAACTCCAAGTGCCAGAGGTTCGCCAGCAGGTTCTCACAGCCGAGGAGCATGGGCGATGTTTTCTCGTTCCCTTGGGACGGCCTGTTCCTGTACGCGTTCCCTTCGTTGCCGTTGCTGCTCCGTCTCAACAACCAGCTCAAGAGGTCCAGGTGCAGGATGATCCTCATCGCACCGGCGTGGCTGAGACAGATCTGGTTCCCGGACCTTCTGGACTTGTCAACATCCCCACCTATCAAGCTGGCGACGGACGCGGATCTTCCCAGAGGAGGAGACGCCATTCTTCATCACGACCCGGAGTCGCTGAACTTGCAGGCTTGGCTCCTGCAGCACTAGAGTTTGGAGGATACGATATCCCGGGTGACTGCAGAGAGGTTCTTGCAAAAGCCAGGGCGTCCTCAACCCTCAAGTGCTATGGACATAAGTGGAAGAGGTTCTCTGTCTGGTGCCGTGCACAGAAGATTAACCCTCTGCGGATTAAGGCCCCTCAAGTATTGCCATACCTACTGTTGCTGGCCAAAGCTGGACTGGCTCACGCCTCCATCAAGATACATCTGGCTACCATCTCCCGATACACCAGAACTACAGGACAGGCGTCCTTCTGGTCTCATCGCCTGGTGAAGGAATTTATGAAGGGACTATTCCGATCGTTCCCGCCGGTGAAGGCCCCTGCCCCGGCGTGCAAGCTCAACGTGGTGCTGACCAGGCTCATGGGGGGCCCCATTCGAGCCTATGCATTCGGCGCCGTTGAAGTTCCTGTCGTGGAAGACAGCATTTCTCGTGGCCTTCACCTCTGCACGACGAGTGGGAGAGATCCAGGCCCTATCTTGCAAGCCTCCATACTTTTCACGACACGAGGGTGGTGCTGAGGACGCCCCCTGCTTTATGCCCAAGGTGCCGTCGGACTTCCACCTCAACAAGCCCTTGATGTTGCCAGTTTTCTTCCCGTCGCCTTCGTCTCCGGCCGAGAGGACTTTGCACTCGCTGGATGTGGCTAGAGCGCTGAAGTTCTACATGGACTGCACGAGAGTTTTCGGACGACATCAAGGGAGGGCTCTCTCGAAGGCTTCCATTTCCAGATGGCTCTCCGGCTGCATCATGCACTGTCACCGGTTGGCAAACTGACCGCTGTCCGGCTGTCCGAGAGCCCATTCGACCAGAGCGATCGCTGCTACCACGGCGTTCCTGTCTGGTGTGCCCCTGCTGGACATCTGCAGGGCTGCTACGTGGAGGTCGACGCACACCTTCACAAGATTCCACTGCGTCGATCGGGACTCCAGGGAAGAGTCCAGGGTCGGCCAAGCAGTGCTGCGCAACCTGTTCGCTTAAGGTGAGCCTGGTGAGGAGGTAAGAGATGCTTAATGTTGAGTTGTTGTATTGCTTAATGTTGAGCCTGTTGCCACCTCTCGTGGTTGTGCATGTTTATACTGCTATGTATTCTTATATTCATGACCATGTGAATCCATGCCAGACCCCATTCTGGAGAAGGAACAAGTTACTTACCTGTAACTGTTGTTCTCCAGCATGGGTCTGGCATGGATTCACATGCGAACCCTTTCACTTGGTCATACTGCCACTGTACGTGCTACCAAATCTGAGGATAGCTGCCAGGGGAGGGGCTTAGGGAGAGGGCAGTCATTGTCTGGGGCAGTATGACCCAGAGATCAGTGATTGGTTACTACCAAGAAAGACAGATCAGAAACAAAACGGATGCTGATTTTTTCTTTACCGAGGATTCCCAGCCTGATGATGGGGAATATTCATGAGCATGTGAATCCATGCCAGTCCCATGCTGGAGAACAGTTACAGGTAAGTAACTTGTTCCTTATGGGGATGATGAGGACCCAGAGGCAGACCAGGAGGCTAACATGTACTCCATAGATTCCCCTCTTAATCAAGACACTCCAGTTGTCGATTCCCCTGTAGATAATCAACCCCTCCTCAACGAAGTATTAGCCAAGGTGGAAGAACACTTCCAAATTATTACTCAGGAGGATAGAGACTTCGCAGAACAAATACTGGGGAACAAAAAGACAGTGTGCTAGTTTATCCCGCTACTAAAATCAGTGCAACGCAGGGTACAGCCATCCTTAGAAGCACCCAATCTCACACAGGCTGTTAACCCGCATGTGGGAAAATTATTCAGGCCTGCACCCTGAGACCCTTTATATATTAGAGGCCAACTAAGACCAGACTCCTTAGTTGTCACCACAACTAGAAAGAGAGCAGGCCCACCCCTTGCTTCCTCCGAGGCTCCACGGGATAAGGAAAGCAATATCATCTATGCCATGGGCAGAAAGGTCGCCTCCTCTGCGGCCTATCAAACCTGGATAGCCAACAACGCAACTCTCTTCGCTAGTTAGATTGCCATAAGTGGGAAGAAATGTCTGTTACTTTCATCTGCCCTGGAGCCACTCAAATCACAACTAGCTCAGGTGGCAGCAGATGGAAGGGCCGTATCTACCTGTCTTCATAAATCAAATTTCAATACAGCGGACAATGCCGGAAGAGGGGACTGTTATAAAGAGGCATGCATGGCTGTGCCAGTCAGGCTTTAGGCCGGAAACACAGGCCACTCTAATAAACATGCCAGTGGAACCTAGCATGCTCTTCGGTAAGGCTGTGGAAGACGCACTTAAAACCGCAAAGGACGAGTATGACACTCTAAAATCTTTAGGTCAATTCACAAACAACCTACTGATCACAGAGGTAACAATAATTTTCGCTGTTTTCGGGGCCAAAATTCTCAGAGGATCCAGCTGCAATCGGGATCAAGGCTCCTCCTGGGGAAGTAATCAAGGACAGCCTTCCAAGGCTATCCGAGAGGACAACGTAGAGGTTGTGGTCCGGGCAGAGGCCCTGCTTGAGGTGGCACTCCACCTCAACGAAAGTGACGTTCCGCTCCAGGTAACCTCCCATGCATCTCCAGTAGGAGGATGCATTTCCAACTTCACCCACGCATGGGAGGTTATCACCCCGGACAGATGGGTGCTGTCCACGGTAGCAGGGGGCTACTGTATAGAACTACTTCAACGTCCTAAAAACCACCCCCTGTGACAGAAAATCTACTCAGCGGATCCTTCTACAAGAGAACTACACTTCCATTAAAGGACGCCATAGAAGTGGTCCCAGCCAACCAGGTAAACGGGGGTATTTATTCAACTTGCTTCCTTGTGCCAAAGAATGATCTAACAATGCGCCCTGTATTAGATTTACGCCCTGCAAACAAGTATGTCAAGCCACAAAAGTTCTGCATGACTACGCTACAAGAGGTAATCCCGCTACTAAACATATGGGGATTACATGGCAACACTGGATATGAAAGATGGCTAATTTCGATATTTGACTGTTCCCAGCGCACAGAAGATGCTTGCGTTTCAAGATAGCGAACAAGCACTAACAATTCAAAGTGCTGCCCTTTAGAATAGCCACGGCTCCAAGGGTATTCACAAAGGTAGTTGCAGTGCACCTCTGCAGGGAGGCAATCCCAGTGTACCCTTACCTGGACGACTGGCTCATAACAGGGGAATCGCCTCCGGTTTGCAGACAAAACATCCAAAGAACAATCAGCCTCCTCTTTCAATTGGGCTTCTCCATCAACGAGAAAAAATCAAGCCTAGTGCCAAGCACTTCAAAACAGTTTGTAGGAGCTGTCTTAAACGGAGAGGAAGGATTGGTCATTCCTTCAGAGGAAAGAGTAAAAAATGTGTTACTGCAAATACCACATTATCATGCCGGCCGCCAGATAAGGGTGCGCAAAGCAATGCGTTTAATAGGCATGATGGCATTGTGCATTTACCTGGTTCCTCGCGCGTGCCTGCGCATGCGTCTCATACAGGAGTGGTTGGCGAAACAGTGGTCTCAGGCAAGAGGTCAGCGGGACGATATAGTGGTCATTTCGCCACAACTTGTACAAAATCTTCGCAGGTGAACAAGAGAAAACCGAACAAAAGAGAAACCTTATTATGATCCAGAGATACAGGCAGTGGTCACAACGGACGCCTCACTAGCAGGGTGGGGGGGAGGGGGGCTTACTACCTTCACCACACAGCTCAGGGTCTGTGGTCTCACATTGCAGCTCAGAACCACATCAATGTCCTGGAATTTCTGGCAGTATTCAAAGCCCTTCAGGGATTCAAACCCCATTTAACAAACCTGTCGGTGCAGATCATAACAGACAGCACTACAACGTTTTATATCAACAAACATGGCGGGTACACTTTCTCCAAATCTGTCCAGACTTGAATAAAAAATCTGGAAATGGGCACCCAAACGGAAGATGTTCCTGTCGTCACAACATGTTCCAGGGGAACTCAAACGCTCTAGCCGACTATAATAATAATTTTGCATTTATATAGCGCTACGAACCCTCGGGTATCTGAGCGCTGCTTATTTCCCACAGTGTGTGGTGCTCATTTATCGACCTCGGAAGGATGAAAGGCTGAGTTTGGCCCTGCCGGGATTCGAACCTGCGTTAGCAAGCTGTGCACAGATGTGAAAGTGAGCACTCTACTCGCTGTGCCACTTGACCGACTCATTGAGCAGAGATCCCCCTACCAGAGGAACATGGGTGGCATCTACACAAAGGAGTCGTAGAACACCTCTTCGCTCAATGAGGTTTCCCCAACTATAGACTTATTCGCCACAAGCGAAAATAGTCAATGCCCAGACTTTGCCTCCAGGATCCCCAGCCAGGCTCCAAGGGGAACGCCCCATTGATGAGCTGGTTAGGGAACTTTGCTTACGCTTTTCCCCCCCAACTCCTCTCATGAGGAAGGTGGTGAACAAGTTACACAAGGAACCTAAGCCGCTTTTCCTTGTTGCTCCTATGTGGGCAAGACAACCATGGTATCCACATCTGCGCAAATTGGCGATGTGCGATCCCATCAAACTTCTGTGCCCAGTACAACCTACTCATCTGGCACGAGAGACTAACAGTGCACCCACAACCACACTCAATGAACTGGGCAGCATGGCTCCTGAGGTCGTCATAGAGTTCGGACATCTCTATCTACTTCAAAGATGCATGGATATCTTGAAAGAATCAAGAAAACCAAACACTAGGCACTGTTACATAGACAAATGGAGAGGTTTTGTAATTTGATGTCAGAGTAAGCAGATCAACCCCGTAGAATGTACTCCATCTAAAATTCTAACCTATATGCTCCGCTTCTTGGATGCAGGGTTAGTGTTCAACTCCCTAAAGGTCCACCTGGCCGCCTTGTCAGCCTACACCACTTCCCATAATAAGGTCTCATGGTGGAAGGTACCAGTCATCAAGGCATTTATGGAAGGGTTAAAGAGACTCCACCCTCCAATTTCTAACCCACCGCCAGGTTGGGACCTCAATGTGGTACTCGCTAAGCTCATGGGACCCCCATTCGGGCCTAAGCACAAGTCTAGTATCAAACACCTGACCTATAAGACTGCCTTCTTTGGGTTATTGAAATCCAAGCATTGTAAGTGCAGGATCCTTTATTTACTACACATAAGGACAAGCTGGTTTTACATACTCGCCCTAGGTTCTCACCTAAATTCATCTCCAAATTTCATGTAAACCAGTCTATTGAGCTACTGGCTTTCTTCCAGGACCCCATGAGCTCTGCTGAGTTAAAAAAGCCACACACTAGATGAGAAGAGCAGTCCTCTACTACGTTGACAAGACCAGACTGCTAAGAAAAACAGATCAACCGTGTGTCTCCATAGCACCAGGCAGAGAAGGTGACCGCATCTCTAAGAGTGCCATCTCTAGGTGGATAGTCAGATGTATCCAACTGTGCTATTCCCTATCCGATAAAACGCTGCCTTTTACGCCCTGGGCCCATTCCACAAGAGGTACTGGTACCACTCTGGCTTTCATTGCAAATGTCCCCTAGACAGTATTTGCAAAGCAGCTACATGGAGCTCAATACATACTTTCACTCAGCACTACTGCATTGACACTCATTCCAAGACAGATACACAAGTGGGACAAGCGGTTCTAAGACATTTATTCACTCATGAACCTTCTCACATCCCACCTCCTTCTTCCACTGCTCGCTAATTATGCACAGCATGTGATCTAAGCAGATTCCACAAGCCTCAGAAGGGATACATTACTCACCGTAATCGTATTTCTGATGCTTGTATCTGCTTAGATTCACATGCGTCCCACCCTTCCTCCCCTCGGAGAGAAGGCGCATGGATACGGAGCTTGTCCGATACGTATCTGCTTGGATACAACTGTACTCGCACTACACCTCATGCTACCTCATTTCAGAAAAAATAACAATCTGAGGGACCATGACGCATGAGGGATCATGGGTACAGTGGACGTCACACTAGGGGTAGTATTACTGGCAAGCCCTGTCGACATCCCTTTTCGAGTTTTGAAAACAACTGTAATACTGTGCAGCTTTCACTAGATGTCGGCCTGTGCACACCATGTGAATCTAACGGATACAAGCATGAGTAATACGATTACGGTGAGTAATGTATCCCATATAATTTCAGGTTTTAATCTCCTTGGGTTTGCCGAAAATTGACCTTTCATTGTGGCTTGCGCTCTTTCCTTCTCTGAAGTGATATGCCCAGCTCAATAGCTCTTTGTGACCTGTGTTGTCGGTCGCTCAGTCCTGACTCCCGCTGTCGTGTCATTGCTCCAGTGTGCTCTGGGGTAAGGAAGGAGATGCAAGGAACCTTCTGCGTCATACTGGGCTCCCTGCAAACCGGAGCACTGACCTTAGACGAATCTGAATATCGTAAGTAGCAGTCGCACTCTGAGCATGCAGGCACAAGTGTGATGTGAGGTAGGGTTTGAGCGGCAAAGCTGTTGCTTCGAGTCAAGGCACATGAAATATCGCAACCCATGCAATCTACTCTGTAAACGCTCTGCTTTCACCTCATAGTTTTATAATAAAGATGAAAGGTTCTCCTCTGATATGCTGCTTGAGCAGCAGAGAAAGAGGTGGAAGTACCAGCCAAAGAACCGCAGTCATTGGTGCAAGGGAACATGTGACCTCAGGAGGACTATCCGGTTTTCTGTTACTACCCTGGGAATGATGTGAGTTGTAAGAACTGGTCTTTTATTGCTATTGTGCAACATGGCAGTTTTGAACAATCTGTTTTTTATTTTACTGTTCTGGTGCTGTTCAAGCTTCTTTTTCAATATGCGGATAAAAGAAAGAGAAGCATAATTCTCTCCTCCGGTCTTGACTTAGAATTACGAGATGCCAGTATTTCAGGCAATAGTTGCAATTTGAAGAATCGTGTGGAATTTTTTGGCTACTGTGGTAAATCGGGAGGAGTCAAAGGGGTGGCATTTCAACTCCTGTTTTTATTCAAATAAAAAAGGACCTTTCTTTCCCTATATGTAGAGGAGTTGCCCTATTTAACTGAACTCTAACACGGGTGCTCGATGTCCGGGTGGCTGTCAAACTTAAGAATCGACCATCTGTCCAAAAACTATCCTACTCTGACTGTACCACTAATCAAACATATTCAGCAAGCAGACATGACGCCAGAATGACTCCCTTTTACTGGTCCAATCGTTTCAGCCTTAGAGGCTGGTTTCTGATGGTCTCTAGCAACAGTTCTTATATATTATTGTAATTCCTCCAAAGGACTTACTTGTTGAAATGCCAGTTATTCTCTTCTTAGCGTTATATATATTCTTGGACTTTCCTTATTGGTTCTGGCGACCAGAAAGATTACTCCTGTAATGTCCTTAGCTCTTTCCACGAACTCTTTGAGGGAAATTGCTCTTGGAGTAATCGTTATCCTGGATATCTCTTTTGCAGTTAGTTGGAAAAGGGAGATTACTCCTGAGGTACTCTTCATCCTTAGTATCTTTTCAGTGATCACTGTGATTAGGGAGATGACTCCCGAGCTACTCTTCACTGTCGGCCAAACCCCTAACGGGGCTCCCGTTACCTCTGTTCTGGGGGAAGCACATCAGTGGTTCTTCCCGGGGGTGTTGGTCTCGCTCTCTCTGGTCGAACGCTCTTTGCATCTCTCTGAGTCGCGCTGGCTCCACGGACTTCATGACCTTTCGCTGTCTGCGTAGTTTGAGGACTGCCGGTCCACCACTCCGATGTTGCTTTTTTCTTCTCTCCAGCTTCTGCATAGGTCTGGTCTCTGCTTACCGAGTGCTCTGCTGAGTGTTCCAGGGTGTCCGCTCGACCGAGGACCAGCTTCTCCTGTTCATCTCTTAATTTCCAGGTTTGAATCTCCTGGGGCTAACTGGCTTCACGCCAGTTTGATTCCCTCCTTGGTTCTATTGTCGTGTAGCTGGGTCCTCCCCAGCAGTGTGCCATAGTCGCCCTTTGATGTCAACTGCGTCTTCTTCAACCCTCCTTGGGACCGCCTCGTCACCGTACTGTTTGGACTTAGAAAAGGAGTAGTTTGCATCATACCTTCAATCTTCCTCTTCTCAGTACTTTTGGGATATGATTTATTATCACTCTGTATGTTCTTACTCGTCTTGGTAGTGTTAAGACTTAAGTGAGGAAAAGAGGGAATATTGCAATAACAAACAGTAGTGCTTTCCTGTTCTTTCTTGGAGGACATCAAGAATTTCTTGGTGTCAAAGGCAAGGGAGTTGGGGAGTTCATCACGGCATTGTTGCTTGTTCCTCATGATGGGAGTTTCTGCTCACAAGGTCCTGTATTCCGCCACCCGCTGGGGGATTTTTGCATAGGGATCTCACCTCCCCTCTAGGGAGAAGTGACTAGATCCCTTGAATCGTCACACACTACTTGGCAAGGAAGTATATCTTTAAAAAAAGAATAGCTTTTTTAAAGATTGGCGTTAATTAATATTTTAGCGATTTTTATTAACTTTATTATAAACATGAATTGTCATTAAGATTTTAAAGTGTGGAAACGCTTACTGATACAAAATGCTTGAAACCAACAGGTTCAAATATGGTTGCGAGTAGTAATGGAGCAAAGGGACTACAGCGAACACTTGACGCACAAAATGGTAAAAGGACTGTAATAGCACATTTTGGTGAATATTTAACTGTTTGCTGGTGTGTTTTGGAGTGAGTAAAGGCTGCTTCCTTGTTATGCCTTTTTAAATTCTATATTTTCCTCTCTAACGCTGGACCCTCTTAGTGAGAGAATCTACATTTCTGCTGTGCTTGTGAATGTAAGTTGCAGGCCGTTTACAAGTAGCCCTATTCTAAGGGCAGAACATGCAGTGCCATCATTGTAGGAACAAGATTAAGTACTAACGTTTTTGTCATTTGTTTTAAGTTAATGTATAATGATGATTATTTAGAACAAGGGCGCCTCATAAGCGTTCTGCCATGTTACCCTTAATGGACCTGTAACAGACAGAACATGTCCAGAGGGATACTGTCCCGGATTAACCCTCTGTTGCGGGTATGCTCCTTCTGTACGGACCTAAGGACCAGTACTTTGTACACAATCAGCACTTTTTACTAAACCTTTTGAATTTTTCAAGGTCATTCGTAAAGTAGTAAATGTCTCTTGCCTTCAGATTAAACAACAAAAAAAATCACTGTGTGCAGCTGCCCTGTAAAAAAAAAAAAAGTTTCATTACATTCCCACACGATTCAACGGTTGTTTGTAATCATTAATCTTTTGACTCTAGCTGGAAAGTCGGTTTATAAACTGCTTGCCAGAACAGCGTATATATTAACCACTATTCCCAGCTTTCTGAACGATGGGTGTATCTGATCAACTATGCGAGCCTGCTCGTGTGAAGTTTTAAAAACTGTAAGATTGAGAGGCCTAGAAATCAATGTCCTCAAAGTGTACACAGACGGTGACTAGCGAGCGAGAATGGATTGGAGTGGGGCCTTTTCCCCCTGGTCACTTTCAACTGAAAGGTGCGTGCGCGCTTGGTTGGCAAGTTTTTATTTTCTCTGCGGGAGCAGACATTACCACACCAAGCGAAGCAAGGGAGCCGTACCTATACCAGGTATCAACAACACACTTTACAGCACATTTTGCAGCCAGATAAAGTCAATGGGACTTGTAGAAAAAAGTTCTGCCTATGCTTCAGGGTGCCTGTGGTGGGGGCTGGGGAAGGGGTGGTTGTCTGCAGGACTCGAGACCGACCCTGTCGTTTCGGCCTTTCCGAGCAGCAGTGCGGCTCTCCCAGCGACCTGACACGGTGCTCTGTTTCAACAGAGCATTTAATAGGACCATTAGACGGGAAGGAGAGGAACTATTAGCAGGGACTTTTGTCCCTTAAAGAATGTGAATTGGGGTGATCAGAAGTGAGAGGGTGTATAATGCTACATGCTTTATGAAATAATAGCTTGGGCTTTGAAACCCAAAGGTGATTTGTTAGGCTCACATTAATCTGCATGATGCTATTGTGAGAAGCAGGATGGGGAGAAAAAACTAAAGCCATACTCCTATTGCTCAACCTATTTCTTTGATGATGAAAGGCTAGTTTATTATGTAATGTGGTTTGCTCCCAAGGAATTACTAATAAAGCATAATTTAAACTCATGAAATGCAAAGCAAAACCTTCAGAAATATCTATATCGATTAAACCTGGGAAGAGGAGTTAAGTTGCTTAAATTATCCACATCTTGGTTTTACAATTTAAAGTGTGTGATCCTGGGCACTGTATCTTATCTCCAGCCCCGTAAGTGATTCACTTCATAGCTTATGTCAATATTTTGTGATATTATTTTAAAAAAAAGCCTAACGACCATAGTGATCCATATATAATTGTGCAATTTAGCACAGTTATTCGCCACTTGGTTTACATATGGCAACTTATTCTAAAGTCACTTCCATGTTGTTGGTGCAATCCATATGCAAATTAGGAGGTTTTTATGCGTTTTTCCCCACAGAACCTGTTCAGAGCTGTAATAGATGAGTTTCCTGCATCTGCAATGTTCCTGCAGTGTTTTGTTGTGTATGTGTTAAAATGCCAACTGCCACTAATATTACCTAAAAAGTTGATTTGGGGTGCGAATGATACAGTATGGAATCGCACGTACTGCTTTTGGATAGGGAAAAGCAGGACTTTTTCATGGCTCGCCGCCAGCTCTTGCAATGCTGGATACTCACCTGCCAAGCACCGTTTCAGGATGGTTGTAATGGCACTTTTGTGGGCCTGGGGGAAAGGGGGTTGTTTGGTTTTTTACTTCTCCCCTACTGGGGATTCCAACCTGGACCCTGCGAATAACACCTAGTGTCAAGTCATATACTGGTTGTATCACAGGTCCTGAATTGCTTTTGTTAATTTGTATAGACTCCTTGGGACATAATGCTCATTGTCGAACCGCTACAAAGCTTCGCTTGGCAATGATTTGGTCTTCTGCAATGAAGCATTGATTGCTGCAGACCGTGTCTGTACAGGTAAATGACTGAATAGGTGTGACTGGTGGGTTATTGAAAAAGGGCGGCTGTATAAAGCTGCATGCTGTAGCAGGGACGTCATTTAGGGGTCGCCAGAGGTCGCAACTACAACCTCTAAGTCTCCCTTGCGACCTGTGTGATTCCCTTGTGCCCTCTAAAAAAGAAAAAAAACGCCTTTTCTTTGCCATGCAAGTTCCTGGGCTGTGGCCAGCACCATGCGGCTCTTTACTTCTGGAGTGGCTGGGCTTTCTTGTACAGGCCCCTTTAAAAAAAAAAATAATAATAATAAGAACAGGAGTGCCACATGTCTAACACTTTCAGCAATGATCCTAAATAAGAAAGAATAGAAATACCAAATAATGTGTCTTTCTGGAATTCTATACAATAATTGCTAGACTCATTAAAGGTTTATTTCAGGCACATTTCAGGGGGTGAGTCACTGATTTTGTCTGATTTTAAACACCTCAACTCAGCCTTTCATCCTTCTGAGGTCGATAAATGAGTAATGAGTACCAACACAGGTTGTGTGATATCAGGTGTATATTTTTTCTATATAAAGCACTTAAGCGTAACACATCATTATCATTTGGTCATGGACGTCTGCTTGCATTCACAGTAATTTGGTAATATGGGCCTATACACACTGATCTTAACGATACATATGGAGATCCATTCTTGTATGAAATGTACATCACATTATAGTGATATACTCTGAGAAGTACCACGTTTCCTCTTGGACCCGCTTGCCTTGCATTCCTGCCCTTGGATAACTTGTGGACTTTACCAACAGAACCAACACTCCAAACTAAGTTCGACTGGATTGCCTGATTGGATTGCCCGTTTGTCCCGCCTCTGGAGTGACGGGATTGGCTTCCCCACAATATCTCCAGCACGCACGCGCACAGCGTGTGTGCACTTACGGAAGTACTTGGAGAAGTACTGCTTTTCCGCTTGGACCCGCTTGCCTTGCATTCCTGCCCTTGGACAACTCAGGGACTTGTGGACTTTACCAACAGAACCAACACTCCAAACTAAGGTGACTGTGGCACACGAGCATATATGCAGTGTTTTCTATCTGCATGCAACAACTGTAGCTTACCATTGTTCTGTTTTCTGTAGTTCGACTGGATTGTCTGATTGGCTTGCCTGTTTGTCCCGCCTCTGGAGTGACGGGATTGGCTTCCCCACTATATCTCCAGCACGCATGCGTACAGCGCGCACGCACTCGCGGAAGTACTCTGAGAAGTACTGCTTTTGCGCTTCGCCACGCAGCAGTGTCGTCTCGGCATAAATCACTGTCCTGGTTTGATATAACTTAGTCATTGTTCGTAACTTGGTTGCACAGTGCATCTTCCATACAACGCTTTATAGCTCGGTGAGTTGTCTGTTGGTGATAACATATCTATCTCTTTTCGGCCATATTCGTTAACAACCAATATGCCGAGTGACATTCATAATGATGGTACTGCTATCTGCACGCCCACTAATGCGAGTTTACGTACCAGCCGCAAATCCATCATGCTCACCCCCTCACTAGCTCTCACAACGCCACATGGAGTTGCTGTCCCTATTAGTTTAAGCAGACCGCCTTTTTTCGGTCCATATAAACCAAACGCGCAACACCAAGATTTTGTTACAAATTCAACGCATAAAGGGGATTGCGCAAATTCCACCATACATCACTCACCTTTGCTTTCCTATGTAATCCAACACCGAGGCGCCCTAGCCACCCGCCTCCTACAGAATGCTTGCCTAACCATAATTCAATGATTGAGATAGCCTTGTCCGCCATTAACACCACTATGTTAACTCTTTTCAAACTGTGCAAATCACTGGATGCAAAAATCTCAAAACGGACATTACAGTTAGATCAAGTAACACTATGGTTAAACTCTCTTCATATTGACCAGTGCACCACCAATCAACCCACTGTTACCACGCCGGCTGTCAATAATGAAGACGTATTCATTTGTAAGAATATTGGTGCATCGAATTGCATGATACCACCCCAGCCTGTGCTCCCTATCTTCCCAGCAGTCATTTGACCAATTGGCGACTTAATACAGTGATTACCGATCCCCACTATAATCTCTCTGCCTGAAATATCCAAAGGTTCAATACAAGCGCACTCTCTGGACACACAGAAAACCCCAGAACAGTCTCTATGCTCTAACAATCCCCTAACAGATCATATATTTGACAATACATCTGTCCCTACTTTTCCCAGTAAGTTTGGACCTCCCCGGTTGGGAGTGAAACGATGTCCTCACGTCATGTTCTTGGATGACAATCCTAGATTATCACGATACACCGAACCATTCAACTCTGATTGCCATTCATTGATCATGAAATGTCGAGAGGGATCTTTTCCATCAATAGACCGAGTGTGCTTAACATCTTTGGCGATGTGACTGAATTAGAAGATATCACTTCTCGTGATATTGCGCAAAATTGAATTTATTTCAGACAGTTGCCTCTGTCATTAGACTATGGTTACCTTCAGGAGTCGTGCTTAATACAATCTGGCAGGTGAAGATGAAATTATTTGACATGGGTTTTCTAGTTGCACAAGATCCAGAAAGGCACTCCTTCAAATCATACCAGCAGGCGCCCGTTGCAACTGTATATACTAGTGCGCAAACTGATTCTGAGTCTTTCTTAGACACCCGTCACATACAGTAACCATTAGCTCCTCTATCTCAGACTCTAATTACCTTGGCAAGCTGGAACACCTGGGGCTTTTCGCTTTTGTAGGCCTCTTTCCGTGACTCTTCGCTAACTTATGATATCATGGCACGGCAGGAAACTTGGCTATATGAAACCACAATTTGGGATAATTATGACATGATCCTTTTACCAGAAATACGACAGGCGAAAGGCGGTCCTTCAGCGGGTCTTTTAGTTGCTGTAAATAAGAACCATGATCTTGTCATAACAGCTTGGGATTCTGTTCTCTTTTACTACTGGACAAAATTGTTTACTCTTCACATGTTATTGCCCTCATAAACATTTATAGCAATCCAGCTGCCCTTACCAATGATGCCTTTTATTCCAGGCTAAGTAGACTCTTTGAGCTAATAGTTCGGACTCCAGAGATCACTGATACAATAATTGTGAGTAAATTCAATTTGGACACCGTGTCATTGATTCACAGCGCTCACTCCAAAGATGTTATCAAATGTGTCTCCTTTATGTCGGAGAGAAATCTTCACATGCTCAATGGATCTATAGAGGGTGACATTCCTGCTAAGGCTACCTGGCATGGGGTAGCCTCAGCTAGCATCATAGTTTGTGTTTGTCCAGTACAACTTATTCAAAAATATTACATCTTTTAACATCATAATGCAATCCCACAGGGACCATAATCTACTGGCCACTCCCATCAACTGGAACAATATACCAAAAAAGCAAATATGTATGCCACAGCAGGTGACAAAATGCTAAATCACATATTCATTGGTCAGCATACAGTCTAGAAAGGTTTAATACATTGACCACAATGACGAATGCCGTCATTCGAGATCATATACAAACCTGCTTCTATCTTTACATCGACCCACATTGGTAGAAAATCATGTCCAGAGTAAAAAATAACCACAATGTTGACCCAGAAGTTAAAGCAAAGAAAGCTGAATATCGTTACCAACTAAGGATAGATATTAAATCAGCACCTACTTTCCCAAAACAAACCTTAAACCTACTACACTCCAAATATAAATAGTGGACCAGAGCGCACAAAGCACAACAACTACAAAGAGACAGTGAAAAAATGCTGCAAGTGTTATCCACGAATAACTCAGCAGCCACTTGGGTGCTACTCGGTGTAAAACCTCAACTGGTAGCCCAAATAAACTCAGTTTCTGAACAATAATGGGCAGCCCATTTCACTTCTTTATATACCGATCCAGACTTTGACAAGTTTGTACTAATGTCTAATTCTGCCCCACACTGGCCTGTAGAGTGCTCCCCTGAAAATGTGGAACATTTCATTAAACAAGCTAGTTCGTCCCGAGCCGCTGGCCCTAATGGCCTTCACAATCAATTGTTTAAATTCAATCCAGGCATGTGGCCTTCAATCTTGAATAAAATCTTTAAGCAAGTGCTACGTACTAAAACTATACCTCAGTCATGTAAAACAAAAGTTATCGTGACTGTCTACAAAAAGGGCGATCGTACATTGCTGCAGAACTATCGGCCAGTTGCACTCTTGGATGCCCCATGCAAATTATTTGCCAAACTGATACTACGGGACTTCAATAGATGGACCAAGACAGGCCAATTTTGAGACCCCCAACAATCAGGATTTGTAGCGGGGATGGGTACACACATCAATCTATTATGTCTCAATGCAATAAAAGCCCAAAGTCATGTAACTAAACAATCTGCCTATTTTGCGTTCACAGACTTACTTACATGCAGCTTTCGAGACTATATCTTGAGTCATCCTTATGTCAAAATTGGAAAGCGATTGCTGCCCAGCAACCCTACGCAAAATCATCCATGCAGTGCATTCTCAGACCTCAATACATATTAGATTGAATTTGGATGGCCTCCTATCTATACCTATTGACCCTGCAAGAGGCCTGAAGCAGGGATGTTTATTTGCTTCGGCAATATTTATTTCATACATGATGTAAACAAATCCTTTGTTGATATAGTGTCTGACTCTCCATGCATATATGGTGTCTCTATCAAAGCACTCGTGTATGCCGATGACTTAGTTCTTATCGCCAAAACTCTGCTAGGCTTACAGAAGCCATTAATTGCATTTAGTACATATATCGATTTAAATCAACTCATAATGAATACCAATACATCCCAAATTGTGATCTATTCGGCATCTAAGACAGCACACAGATTTGTTTGGTCAGTAAAAGAAGCAAAACTTTTGATAGTACCAAGTTACATCTACCTAGGTACATTTTTTGAGGGCAACTCAAAAGCGACAGGGCAAGTAGATATCGTTGAGCGAAAATTGGTTACTGCCATTTCTCAAACAAAAATCATCCTATTCAGATACAGTAAATTCACAGTGAAACCAGCATTAGTGTATTGGCATCAGAAGGCCACCCCATGCCTTTTATATGGCTTAGAAACCCAACCCATGTGGTCTGAAACTGCTCTGGACAAACTAGAAGCCAAATTTTGGCGTAGTATTCTTCTCCTACTGCACTGTATTCCGAGTGCTTGGCTTCGCTATGCAATTGGTTTAGTTTCGCTCCATGCTCTCTACTTGTGGAGATTATGTGCTTATTCCGTAAATGTTTGATTTCTATAGAATCCAACAACATTCTTCAAACTCTATCAACTTATTGGTTTACAACTACGCATGTGCCTGTACAAAGATGGATGAAAGAAATGTATCTGACCTTAAGCAGAACTGATATCTCGATAGAGATGTTAATCTCAAATCCTGATAAAGCTAAACAATTGTTATATAGATGTGACTGGATTTCAACCCAGGACAAATGTTTGAAATACAAACATCATTGTGGACATTTTTGTTACCCAAAACACATCAAAATGATGGAACCCTGTCTACTGAAATCCCCTTCTCAGGTTATAAGAAGTGCCATATTAAGGTTACAGTTCAATCTTTGGCCTACCCGTGAACTCCAAGTCAGACGCAAATTAATATCTAAATGGATTTCTGTCATTTCTGTTTGAACCAGTATACCCCTGAGTCACTACAGCATTTATTACTGTTTGTCCTAGGTTGATGGGCTTTCGTCAGATTTTTTTTATAGATCATTGTGTTGCTTTGAGTGCACTAGAAATGGGTCATAAATGGCGCTACATCCTATGTGCTGGTAATTTGTTGAGTTATTTAGCCACTGTTCATTTTTTTAAAACTCTCAAACTGGATTTTCAAGATGTGAAGTTAAACATGTAATGTTTTCTACCTTTTTATATCCTGTTAATTTTCTGAATGTTTTTTAAAAAAGTGTTTTTTATTCTCTGTATGAAAAAAAATATTGAAAAGCTGATAAAATGTCAGCTAAATCAATAACAAAACAAAACAGTTACATCGTAACCATACTTTTCTTAGTGTACAACGCTATGGGATGCCACTTGCTGTTTTGTCAACGGCTGAAAGGTTGTGTTCCATCCCTTCCCGCGAGATCACTTCGGGGTGGAGTGAAATGACATCACTTCCTGTGATGTCATCAGGGGTCAAGGGTCATGTGATGTTACTTCCACTACCCCTGGCATTTTGGTGAAATGACGTCCCTGTGCTGTAGTGGACAGTGGAAAACTAATGGTTACTTAAATGCAATTTCTTGCCTTAATAGTGTTGTTGCAAAACACAGCAAGGTGGGGTTGAGGAACGGCAGGGCCCAGGTCTGGGTATTAAAGAGCTGTGGGCGAGTATGGGGTTGGTGGGGAGCGAGGATCAGAGGCGAGAGTGTAGAGAAGGGAGCGTGGTGTAGGAGACTGTTTTACTGCTTTAACAATCTTTTACTCTACGTTTGTTGGAGCCTAAACCATAACCATGGCATGCAATGTGCTATATACATGTAGATTTATTCTTGATGTAAATGGCTCTGTGGCCATTGTTCCAGAACTGTTAATATGAACGTTGGCAACATCCTTGCAAAAAGAAAACCTTTCAATCTCAAATGTGCACTTCTATTAATAGATTGTTCATCTTAGAACTAGAGCAGCAGGATTCTGCGGGTATGCTGGAAAGCACAACCAAACTGTGCATTTCAGCAGTAAAAGCAGGATCTGTCACAGATTCTCAAGTGTCTATACAAAAGATAGTTTGTTTGTTCTAGGGATACAAAGCATAGACATTTGAGCAGGGTCTAGCTTTTCCATCTGTCTGGCAAATTTGTCAGACTGCCTCAGAATTGTAGGGGCTGCATGGCGAGGAGTGTTTTATGAAAGATTATGCTGAAACCATACTGGTATGGAGAGGCACAGCATATGTGTGCATGACCTATTGTGGGATTTCAGTAAGCTGCACAGTGGTTTTAGAAAAAGAAAAGGGTGTTGTGATGAATCGAGGGAATTTGTCTCTTCTCCCCAAAGGGGAAACCCTCTTCACCCCCCACCAACCACGGTGCGGTAGGGAGGTGAGCCCATTACACAACACCCTCCCTAGCAGTCGATGCAAGTGCGATCTCACCGGGGGAAGACTCCTCTTTAGGGGACAAGGACTCCATTCCTGTGAGGAACTTCCTAGAACAAGAGACATGATAGAATTCATGGGACTGTCAAACCTATCAAATCATATTTAGTATCAAGACTGGGCTGAAGAAGAAGCTAACAGATGCTATTATCCAGAAGAAAGAGTAAAAGTGAGATTTTCCCAGACAAGCCAATTCTCATTTCTGTAAACCAGCTGTCAATGTACATTTTTTTTCTGTGATGAATTCATTAGCATACAGGTTGGGGACCACCTTTGGTGCGGTTTTATATGCGGGGGCTTTTTAATCACCAGATCCTCAAACGATCATATAAGTGTTCCAGACGGGGGATCATTTAATGATAACCTACTTTCCTGAAAATGTACTTGGCTCAGTAAGACAAGTGTAACAATTTTATTATGACTGCACAATGTACCGATAAGTGCCCATTGGAAAGAAACATTGTAAACAGGATCTTTTTTTAAATTGTGAAATTGTGGTACAATTCATTTCCTTTTTTTGGGGAACTGCTTTTTCGCACATGCACACGCATGTGTTCTTGCTCGCACCCGCCCTCTGCTATGCGCGCACTCTGCTATGCGCTTTTAAGGGTGTAGAAGTAGGACTCGGACACAGTGGGATCATGTTGGTTGTCATGAATGTTTATTTAAAGAGAAACCAGGAAATCCCTACCTATCCCTATATCTTGGAGGAGGTTCCCTGCCTCAACCAAAACTAAGGAAACTGTCAGGATGTCTGTCTAAATTAAATGGTCCACTGACAAAGGTCCAAAGCCTGTTTCTGTCCCTTAAACTATTGACTAAACTATATAGAACAGAAGATCTTCTTGGCTCAGAAGAATAGAGTGTTGATCCAATCAAAGTAGGGGAAGACTAGGTCTGGAAGAATGTCCTTCTCCTTAAAGTCGTGTTCCCCTTTTCAAGACCACCTCTAACGAAAGTTCCAAACTCGAGGTTCTTCAATGTAAAACCAAGTTCTTACATATTTGTCTGTGACACAAGCTTCACAACAACCAGGGACAATGATTCCCGTGCCCTGGTTCCTTCTCTTGACAATTCTGTTTCCTGCAACACAATAACCAGGGGCAATGCCTCCCTTGCCCTGGTTCCTTCTTTTTCTGCTTGGCCAACTTGGTTCACTTCACCTCCCTGCCTGGTATGATCCTTGGTAAATTGCTCTCTAGTTTCCTTTCCTCTCATGGGCATGGGTCCAGACCCTCATCTTTATGTTCGGGTACTTGGAACCCTCTTCTCCCAAGTACCACCACAAAGAAGATAACTTGTGGTGTTCTCCTTTAGTGGTGGATGCCAGACCCCTCTTTGCCTTTGGCTACTTGGGGCCCTTGCCTCGCAGGTACTGCCACAAAGAAGATGACTTGTGGCGTTTTCGTTTGGTGGGTCCAATACCCTTAAGCTTACCTTGTGGCAGGACAAACCTGGTTCACTTGCCTGCCTGGTACTGTGACTATGAAGATGCTGACGGCACCTTCTTTCCCACCAGCCAGCCCAAGTGCTCTCTCTTCCTCTAGGGAGCCTTACAGTGGGCTCTGGACTGCCTGAGAACCCTGCAGCCTCAATCTTTCTCTGGGCAGTGCTGTCTTCCCTTCGCGCACTTCCCAGGCTTCAGGAACTCTACAAACTTCTCTCTGCCAGTTTGCCTTCTGGTCCTTACAGCTCCCCTCTTTGCATCCTGGTCTGCTTCCTTCCACCTTCCTGCACCATGCTAGCTATTCTAGGGAGGTCTAGACTACTGCCGCCTGAGTCTTCCCTCCTTACTCTGCTTGAACCAATGAGAAGCTGGCAACCACTAGACCACTCATTATGGTTCTCAAGAGTAATCTTCATGACTCTGCGCCACCTTTTTGTCTCAGTACTTTTAATCTGCTTGCTCTCCTGAGTCAATAGGTTTTCTTCGTCTCAGTACTTCCACCCATCGGTTGGTTTTACTTTTCATAGTCCCAGTACTTTCTAGAGAAATAGTAGGGTGACAGTAACTCATGAAGGAGTTGTTAAGGTTGTAGCAAGGGGGGCCTAGGGTGAGGCGATTGGCAGACATGCCACGTTCTCCAGATAAGGTCATCACTGGTCCCACAGGAGGATTCCCCTCCCATGACATCCTACCTGTTGAGCACGTCCCCCAAGGGGACTATCAGATAGCTGCCTCACCTCCCTGGCCTCAGGAAAAGGGGCTCCCCCAACGGAAGCAGTGACAATACCGTGGGACCTCTAGTATGCACACCCGCTCAATCTGGTATGCACACGCTCTAGTATGCACACTGGCGGGTCAGAAGCAGCACGCAAGCTCATTTGATTGAAATTAAGTAAAGAATAAATGCCTCTCTTGCCCTATGCTATTGGATTTCCCTACCTAACAAAACTAAGCTGCTCGTCGGTAATCGGTGAGAGTCCGAAATATAATCAGTCCAAACTAACCTATCCTAACCGTACCGCTATTATGATCACCAAAACCAGGAGACTGTCTCCTTTCTCCTGACTACTAGAATTCCCACAAAGTTCAGTTCAGTAAATGATCCTTAAGTAGTTCTTGATAACTGCTTTTATCTGTTCATATAATTCTGCCACAGGGTTGTTCAACTTCTGGTTCTTCTCTCTTGTAGAAGAACCAGAAGTTGAACAACCCTGTTTCTCTCTTCTATCCTTGATTTATCTTCTTTGTATTTATCCTTTTATTTTCCCATGGTAACTTATCCAATATTAAGTGCTGTCCCCTTTTGGTTTCTAATTTTTGACCAACCGTTCAGTTTCTAGTTACTCTTTGGCTTTGGCCCTTTTTTCTCGGTTTCAAGCTTCTCTCAAAGTTGTCCTCTCGTGATTTTGGTATTCTTTAGACCTTCCTGGTCTAGTTTAATTTCAAGGTGAACATTCTGGCCTTGGGACTTTTCCCTCTTTTGTTTTATAGGGTGTGAGAAACCTGAAGGTGTCTCACCTGCTAGTCCCCAGAGATTTGTCGTCCAGGTGGCCAAGACACCGCCATTGCTATTGGATCCAGTTCCTATGGGTGGACCAGTGGAGGAGGATCGCCTGGGCGAGGGGTTTTTCAGGGAATGGAAGTGGGACACTGAGTGTTGAGACGTGGTATCCTCTTCCCTGTAACAACTTTTCCAGATCCTACCCTTTAGGATAATTGACAATAACCACATACTCTTGACAGCCCTTTACCTTCCCCACAGGGATAAAAGGCAGAGCACGAAAGCACATTTCAAGCGAGGCCGAACCAACAAGGTGACAACTGCACCAAACCGACAGTTCAGGGGACGAAGGGGGAATTGGCCTCACCCTTTTCAACCCATGTCCGTGAAACCTCTGAAAGGGAAATCTTGAGACCATGAGTTACAGCTGGCATGCAAAGCAGGCGATGTCAACGGTACACAGGGCCTGCCGCATTGATAATGCAGGCGGAGAGGCAAGATGGCTACTGCAGTACTATCCATGACTCCAGAGATCACATAAGCCAACTGGTTCAGCACAGCCGGTGAGTCGAAGGAGACTGATGGCAAACCGAACTCTGTTGAGCCCAAGGTTGCATGCAGCAAAACTTTTTCAAACACCTGGAATTCGCAAGACAATGAACTTCAGTGTGTGTGTGTTGAATTTTAAAGAAAGCTCAGTTAAGGTCCAAGTGCAGAGTGGTCCGGCGCCATGTGGGCACTCGAAAGACTCTGACCGGGGCCTGTTTTGAAACTACAAGAACCATAAGGCCCTAGGAAAGGGTGGTGTAAAGCATCAGAGTGGTCCTACAAGGGTTACATCAAATCCCTTGTACAATTGAAAGTCTCTGACCTGTTGACAAAAGAAAGCTAGGGGAACGGAATCCTGCTTTCAAAAAAAGGTTATGGAATGTGGTAAGTGTGAACCCGACCGAGGGATGCCGAAAGAAAGCTAGGAGAAGTTAAACCTTGCTTTCGGATAGAAATGAAAAATGCATGATCTGTGTTAGAGGCCATAGTGCACCCGATGGAGGAAGGCCCAAACTGTGAGCAGGATCCGAGCCCGGCGCAGGGAGATCCTGGGGCGAAGAGCAGTTGCCCAAGGTGCAAGATCAGAGAACATTTTGTTTGTCATTGTGAAACACCACAGGTCTTCTAAGGCAAGAGACTTGCAAGAAGGAGACTTGATATCATTGAACTGAACTCTGAACCTCGTGCCAACTAGACAGAGTGTGCTGTGCTCGAGTCCTGCCTTGTTCTGTGCTGTGAGGGAAGGGAGACCCAGCCAAACCATCCTGACGCATCGTTTGGTGAACACTTCTTTCTTTTACGGTGAACATTATCTCACACTTTTTTTTTGTAATTTAGTGGTGAGGGTTGGCAATAGGTGTTTTTGGTATAAGCCCTTTTTATTTGACAAGATGCCACTAGGACTGGCTCATTTATTATTTGATGGTCGTAGCTTGCTCCCATCTTAGATTTAGGTTTAGATTAGGTGTTTATCTCACCCATTCTAAAGTAAAAAAAAAAACACTGTTGTGATCACTTGTGTCTTTGTACTGTTGCTGTGTCTGTCTTTACTGTTGCCACCTTGGGTTCCTTACAAGGGTATCAAGATGTTCTTATTGACTGGGAAGAGTACGAGTACTCCAGTAACGATTCTCAATCGCTTCAGCATTCCAATAATGATGCTTTGTCTCTCAATTTTGAGACACCGCGCTTCCGAGTCTGTAGTTTGCTTGCTCTTGACATTGGAATGCTGCGCGTCCAATCTTTTCTCCGTATAAACCAGTTTTGGTAACTCGCGGGATTCCCCTCTTTTCCACCAGCCTCCTCCCCTTTTCTTTGATTTAGCTGTGAGACTGCCCATGCGGAATCACATGTTGCTTCTTTTTTTAAGTTATTATTATTCCGGGATTTATTAAGTGCAATGGAATGCTTTACAGAGGTATACAACAGTTCAGATGCCTAACAGAGCTTTTCTCAGAGATAACCGAACAGATCTACTGCAGGGGAGGAATATTGAAGGGCAGAAAGGAGGGGTACACCTGTACAACTGGGAGGCCGGGAACTGTTCTGCATTCTTTATGTTCTTCTGCAGATCTTCATCTCAGTAAAAGGTATTTTTTTTTCTTTCAAAGCAATGTTCAGAGTTTCTAGTTATCTATTTAACACATTTTCGTGGTTTCTGAATACCTTTCTTTATTAGATGAGCTTGTAGAGTTACTGTTAGACAACTTCTTAGGGAACAGGTCTCTCCCAGTGAGGTCCCAGTGTCTTGATTTCTAGGGAGGATATTGCGGGCAGGCTCACCTCCCTATCATCACAGTGGGGGCTCGCCCTCAGGGGAAGTGATAAAATCCTGAGATTCATCACAGCACACACTTGGATGTGTGTACTCTCGTATGAGCACTCCCTCTATCATACGCGTGCACTCTTGTACGCCCCCTCACCTTTTCTCTCACAAATCTAATGGCATCGCTCCTTTCCCAGAGGGACCTCATGTGGTCAGGGCACAGCAGCCGCTACCTGATCTGACCCTGGGGGTGGCTATGTGGGGGAGGTTCATATGGTGGCAGGCGATATTCAGTAGGAGGGGCAGGCATCATCAGATGAGGCATTGTATCCCCCTATCCCCTCCATTCCTCAGTCATTGATGGCATACTCTGCTAATCCCCTTCAACAACCCGTAAAGCCTGCTGACAGTACCCTTAAATATTCTGTAGCAAACCGAATGAAAGACTGACACTAGGAAGAAGGCAACCACAAAGATTACTTGACTGAAGCGAGCAGTCTAGCAGTTGGAGAAATTCGATTGGCTCTCGACGACTCCCTTCCTCGGAGCGGGGATTTCAAAGATGGAACAGCTGAGCAACTCTGGGAGATCCGTCCGGCCTGGCACTGCCGGGCAAGTCAAGCAGTCAGGTGGACAGGCAAGAGAGGAGACGCAGAAGAACCGTGGAGAAGATTACCCAGCTGGGCTGGAAATCCAGGAGGCGGCAAGCGAGGCAGAAAAGTTGCGTGCAGAGAGGGAGGCAGCGTTTGGACTGGAGATGGATTTCGGCCAGCAGGAGAGACGCGGAAAAAGGGCATGAGGTAATGGAGCTTTGCGCCGGCAAGGGGAGTGACGCACAAGCCGAGAAGGACCCGAGCGGGTTCGGAGAAGCCAAGGGAGCCATCCTAAATCTGCTGAGCCCACAGTGAAAGGTCAGGCCCTAGTAGGGAGCTGGAGAAGGCCTTCCGTAATTGAAATGGGAGGCAAATTCCCTACGGCTTAAATCAAAAACTGATTTTCATAAACCCAGTATTATGGGAGACGGACATACACCAATGATGAGAGAAACTTGGGGAGAAAGCATATGCCCTCAGATCCTGAAAGTGGATGAACATAACATAAGAGACCCTAGCGCGGTAGTATACCGGATGTTGTTGCGAGTCTGGGACCCATTTCAAGTATCTTGAAAAGAGAATCCCAAGGAAGACCCATGCCCTCAGGATTTTGAATTGCATTGAATGTGGAAAAGACCTTGGGGAGTAATTTCCCCTACAGTGAATTGCAACGCCAAGAGGATGGGGCTATCCTCTTGGGCTACAAAGAACATGGTTATTCTTTAGAAATGTTGTTTTGGTGGAGAGAAACCTGGGGAAGGGAGCCATTCTCTGAAACAGTGAATATTATCTGTTTGGGTTTATACCTTTTTTGTTGAACAAGCCAAAGACAATATTAAAACTTTTGAGTTTGTTTTAGAACGAGAGGGCTAGGATAGGATTTGGGACACAGGACATTTTTGCTTTGGACATCTTGACAGCGGACAGACCCTTAGTTTTTGGTTACCGCACGTGCTCTTGCTCGCTTTCTGGTACCCGCGCGTGCGCTCTTGCTCCCTCTCTGGTACCTGCGCGTGCGCTCTAGCTCCCTCTCTGGTACCTGCGCGTGCGCTCTTGCTCCCTCTCTGGTACCCGCGCGTGTGCTCTTGCTCCCTCTCTGGTACCCGCGCGTGCGCTCTTGCTCCCTCTCTGGTACCCGCGCTTGCGCTCTTGCTCCCTCTCTGGTACCCGCGCGTGCGCTCTTGCTCCCTCTCTGGGACCCGCGCGTGCGCTCTTGCTCCCTCTCTGGTACCCGCGCGTGCGCTCTTGCTCCCTCTCTGGTACCCGCGCGTGCGCTCTTGCTCCCTCTCTGGTACCCGCGCGTGCGCTCTTGCTCCCTCTCTGGTACCCGCGCGTGCGCTCTTGCTCCCTCTCTGGTACCTGCGCGTGCGCTCTTGCTCCCTCTCTGGTACCTGCGCGTGCGCTCTTGCTCCCTCTCTGGTACCAGAGAGGGAGCGCTCCCTCTCTGGTACCTGCGCGTGCGCTCTTGCTCCCTCTCTGGTACCTGCGCGTGCGCTCTTGCTCCCTCTCTGGTACCTGCGCGTGCGCTCTTGCTCCCTCTCTGGTTCCTGCGCGTGCGCTCTTGCTCCCTCTCTGGTACCCGCGCGTGCGCTCTTGCTGGCTAATGACTGTGTGCGCTCTTGCTGGCTCTCGTGATTGTGTAAGCTCTTGCTGGCTCTCGTGATTGCGTGCGCTCTTGCTCGCTTTTGTGATTGTGCACGCTGTTGCTCGTTCTTGTGTAGACGCACGCACTCTTGCTCTTGAATATATGAATCTCTTCCGCTGTCCGCATTGGCTGAAATGTTTCTAGCAAAAGCATATATGCAACTCATAGGAGGTCCACAGGCTCGTTTTGCAAAAAATACAAATTGCATCGAGGGGAACACACGTTGGCACTTGAATGCTGTTTGGTTCCCTGGTCACAGTTTTCTTCTTTACAAGAGTAAATCCAAGTGAAAATATCTTTATGCTTTCTCCTCGCCTTCTATTTTGTGAAAAAGTTAAATGCTAGCTGGAAATTATGCTTTTCAGACACCATTTACAATGGATTTCTATAGAATTTGTTTGCTTTTTAGCTGGAGCTGAATGCAGGTGTATTCCATAGGAATCCATTAGTGAACATCTGAAAAAAAGGCAAACAACCAGTGTGTTCATCTTACTTTGCGTATATTGATGTGTCAAGATGTGCAGGCAACACATACAGACTCCTGACATAGAAATCATGGTCATATTTTAGTGTGCAGAAATTGATTGGACTTTTTAAAATTCTGTATTGCTTTATTTCTGTTGATTTAGGAACAAGGCTACTAATGGGGATTATCGAAAAGATCACAGAGACCGAAGTCGAAGTCCCATAGAAAGAGCTCTAGCACCAACCATGAGCCTGCATGCAAATCATTTGTACGCTTCGATCCCAAGCTTGACCATGGATCAACCTCTAGCCCTGACCAAAAACAGCATGGATGCTGCTCGAGCAGTGGGCATCATACCTACACTGAATCCAATGGAAAGGCAACAGGTAACTTTCACTTATTCTGAAGGATGCAGAATGCAACTGAATGCAGTTGTGCTGTGAAGACTTCTGGAATTAAAATGTCAGATTGCTTCAATACATTCCCAGACAAGGTTTTTATTTTCAATTCAGCAACGGACCTATAGCACTCCCTCTCTCTAACCTAGGAATGGGCAGTCCCACCCTAACCCTACTATCTAAAATGTATGTTTATGATGGCCGAAAGGCAAACAACTTATCTTTCAAGACTTGAGTGACACCTATCGGGGACCCTGATTATATAGTGCCTTTCAATCACTCCAAGCGATTGCCTGATCTTTCACGCACTTCTATTCCTTTCCCTAGATCTATCAATGGCTCTTCCTTGTCTCCTACTCCGTTTTTTCTGTTTCTCCATGAAACTTCCTTTTCTCTCCCTCTGTTCCTCTTTGTCGACCACCAACTTATGATCTTTCTCCTTGCTACTTTCTCTCCCTCGTCTACATCTACTACTCCTCTCTCCAAACTCCTCCTTCTCCCCTCTCTACACTACTACTTTCTACTTTACACCACTACTCCTCCGACTCCATACTGCTCTCCCATCGCCACATCACTAGTACTCTTTTCCACACACTAGTACCACTTCACCGACCTTCTGGTCAGTCCCTCTTCTTTCACTCTTCCAGTCACACTCTCATATACTCCCTACTCTCCTACCCCTCACACACCGTACATGTACACTCGCGCTACCGTTGTGCTGGATAAATACCATGGATGATAATTACACAGAGGAGATATGCAAAAAGGAGGCTTGCAAGGTTTATTCACTCGGGAGACTAAGTACAACCACACAGGGCTGTTTGTAACACCTCTCTGATGTGAAGTCTGCTTCAGCTTTTATACATTTTACATACAGTGAACATATTTGGTCTCACCCCCGCGTCATTCTTGCCCAGCCCAAGTCACCTATCCTCATTGGTCAGTCACAAAAATGTATATAATTTGCTATATCTAAAACCACAAAAAGCAGCTCCATGTATAGTTCTTCACAGCACAATTCCATATAAGGTAACATTGCAGTACGGCAACTAGTTTTGCTGACCACAACCTATTAGTTCAGCTACACCTACCCCCACCTCCTTCCATGGCATATACATGCAGCCTGGACAACCTGTTTTCACAGCTGCTAAACACCGCTAGTCTAAATCCTAAATAAACAATAGACTCTGGGTGAACTGGACATTTCTTGTTTGGAGAATAATCGCACGTGCAAGATATTTTTACTACTACGTCCCGTCCCCTTTCCTCCAGACTGTATGGGCGTGCACTCCCCTGACTCCGCCCACCTGCGCTATTTCTCAGTCCTCTTTACTGCGTCTATGGGAAAGGACCGATTTCACCAGCGCGCTCCTGTTTTAGGCCTCCGGCTTTGTAATTCCATGCACTCTTCCCCTGAAGATTTTCTTTTTTCTTACCTTTTCTCATAGCAATTGTCAGAGATAATACTCTGTCCTCTGGAGCCACGCTCCTCTCCGGCGCATGTCAACGATGGCGGGTTTCAGCAGATGTCCGGCCTGCGAAGGTTCCTTCCCCACGTCAGATCTCCACGCGCTCTGCCTCAGGTGCCTTGGCCCTGACCATGGCTGGGACGGCTGTTCTGCGTGCGACGCATTGACCCTGCAAGATCTGAAGAGTCGTTTGGTCAGGTGGAGGGAGCTGTTAAAAAGATCACCTCCTGAGGGCATCAAGACAAACCTGAGGAGGAAGACCAGGCCCAAGGTAGGTGCCCTGTTCTCCTCTGCACCCCGCAAGGGCGACTCCTTCCCAGGGAAGCGCCCAAGCGGGAGGGGCCCTCCAGGTCCTAAGACCAGCAAAGGGACTGAGGCTCCTAGAGCTACAGGCCCAGGGGTCGCAAGCCTTCCAGGTCCCACCGCTGAGGGGCTGCAAGGCTTTAGTACAGGTGAAATCCCCAAGGGGGCTTTGCTCTATCACTGGGCTAGCATCCAAGGGGAAGCCTTTAAGCAGCAGATGCACTACGGGCGCCATGGCAGAGGGCGCTCCACCTCCCAGATCCCAACCTGAGGTGCAGGGAAGGTCCGAGCCTTTGCTTTTGAGCTTGCAGGAGGAGACTGGGCGCAGCTTATCGAGTACCATGCGGCAGGCACGTGGCACAGGCCATGACAGAATGGTCGCCAGGCCAGACAAGATGGCCACACACCCGGAGCTGCCTCATTCTGGAGAGCAGGCATGAGAACTGTGAACCCTGAAGGTGTCGCACTCGCTAGTCCCCAGGGATCTGTCATCCAGGTGGCCAGGACACGGACATCGCTATTGGATCCAGTTCCTGGTTGTGGTCCAGTGTGGAGGGGGAGGGGGGGAGAATCACCTGGGTGAACGGTTTTCAGGGAGTGGAAGTGGGACACTAAAGGGTGAGACGCGGTAACGCTTTCCTTATGACACCTTATCCCCATCCTACTCCCTAGGAAATCTAGAAACTCAAACTAACCCACGCGCCCCCTGACTTTACACAAACACTTTCTCACTGACCAATTACCATGAAAGACAGCGGACGAACACCAGAGCTGTATACCTGACATGTCCCAACACAAGGGTCAGGCAATTGCCGATAATTACACACATCTGACTTCCCTTTCCCCATAGGGATAAAATGCAGAGCATGAAAGCGCACACTGAGCAAGGCAAAATGCATGAGGAAGCAGATATTCCAGGACGGCAGTTTAAATGGAGGACAAAGGTGGCGAGACTTGAAAGGACAACAAGGAGGGAATTGCTCTTGCCCATTTCAACCCAGACCCGCTGAGCATCTGACAAGGGAAATGTAAGACTGGGAATCGCAGTTGGCGAATGGTGCAAAGGATGTCAGCGGTACATGGGACCCTCGCGCACTGATGGAAATGGCGGGGAGAAGTGGTTGCCATCTTGGTACTGTCCTTCACTACAGAGGCAGGAGACTCCATCAGAGTTTGGAACAGGCAATGAGTCGGAGAGAGCTGATAATAGATCGGACTGTGTTGGGCTCAAAGTTGTGAAGAGCAACATTGTAGAAAGAAAGAAGACTAATGTCCAAAGGTCTTTTGGAAAGCTAAATTGGCATCGGGGTTAGAGTGGTGCGGCTCCACTAGGATGCTCATTCGAAGGACTCTGGTGCCTCGTACCTGAACAAGGAGAATGTGTTGAACTGAGAAATCAAAGTGGTCCTGCAGCAGGTTATGTTAAGTCCTGTGCATAGTCAAAAGTCTTCAGTTGTTGTAGAAACTACAAGTACCAAGAGGCCTTTGGGGAGGCTGGCATAAGGTGTCAAGTGGTCAGACAAGGGTCAAACCAAATTCCTTGTACAGTCAAATGTCTTTGGCACGTTGTGGAGGCAAGTGTGAACCCGACTGATGGATGCCTACAAATTAAGGTTGAGCAGTAATACACCTGTGAACATTGTGACAATTATGAACCCGACCAAGGAATGTCCGCAGTGAGTAGTTGGTTTTGGTCTGACTGAGGGAGGCTAACGTTGAGAGAAGGATCTGAGCCCAGTAGAGGGGGGATCCAAGGGTGAAGAGTAATCGCCCGCAGTGAAGATTAGCAGAAAGAACTTTTATTTTGTTGTTAATGGCATATCGGGCCCTCTGAAGCAAGAGACTTTGCATGACAGAGACTTGGACACAGAAGGTCCTAATATTGAGAAAAGGAACTGTAACCTCGTGCCGGAGAAGCCCAGGAGAGTGCTGTGCGCAAGAGTCCCGCCTTGTCCTGTGCTTAAAACGTGGGGAAGGGAGACCCCAGCCATAGAATCCCGACTTAAAGTTTTGTAACACTTTCCTTGTGAACATTATCCCACACTCTTTTGTAGCATAGCGGTAAGGATTGGCAATAGTTTTCTTTTTAGTATAGGCCCCGTTTATTTGACTAGACGCCACTAAGACTGTACTATAATTTTTTGATGATCGTAGCGTGCTCCCATTTTAGATTTAGGTTTAGGTTTTTCACATCCACTTTTACAGTTTAATAAACACCCCTGAACTGTGATCACGTGTCTGTCTTACTTTAATGCTATGCCTTTCTTACAGAACGCACATCTACATGGGACTGGACAGCGCCAGTTGCCTGGTCCACGTCATTCCCGACCACATCAGCACAGGGGCGGTACGCAGCCCCCAGCTTGGTGCGACAACGACCGGCAAGACTCCCATCAGCCACAGGGCCCAGCGCCTACGCCTCCAGGTCCTACTCCTGCATGCAGGGATAGGTTCTTCTAAAAGCTCCTTACCCTCATGAAATCACTGCAGATGGGGACCATCCTCAGGCTGGTCATCAAGGACATACATCCCCCGTATCACCTCAGGATCCGACACTGGTCCCAGTTCAGCCCTTGACTCACACCAGTCACGGTTCCTCCATTTCCAGTGCAGCCTCCTTGGCAGCCCCGGCAGTGCCAGTCAGCACGCCACAGCTGCCCGCACCCAGCACACCACCTACTGTTACCGACTTGCAGTATACAGCGGGTGACACGGATGAGGGCGAGTATGAGGACACTCCCTCGTCCGCTAAGGCTTTCCATGAGGAGTATTCCGCAGCCACAAGTTGAACAACCTGAGGTGGGGGTCCTTGCTGAGGTGCTGACCATCCGCCCTGCCACAAGAATGGGCACCCCTCTGCAAAAGGATGTAGAATCCCCGGCCAAGAAGTGATGGGTGAAGCTACACTCCACACAGCCTACCAATAAGCACCTTGATGCCAAGCATAGGCAGGCGGAGGGGGACTCCCCCCATTTCTTTTAGTACACCCTCAACTGCATTCATCTGTTACAGCTGCGGCCTCCCTTAATTCCAAACCGCAGTCTTCTTCAGTTGCACCCATATCAGCACTCCTAGGGAAGGAGGAAAAGCTGTTGGAGTCCAAACGGCAAAAAGATTTACTCTAATGCCACGCTACATCTGCGCCAGGCCAACACGGATGCCATGTTGGCAGCATTGAATCAAGAGCTGTGGAGGAAGATTGCGGTTTTCTACCCAGAGCTCCCCATGCCTAGTCGGCACGATTCAGGGCTGGGTTGGCAGAGGCCAAAATTGTGGCCCAAGATGATATGGAGTCTATAGTGGCTCACATCGTCACCTCAGGTAGAGCTATCTGTATCGCCACTGGTATGAGGACAGCTTGGCTTAAGGTGACCAAGTTTAACCCTGATGTAAAAGGGTGCATTCTCGACCTGCCCTTTGGGGGGTGGGTGGGGGACTTGTTCCACTTGACCACGGATGCAGAACTTGACGAGAAGAAAAATAGATCGCAAACCGCCAAGTCCTTGTCAATCCTTACAAAATCGGCACCCAAGGCCTATAGCCAAAGTCTCAGACAGAACTTGTACCTTCGGTGGCTTCAGGGGTGACGCGCTAGACAGGTCATCCAGTCTCCTAGCTAGCACAGGTGCAAGCAGCACAAATCCTCTCGCAAGGGTTTTTTTCAGTCCCCTCCCAGGCACCAGCCTCGGAGGGTAAAAAGCTGTGGCGATATCATCCAGTTCCACAAGTCTCGGGTGGGTGGCAGGATTGCCTCGCACATCCATTACAAGGTTTGTGGACCCAAGGATCCTCTCTGTAGTTTCCACAGGCTTCTGTCTGCCAATTTCTCCATTTCCCTTTTCCTCCACTCCCACGGATTAGGACGGCAACTCTTTTGGTGGAAATCCGCTCGCTCATTGCAAGTCAGGTAGTGGAGGAGGTTCCAGCTTCACAGCGAGGCATGGGCTTCTATTCCTGGTTAGTGGCCATTCAGAAAAAGAACCAGCCTGGCCTGAGGGTTGTTAGACACCTCTTCCTTGAACCTTTCCCTACCCCTTCAAAAGTTCAAGATGGCTACTCCAACACATTTTGCGGAGACCCTGTGTGGGGGAGACTGGATGTGCTCCCTGGATTTGAAAGATGCGTACCTTTATGTCCCCATTTGGGAGGCCCATCGTTCCTTCCTGAGGTTCAGGATCATGGGCTTTCATTTTCAATACAAAGTTCTCCCTTTGGGGCTCAACTTGGCCAAAAGGGTCTTTAAAAGGTACCGAACACGATAGCAGCCCTGCTCAGGGCGGAGGGCCACCACCTTTATCTATACCTCGACGAGTGGGTAGTCCAAGCAGAGTCTCCCAAGGCTGTACAACACAGAGCTTCAGGTCTTATGCATACGTTCAGGGGTTCTCCATCAACCTCAAGAAGTCGCATTTACACCCCACTTAGTCTTAACTTTCCTGGGGCTAATTTGCGATACGAGGGTGGAGAGGATCTTCGCTTCGGCAGACAAGATCACAGCAATCGGGAAGGCCACAGGCATTTTCTCAGCAGAAAAATGACCTCAGCATGGTGGTACCAACACTTGCTTGGGATTATGGCGGCTTGTCTACTGGCTGTGCCACACACAAGACTCGATTAGGAGGCTGCAGCTGCATTTCTCCACCTCTTGGAATCACGAGACGGGGTCCCAGACAGCTTGAATCGGCATACCATTGGACCTGGACCTGAAGTGCAGCGAGCAAGCTATTGGCGGGCAGACCATGGAGGCAGCCTTCTCATTGGATCTCTATTAACATCAAATCATCCCTTTCAGGGATGAGGAGCTACACTGGACAACCACAGTGTTCATGGAGCATGGTCACAACAGGAACAGTTGGACCACCTCAACTCGCTAGAGATGATGGCCATCTGGCTGACCCTGAAAGCATTCTCCCCATTGTCAACAGCAAGTCTGTCTGCACCCAGACAGACGGCTCCACTTGCATGTATTACATCAATAAGCAGGGAGGTACCAGGTCCTCTCCGCTCTGCCGGGTGTCCATCGACATTTAGGAGTGTGCACTGTCGAACATCCACTTATCAGCAGTCCACCTGCCGGGGGAATCCGACTTGGAGGCGGACAGGCTCAGCAGTCTGGGGATAGACAACTATGAGTGGCAATTGAACGAAGCAGTCCTGAGGGAGATCTTCAACAAGTGGGCTCACCCTGGGCACACCTATTCACCACCATGAGCAACAGGTGGAGCCCTCAGTTCGCCTCCTGGCTGGGCCAAGGCTGGGGATCGCTGGGGGACGTATTGCAGATCATGTGGATGGCATGAATGCATATGCGTTTTCCCCCCCACTCCGCTGATTCACAGGGTCATTGCAGGTTCATGGAGTCAGAGCCTTTGAGTCATCTTGATAGTGCCATGGTGTCCGGTAAAACCTTGGTTCTCGGAGCTCATCGGGCTGTCAGACCAACCTCCAGTACACCTCCCCCTGGCTCCAGACCATTTACTCTCCCAGCATGGGGGCACAGTGGTTCACCCTGCTCCACAGAAGCTGGCCCTTGCAGCTTGGTTCCTGAACAGGTCACTCTGGACCATCTACACTTATCACAGGACAACCTGGCTATTATACAAGGGGCAAGAAGCGACTCCACCAGGAGTCCATACAGGAGCAAGTGAACCAGGTTCTGCCACTGGGTCAAGACGAACAAGATTAATCCACTGACATGCCCACTGGACGATGTTATCCTTCTTGGAGCATTTGGCTCACTCAGGTGTGCAGGTGGACACCTGCCGTACGTATCTGGCTGCCATGGTGGTCTACAATTATTGCGGAGATGACGTCTTCTACTCTTCCAATGGGCTGGTTGGGAAATGGTTTGTTTTGCTGCTTTTTAGCCTTCTTTGCGAACCTCAGTATATCTGTTTTGTCCTTTTTCTTTAGTTTATTTTTTCCTAACCCTAATTGGCAAGTGAGTTTTTTCTGCCCTACTTGCATCTCCCTTCTTAGACGAGTACTGGTAAGGCCTCTAATTTTACCAGTTCAGGGAAACCATATCTCCCCCTTTTTTAAAATTTTCTATGTAGTTCTACTACCTTCCTTGTGGAGTCTAGTGCAGAGACCATGCCCCACCCCATTTCTTTTCCTGTAGTGTTTGTTACCTTTCTGTTGGTGTATCCACGACAGGCTTGTGGCAGTGTATCTTTTTTTTCAATGGTGCACTACTGGGCAACTTATGTTTACGAATAAGGTGGCTTTTGGCCACTGCAGTGACCCCCCCGCCCCCCTCTGCACCACTGAGTACCTGAGAATTTCTGTAACGCTCGCCTGATTCCCATGGAGGCGCGGGTCTTGGCAGGAAGGTGTCTGGTGAAACGTTGCCCTCTTGACTTCAGAGGATGGGTACCGTCGTTGTCTGCACGACCGGTAAGTTTCTGGACACCTTTACTCTTTATAGTCTTTTTATGCGTGGCGGTGAAGCGCCTGGAATTACGTAAGTATGGCAAGCGCTCTTACTGTCTCTTTCTTTGTCTTTGCAGGCGACGATGCAAGGGTATGAAGTGAGCCATTTTCGAGAATAGATCCACGACTACTAAGATGGTAGTATATCCCAAGCATGGAGGTAAGTCCGTGATAAAATCCATGGACAGGGTATGCCATGGACAGGGAGGAATGTCAAGTGGCTGTAATAGGCCGGCTGGTTTTTGCTTTTGACTTTTATTCTGGGCACACACACCGCAGGAGATTGAGTGCTGACCAAACCCAAAATCCTTTGTTCTGGGATTATGCGTATTGGATCTGGATTGATCAAATGTTCATCTACTCCCATCCGGGAGAGGGCATCCGCCTTTCCGTTCTTACTACCTGGTCGATAAGTAATTATAAAGTCAAATTCTGCTAGGAACAGAGCCCAGCGAAGCTGTCTGGAAGACTGAGCTTTGGCTGTCTTTAGATATTGTAAAATGCGTTGGTCGGTCATTACGGTGACTGTGTGTCTGGCTCCAAGAAGATAATGCCGCCAGGCTTTAAAGGCCGATCTGATGGCCAAAAGTTCCTCGTCTGTAATTGAATAGTTGATCTCAGAAGGCGAAAACATGCGGGACCAAAAGGCAACCGGATGTAGTTGGTTTGTGACCGAATCTCTTTGTGATAACACTGCTCCCATAGCAAGACTAGAAGCATCCGTTTCCATGATGTAAGGAAGTTCTGGGCGAGGATGTTTTAAAACAGGTGCAGAAATGAATTTAGCTTTTAAGTCTTGAAAAGCTTGTTCCGCTTCAGAAGACCACTCAAAACGTTTGTTCTTTTTCAACAGAGCGGTGATGGGCTGGACTATCCGGGAAAATTCAGGAATGAATCTGCGGTAAAAGTTAGCGAATCCTAACATGCTTTGAACTCCTTTTACAGAGGTTGGTGATGGCCACTTGATAATTGCATCAACTTTCTTTGAATCCATATGGACTCGGTTAGGTGACAATATGAATCCCAGGAACTCGACTTCCGTTGCGTTGAAAACGCATTTCTCAAGCTTAGCAAAAAGACTATGTTGACGTAATCTCTCGAACCTTTTTAACGTGTCTCTGATGTTCTTCTTCAGATGATGAATATACGAGGATGTCGTTAATGTAGACAACTACACACACGTCAATGAGCTCTCTAAGGACATCGTTCATAAAATATTGGAAAGCAGCAGGAGCATTACACAGTCCAAAGGGCATCACTTGATATTCGAATAGCCCGTACTTGGTGCGGAAGGCCGTTTTCCATTCATCGCCCTCTTTGATCCGTACCAAGTGGTAGGCTCCTCTGAGATCCAGCTTTGTGTATATGCATGCATCTTTGACTTGGTCCAGGAGTTCAGGGATCAAAGGTAACGGGTATCTATTTTTAACAGTGATCTGATTCAGGGCGCGGTAATCTATGCAAGTCCTAAGGTCTCCTTCCTTTTTTGGAACGAAGAACAAAGCCGATGAAGCTGGAGATTTTGAAGGACGGATAAACCCGTTAGCTAGGTATTGGTCCAAGTACTGTCTGAGGTGAAGGTTCTCTGGCTCGGTGAGGGCATAGATCCTGCTGCAAGGAGGAGTTGTTCCAGGTATCAGGTCTATTTGACAGTCGTAAGACCTATGAGGAGGTAGAGTGTTAGCTTGATCCTTCTGGAAGACGTCTTGGAACTCCTGGTATTCGGGAGGTAATTTGAGAATCTCCTCAGAAGAGATCGCCGCTAATGAAACATCAGGTCGAGGATAACAAGTGGTAGAACACTCTGGAAACTGAACCGTCTTTGCTCGCCAATCAATCTGAGGATTGTGCTTCTCTAACCAAGGGATTCCCAGAATGATCTGGAACTGAGGGGCCTTGATTACATCGAACACTATTCTCTCCCGGTGTCCATTGTGACTCAACAACGTCACTTCTTGGGTGGCATGCGTTACTGGTCCGGAGGCTATCTCCGTGCCATCCACAGTAGTGATGACGTCTTTTACTGCCTTAGGGACAAGGGGTAGATTCATCCTTGATACCATTTCACGGTCCACATAGTTACCGATTGCTCCTCTGTCAATGTAAGCTTCAATTGCATGCAAAAGATCCGGACGTTCAGGACTAATGAGAACCATGGGTATCACGAAATGCGAGGTCACGGGACAGATCTTAACGCTCGGCAAGAGGACCTCTACTCTTGTCGGGCGAGGTTGTTTCCCTGCTCAGAATTTGTGGTACAGGTATCCGCGGCTCCTACAGTCTTCTTAGCTGGTTTCACGGGACAGTCCCGAAGAAAGTGTCCTGAATTACCGCAATAGAGGCATAATTGCAGCTGCCTTCTTCTTTCCCGCTCTTTCTGGGTTAAAGGTCCTCTCATGCCCCCTATTTGCATGGGTTCCACAGTGTCAGCTCCCTTATTTGAGGTCTGTGGTTTAGAAAACACTTGGGTATCAAATCTGGAACGATCGGCCTTCCTGTTCTGTAGTCTATGGTCCAGTTGGACAACTAAGTCAATATAGTCCGAACATTCTTGTGGAGGATTCACAACTTGCGCTAGCACATCCTTGAGCTCTCCATGCAGGCCTATGTAGAAAAGCGTTATTCTCTTGTCCTCGGTCCATTGTGTTTCCACTAGGAGTCTATTGAAAGAGGCTATATAAGTCAAGAGGTCTTGGTTACCCTGTCGTAATGAGAGAAGTTCATTGTCCAAGGCCTGCCCTTTTGCATGTTTTGCGAACAGTTTCTCCATGCTGGACTGGAAGGCTTGAAAATCGTGTAAAACCGGATCATCCTGGGTGACTAAAGGGATCGACCAATCTGCAGCGCTGCCACTGAGATAAGAAAGCACGAAAGCTACCTTGGCTTGGTCTGTTGGGAATGTAGCTGGTCGACATAAGAAGTGCAGGCGGCACTGGTTGATGAACACTGCGAATTTCTTTGGATCACCAGCAAAGCGTTCGGGCGGAGCCAAGGGCACATTACCGGGCAGATTGATTTGCACTGGATTTGAAGCTGATGCAGAAGGATAACTCCCTCCTGGAACGGGCAAAGGTGTCTGTCCTGCCTGCGTTTGTAACAACTGCCTAGCAAGGTCCTCTGTTCGCTCCTTAGAAATTATCAGTTCTCTTCTTAGAGAGCTCGTTTCCTGGCGAGCTGCATGTACTTCTGCTCTTAATTCCCCAAGCAACTGGGCTAGTTGATCAGTATCTGAGGTTTCCATTGCGCCTGGGTAGGAGCTTTGTGGTGGGCTTCGCGTTCTGTAACGCTCACCTGATTCCCACGGAGGCGCGGGTCTTGGCAGGAAGGTGTCTGTAACACGAAACGTGATGTGCAGGATTCGGTAGGCTTCTGGGGTCGAACCTCTCCGCACTGTGTGTCGGACTCGAAGGGTGAGGTTTGTGCAGGTGAAATAATATGGGGGTTAAAGGTCTGGGTTATGAATGTCCCTATCTCTATCTCCTCTCAGCCTGACTGTTGAGCCCCCCTCCCAGGTCAACATGCTCACCTTAGATAGGTGAATGCTGGGCTCTCCATCTGCGTCTAGTGCAGGGTGCCGTTGCCAGTTCCTTCACTGGTGAAACGTTGGCCTCTTGACTTCAGAGGATGGGTACCGTCGTTGTCTGCACGACCGGTAAGTTTCTGGACACCTTTACTCTTTATAGTCTTTTTATGCGTGGCGGTGAAGCGCCTGGAATTACGTAAGTATGGCAAGCGCTCTTACTGTCTCTTTCTTTGTCTTTGCAGGCGACGATGCAGAATGAAGAAATCCGGAATTCGCCGCGTGCCGGTAAGTGTCACACTGCTGTGGTCTATGAAGATGCAGCGTGAAGAATCCGGAATGCACAGCGTGCCGGTAAGTAGAATAATGCTTTTTATCTTTGCAGGCGAAGGTGCAGCGTGAGACACGGCCGCTGCCGATGGATCAGGTAAGTAAACACTGCGTGTTAAAGTTTGTTCTGCTAACCTGTTGTTTCTGGTCTTTTGCAGGTGCTGATGTTGATCGGGTACAGGAATGGTAAGTATAGTTCTTGCAGGTTCAGGATCCAAAGAAGAAAGGCTGGAACAGACTCGGTGAGTGTTCTGCTGCAGATGCAGAATAACGCGAAGCACATTTCATCAATCGGGTGTGGTTTAAATAGCCTAGGAGTGATGAGGCGTCTCCTTCCACGGCCCTGCCTATGTAAGAAAAGAGTTCCTGCTTCCAGAAGAGTTCCAGTGCTGTATCCAGGGAGTGGAGCTGCCCCACCCAGGTAAGAAAGTAGTCCCAGTTCACTGAGGACTTCTAAGAGTCTGGTAAGTAAGCAGCATGGTCTGCCACAGGTAAGTCCACCCAAGCACCTTCACACCAATGATGAGCCCGGCGCTTCCAGTGCCGGGACCGATGCTTCTGATGAGCCTGGTGCCACCGGCTGCAGGTCAAGGTCCAAAAGGTCCCTGTGGGGACCGGCTGGAGCCTAGGATCAGGGTTAGGGGCCTGCTTCCAAGGACGTTGGGCTGGTCCTGACTCCTTGGAAGCAGTGATCATGACAATTTCATGGCAGTTCAGGCCAATGGATTGTGTACCTCAAAATTTGAAGTTTGTGCATGGCGATGACAAGTCTTTCGGGATATGTGGTCAATATCTTCAAGAGGTGCGAGTAGCTGAGCATATGTTGGTAATACCCAACAAATACTTATACAATGCCTAGTCAAAAATGCGTTGGTGTTTTCTCTTTAAACGCACAGCCTGTCTGAGCATTTGTGTGTGGTTTACAGTTTTTAAGTTCATTACATGTTCTTGTTAAATAAATACTTGGATACATTCTTCAGTATACCTTGTGTGGATAATCTTTTACTTGGTCTAATTTGTGAGTGGTCTTTACCCTATACCAGTGTTCACCCCTCCGAAGACTAAGCCTTAATTCTCAGCCATGTTTACCACTGTAACCAGTGTGACCGACGAGACGACCCGCACCAGAATCATTGAGGCAGAACTGTGGCCTACTCAGCTGATATTGCTACAGGGGCCCTCCCACAAGAGTGGTTCTACATCCTTTCTGCTTTGAAAAGGACTTCTAAGGTCGAAAAATGTGTCGGCAAATCCTAATGAAACTTATGAGCCTCACAAATCTAGATCTCATAAGCTTATTTGAGAGACCCTCTCTCCTGACATTTTAATGTCTTGCGTGAATGTGGTTGGTCTCTTACAAAAATGTGATTTCTCCACCAAGGACAGTGTGGGTGCTGTGCTTAGTAGACACATAAACACACAACAGGACACAACGATTTCACCTAGAAGTGCGGATGTCACACAGTTCTTCTGTCCCAACTTGGTTGTTCAAAATGTTAACTGTGGTGTTTGGTCCATCATTTATGGAAAACCTGTCAGTCCACTAAAGGGTGCCGCTACATATTAAAAATCTTTTTCGAATGGATTGTGTCCTCCAACATATTACTCATCTATGACATTTAATGTCCACAGCTGTGCAGCTTTGGAATTTCTTTCAGCAGAGGGCGCCCTGCGTCGATGGCGTCGAAGGCCTCCGTCGAGGGTGATGTCATCAGATGTTATCAGTAGCATGCACGGCGCCCGTAGCCTCAGTTACGTTTTTTCCGCAAACGTGTTTGCTTCGTAAAACTCACATGCGCCGCATGGTTACTGTTAAGTTATTGTACTCTGTCTTCTTCTTCTACCCCGACTACCCCGCCGTCTGGCTTCAAGAAATGTCAGGACTGCGGCTCCAAGATGTCGATTACGGATCTGCATAGAATTAGTCTGTGGTGCCTTGGCGAGGATCACGCTACGGATGACTGCTCGAAGTGCCAGTCGTTAACTGCCAAGGCCTTGCGGGAACGTAAGGGGAAATAATTGAAGGTAGGATGTCCCAACCCCGTAAATCCAGGTAGGCTGGTGTTTCGACTGACTAGTTGAGAGGGGACTCTCCTCGTCGGAAGAAGTCCAAGCGCTCGAGGTCCCGCAGTAGTCCTCTTAGTCACGGTGGTCCAGGAAGCAACATCACTGTTCGCCTTCCTCGTCCTCTTCGGAAGACGCCTCCCCGAAAAAGGTGACCTGCCCCACCAAATCCTCGACCCCTGAGGAGTATTTGAATCCCAAGGCACAGTTCTGTCCGCGCCTTCTGACGAAGCCGGCAGGGAACGATCTCAGCTGGATACTCGCATGCCTTCTGCCCCGTTTGGACAAGGCATAGGGTGTTCACCAGAGACTTGCCAGGTCCAGGTCGCGGTCTTTGTCTATCGGCCCCTTGCCTGTCGGGTGCGCCTGTCTGGTTTTTGCCCCCCGAAGCCGTCGGCGCCATTGCCGACGCCGTTGGAGCCATCTGGGCCTTATGTACCTGTGGAGGTCTCCAACTGTGGTTCCTCCGAGGAAGGCTACTTCTAAGTCTGTGAAGATTGTTGCAGAGAAGAGATGTACTTCTCTCCCAAGGAAGGACTTCTTTAAGTCTCTCCAGGACATTTATGAGGATGAAGAAAGGTCTGAGGAGGATGTTGGGCCTTTTGGTCTTCCATATGGCACTCCTGGTGTTCTAGAGTGTCTCATTTCTGAAGAGAGTCGGATAGAGGATCTGTCTCAGTCCTTGCATGATGCCAGTGGCCTTCACACTTCCCCTGAGATGGAATTTGGTAGGCTGGATCCAGGGGATCATGCCGACTCCTTATCGGAGATTGGAGAGTTGTGGAGTACCTGGGCTGGGCCAGACCTCTGTTGCATTTTGATCAAGATGATTTTACAGATATTCTGGATCAGGGTCCGCCCACTGACCCGATGTTGCCATTTCATATGGCATTGCAAAAGAAGGTGACTGCTACTTGGAACACCCCAGAGAGTATTCTGGCGTTGAACAAGTAGTGGACAAAGAAATACCGCCCATCCTGTAGCGACCCCAGCTACCTGTCCACACACCCCACTCCGCAGAGTGTTTGGTGGTTCAGGCGGCTGCAGCCCCCTCAAAGCAGGCAGCGTATACCTTACCATCCCTCCCGATTGGGATGATGAGCGCATGGATGGATGGGCACGCAAGATATTTTCTGCTGGGAGTATGGCGTTAGTCGGCCAACTCTGCCTGAGCCTTAGCAAAGTTTTCGCACACTCTGTGGAATTGCATCTCTTTAGCTGCTGAGCATATTCCTGAAGGGGAAGAAAGGGATGGCTTTCTACTTATTGTGAAGGATGGCAAGGATGCCATGTGTGAATCCCTTCAGTCTGGGTTGGACACTGCAGATAGTGTCAGCAGGTCCATGGCCAGGAGCACCGTGATGCACAGATTTGCGTGGTTTCAGAAGTCCGGGTTCGCACCAGATGTGCAGGCTGGCCTTCTCAACATGCCCTTTGACAGGCTGCATCTGTTTGGCAGCAAGGCTGACAAGAGCCTTGAGAGGCTGCAGACATCCAAAGCAGCTGCCAAATCTTTAAGCGCAGCTGTTAGACAACCTCCACCTTTTCGTCCGAGAGGACAGCAATGGAGGGGTTCCTTTCACTACTACTCATTTGGAAGGGCAAGAAGGATGTCCAGTCAGAGGAACCAATGTAAGTTTCCTCGTGGTGGACAAGGTAGAGGTGCCAAGGTCGCTCAAGCAGCAGCCTCTTTACCATCAGGCGCTGCCGCTTCAAAACCTCTCCGAGACCTTGTCTCACACACTCACCAGTAGAGGGCAGGCTGTCTCAACCAGTGGCGCTATAAAACCAATGCCTGTGGCGAAGAGGAAAAAGGGTTGGTATTCCCTGTATTTTTTGATTGCCAAGAAGGTCGGAGGACTGAGACCCATCTTGGACTTGAGATACTTGAACAAGTTCCTCAGGAAGGACAAGTTCAAGATGCTCACTCTTTCTCATATCCTTCATGCCCTCCAACTTCAGTATTGGTTGGTGTCATTGGACCTGCAGGATGCTTATTTTCATGTGCCGATCCATCTCAAGCACAGAAAATACCTGAGGTTCGCAGTTGGCGGCTCGCACTATCAGTTTCGGGTCCTGCCATTCGGGTTGACCTCTGCCCAGAGGTGGTAGTGGAAGCGTACAGGAGATGGGGGGTGGGGGGAATTCACGTCTACCCCTACTTGCACAATTGGCTGATCAGGGCGCGTTCTACAGAACAAGCCTTGGATCATCTCAGCGTCACCTTCCACTCCCTTCACAAAGTGGGTTGCTCCCTCAATTTCAAGGAGTCGCATATGATGCCTTCCCAACAGCTCCAGTACATCGGGGCTATGTTGGACATGTCCTTGGGGATGTGCTCACCACCCAAGGTGAGGGCTGAACACATTCTCCAGATGGTCACCAAATTTCAACAAGCCCAGAGTCTTCCAGCTTTCGAATTCTTAAAAACCTTCTTCGCCTTTAAATTCAGAGGCGTGTGGGGATGCGGCCCTGGGAGCATGTGCTGCCCTGACTTTGCCCTCCAGCGCCACACCTCAGTCCCCTTTTCTGCGTCGATGGGAACGGGCCGAATTCATCAGCGATCCTGGGTTTGGCTTCGGACATGTAATTGCACACATGGATACTTCTTTTGACTGACTTTTTTCATTCAGGTACTCAGTCCTCAGTTATCGCACTCCTCCCCAGCGCATGTCAACTTCAACAGGGTTCAGCAGGTGTCCGTCCTGCAAAGGACTCGTTCCGACTTCAGACCCCCTCCCCCCACGCTCTCTACCTCTGTTGCCTTGGCCCCGATCACGATTGGCAAGCTTGTAACGCGTGCGACGCGCTCTCTTCGAGGTCTCTAAAAAACAGACTAGCCAGTTGGAGGGAGTTCTTCCAGAGGTCGCCTCCCGAGGACCTTAAGGACTTCGTCAAACATCAATCCAGGCCCAATATACGGCCACTCTTTTCCAGCGCACCCCACAAGGGAGACGTCTTTCCAAGGACTCACCCGCATGGGAGGAACCTCTCAGGTTCTCATACTAGCACGAGTACCGAGGCTAATCCATCTACTGGCCGTCAGGCCGAGGGGTCAGTTGATCCTCCCGGTGACAGTGCTGAGGAACCGGAAGGTTCTTTTACCGTGTCTTCATCCGAGGGGCCACGCTCTAGTACCGGCATCATGTCAGAGGGGGTGCCTACACGCAACACTACCAGCAACTCCTCTGAAGGCGATACGCCTACCAGGCCACGATCTGAGGTACAGGATAAATCTCATGATCCACACTCAAGAGTCCTGGACGAGGCTGGACCAGTGAGCCAAGCAACACGACGCAGGCATGTGGAAGGCAGATCGACGAGATGGCCGCCGTGCCAGACATTATGGGCACCCATCCGATACCGCACCAAGGAAGGGAGCAGGTGGAGGAATGAGTGTCAAGGTGGGACTGGTGTCAACGAGGTACGTGGCCTACAACCCATCCTTATTTGCGCAGGGTAGGTTCCTGCTGCATCCATATGGACAGGACATGGAACGGCGCCAGCAGCTGCCCGTTACCCCGTCAATATCGCCTACCACCCCTCTGGCCTGAGAGGACAGGTTCTTCAGGAGGTTCATCGAGCTCATGAAATCTCCTCAGATGGGGGTCATCCTCAGGAATGCCATCAGGGATGTGCTCCCGCCAATGGCACTGGCGCCGCAGGTACAGTACAGGCGCTGCAGGCCCTGGTGCAGCCCCTGCTGCCCACTCCGGCCCCCCAACCGATAGTGCAGGCGGTTCCGTACCAGCCTCTGCCACAGCCTCCTATCTCCACACTCTACTCTTTGGCTTCCAGCACCACTCCACCTCGGCCAAACCCCCAGGGGGACGAGGAAGAGGACCCTGAAACACCGTCAGCCAAGGCCTTCCACAAACGTCTTGCAGGGCTGGCAGAGTACTTGGGCCTTCCTCAACCCGAAGTTGAGAACCAGCAGAGGGGGTGCTTGCCGAGGTCCTCGCGCTTCGCCCCACGGCTAGAATGGGGGCCCTGATGCAGAAGGACGTTGTCGCCTTGGCCAAAAAGGGGTGGCTCAGGCCCCATTCTGCCCAGCCGGTCAATCGACTCCTGGACGCCAAGTACAGGCAAATGGAGGCGGATACACTCTTGCTATCGGCCCATCCCCCACTCTACTCCAAGCCTCAGTCGTTCTCGGCCTCCTCGTCAGCGGCACTGCTAGACAAGGAGGAGATGATCTTGGAGGCGTATGGGAAGAAGCTTAATTCCAACGCTTCACTGCATCTTCGTCAAGCCAACGCGGATGCCATGCTGGCAGCCGTTAACCAGAGACTTTGGTGGGAAATTGCAGATCATGATTCAAGCAGGCGGGACTGGCTGAGGCCAAAATGGTGGCACAAGACATCATGGAGTCCACCGTGGCCCACATTGACATCTCTGGCCAGGCCATTTGTATTACCACGGACATGAGAAGAACAGCCTGTCTCTGTGCTACTAAGTTCAACCCGGATGTCCCGTAGCGCATTCTGGACCAGCTGTTCAAAGGGGGTGACCTCTTCCACTCCACCGGGGACGAGGAGCTGGATAAAAAGAAAAACAGCTCGCAAACGGCAAAGTCTTTATCCATCCTTACAAAGACCACACCCAAAGCGTATACCCAGTCACAGCAGTGCTCAGACAAGGGGCGTACATACAGAGGGTTCTGCAGCTTCCAAGAGCAGAGGTTCAGGCAGCCGGACCGCTCGCAGACCAAACAAAAAGGGTGTGGGGGGGGGGCGAGTATGGGCTTTTTCCAGTCACCCTCCTCTGCAGCAGCCTCAGATGGAAAGAAGGCATGACACGCCCCTCCTGGTCTATGTATCTCCAGTGAGGGCCAGGCTTGCTCTCCATGCACATGTCTGGCGCCAGAATTTTGCAGACCCATGGACCCTCTCTGTAGTTTCCACTGGGTACCGTCTACCTATCCCTGCCTCTCCTCCCTCTTCCCCTCCACTCCCACAGATTGGGGCAGAAAGTCTTTTGGCGGGGATCCGGTCGCTCGTCAAGGGCCAGGCAGTGGAGGAAGTCCCAGCCTCCCAGAGAGGCTTGGGCTTGTACTGCAGTATTTTCGCTATTCAGAAAAAGAACCAAGCGGGCAGGAGAGTTGTGCTGCACCTCTTCACCCTCAACCTCTCCCTACCTCTACAAAAATCCAAGATGGTTATGCCAGCTCTCGCAGCGGAGCCACTGTGCAGGGGAGACTGGAGGTACTCCCTGGACCTGAAAAACACGTACCTACACGTCCCGATTTGGCAGCCTCCTCATTCTTTTCTACGATTCAGAATCATGGGCTACCATTTCCAATACAAGGTGCTTCCCTTCGGCCTCCAGGATCTTTACCACACTGATGAACTTCGTGGCAGCCCTCCTCGGGGCCACCACATCTACCCGTACCTCGACAACTGGCTCGTCAGGGTGACCTCCCTGGAAGCGGTGCACCTCACTTCCCATGCTCTTATGAACCCACTACATGATCTGGGCTTTTCGCTCAATCTGAAGAAGTCGCAGCTGCAGCCTACGCAGAGACTGACTTTCTTGGGGCTCATCTGAGACACGTGCTCCAGGAGCGTTTTCCTTCCGAGGACAACATCACGGCCATCGGGAGGGACACTGTGCACTTCCTCAGCAGAGATGACATCGGCCTGGTGGTACCAACACTTACTTGGTTTCATGGCAGCTGTCCAATTGGCTGTCCACCACACAATCCTCTGGATGAGGAGGATACAGCTGCAATTTGCAGCATCATGGAACCAGGAGCGGGGCTCTCAGGCGGAGATGATAAAAGTTCCTCCTTCTCTCCACCCGGACGTCGCATGGTGGTCCACGGACTGCAACCTGCGGACGGCCAAGCCCTTCCGTCAACCTACCCCACAGGTCACCATCACTATGGACTCCTCTCTCGAGGGATGGGGGCCACCCTGGACAACCACTGTGTCCATGGCACCTTGACCTGGCAGGAGCAGGAGTAACACATCAAATGGCTGGAACTAAAGGCCATCTTGCTAGCGCTGAGAGCCGTCCTTCCGGTTATCGGGGGCAAGGTCGTCCTCATTCAGACAGACAACTCGACCAGCATGTTCTATGTCAACAAGCAGGGAGGTACCAGTCCCCATCCACTGTGCACGCTGGCAGTCAGCATGTGGGAATGGGCCCTGGAGAACATGTACCTCGCAGCCGTCCACCTTCCAGGGGAATCCAACCTGACAGACTCAGCAGACTTGGAGCTGATAATTACGAGTGCCAACTGAATGTCCTTGTACTGCAGGAGATCTTCAGCAGGTGGGCCTCTGCCTGTTGGGACAACAAGAAGTGCCAACAGTTTGCGTCTTGACAGGGACAGGGCCCCGGCTCCATGGGCGCCGCATTTCAGAATCATTGGAACAGCATACACCTTCCCACCCACACCGCTGATCCACAGGTTGATATGCAAGATCAAGGAGTCTCGCCACCTCAGCCTCATTCTGATAGCTCCATAGTGGTCAGCCAGGCCATGGTTCTCGGAGCTGCTCAGCCTCTCGGAGAGACCACCCATTCGCCTTCCGACGGGCTCAGCACATCTTCTGGCGCAACAGGTGGGCAGGGTCCTCCACCCCGGACCACAAACTAGCCTTACACCATGGTTCCTGAGCAATCACGCTAGGTCACCTCAGCCTTTCCCAGTCTAATCCAGAGATCATAAAGAATGATAGGAGCAAGGCTACACAGACTGAGTATAAGTGGGCCAGGATCTGTCACTGGGCAGACTCTAGGGATCATGTACTCTGTACGATGTGCTCTCCTTCTCGGCGCACCTCGCACGCTCGGGCATGCAGGTTGACACCTGCATGCCCGCACTTATTTGGCAGCCATAGAGGCCAACAGAAACTCAGAGGACGAGGTATTCTCCTCTTCCAACCCAACAGTCAAGAAGCATTTGATGTGCCTTGTCAGACTATACCCGCCCATCAAGAGGCTACACCCTGTATGGGGCCTCACTGTATTCTTGGGTGCCCTGGTGCAGAAATCATTTGAGCCGATGGTGTCCACAGGCATCAGGCTGGTCACCATTAAGACTGCCTTGCTAGTCAGTCTCACGTCGGCTCGCATAGTCAGCAAAATCCAGGCGCTAGTCGCCTCAGAGCCCTATACTACTCTTCACAAGGATAAGGTAGTCCTGCGGACTCACCCAGCATTCCTACCTTGGGTGCCTTCCTCTTTCCATCTCAACGAAGAGGTAGTGCTGCCTATGTTTTTTACTGAACCTAAGGATGAGGCTCAGAGTTCTGCACTGCCTAGATGCTGGGCGTGCCCTTAAATTCTACTTGGACAGGATCAAGGGCTTCTGCAAGACGGACGCACTGTTTGTAACCTTCGGCGGATCAAGACTGGGGTATCGGGCATCCGAGGCCTCTATAGCCTGGTGGATGGTCTCTGCTATCAAGAAGGCATACGAGGGACCACATAAGCCACTACCGGCCAACATGCAAGCCCGCGCGGGCAGAGACCAGACAACGGCCATCGCATTCCAGCGGCACATCCCCTGGAAAGTCGTAAGCAGGGCGGCCACATGGGCCACCCCTTCGGATTTCTGCAAGCATTACTGTTTGGAAACCGGCTCTAGATCAGACACCCCTTTCGGACAAGCGGTTCTTAAAAACCTGTTTGCTTAATGAGGGTCTCCTCTCCACCCTTGGGCTACACTTAGTTGTAATCGCCCATGCAGTATGGAGGAAAGGGGACGGGACGTAAGAGTAATTATAAGTTATTCACCATAGTGACTAACATACTCTTAGTCCCCTTTCCTCCATACGTCTCACCCTCTCCTGCCCCATAAAACTAGTGTCATTAGGCAAGGTTAAACCATTGTTGACGCATCTATGGGGACTGAGGTGTGGCGCCGGAAGTCATAGCAGCGCATGCTCCCAAGGTCGCCCCCTCCCCCCCCCGCGCGCACCTGTAAATTTGAAAGGGAAGCAGGTTTTTTTCTGGTGAAAAGGGTTCCATCTCCCGTACCTAGGAAGGGACACCCATGTAGTATGGAGGATAGGGGACTAAAGACTCAAAGTATGTTAGTCACTACGGTTAGTAACTTATAACTTTTCCTTTTACTGTAGAAGTATCACGCCTTATTTTAGGCAAGCCTCGTGAAAGGATGTTAAACTGACTGGTCTGTCTCTATAGAAAAAACAGTGTATTGTATTCATCTTGCTGCTGATTGGCTTATGTTCTTGACCTTGTGTGTATTCTTCTCATGTCGTCTTCGCCTTCAGGCTCTTTGTTGGTGGACATGGGAGGGTAGGGAACTCTCCTTTATAAAGTTTAACATCACTGAGATGTAACCAGGCACGCCTTCCTTAAACCTTCACTGTAGACAGTGTAACCACCTCTACTACGAACGGTCCCTCAAAGCAGGGCTTGTGCCACTGTTGTGGTGTTCCTACACATGACCTTGTCTCCTGGAAACCATACCAGTGGTCTCAACATGATATCTGGATCTATTCATTAATTTGCTTCATCAGTTTTCTTTGAGGGCCCCCCCCAACCCCCGCCGCAAGGGGAGTATGCATTTGGCATCCGGTCAGTAGTGAGTGTGGAGTCAGGTGATGGTCAGAGCCGGGCTAAGTGCTTTTCTATAGCCCTATTTGCATTATGCAATGGAGCCAACCTTTTTTCGGTGTCTTTTAGTTTGGCAATCTGTCCTTTAGGCTCTCGCAAATGTGGTTTGCTTGTGGGTGATAAGCTAATGCGAATTTGTGCTTTGTACTCAAAAGGGTAGTTTAACACCTAATGTACAAAGTGTGGTACATTGTCAAACGACACACTCGCCACCTTTGAAATACCTCCCGTACGAGACACTTTGCAGCACATGTGGCATCTGGATGTGTGCATGGACCTGTTTCGTTTCATTGGGAAAAGGGACATGCGACCACGAGCATGTACCTGTAGCTGTTACAAATTTGGAGCATGTCTACATAGTCGATATACCAATGCTGAAACGGTCCACTATGATGGGATATTGCTCCTCTCACTATTCAGAGTATGCCCTGTAGCGAATTTCTGACATGTTAAACAATTTACAACAAAATTAGCGACGTGTTCTGCCAAATCTGGGACAAACTAGTCCTCCTAAATCAGTACTGCAAGACTCTCTTGATGTGTGCGATTCGTGCATTTGGTCTAGTGCTATTGTAAGCAGCCCTAGGGGCATGACGGCATCTTGGGGGACAACGAACCCCCGCGCCCCCTTTGTTTCCATAACTCTTGCTGGTGGTGCTCTTCCCTGTAGTTCATTAATTGGTGCTATGGGTAGCGTGTATTAAAACCCTCCCTCATCCTCATGTTGCGTGCATGTGTGGATTTGTTTGGTGCAGTCCCAATGTCAGATATTTCAGGAAAATGTGCGCTTCACCACAGTGATCGCCGGTGGGAATTGAAGTGCGTGTGAGCCTGTCCAAATCTGGCGAATACTGCACTGGTGTGCTTTGTGCGCAGTCCTGCATGTACTGTTGATGTCGCATAGACAGTCTCGGAATACACAGTTACTGCCTCTTCATGTGCCAAAATCAGCGCTACCAATTCTGCCACTTGTGCTGAGGAATGCGTGGGCAATCTCTCATTTGTCACAAAACTGTCATGCTCTTGTCCTTCACTACTGCTGTGTCACTGTGCCTTTTTCCAGTGCTCTGGTCTATTGACAATGACCCCTCAATGAAGATAATTATCCCCCCTCCTAGGGCATTTTCCTCTACATGTGGTATTTCATCATGGGGTTCAGTGTACTTGGTGCCCTCATGCACGTTATCGTCTTCGTACCTGACCATTTTAAATTATGGGTTTGATATAATTATTTCTTAATCCCAGACTGTGTTGTCTATGGGCTTTTCAAGTATGGCAAATAGGGCATGCACAAAATTATGTAACTGTGCAGCCCATAGTTCTACTGGCAGATTTCTCAATCGCAAAGGCTGCTGCCATCAATGTTTGCGCACAGGGATTATGACCTCTCTTGACTGGAACTAACATCCCACTGTAGAATGCTAATGGTTTGTGCCCCATGGTAGTTTTCTGTCTGAGGACAGACATCATCACTACTCCATTTGAATGGGAGAATAAAAAGAAATCTTAAGTGTAGTCAGGGGTCCCCGACATGGGAACTGTGCTTATTGCTAGCTTCAATTCATCAAAGGTATCTCATCTCGCCTGTCCAGGCTAGATCACTGTTGTCTTTCTGTGCCTCCTTTTAAAGGTGGCCTTCCATATGTGCGGTAGTCACAAAGCCCTGCCATGCAATAATTGCAAAGGCCTAGAAATTGCTGTGCCCCTTTCACTGCTTCTGGCTTGGGTGTCTTCATGATTGCTTCTGCTCTTTCAGGTGTGGCCTTCCTTCTTTTGATATTATATAGGACTTCTACCTGGCAATATTACATTTTCTCTGTCGGCTTTGTACCCTTTCTCGTCCAATACGGTCATCAGCTTTACTAAGTCTCTCCTGCACTCCCCTGTGTTGTGGCACACTAAAATGTCCTCTACATATTGTATTACTGTGCTGTCAAGGTGTACATTTCCCAAGTCCATCTGCAGCACTCAGTAAAATACCGAGGGGGATTTGCAGTACCCCTGGGGTAACAAAGTATGTTTTAGTTCAATTCTGCGGTACGTGAACAAGTTCAAAAACTGCAACATGCAAGGGGATGGAAAAAAGTATTCTATAAATCAATCCCTGTAAAAGGTTTTGATTTAGATGTAATATTACAGAATATTGGGGCTGGGTTTGGAACTAATGGGACCTATGCCTCAACAATATTATTCAGGGGTGTAAGTCCTGGAAAAATCTCTACAATCCCCCCGCACCCCCTTGTCGCTTTATTTCACCAGGTACAGCTGTGTTACATGGGGATTCTGAGTCAGTTTCTTTTGACATGGAATATTGTCTTGTTGTAAAATGGCTCCTTGCGTCAATTTCATTTTCACTTCCCCCTTTCCTTTTAATAGACCAACGTCATTCACACTGCTGGTCCACAGTGTGCTTGGTACCTATGCCAAATCATCCTGGTGAAAGGATGGTACTCTCTCTACTAATGAGGCATTTCCCCATTTTCAATTTTTAACTGATACCTAACACTTCTATTAAACATCACTTTGTCATCTGAGTCGTCATCTGTACACAAGCTTTCTTCTGTTAAATCAGTCAATCTATGCCCTTCGTCAAGAGCCATCACTGCTCTCCAGTTTTATCTTCCTCATCAACTCCATGTTGTATTTGTGGTGCTTGTGCCTGATACTGCATATGATCCTGGTCAAAATATTCCGGTGACTGCACTATATGGTGGAGGATATGCTGTCCCCTCTCTTGCATCTGCTGCTTGCAAGTTCTGTTGTATCCCTCCCCTACTTCTACAAACATGTTAAATGTGCCCCATCTTCCCACATGCCCAACACTGCTGTGGCCGTCCTCCAAATCTAGGTTGCCATCCATTGAACCCTTGTGGAGCTTGAAATGTGAACCCTCTGCCGATGGGGCAAACCCTTGCCCTCATGGAAAATCATTCTACTCTCCTTTCCTGCAAAATGTCCATTCACTCATTCACTACTCGCTGTACCTGCTGTGTCCCTTGTGCATTAAAACGTCCTCCTCCGCTTGTCAATACTGCTCCTTCAACTGAGAGTTTTGACCATTTCTTGAAATAATTTTGCTTCGTCAATATTCCTGTCCCCAACCTTCTTTCTGTCTTGCTCTTGTTTTAACCGACAGTGATGAACAATCAGTATCTCTGCCCAAGGCTTTGCTTCCATTCCCACAGTTGTTTCTCAATTGTCTTTGCACTTTCTGAGAAAGTCCTTCACACAAAATCTGATTTTAAGAAAGTGTCCCAGGGTTCTTATGTTTCTAACCATAATTTTTCTTGAATATTCTGAATGTAAGCCATCGGATCTTCGTCCGCACTCCTTTTACAAATCATAATTGCGCTCCTGGCAAAAGGTGCTCCATCGTGGTTAGTATTTTCTGCTGCACCCCAGGATATCCTTCATTTCCAAATGTCACCCGATTGCTGCCCTAATATAGCAGCAAGCATGCTTTTTATGTCACCTGCTTCAAAGGTTATCCCAACTGTCATTCTCCAACTCATAGATCCATTTACCTGCCCCTGATGTAAGTGATGGCAATTTACAAATGACATTATTTTTGTCCATTTGTGGTCACAGGATGTATTGCAGCAGTCCTCCCCTTTCTCCAATAAGGGGACTTGTGTGAACCCAGCGGCCCTGTCTTTGTCACTGCGTCTGTCCTGGTAAATGCCTAAGTCTATTAATGCACATCGGTCTCTATTCTAAACTGTTTGATCGCATCTTCGGGCGTCTGGGATTTTTAACCAGCTTTGGCCTCCTCACCGGTTTGTCCAAATGTAACCACGCTATCTCTTTCCCTCGCCCCATGCTTGAAGGGGCTCATGCGCCCTTCTCTCTTCATCTAACATAGTGTTGTCACTAATCACCTTTTGTTTTCTTGGTCTTTAAAATCTAGTCCCCCAAGGGGGCTGGTCCTATAGATTCCACTCATCACCTCCTCCAAAATATCCTCCCCACCCCCATCTTGCGGAGACCCTACCCTACTCTACTCCCCTTTATTCTGCTGGTGCCATCCCTCCTGCACCTGTACAGATTGCCAATACTCCTTTGTATAGTCCCATCCTCCCCTTCACCTGGAATAGTATGCTTTTTAAGAACCCTCATCAACTTTTATTTTGGCATCGCCAGAAATAGTATAATATAACAGTCAGAATAAATACATGAATACATAAATACATAAATACACAATAAAAATAATTCCATAAAATCATCCTGTTTGGGTCAGCATGCCATAACAAAAATGCTGGCGCTTGTGGTACCAGTTCCAGTCCTTCAGAGTCAGAGATAATCCAATCCTTTGAGTACTCGCACTCGTACCGTCTGGATACGTTTATGAAACTTGGTTCCAAGTATCCAGGGATGGTATATATAAATCGCAAATGCAAAGTTCACCACGTAGTCGGCTGTATGCCTGGTCAATAACAATGCTTCTTGTAAATGTCTGACATATTTCAGCACAACAGGCTTCAGTAGGTTGTTTCCGAGACCCAGATAATAAGAACATAAGAAAAAAGTATGCACGGTCTACCCTGCCAAGTAGACATAATTTGCAGATATCTGAATCAATTACACGCCACTTGAAGAGTAGCATGTTCAATATCAACATTTCCATCCTGTGCTTTCCATACAATGATCTCCTCATAGAAGTGCTGATACTGTCCAAGTACTCTTCCTTGCCTATGGTTAGTTTGCATCGATGTTAACTTTGTGATTTGAGCCAGTATTTTTGTTTTACTTGGGCCTTCGTCTGCAAGTTTATTGATTCATGATGACACCAAAGTTACAACATATCCAGTGAGTCCAGTTCTTTCCTCACATGGGTGCACCACTGGATGCTACTACCACCTGGCTCCAGCAGAAAATCACTGATGTCCTCTCCGCATTTAGACAATTCAGGGGTGCCCCAGAGTTGTATCCAGTATAAAGTGGGTCGGATGGCCAAAATGCCAGCCTCCAGAGACTGTGTTAGTTCAATGTGATGAGACCTATTCTGGGTGATTTTTAACGCCTATAGTAGTTTCTTTAGGAAAGCATTTTCAGTGGTTTACAGTTGCGTGCAGCTAGCATAAACCAAATACCGGGTCCATAAAGAGCAGGTGATCTTGCCTGTGCATTTAAAGTTCAAGGGAGGAAAACGGACCTCGGCCGCCAAACGAGCTGGCTAGTTTTAACAGGGTTTTGCTTGTTCTGTCCAGTGTGGTCACTGCCTTCTCTACCTGTGCAGACCATAAACCTTTGTTTGCAAATATAATGCCCAGATAGTCAATGGTGTCTACCTGCTCTATAGGTAGCCCCCCCCTATAGTGACTGACAACTTGGGGCACTTTTTGCTGTTAGTCAAGCAAAATACCATTGCTTTGGTCTTTGAAATGTTAATGGTAAGGCCACTGTCACTGCAACCTGCATGAAATACGTCAATTTGCCTTTTTAGACCCGTCAGAGTTTTGGAAATCAATATGGCAGCATCAGCAAAGAGCAAGAGGGGTATGAGGTCAGGGCCCATTTTCCATGCATCCGTTGCTGCCTGGGATAGACAAAGAAACAACATATTAATTTAAATAGAGAATAGTGTGGGTGCTGTAAGGAAGGCATAGTATCGATAGGAAGACACTCAAGTGACCACAGTTCAAGGGTGTTTATTGAACTTCAACAAGGGGGTGAAAAAAGCCTACCTAAGCCTAAATCTACAGATGGGAGCAAGCTACGACCATCAAATAATAATAATGCAGTCCTATTGGAGTCTCGTCAAAATAAAAGGGCCTATATAAAACAAAACGGTTGCCAATCCTTACCTCTAAATACAAATAGTATGGGTTAGTGTCTATGAAAAAGACAAAAGTGATCACAAAAATGATATGTCGGGATGTTCAGGCCATTGGCCTCCCTTTCCCACGTTTTCAGCACGGGGCAAGGCAGTTCACTCGGATATAGCACACTCTCAGGCTTCTTCGGCAAAAGGCTACATTTCCTTTACCAGCATCAGGGCCTGCTGTTCCCAAGTCTTTCTTCAGAGGGCCTGCTGTACCAAAACCAATGAAAAGTTTCTTTCCTTTTAGAAGTACTCTGGTCAGGTGATTCACTCTTCACCCTGGATCCCCCTCAGTCTGGCTCAGATCCTTCCTCTTACACAATTATTCTCCCTCAGCCGGGTTGAACCAATTTTAGTTTGTATTAACTATCGGAGACTTTTACATGTGCACAGGATTTAGCTTGACCCCCTGCAGGACCACTTCGGTTTCACAATTCCTTTTACATTTGCTACCTCTCAGTTGGATACCTAACATAGACCTTTGAATGAGCGCTCTGTGGCGCCGGACCACTCTGCATACGATATCGATCTTACCTTGCATAAATTCACTCACCACCTTGAAGTTCAATCTCATTCACGTCACTCGTCGCACAAGCTTCGCACACTGTTCTCTTCAGATTTCTCCTTACAATGTTCCTGTTTGCAACCTTGGTTCTAACAGACTTGTCTGCTATCCGCTACCTGGTCTGATGGGGAAAAGATGTTACATTGAAGGGGATAACCCGTTTCACCTTCCAGTGTCACACTCCCCGAAGACCCCTCATCCAGGTGATCCTCCCTCACTGGTCCACCCCCAGGAACTGTATCCAAAAGTGATGACTTTGTCCTGGCCGACTGGGTGACAGAACCCAGAGGACTAGTGGGTGAGGCACCTTCAGGTTTCTCACAGCACCAATACACAACTCGGCGTACACCAAGGTTGATGTCAATATGGCAAGTCGTGTTCCCTGCCAGATTTCACCTTAACTTCCCAGTGTTACCTGTGTTACAGACTCATGATGGAAAGCAAAAGGTCTGCCGGTAGATCGTTGTCCACTAGGACCCTCCAAAGTTTGTGACAGTCCGTCATAAGCATCCTTTAGGTCAATGAAGATGGTATAAAGATTGTTACCTCAGGGCTACATATTTTTGATGCATCAAGAAGAACCTAAGGGCCTGGTCCACTGTGCTCAGACAGAGTTGGAAGCCTCCTTGCAGATGGCTTATTGCAAATAACTCTTTTGCCCAAGCTGCCAAGTGTGCCAAAAGTGTGCATGCAAATATTTTTCCAAAAACATTGAGTAGTGATATGGGTCTGAAATTGGCAGGGTTATCCCTTTTCCCTTCGTTTTACGCAAGAATTATGGTTGCTTCAGTTCATTATTTGAGTGCTTTGCCAGATGCAATCACTTTGTTGTAGAGAATCTCTTGAACTTCCTTACAGCATCTCTCTAAGCTCCTCTCATTCTTTGTTCTTGTTTCCTGGCTCTCATTTTGTCTGTGAGTGTATGCCCCTAATGATATCAACCTCTTTTTGTCGCCTTTCCCTACTTCTGTCCGCATCTCGTTCTTTCCCTTTCTTCCTCTTTTCCTTTCTCTTTCCCTCTCCTCACTTAATTTCTCATTTTTTGCTTTTGCCCTCATCTCTTCTTCCTTTTTCGGTTTGCCTCTTGCTTCCTTTTTCTCTCCTGTTCTCCTTCATTCCTCCTTCTCACCTCTTTTCTCTTCTTCCTGTTCATGTCTTTATAATCGTCCAAGCCCTTTCCATCTAACTTCTTTGTCATCCGTTGTCCTACCCATTCATTTGATACAATCGCCAACTTCTCTCTCTACATATATACATTGTCGGGTGTCTTGACCCACGTTTGAATTATTAGGCTACAACATTTGGTGCTGTGGGCTTAGAAAATCCAAGATGGCCGAAAAGCCCACATTGCGCCAGAATCCAGGAAAACCATGCAGTTTTTGCACGCACCAAAATGGTCGCCTAACCTGCCACCCACCAGTGCGAGCGTGATGGGCCAAAAGCGCCATGAGTGAAACGTGGTGCCAAAGGAAAAACAGCAGTGCCTGTTAGCTCAAAAAGCGCTGTGAAATCACCTTTGTTTCTCTGAAATGCAAGCTAAAAATGCCTATTTTAAACATTGCAAGATATTAAAAAATCTCACTGAACATCCGCAGACATTTGGCAGAATGTAGTCTTGTGTGCATACAAAATCTGGAAAGATGAAGAGCCCAAAACAATGTTTATAACAAAACTGGCTGAGCTGTGGATGTCAGCAGCTTAACTGAAATTGGATTTAAAACCACTAAACTCGAATTGTTTAAAATAAATGAGTGACCTACTTCGGAGTGTCACATAGGTTGCAACTGTTTAAAGGTCATAGTTTTGAACTTGGAATCAGTGTTCTAGCTGCATGTGTAAAAATTGTAAGTTTGATTTGAACGAAGAAAACTGGAACAAAAGTGACATGTAGCTGAAGCCTGGCTCGAAGAGATTGAATTCTGCCTGGCAACTACCCCTGACAGGAGTTGAAACTTGCCCCGCAACTGCATTTGCAGGCCTGGCTGCCTTCTGCTGTTCCCACCAAAAGGAGATTACACCTCTCTGATTGAATCAGGGGAGGAGCACCTGGGAGCAGGGAAACAGAACAATGAGCTTTCCTTGGCTCAGGCAAATGTTAAATTAGGGGGGGGGGGTCATAAATGGCTTCTTCTTGGAAGAAACTGGGAGGAGCAGTGCCTCTGTGAGCAGCCTGAGTTGGAGGAAGTGGACAAACCAGAAACTCCACCATGTGCTTTGGGAAACCACATCCCTCTGGGCCAGAGCATAATTTTAAAAAGATGGATAATTCATAGTACGGACTTGTCAAAATTATATAATTAATATCATTATTATTGTGATTTTTCTGTGCACATTTTAAGAGGTGTTAGGACTCTGTGGTATGTTCTGGGGGGGTAGTAGCGGAAATAAGGTATTACTTCGAATGTCTGTATGTTAAAAATCTGACACTTTATCATCTGATGGCCATATTCCATGTGCATGTTTGTGTAAATTCTGGAAAAGTTTAGAGGTTGTGTTCTTGATGAAAAGGGCAGAATTCTGTCATAAGTGGACACGACATCTTACGAAGACAGGGATCGGATGGTTTGGTGCTACAGAAAATATGTTAACTGGACATATAATATTAGAAAAATGGTACATAGATAAATATGTATTTGGATCAAAAATAGATTTGTGTGCAAATTGACAAGGGGAGTGTTATTTCTGTATGCCATAAAATTGATGCCTGATGACACTCCATTCCTTCACCCAATCAAGGGAGAGAGGAGAGCTTGGCCAATAAGTTGTGAGGGGCAGGCTTAGTTATGCCCACGCACACACCCATTTTCAAAAGACATAAAAAGAACACTGACACCCAGGTAGAGACTTCACTTTCCCCTTTCTTGCGAAGCGCTTTGCCAGACCAGATAATATCCAGAAGGACCATCTCCACAACTTAGAATCCAGACTTCAGAACTTTTTCAGCAGGCCTCAAAATCTTTTGCAAATTATTCAAACAGCCGGGCTGAGCTGTCTGACTAGAACCCTGTGCCAGTACCCAGAAAGCAGTGCTGTATCCAGAATCCACTTGATCCAGACCAGCAGAAACAGAGATCCAGACTGCCGTGCAGTGCCGAGTGCCAGACCAGCAGAGCTGACCCAGAGAGCTGTGACTTCAGAACCACCCCTCAGGTATCCAGTCCAGACCTGACCAGACCCTGACGGCCTATTTCAAATTTATAGTGTGAGTACTCAGCCAGAAGTGTGCAAAACCAATTTCTTAATATAAAATAATCTAATTCAAACCATTTCCACCTATCTAGAACTGCATCATAGAATTGTGTGTCCAACCTGTTGATCCAAAACCTTCCACAGCGCATCTGTCATTCTGAAACTTTAATTTTACTTCTGAAAATCTACCTCCACTAAATCGTCCGTATGTGCTAGGAACGAGATTTAACTTCCATTTTAAAGCTAAGATTCTAAGCTTTCCAACAAACCTAAAACCGATTTATAGTTATTCTGTAATCGCGCTCGACGCACGCGACTAAATTGCTGCAAATTGTCATTTCGTTCAATTTCGTTTTCTGTCAAAAATAGCCGCCTTTGCTCGCAACTGCTGAAATCCGTTTTCCCTCTGATAATCATTCCTGAATCATTGCCAGTGTGACTTGAACTAATCTTAATAGCTATCACCTACCCTGAACCTCCTACAGGAAATAAAAATAATTTTGAGCATATTTTTCCCTTCTTTGCATACTACATTTAAAAGTACTTTTGCCTATGTTTAAAACCATCCCTGTTTCTCTAAGCTTGCTAGGGGGGAACTGGAATTCGTATTGTATTGTGATTGTATTCCTGAAAACTGTGTGCTTACTTCCATCTCCTTATATTGCATAGGGGGGGGGGGGAGTGAATTGCCACAAGGGGAAAGTGAACATATTATCTCTTGTGAAACCCGATCAGTTTATTTCTGTATGGCATTTTTATTCATCATTGCATTTCCTTGAAATCATAAAAGTATTCTCAGCTACCTTATCCTCCCTATACTAACTCCTAGTAATTAAATCAGTGTGCTAGTGTAACATCATCCATTGTTGATCACTCTCATATGCCTAAGTGTGCTATCAAATATTAATTTATTCATAAAAGTGTGAGATATATGTATTTCTGAGGCTTGTGGAATCTGCTTAGATCACATGCTGTGCATAGGCCGACATCTAGTGGAAGCTGCAGAGTATTACAGTTTGTTTTTCGAAAATGGGCGTCGACACAGGGTGTGCCAGTAATACTATCCCTAGTGTGACGTCCACTGTACCCAAGATCCCTCACGCGTCTAGGATCCTCAGATTGTTTTTTTCCGCCATACTGGTCGGAAGCATTTTGCGGAATCCCCTGGCCTTATCCATACTTTTGCTAGAATTTAAAATAATAATCTATTGACATCCTTTCCCACCCCAACGTCGAACTTCGACACTCGACGCCGGCTGGAGAAGAAATCGACCGTCGGCTGCTGCACGACGGATTTGGGCCTCAGAAGGCCGCTGGCCTCGGCCCGGGCCTGGTAGGCCGCTGGCCTCGGCCCGGGCCTGGTAGGCTGCTTGCCTCGGCCCTGCAAGTAGGGAGAGTGGGGGGTGGTACATACTCTACACTCTTGGCATATAGGTACACCTTATACATTTCCTACACTTAACAGCCTGCAGCCTCAAGGTGCGTATGGAGGGTACCCCTTTTCAATTCTGCCCCAAGTGCAATCACAAATACCCTTGGGTTGACAGGCACGCCACGTGCAATCTCTGCTTGCCGAGGGACCACCCCGAAGCGAACTGCAGAGCGTGTAGTAGGTTTAAACCTAAGACACTTAAGGACCGTTCGACGAAGTGTTGGGCCCACCACGCCAGGCAGGCGGCCATGGCAGCGGAGGGCGCCTTCAGCGATGGCAGCGACGCCATACTTTCGGACGGCGAGGGCATCACGGCGTCGAAAGACAGCCGAGCGCAGGTCCCCGACCTCGGAAGGTCGTCCGGCAGGGCGGCTATGGAGAAGACCCCCGGCGACACAAGCGCTTCACATACTACACACACTAAACGCACTAAGTCCAACTGAGACTCGACGACGTCGAGTTCTCAGAAAGAGGCACAGACAGAACGGTCCGATTCGGTGTCCTCTGGGCGCTCTCGATCAAGATCGCCGCATGACTCCAGGCAATCATCCACTCTTGCCAAGAGTGCCTCGCTCTCTAGGCTAACAGAAGTTCGATCGTCGGAAGCCGAAGACGACTTCCACCCCCAGGCCGCGCTCCAGGAGTCGGAGCCCGCAATTAAAGCCAGCGAGGCCCGACGCTCGAAGGACAGGGACACCTCTCCCGATCCTCGACGCCAGGCGTCGAAAAACTCTGGAGCCACTAAGGAACAGGGAAAACATTTTTCTACGCACGGGGAGGGGGAAAAACAGCAGAAGAAACTACGTGTACATTCTTCCACACCTGTTAAACACTCCACCCCCCCTAAACAGACAGACAAGCCCAGGTCTGCTGATAGGTCCACAACCAGCAAAGCTACTCAAGATAAATCCCAAAGACTTGCTGAGAGAGTCATTCCCAGTTCCAAAAAATGGTCCAGTGAAGACATAGATAGGGTCATGTCAAGAATGTCTTCTTTGGCTGATTTTTATGATAAACATCCAGAACATTTCCTCTCGTATGATCCACAAGGGGCCACACCCTCAGGCTCTACTGATCCTATCCCCCCGAGTAAGAAGGCCCGGTTTGAAACTCCAATGAGGTCCGAACCCTTCGAGGTACAACCTTACGCAAGACCATACTCACGGTATCAAGGAGAGGCTTCCTTTTGTGAAGACCAAAATTTTGGGTTGATAGAAGAGCAAACCGGGGCGGCCTACTATGGGGATGATGAGGACCAGGAGGAAGAAGAGGATGACCCGGAAACATACAGAGTAGATTCCCCGGTAGAGAAGGAAGCCCCGGTTACCGACTCCCCGGTCGATAACCAACCCCTCCTAAATGAGGTTCTCGCTCGCGCAGCAGAACATTTCCACATTGACACCCAGGGTGTACAGGAGGAAAGGGACTTCGCAGAAGAGTTAGTGGGAGAAAGGAGGCCTGTTGCCCAGACCATCCCTAGCCTTAAATCCATTCAGCGGAGAATAGATCCGTCCCTGGTGAACCCAAACCTCACCAGAGCAGTCAATCCCAGGGTTGAAAAACTTTTCAGGGCAGCTCAGTCTGACCCTCTCTATATAAGAGGACATCTGAAGCCAGACTCCCTAGTTGTCACCAACACTCGTAAGAGGGCTGGGACACCCTTGTCTTCGTCAGAAGCTCCTCCCGACAAGGAGAGCAAAAAACTATACGGTTTCGGCAGGAAGGTAGCCTCAACGTCCGCCTATCAAGCAAGGATTGCTAACTCCACCACCCTGTTGGCCAGCTACAACTGCCATCAGTGGGAAGAAGTTGCGGCTCTCATAGCCTCTGCTCATGAACCGTTAAAGGGCTAATTAGCTCGGATTTCCGCAGAGGGTAGAGCCGTGTCTGGTTGCATTTTGAAAGCAACCTTCGACGCCGCGGACAACGCAGGCAGATTGATAGCAGAAGGTACTGTTATCAAGAGACATGCGTGGTTACGGCAGTCTGGTTTTAAGGCAGAAACACAGGCATCATTGTTAGACAAACCGGTGGAAGCCGATCTGTTGTTTGGTAAGGCGGTCGAAGACGCACGGAAAAATGCCAAGGACGAATACGAGCACTCAAATCCCTTGGTCAGTTAACCAATAAACCCCCTAACCAGAGAGGGAATAGTAATTTTCGTCGCCCACACGGCCAAAATTCCCAGAGAGGATCTAACTATTCCCAGGGGCAGGGTACACAGTGGAACAACAACCAACAGTCTACCCAGGGTTACGGCAGAGGTAATAGGAGAGGTCGTGGTAAAGGCAGAGGCAGCCCCCAGCAAGGGAGGCGGCACGCCTCCACCAAAGCAGTGACGCTCAGTTCAGGGTCCCTTCTCACGCAACCCCAGTAGGGGGACGCATTTCAAACTTCACCCAGGCTTGGGAAGGGATCACATCAGACAGATGAGTGCTGTCAACAGTATCCACGGGATATTGTATAGAGCTACTGCAGCGTCCTCGGAACCATCCTCCACGACAAAGAGTACACTCCTTAGAACATCAGAAGATTCTCCTCGAGGAGATCGCCATTCTTCTACAAAAGGACGCGATAGAACTCGTCCCGGGACACCAGGTAAACAAGGGTATTTATTCAACTTACTTCCTTGTGCCAAAGAAAGACTTGACAATGCGCCCAGTATTGGACTTACGGCCTGCCAACAAGTATGTCAAGCCCCAATAATTTCATATGACCACGCTACAAGAGGAAATCCCCCTCCTAAAAAAGGGGGATTACATGGCAACCTTGGATATGAAAGATGCTTATTTTCATATTTCCATGTTCCCAGCGCACAGAAAGTACTTGCACTTCAAGGTGGACAGTCGGCACTACCAATTCAAGGTACTGCCCTTCGGGATAGCTTCAGCACCAAGGGTATTCACCCAAGGTACTGGCGGTGGCGGCTGCACACCTACGCAGGGAGGCAATCCCAGTGTACCCTTATCTGGACGACTGGCTCATAACGGGGGAAACCCCAGGAATTTGCAGGACAAACATTCAAAGGACTATCGACCTCCTCCACGAGTTAGGCTTCTCAATCAACGAGAAAAAGTCAAGCCTGGTGCCAAGCACCTCAAAACAATTCCTAGGAGCAATCCTGGATACCCAGGAGGGGTAGACCTTTCCTTCAGAAGAAAGAATTTGGAATATACTACTGCAAATTCCGCATTATCAGTCTGGTCAACAAATAACGGTACGCAAAGCAATGTGTTTACTGGGCATGATGGCGTCATGCATTTAACTGGTCCCCCACGCGCGCCTGCGCATGCGTCCCATGCAAGAATGGTTGGCGAAACAGTGGTCTCAGGCAAGTGGTCAGTGGGACGATCTAGTGGTTGTTTCGCCAACACTGGTACAAAGCCTTCACTGGTGGACAAGAGAGAATCTCGCACAGGGGAAACCCTTTTACGATCCCGAAACACAGGCAGTAGTCACTACCGATGCATGTCTGACGGGGTGGGGAGCTCACCATCTCCACCACACAGCTCAGGGTCTCTGGTCTCACTCAGTGGCCAAGAACCACATCAACCTGCTAGAGCTTCTGGCAGTTTTCATAGCGCTTCAGGCGTTCGAGCCCCACCTACTAAACCTGTCGGTGCAAATCCGGACGGACAGCACTACAGCCATGTTCTACCTGAACAAGCAAGGAGGGACTCGCTCGCCAAATCTGTCCAAGCTTGCCCAGAAAATCTGGATATGGGCACTCAGACGGAACATCTTCCTGTCATCACAACATGTTCCAGGGGAGCTCAATTCCCTAGCGGATACGCTGAGCAGAGACTCCCTCCCAGAGGAACACGAATGGGTTCTTCACAGAGAGGGTGTAGAAGATCTCTTCTCTCAGTGGGGTGTCCCCACTATAGACTTATTCGCCACAAGCGAAAACAGACCATGCCCAGGATTTGCATCCCGGTTCCCCCAACCAGACTCCCAGGGGAACGCCCTGTGGATGAACTGGTCAGGGATGTTTGCGTACGCTTTTCCACCAACTCCTCATCAGGAAGGTGGTGAACAAGATGAACAGGGAGTCGATGACGCTCGTCCTATTTGCTCCCATGTGGGCAAAACAACCGTGGTTCCCACACCTACGCAGGAAGGCGGTGTGCGAGCCCATCGAACTTCCGGCCTGGTACAACCTACTGTCCCAGCACCAAGGTCAAACGGTGCACCAGCAACCCAACTCAATGAACCTGGCAGCATGGCTCCTGAGGTCATAGAGTTTGGACACCTCAATTTACCACAGAGGTGTATGGACATCCTAAAGGAATCTAGGAAACCAAACACAAGGCACTGTTACTTTGACAAGTGGAAGAGGTTCGTTATCTGGTGCCAGAGTAGACAAATCAACCCAGTTGATTGCACTCCTTCCGCTATTGTTACATACATGCTCCACCTGCTAGATGCAGGATTGGTTTTTAACTCACTGAAAGTACACCTGGCAGCCCTCTCGGCTTACACCACTTCCCATAGCAAGGTTTCGTGGTGGAAAGTACCAGTAGTTAAAGCCTTCATGGAAGGAGTAAAGAGACTTCACCCTCCTATTTCAAACCCACCACCAGGGTGGGACCTTAATGTGGTGCTAGCCAAGCTCATGGGCCCCCCTTTCAAACCCATGCATAAAAGCAGTCTCAAACACCTGACTCATAAAACGGCCTTCTTAGTAGCTATTACTTCTATAAGAAGGGTCAGTGAAATTCAGGCTCTGTCAGTGCAGGATCCCTTCTTTACTATCCATAAAGACAAACTGGTTTTACGCACACACCCTAGGTTCTCGCCTAAATTTATATCAAAATTCCATGTAAACCAGTCCATCGAGCTTCCGGCTTTCTTCCAGAACCCGCAAAGCTTGGCTGAGGTGAAACTACACACCCTAGATGTGCGTAGGGCGGTCCTCTACTATGTAAATAAAACCAGACCGCTAAGGAAAACAGATCAACTGTTTGTCTCCGTAGCTACAGGCAGAGAGGGGGATCGCGTCTCTAAAGGGGCCATCTCGAAGTGGATTATTAACTGTATCCAGCGGTGTTACTCACTCTCTGAAAAGACTCTGCCTTTTACGCCAAGGGCCCACTCTACTAGAGGCATTGGGGCCACTCTGGCTTTCATTGCAACTGTACCCCTTGACACCATTTGCAAAGCAGCTACTTGGAGCTTTATTCACACTTTTACTCAGCATTACTGCATGGACACCCATTCCAAGGCAGATACACAAGTGGGACAAGCGGTTCTAAGACACTTATTTGTTCATGACCCTTCTCACATCCCACCTCCTTCTTCTGGTACTGCTCGCTAATCTATGCACAGCATGTGATCTAAGCAGATTCCACAAGCCTCAGAAGGGATACATTACTCACCGTAATCGTATTTCTGATGCTTGTATCTGCTTAGATTCACATGCGACCCACCCTTCCTCCCCTCCGAGAGAAGGGGCATGATTGCTTGTAGTCTTACCTTCTGTCTATCTGCTTGGATTATCTGTACTCGCGCTACTCCTCATGCTACCTCATGTCAGAAAAAATACAATCTGAGGATCCTAGACGCGTGAGGGATCTTGGGTACAGTGGACGTCACACTAGGGATAGTATTACTGGCACGCCCTGTGTCGACGCCCATTTTCGAGTTTCGAAAAACAAACTGTAATGCTCCACAGCTTCCCCTAGATGTCGGCCTATGCACAGCATGTGAATCTAAGCAGTTACAAGCATCAGAAATACGATTACGGTGAGTAATGTATTATATATATATATAGTTTACTTTCTCAAACCTTTTAAATTGCAAAACAAACCTAATTCTTGGCTCAGTGAGGTCAGGGGGATTCAAAGAGAGGGGCGTTATATAAGGGTTTATCATCCAGATTATAACTTGTCATAAAAATATATAAATAAGGGCTTCCCTTGGGCGTCCCAGACAAGGCACTGACTTAGTGGGATTGCTGAATTGAAGTCATTAACAGATTGGGGGCTCGAGCCGGGGATTCTGGATTCGAACTATCAATTGTGCAGCTCGATACAGTGTGCTAACTGATGGGATACATAAATCCTGTTGGATCACCACACTGTGTTATGCTGTAAAAACATCCCTCAAAGGAACGCTCTAAGGAAACGGTCTGTTTTGCAAAATAAAATACAAACTTCTGTAAATCAGGAAGGAAATCAATTTCCAGAATGACGACACTGGTAGACATCAAGATAGCTAGAGAGCACCTCTTACATAAACTATTTGTGAGAGGTGAATGGTCTGAACATGACCAGGCGGCGTGGTTGCAGGCAATCGCACCCCAGATCACTGCAACAGGGTCAGACATATGGAGAGATCAGGGTCCATTACATGTGGCCCTGAGTGAACTATATATGGCCCCTAAGGACAAGGATGAGCACAACAAGATTGCCAGGGTAGCGGCATATTTATATATGGGAGCCTTACAGGACAAATCTGCTGAAGGCCAAGATCTGCCAAATAGGCAGCAGATGGCATTAGAGAAGGCCCAATCTGACCTGGTCTCTTCTGAGCAGAGGCTGCACAGGAGCCAGGGGTCAGAAAATTATAGTAGGCAGTATATAATTAAAATAAGAGCATATGGGTATCCTGCAACAGGAAAAGTCTGACCAGGATACCAGATTTCTGGCCTTGCAGGAGTACCAAGAAGGTTTGGGCTCCCTACTGCAGAGCCAGAAACAGCTGGAGCAACAACTAGACTTTAACAGAGCATGCACAGAGCAGGTAGCCACCCTGCAAAGCCACCTAGATAGGGAGAAGACAGAGAGCAACAAACTGATCCTGAAAGACCTGGATACCCAGACAGAATTTGAAGAAGAGTGACAGAAAGCTGGTGCCTTCCAAAGGCAAAGGGACGACCTGGCGGCACAGATGCAGGCTTAGTCAGGAAAGGGACACCTTAAGCCAGGAAGTCTGCCAATTAAAAGAAAAATTGAAGAAAATCACCTGGCCATCCAGGGACTGGGTGACCTCCAAAAAGAGCATCAGAACTTGTTAGAGCACACCAGGAGGGTGGAAGATGCTCTGGCAAGAAAGGAGCAGGCCAGTAGGGATGGGACTCAGGAGGTAACCCTCCTGCAGCAAAGACTGGCCCAGTACTCCAGGATCAATCAGGAGGCGCAGAGAGAAAATGAGGCTCTCTGTCAGCACAATGATGGGCTCCAGCAACAGGTAGCCATGCAGGAGAGACTGATAGTCTAGTAAGGCCTTAACTGAGGAACTGAAAGCGCAGGCTCTTGCATTGCAATAGGGAGCAGGGGCTGACAGAGATGAAGTTCGCTGGGAAAGGGAAACACCTGAGCATAACCTCAGGAGCCCTAGTACCAGAGGCCTTCATCTCTCCCAGTCCTTGGACTCTGCCACCCCATGTCCCATGGTGCACATGAGCCCAGGGCCACGGGGATGGCAGACTACTATCCAACCAGAAGTATGGGGCTCATAGGCCAGTACCTCCCAGGAATGGATGGGCGGGCATCTGGGTATGGGCACCTAAGTACAGTGCAAGTTAGTGGGGAACCCCAGTAGAGTAGGCCCGCTAAGGGCATCCTGAAAACCTCTGCACAGTTAGGTCAGTGGGGGGGTACTCATCAAATCCTGGCAGCAAGGAGGAATCTGAAGACTCCTCCGAGCGTCACAGGACACAGGAGACCAGGTCCCCACATTCTGCCAGCCATTCCCATGCTCGCAGAATCCGGGAGAGCCTGGAAGATCAGACGGGCACCTCTGGGAGCATTGCTTCTGAGTCAGAGGATGAATGGACCAGGGTTACCCAAACCAAAAAGGCCAATAAGGCAAAAAGGGCCTTGCTTAAGGACCCCTTAATACAGATTAAGACAATAAGGAGTGTCATCACGCCTTATCACAAGAACGCCAAGTATTCTGTTTGGGAACATTTGGAGCTTTATGAGCAAATGATGGACACTTTCCATTTAAAGGACAGCAGTAGCTGCATTCAGTATGTCAAATGGACATTCTCCCCAGAATACTCCAGCTTCTTTGCGGGGCTGGAGGACCAAAATCATTCAAGATGGTCCACCTACAGGGCGGCCATCTTGAAACATTTTTCTGTTCACAGAAATCCCCAAGAGGCTCGCAAGGCAGCCTACAACTTGCAATGTGGGGAGGATCAGGCCCCACAAGAATTTGTGCAGGAATTGAAGCGTGCTTTTGCACAGACTACAAAAACGTTTTTCCATGCCTTACCCAAATACATAATGACCCAGCTCGTGAGAGATTTTCACGAGAAAAGATCTTTAGACTGGGTCATTGAGCAAGCCACCTGCATCTCTGAGGTGCAGGAACCGGTGCAAAATAAAAATAACGCCCAGAAAAGCCCCAAATCAACCAGCACACCTGCTGCTGCCAAGGTGGCAGAGCGTAAAGGTTGCCCCATTTTAGATTTGGAGATGAGGGGGGCCTAAAAACCTGCCTGCACCGAATAATTCAAAGCCTAGAAGGCCCTCGGGCCAGTCACAGACAGGGAGTCAAGGAGGTAGTCCCACAAATGGGGTCCCTCTCTCCCCTGATTATGTAAGTCCCCGCTACAAGGGAAACCGACCCATCCTGGGTTGTGTGGACTCCTCCAGCCCAAGGGGGGGGGGGAATCCAGCCAAGCACCTGACCCAGGGAACTTCCCTCCTAACTTCCCACAGGAGGGCAGAATTTCACCAAACCCTGGGGAGAACTTTTTTCCCAGGTATCCACCCAATTTCCAGCCCCAAAATCATCCATCCTTCTTTCCCCAATTCCCTGAGCCCAGACAACCTAATCCGGGAGAGGGGAGGCCAATGGTGTAGGGGTACCCAAATCTTCCCAACCCGGGGTACTACCAGAGAAGGGATAGCTACCCTTCCCGGGATCAGCCCAGGGGAGAAAATAGAATCCTGTATCAGCCTGAGCAGGTTTCACAGTTAGATCGCCAGGTCCAAAATATGGCACGGGATCTGGGTCACATACTGAGGGCTCAATAGAACCCTCAGATGAGCATGCCACCGCAGATGCCTAAAACACTAGGCCTGGTGCTCCAGAACAATGACGGGGCAGCACCCCGATAACCCACCGGTTTCCAGGGAGGAGGCACAAGGGGAAGGGGGGTGTAAAGCCTTGGAGGAAGCTTCCTTCCCCACTTGTAAACAGCCCCTGGAAACCCAGGAACCGGAAACAAAATCTCCTACCTCTGAAAGTCTGCCACCCAAGGAGCAGAGAGGAGGTAGGAGAAACAAAGGACCCAAACAGACCCATTTTGTGGAGGTACAGGTCTTCCAATTTGAGGGAGAGGGATCCTCAGAGGATCCTGGGAAAAGGATCTTCTCCTTCAGAGATGGGGGAACTCCTCCCAAGGAAAAATGAGTCCCAAGGGATTCCAACCCAGACTGGGTAGATGTGGGGATTGAGCTGTCGCCGCCCATCATTCTATCCCAGAACCAACAATACCGAAAACCCCTGGTTCAAACCCATCCTGGTGATTGCCTCCAAAAAGTGGGGGGGCGGCCCAGGACTGGAACCAGGGGAACCCAAAACCGCATCCATAAACAGGGTAGATGTGGGGATTGAGCTGTCGCCGGCCATCTTTCTATCCCAGAACCAACAATACCGAAACAACCTGGTTCAAACCCATCCTGGTGACTGCCTCCAAAAAGGGGGGTGCGGCCCAGAACCGGAACTAGGGGAACCCAAAACCACATCAGTATCGAATTCCCAGCTTTTTCTTTCAGATTCCCAAAACTCCCTGTCGAACTCTGCCCAAATCTCTTCTCTCTCAATGTCCAAAACAAGAATATTAGCCCACCAGTTGTCCGAAAATGTGCATTATCTGTGTCCCCTTGAGGAGAAGGAGGGAAGATACTATGCCCTGTTAAAAGTACAGGGGCAGGATACAATTTTGGCACTGGTGGACACGGGTTCCCAAGCTACCCTTCTGTCCAAAAGGGCCTTTGATGAACTAGATGCAGGAAGGGGGGAGAAATACCAGATTCCTCTCACCTCTCTTCCTGGACAACTTCAGAACTTTGACGGGAAGGAAATTCCCGTCGAGGGGACTGTAGATTTGGACATTAAAATTGGGCGACACAAGGTGAAACACCCGGTCATAGTAGTGACTCCAGAGGGCACCCCTTGTTTACTAGGGAATGACCTGCTGAGAAGGTTGTCACCCCTAATAGATTGCGTAAACAAGGTCCTCTGGACCCAGACTAGCCGACCAATAAAATTAAAATGGAGTGTCAACCATGTTAGTTTAAACGGCACATGCCACATGGTTGAACAAAAATCTGACCAAGTAGAATTTCACTTCCAGAACAACCAAATTCAAGATGTGACAGTAATAGCAGTAGGACAACAGACTGGTGATGGGGGGGGGGGGGGGGGTCCTCTCTATTTCTGAAAATCAACCTTCCCTCCAGTTTAAGGTGGTATTCCACACTGGAAGGAAACACACTGAAATTCTTCACTAATCCACAATCAGACATTCCCACTCCGATAGTCCAGAAAGATGTGTAATCAGCTCAGAGCCTGGCTGATATTCAGCAAATTGGAGAGCAGTTGTTCATCCCTGTTCAGTTAAATGATGGGAAGGACTCTGTTCTCGCCCGAGTGTGTGTGAACAACGGTAAGAGCTTCATCAGCGAAGCCATGTTCCGCCAACTCCCAAAAGATCCAGCCATTCCCACATTCAAACTGATAGACAAATGGGAAATGGACCTGGAAGCACCCAATTCCCAACATCTCCTGCCAAGCATGTGTATGCTCAAAATCTCCATTGGCAACAAGAGCATAGTCCATAATTGTTGGGTCGTGCGAGATGTCACTGCCGCCTTTTACTTAGGCAGTGACCTTCTCAATCGCTTTGCCATTAGTTTGGACCCAATAAACTTCAAAGCTTGGTCCCGATTAGCGGATAATCCCATGGGCTTTGATGATCCAGAAAAAGCATTTAGGTCAGCTCAATTGCTACCTTATGCAGTTGAAATTCAGGTTAGAGAGGAAGTCATCATCCCAGAAAGGACCCGGCAATTCTCCCTGGATGTGAAAGTTAAGAGGACAAAAATTGAAAAACCCTGATGCTTATATTCATCTAAATGCTTCTCTCCAACAGCAAGGGTTGGGGGTAAACCCAACACCATTAGTCAACATAGAACATGACACCATTCCAATAGAGGTGGATAACAGCGACTTACAGAGTATTACTCTAGCCGCAGGCACCATTATTGGAATGGTGGTTGATGACCGATATTTCTCCATTGATTTAGGAAATGAACTGTTAGGGCCAATCCCCAAGGACTGTTTTGACAGTGATGACAATACAACACCAGACAGGATCTTTACCCGGCATGTGGGGAACTTCCTGGTGTACACCTCCTGCCCTTATGTTAAGGAAGATGTGACTTGTGACTTCAGGAGGGATGAGGTGATTTTCCAGGTCCATGAGGGCTGTTTTTCCCACCTGAAGCCTCCAGTCCAAATCAGCACTCTGACCAGGGACTTCTCCACCCAGCTGTAGGAGGCCGCTGAGATAGCAAAACCAGAAGTCTTTCCAGGCTTCAGGCAGATGGTGGAAGAGAGAGTCAACCTAGCTGATGCCTGTGTGACTCTGGAACAGAAGCAAAAGTTGAAACAAGTTTTCTTGGATTTACAAGATCTCTTTGCGGTAGACTCATATGACTGTGGTCGCACCGACATCCACACAACAATTCCCACAGACCCTGGCATGACTCCAGTGTTTGTGAAGCAATATCCCTTGCCTCTCGCATCAATGGAGTCTCTTACTGAAATAATTAAGAACCTTGAGTCCCGGGGGATAATCCGTCCAGTTCACAGCACCTTCAATAATCCGGTGCTGGTAATATTGAATCCAAACGGCCAGTGAAGACTCTGCGCCGACCTTGGGGAGCTCAACAAATGGGTCCATACTTCCCGATGGCCTCTTCCCTACATTGACCAAGGGCTGGCCCAGATCCAGGGTTCACAGGTATTCACTGCAATAGACCTGACCAATGGATACTGCACGTTGCCTGTCAGTAGGGAGGACCTTTGGGGGCTATCAGTACACATGGACCCGGACTCCCTTCGGATACCTCAACTCCAGCAATAAATTCAACATTTTCCTACATAAGGCCGTGCCCGACCTGGGTGCAAGGGGTAACCTGGCTTATGTAGATGATGTCCTCATCAAAAGTTCACCTGTGGAGGAACACATAGCGGAGATCCGTTATGTTCTGACACAGTTGAGGGCCGCCGGAGCAAAACTTTCCTTTCAGAAAGCACAGTGGTGTAGAACCTGTGTTAATTTCTTGGGGCATGAGATTACTCCTCAAGGTCTCTGTCCCCAGGAAAAGAAAGTGGAAGCACTTCAGAAACTGAAAGTCCCCACAACTCTGCGGGAACATCTCTTGAAGGCGGGGTCAAGTGGGAATGGGGTCCAGAACAATCCGAGGCAGTAAGATAGCTCAAAAGAAACCTCTCACAAGCGCCTTGCCTAGCTTACCCTGTCAGAAACAAGGAGTTTTTCCTGGAGACCGGGTTCTCTAATACGTGCTTGATGGCAGTATTATACCAAAAGCATGACAAGGTCAATAAAGTAATCTATGCGAGCAAAACATTATCCTCTGTGGAGGAAAAATTCAACGATTGTGAGAAGGCACTCCTGGCAACGGTGTGGGCATTGAAGAACTACTGCCCGTTCATCCATGGGGAACACATCATAGTGGAGACTCCACACCAGCCTCTGCAATATCTCCAAAGTGACAGAATCCGGGCTGGAAATGTGAGATTGCCGAATTACTTCCTGGATTCTGTCAATGCAAGGCTTTCCTGTGGAGGTCAGATATGGCCAAAACAAGAAGAGTCTCCTCGCGCAAGGTCTATCTGACTTGCAAGATTGTGCCAGAGAAAACTGTCTCGAGGACGAAAGTCTAAAAATCAAGGACAACATGGAGGCATACCTTAATTCCCCACACAGTCTTTGAAGAAGACAAGTGTGGGGGAATGCCCACTGTCTATGTGGATGGATGCTCTTACCATGTTGACAACAACGGGAAAAAAGAACTAGTGGCCAGGGTAGGGAATGCATGGGTGAATGAGTCCCCAGAACCCTCTGCTGGATACAAAACTGGTCCCCGAAGTAGTCGGGTGGCAGAATTGATGTCTGTGTATCAAGTCATCCTCACTGCTGTCCAACAGCAACTCCACGAACTAGTCATAATCACAGATTCAGATTATGTACAGAACGGGTTCGTGGAGCACCTGGTTAATTGGAAAACCAGAGGCATGTTATGTGCTAATAACAAACCCTTGAAACATGGGAAGTTAATTCAAAACATTGATGATCTGGTCACCGTGAATGGGATGACCATCTACTGGACAAAGATCAAAGGTCATTCCAAAGTAGAGGGACCAGACAAAACTGAAAAGGATTTAGCTGATCAGCTGGCCATGCAAGGGGATCTAATAGAGATTGAGTCCCTGTTGGGGGAGATCTAGGTCATTGCTATCACTAGGTCCCAGACGAATGCTCACAATAATCTTTCAACTGCACAATGGAGTAAGGAGACCCCAGATGCTGATTTGATTACGGCTCAGAAGGGGGATCCAATAATTGGTAAGTTTTACCAACACATTGAGGACCCTGAGAACTTTCCCCTGACGGATACCGATTACATTGGGAAAGAGGACCTCAGAGTGTTGAAATGTCCAAAAATGTTCGGAATCCAAGACGGTTTGTTGGTAAGGAAAGCCCAAGCTGGCCATGATCAGTGGGTGGTCCCTACCTCATTCCGAAGCCTGATGTTAAGTCACGCCCATGATGCGGCCACCGCCAGTCATAGGGGGTTTCACACAACCCTGGAAATCTTCAGAGGTTGCATACTGGCCACATATGGGGCAGGACCTCGACCAATACTCGAAGGGGTGACTTGTGTGTGCACAATTTCAGCCAACATCCCTCACACACCGTGCACCTCTCCAAAAGAGGGGGATGACCCTGCCATGGTCAGATTTGTAAGTCGACTTCATAGGCCCCATGATTCGCTCCTCTAGGGGGAATAAGTACATGTTGACGGTGACATGCTTATTTACCAAATGGGTGGAATGTCTCCCGGCCCCAAACTGCAAGGCAGAAACAGCAGCTGCCCTGATGATCGACCACATCTTTTCACGTTTTGGTCTACCCCAAAGGATTGAGTCAGACAGAGGTAGCCACTTCACCAGCAAAGTAATGACTAAGATGTGGGAGATACTGGGGGTTAAAAGGAAGCTACATATTGCTTACCGGCCAGCCTCTTCTGGTGCAGTGGAGAGATACAACAGAACCATTGTGAGCATATTAAAAACATTTGTGGCAGATTCTGGGCCAAGTTGGGATATCCGATTTTACCTCTGGTCCTAATGGCCATCAGATCTACCCCTTTCATCTGCAACTAAAATGTCACCGTTTGAGCTGATGACTGGACGCAAGATGGTGCTTCCCCAGCATTTACTCTACAGGACCCAAGAGCAGACATTAATAAATGCCTCCACAACTCACGAATACGTTGACAATTTAAGGAAACACCTCCAACATGCTTTTGCCTATGCTCAGCGGAATCTAGAAAGATTAGCCGAGAGTATGAAAACTCACTATGACCTGAAGACTACCATGAAAGAATACAATGTGGGAGACCGGGTCTATCTATACAATTTCCAAAGGAACCAGGCCAAACAGCGGAAATGTTTGCCTACATGGAAGGGACCTTTTGAAATTGTAGACAAGATCTCCCCAGTCGCCTACAAGATCTGCATCCCCAAAAGCAGTTTGGCGGAAGGGGAAGACAAGTGGGTCCATATTAATCAGCTAAAGTGTTGCCATCCCAGGAACACTCTGCAACAACTGAAGGAATCCTCTGGAATCCCAGAGGGGGCCGCTCCAGATCAATAAAAACTCCAACCCTAAAATATTCCACATATCAAAAATATAGTAACAAGAATGCAAATGTCTCCTGATTATATCTTGTTTTTTAAAATAAGAATGCAAATGTCTCTTGATTATAAAAAGTATATGCCGCCCCAGGAGAAATGTCTACGAATAGGTATTGCCACTTTGCTTTGTCATCCTAGGAGAGATAAACCATGGAGACTGACCAAGGAGGACGACCCGGGGACCGGGAGCAAAGATCCGAGGGGCCCGGGGTACCGCCCAATACTCCCATCAGGATCGGCGAGGAGAACCGATCAATCCACCCTGATGGAGGAAAAGATGCTGAACTTTGCCATCTACAGAATCGGAAGAAGATGATGCGGACATCCCAGCGCGTGGACCAAAACATCCTTTGCGTCCGACTCACCCTCGACTCGAAATCAAAGTGCAGTCGGGCGGGGGGGCTTGTCGGGTGTCTTGACCCACGTTTGAATTATTAGGCTACAACATTTGGTGCTGTGGGCTTAGAAAATCCAAGATGGCCGAAAAGCCCACATTGCGCCAGAATCCAGGAAAAGCGTGCAGTTTTTGCACACACCAAAATGGTCGCCTAACCTGCCACCCACCAGTACGAGCGTGATGGGCCAAAAGCGCCATGAGTGAAACGCGGTGCCAAGGAAAAACAACAGTGCCTGTTAGCTCAAAAAGCGCTTTGAAATCACCTTTGTTTCTCTGAAATGCAAGCTAAAAATGCCTATTTTAAACATTGCAAGATATTTAAAAATCTCACTGAACACCAGCAGACATTTGGCAGAATGTAGTCTTGTGTGGATACAAAATCTGGAAAGATGAAGAGCCCAAAACAATGTTTAGAACAAAACTGGCCGAGCTGTGGATGTCAGCAGCTTAACTGAAATTGGATTTAAAACCACTAAACTCGAATTGTTTAAAATAAATGAGTGACCTACTTCTGAGTGTCACATAGGTTGCAACTGTTTAAAGGTCATAGTTTTGAACTTAGAATCAGCGTTCTAGATGCATGTGTAAAAATTGTAAGTTTGATTTGAACGAAGAAAACTAGAACAAAAGTGACATTTAGCTGAAGTCTTGCTTGAATAGATTGAATTCTGCCCGGCAACTACCCGCGACAGGAGTTGAAACTTGCCCCGCAACTGCATTTGCAGGCCTGGCTGCCTTCTGCTGTTCCCACCAAAAGGAGATTAAACCTCTCTGATTGAATCAGGGGAGGAGCACCTGGGAGCAGGGAAACAGAACAATGAGCTTTCCTTGGCTCAGGCAAATGTTAAATTAGGGGGGGTCGTAAATGGCTTCCTCTTGGAAGAAACTGGGAGGAGCAGTGCCTCTGTGAGCATCATGAGTTGGAGGAAGTGGATAAACCAGAAATTCCACCATGTGCTTTGGGAAACCACATCCTTCTGGGCCAGAGCATAATTTTAAAAAGATGGATAATTCATAGTACTGACTTGTCAAAATTATATAATTAATATCATTATTCTTGTGATTTTTCTGTGCACAATTTAAGAGGTGTTAGGACTCTGGTATGTTCTGGGGGGGGGGGGGGGTAGTAGCGGAAAATAAGGTATTACTCCGAATGTCTGTATCTTAAAAATCTGACACTTTATCATTTGATGCCCATATTCCTTGTGCATGTTTGTGTGAATTCTGGAAAAGTTTAGAGGTTGTGTTCTTGATGAAAAGGGCAGAATTCTGTCATAAGTGGACACGACATCTTACGAAGACAGGGAACGGATGGTTTGGTGCTACAGAAAATGTTAACTGGACATATAATATTAGAAAAATTGTACATAGATAAATGTGTTTGGATGAAAAATAGATTTGTGTGCAAATTGACAAGGGGAGTGTTCTTTCTGTATGCCATAAAATTGATGCCTAATGACACTCCATTCCTTCCCCTAATCAAGGGAGAGAGGAGAGCTTGGCCAATAAGTTGTGAGGGGCAGGCTTAGTTATGCCCACGCACACACCCATTTTCAAAAGACCTAAAAAGAAACACTGAAACCCAGGTAGAGACTTCACTTCCCCTTTCTTGCGAATCGCTTTGCCGGACCAGACAATATCCAGAAGGACCATCTCCAGAACTTCGAATCCAGACTTCAGAACTTTTTCAGCAGGCCTCAATATCTTTTGGAAATTATTCAAACAGCCGGGCTGGGCTGTTTGATTCTGGCTAGAACCCTGTGACAGTACCCAGAAAGCAGTGCTGTATCCAGAATCCACTTGATCCAGACCAGCAGAACCAGAGATCCAAAACGCCGTGCAGTGCCGAGTGCCAGACCAGCAGAGCTGACCCAGAGAGCTGTGACTTCAGAACCACCCGCCAGGTGTCCAGTCCAGACCTGACCAGACCCTGACGGCCTATTTCAAATTTATAGTGTGAGTACTCAGCCAGAAGTGTGCAATACCAATCTCTTAGGTGGAAATGGTTTGAATTAAATTATATTAAACTATCTAGAACTGCATCATAGAATTGTGTGTACATCCTGTTGATCCAAAACCTTCCACAGCGCATCTGTCATTTTGAAACTTTAATTTTACTTCTGAAAATCTCCCTCCACTAAATCGTCCATATCTTTGGAACCGTATGTGCTAGGAACGACTTATAGTTAACTTAGTATAACTTATAGTTATTCCGTAATCGCGCTCGACTGAATTGCCGCGTATTGTCATTTCGCTCAATTTCGTTTTCTGTCAAAAATAGCCGCATTTGCTCGCAACTGCTGAAATCCGTTTTCCCTCTGATAATCATTCCTGAATCATTGCTAGTGTGACTTGACCTAATCTTAATAGCTATCACCTACCCTGAACCTCCTACAGGAAATGAAAATCATTTTTAGCATATTTTTCCCTTCTTTGCATACCACATTTAAAAGTACTTTTGCCTGTGTTTAAAACCATCCCTATTTCTCTAAGCTTGCTAGGGGGGAACTGAAATTCGTATTGTATTGTGATTGTATTCCTGAAAGCTGTGTGCTTTACTTCCATCTCCTTATATTGCATAGGGGGGAGTGAATTGCCACAAGGGGAAAAGTGAACATATTATTTCTTGTGAAACCCGATCAGTTTATTTCTGTACGGCATTTTTATTCATCATCGCATTTCCCTGAAATCATAAAAGTATTCTCAGCTACCTTACCCTCCCTATACTAGCTCCTAAGTAATTAAATCAGTGTGCTAGTGTAACATCATCCATTGTTGATCACTGTCATATGCCTAAGTGTGCTATCAAATATTAATTTATTCATAAAAGTGTGATATATATATTTCTGATGTTTGTTAATCTGCTTAGAATCACATGCTGTGCATAGGTCCGACATCCAGTGGTCACTGCAGAGTATTGCATTTTGTTTTTCGTAGTCGAAAAGGGGACGTCGACAAGGCGTGTCTGTAACACTATCCCTATAGTGACGTGTGTTGTACCCACAATCCCTCACGCGTCGAGGTCCCTCAGATTGTTTTTTTCCGCCCAGCTACTGGTCGCCTTTACGCGGAGCTCCTCGAGAGACATTGCAGATTTCATCTCCTCGACCTTTGGTCGTTTTCCTATATTAATATAGAACATATCGATCCCCCCTCGACGCTGTTGTGAAGCTGTCTCCGCCGAGCAAGATCTTCGACGGAGGGGACGAGCGGAGGAGATCCTTCGGCGTTGCCGAACACGTGGCCTGGCCTCGCAGGCCAAATACAGTAGGGAGAGTGGGGTTGTGGGACATCTCTAATTCTTTTCTGAGAATGCCTTTCCTTTTCCCCTTCCTTTCCCTTGGGGTGGTTATCACGTTTTATTGCCTCGGCTATGGAGAGGACACCCTTTAGGTTTTGCCCGCTTTGCAAGGGCAAGTTTACTTGGAAGGACAAGCATTCACGGTGTAACCGCTGCTTGCCCCTCGATCACAAGGAGGAAGGTTGCACGGCTTGTCGGCTTCTTAAGCCGAAGACTCTAAAAGACCGTAGGGTCAAAAGGTGGGCGGCCTACGCTATGTCGAAGGCCGACGCTCCACCCACCGTCGCTACCTCCGACAGTGACGAGGAACGTGATACCACGACCTCCGCTACGGAAGTCGTAAACCCCCCTAGAGAGCGCACACGCGCTTCGTCGTCTGTCCCCGGCCCCGACGGGCTCGGCTCACGCCCTGCTTATGGGGATGAACACCCCGGCAACACTGACGCACACAAGACCACACATAAGCACACAACCCATGGCTCTTCTTTGCCGAAGGTAAATACAGCATCAGCGCCCAAGGAGACGCAGGTTTCACCGGCGGCCTCCTCGGACCGTTCGAGTTCGAAGCCCCTCTCGCAGCCGCGACCAGCGACTGGGCTTTCGGCAAATAAGGGCGCCGCCCCCAAATCATCGGGCAGAGCGCATCAGCAGAAAGCGCATGCCGCCGTAGAGCGTTCGACACCCATAACGTCGAAACCACAGCTCTCCGCTGACGAACGAGTCGCTGAGAGCTTGGCGAGGATCGTGGTAGCCGATGCCCACAAGCGTACGCCGAAAGACTCGTCGAGCGCTACGCAAAAGTCGAAAGACACGCCGAAAACACGGGGACGATCTCCTTCAGTGGAAGGGATTCCCAGCACACCTGAAGGCTTTTTCGGAGGGCGATGGGACACTTTCCTCGACGTTATGGGAGAGGTTGAGCCGTTTTCAGCTACAAGACACCAATTTTCCCCCGCTAGACCGCTCAGGGGTACCCCATGAAACCATGGAAAGGCTCCATCTCTGCATGGAAAGAATGGAGAGGTTTATGAATGCCCAAAACCCTCCCACTCCAAAGAGAATAAGAGAAGGGCCTCAGGAGGACCCCAGGGCCAAAATTCCAAGATTAGTCAATCCCCACCAGGACACAGCCTCAGACTTCCACAGTGTGTATGACCTCACTGGGGAAGCACATTATTTTGAGGAAGAGGATGATTTTATGGACGAGGAAGACGGACGGAACCAGGAGGAAGGTCTGGAAGACAGCCCAGACTTGGTAGGAGAAGGCTTCAGAGAAAATCCAGAAGAAGGACCTTCTCACCCCTGGCAATCACCATCAATATATTCCGACACTGATGTCCTGAACCTAAATCCTCCTGACATTTCACCTGTTAGAAACACGTCTCCCATTGACGATCAACCCACATTTAATGCCCTGTTGCGCAGAGCAGCAGCACACTTCGAACTGGACACTGGGGAGCTCTCCCCTGAATTAGACTTTGTAGAAAGGGTAATTAAGGAGAAACCCCCGGTCAGTCAGACAATTCCCCTCCTCGCTTCAGTGAGGAGAAGAATCATCCCTTCGCTGTCCACACCCGCACTAATCAGAGGGGTCAATCCTAGAATTGAAAAACTTTTCACTCCTTCACCCTCAGACCCGCTGTACATCAGGGGACATTCCATTCCGGATTCCCTGGTGGTAACCAACACAAGAAAGAGGGCAGGGGTACCACTTTCCACCAGTGAGGCACCACCTGACAAGGAGGGCAAGCAGTTATATGCCCTTGCAAAAAGAATTACATCCTCGGCCGCCTTTTCGGCAAGAATTGCAAACAACAATTCTTTGCTCGCTAGCTATGCGGACGCGCAGTGGGCCAAACTGCGCAAGGACGCAGAAGAAGCGCCGGAACCATTACGTACACGCCTGCTTTCAACTATTGGCGAAGGAACCCAGGTCAACCAGAGTATTGTAAAGAGCTCTCTGGATGCGGCAGAAACTGCGGGACGTTCCCTAGTTCAGGGAATAGTCATAAAACGAACACGTATGGCTGCGCAACTCAGGGTTCAAACCGGAGACACAGGCGTCTTTAATAAATAAACCTGTTGAAGACTCAAACCTCTTCGGGAAAGCGGTAGATGAGGCTCTGGAGATGGCTAAAAAAGAGTTCAATACGATCAAAACTCTTGACCAAATCTCTAAGCCCGCTACCAGGCGCGGCTATGGCAATAAACGCTTTTTTCGTGGCCAACGCCAACAAACAAAACCAGCAGCAACAGTACCCTGCCACCAATTTCCAGACCAATAGTGGCCAGTACAGCCAAAGAGGACAGCGCCGGGGCAAAGGAAGAGGGCGAGGGTCCACCCCCAGAGGTTCCCAAGCCCCTAACAACACCAAGTGACACGAAGATTTGCGTCCCCTCCCATGCAACACCGGTCGGGGGCCGGATAACATCCTTTCATCCAGCATGGGAGGGTATAACGTCAGACCGCTGGGTACTTTCCACTGTAGCCCACGGATACTGCATCGAATTCAACAGTTCCCCAACATACAAACCCCCGAGGGGACGACGCATGTCACTGGAACATCTTGCCATCCTTCTATAAGAAGTACAGCAACTGCTGGAAAAAGGAGCCATAGAGGTCGTGCCTCTATCTCAGGTAACGGAAGGTATTTATTCAGTGTACTTCCTTGTACCCAAAAAGGATCTAACCATGCGCCCTGTATTAGATCTGCGCCCAGCAAACAAGTTTATCAAACCCCAAAAGTTTCGTATGGTGACCCTACAGGAAGTGATCCCACTGCGATCACAGGGAGATTACATGACAACATTGGGCATGAAAGATGCATAACTTTCATATTTTAATGTTGCCAGCGCACAGAAAATACCTCCGGTTCATGATAGAGGGCAAACACGACCAGTTCAGAGTGCCACCCTTCGGCATAGCATCAGCACCGAGAGTATTCACGAAGGTACTGGCAGCGGCCCACCTGCGCAGGTTGTCCATTCCAGTTTACCCTTACCTCGACGACTGGCTCATAACAGGGGATTCTTACGAAACATGTTTCTCCAATACCCAAAAGACTGTAGACCTTTTGTTCCAGTTGGGCTTCTCCATCAACGAAAAGAAGTCTAGCCTAGACCCCAGCCAAATCAAACAATTCCTAGGGGCTCTAATTCAAACAAAGGACGGCCTCGTCTTCCCCTCCAAAGAGAGGGTCCAAAACATGTTGTTTCAGATCCCTCAATATGTGTCCGGTCGAGAGGTGACGGTACGCAAAGCTATGCGCTTGCTAGGCATGATGGCGTTGTGTATTTATTTGGTACCTCACGCGCGCCTGCGCATGCGCCCAATGCAGGAGTGGCTCAACAGCCAGTGGTGTCAGGCCAGCGGACTATGGGACGACCTGGTGGTGGTCTCGCAGGCCTTAGTTCTCTCGCTACGGTGGTGGACAAAAGAAAACCTAGAAAAAGGGAAACCCTTTGCCACACCTGCGGCGGAAGCCACTCTAACCACAGATGCATCCCTTACAGGATGGGGGGGCTCACCTATCCCATCAAACTGGTCACGGAGAGTGGACTCCGAACGTAGCATCCAAACCCATCAATCTTCTGGAGCTGCTAGCGGTGTTCAAGGCGCTAAAAGCCTTCAAGGAACACCTACAAGGCAAGACAGTGATGGTCCTTACAGACAGCACCACAGCCATGTATTACATCAACAAACAAGGGGGAACACACTCTCCAGGACTGTCCAAACTGGCCCAAAACATATGGAAGTGGGCTCTCAAACAGAATATGTTCCTTCGGTCACAACATGTACCAGGGGAACTCAATCTGCTGGCAGACAAACTCTGCAGAGACTTCCCCCTGCCCTAAGAGTACGAATGGCGACTGCACGAAGACATCGTCTTCACGCAATGGCGGTTCCCAGAAATAGACCTGTTCGCAACCCTGGAGAACTCACAATGCCAAAGTTACGCCTCCAGGTGATACTGGTGGCTCCAATGTGGGCCCGACAGCCATGGTTCGCTCACTTGATGGAGATGTCTCTGTCTCCCCCAGTGAAACTCCCCTGCCCGTACAACATGCTGTCACAAGACAAGGGCAGGACTCTGCATCCATGCCCCCAGAACATGAACTTAGCAGCCTGGCTCCTGAGATCATAGAATTTGGACATCTACAGCTCCCACAGAGATGCATGGACATCCTCAGGGAAGCCAGAAAACCTAACACTCGCCACTGCTATTCTAGCAAATGGAAGCGATTTGTCATTTGGTGCAGAGGAAAGAGCATCAACCCAATTGACTGCTCTCCCACACATTATTCTATACCTAACCCATTTATTGGATTCAGGTCTAGTGTTCAATTCCATTAAAGTCCACCTAGCGGCACTTTCTGCATACACCAGTTCCCAACTCAAAGTGTCGTGGTGGAAGATCCACGTTATAAAGGCCTTCATGGAGGGAGTAAAGAGAATACACCCCCCGATAGCTGACCCAGCTCCCGGATGGGACCTTAACGTGGTACTTACCAAACTCATGGGCTCACCATTTGAGCCCATGCACAAAGCAGCTCTTAAAGACCTCACTCTTAAGACTGCTTTTCTAATAGCTATCACCTCCATCAGGAGAGTAAGTGAACTACAGGCTCTTTCTGTCCTAGACCCCTTTGTTACAGTTCACAAAGATAAAGTGGTCCTACGCACTCACCCAAGATTTGCTCCAAAATTCATCTAAAAATTCCATGTAAACCAGTCTATAGAACTACCAGCGTTCTTTCAAAATCCTTCCAACTTGGGAGAAAGGACTCTGCACACACTAGATGTGCGCAGAGCGGTCATGTTCTTCATGGAAAGAACCAGACCACTGAGGAAGACTAATCAGTTCTTCATCTCGGTGGCAGCAGGAAGAGAAGGGGATGCAGTTTCAAAGTCCACTATTTCTAGATGGATTGTTCAATGCATCACTCTCTGCTATACTCTTGCTAAGAGAGAACTGCCCTTTAGGCCAAGAGCACATTCTACTCGAGGCACGGGGGCATCCATAGCATTCATTGCAAATGTTCCCCTTGAGTCCATCTGCAAAGCGGCTACCTGGAGTTCTGTGCACACCTTTACAAAACACTACTGTCTAGATGCACACTCTAGATCTGACTCCCAGGTGGGACAGGCAGTATTAAGACATCTTTTCTCTACTGTTCCTTCTCATAACCCACCGCCAACTCCGGGTACTGCTCGCTAGTCTATGCACAGCATGTAATTCTAAGCAGATTAACAAACATCAGAAGACAATGCATTACTTACCGTAAAAGCATTTCTGATGGTTGTATCTGCTTAGATTCACATGCGCCCACCCTTCCTCCCTGCTTGGATGGAAGGAACATAGACATCTTTCTATATTTCTCTCTTTTCTGTACTCACTCACGTCTAGAAGGCTCCCTCAGGGCAGAAAAATACAATCTGAGGGACCGCGACGCGTGAGGGATTGTGGGTACAACACACGTCACTATAGGGCTAGTGTTACAGACACGCCTTGTCGACGTCCCCTTTTCGACTACGAAAAACAAAATGCAATACTCCGCAGTGACCACTGGATGTCGGACCTATGCACAGCATGTGAATCTAAGCAGATACAACCATCAGAAATGCTTTTACGGTAAGTAATGCATTGTCATATTTACTTTCTCAATAAACCTTTTAAATTGCAAAACAAACCTACTTCTTGGCTCAGTGAGTTCAGGGGGATTCAAAGAGAGGGGTGTTATATAAGGGTTTATCATCCAGATTATAACTTGTCATAAAAATATATAAATAAGGGCTTCCCTTGGGCGTCCCAGACGAGGCATTGACTTAGTGGGATTGCTGAATTGAAGACATTAACAACATTTTACCAGGTTTCTTTTTCTCCAAGGCTGTTAGGCAGAATCCTGTGCAGTTCCCTTAGGGAACACTGCAAAAAAATTAAGACTACAGGAATAAGCAGTAAACCCAATTGGTAGCAGCCTGCACCACCCAGATGTACCTGGTAGCTGTGCCTGAGCAGTCAGACTTCTCTCAAGAAGAGTAGGGCAGTATATAGAGTATACACAATAGGTCTAAAAACACAGTAGAGCAAACAAACACTGACCAAAGCTTTGTATAAAAAGTATATAATTATTTATTTAAAACACACTTGAGACAATATACTAGCACTCTAAATCAAAATCAAGTTAAAACACAGTCGGGTAAAGTTTGCACACCTCCCTTGATAACTATTAGACAAGTCAGAGTTAAAACACCACCATTTGTTAAACAGATGTGAGCGTAACCTGATGGCACTCCAATAGTTCAGTTAAAGGGGGAGAAAAAGGCAGAGCATAGACATAAAACAGGTCCCAGCACTTTTAGGAGTTCTCAGCAAGGGAATAAAGGCAGTATATACTGTAGAGCCAAAGTTCATAGGCCGGCCCACTTCAAATGGGGCCAAGCGAAATGTGCCCAGGATCACACGGTTTAAAATGCACTAAAAGTCTTTGCAGAATGTTCAAAAAGAGTTTGGGGCGATTCAAGAAGGTAAAGTTAGGTCTGGGGCCATCCCAGTGCCCCCTTAAAAACACACCCAGGGGCAATATAATTAACCCCTTTCAGTACTTCCACAACATGATGGTTTATACTGGTTATGTTCATAATTTAGGACTAGTAAAGTCAATGCTGACTTTACATGCCCTGGGAGACAGTAGTCAGTCTCAGGGTATGGAGTCTATGTTTGGGGGTCACTATGCCACCCCTGTGTTACTGCACTGAAGGTGCTGTGTAACAATGAGCAATAAGGATACAGAACTTAATCTTATCCTTTGTGTGCTACCCCTTGCTCTCCAAACAGAGTTGCTTCAACTTTGTGTCAATATAATATATAATTCCATCAACTTCAAAATCATCACTCTGTGATCAATTGTTAAAATCATGAAGATTGTTATGATCTTCTGTTTTATTGCCGAGGCTTGGGCATCATGCACTCAATCAGCGCCATATAAGTTTGTTATGCCAATGCATTTCGGACGCAGTCCGTCATCAGGGCTCTTGGTGCTCTCATTTACACTTTAACATAAAACATACATCTACATATTTTTAAATGATCCGAACCAAAGTAAACAACATGTCGTTAATGTCAATAATAACCAGTAACCATGTGTATTGTTTTTGTCACCACCAATCAATTGAATATATCATAGTACATTATTGTATGTCACAGTTGTTTGTTTCAAAGATTAATCATAATACATTAATTCAAATATTCACTTTCGTGCAGCAAATATTGTAAATTAAGTCCAATCATATTATATCAAACGTTAGAAATTAGTTCACATACCATTGTTGCAGGTTTCAAATTCCCCAGGTGTCATCTTGGGCAAGTGAAAAAATAATAATTAAATGCATGTGAGTATTTAAATCGGGCATCTAATGCATTATCACTCATTGTTCGAAGCATATCATGTACCTCTTGAGTGGCTGCGCTAGCCTACCTCCTTTCATGATGCTCCGTGATGCCTCAATTTCATTCACGGTTGACCTATAAAAAGTCAGTGTTTAAGTTGGTGTGCCCCTCATGTCTAGTTATTCATTAATTATCATCCTTTGGACCCTTGCTTACCTGTATCAACCATCAGCAACTTGCTTGTCCCGTATCGCGAAAACCTGCGTCCTCGCTAGATGCAGGTTTTCACTGTTTGGGTACGTTGCTATGCAACCCGCGCGTGTGCCGATGCTTCGCGGACTTTCCCGTTCAGAACACGTTCTTGAGCGGGACCCAAGGCAGGAATGGCATTCCTGCCTCGGCCTCCCGAGTTGGTGGACACTGTAATTGTTGCAGATTGTATGAAAATTCTGTTTGTGGTATTTGCACTTGGTATTGTCAACACAGTTATAGAATCACATAGGACCAATGACATGGGTCCACTATCCGTAATTCACACAATCATTAGATTTTTGTAAAAGTGACGTCCATGTAATCGTAGCATCTGAATGTTACCCATTAACACAATTTTATAATATAATTGTTACATGGAGCTTACAATGATACCGAGCTCGGATTAGGAGCAGCAGTTATTATAATTAGACTGTCACTTTAACAGAATGTTGTTGACAAAAGAGCTGGCGCGCGGCGAGAATGACACGTAAGAAAGCGTCCGCGAAGCATCGGCGCACGCGCGGTTTGCATAGCAACGTACCCAAACAGTGAAAACCGGCGTCTAGCGAGGACGCGGGTTTTCGCGATACGGGACAAGCGAGTTGCTGATGGTTGATACAGGTAAGCAAGGGTCCAAAGGATGATAATTAATGAATAACTAGACACGAGTGGCACACCAACTTAAACGCAATGACCTTTTATAGGTCAACCGTGAATGAAATTGAGGCATCACGGAGCATCACGAAAGGAGGTAGGCTAGCGCAGGCACTCAAGAGGTACACGATATGCTTCGAACAATGAATGATAATGCATTAGATGCCCGATTTAAATACTCACGTGCATTTAATTATTATTTTTTTACTTACCCATGATGACACACACCTGGGGAATTTGAAACCTGCAACAATGGTATGTGACCTAATTTCTAACTTTTGATTATAATATGATCTTGGACTTAATTTACAATATTTGCTGCACTAAACTGAATATTTGAATTCATGTATTATGATTAATGTTTGAAACAAACAACTGTGACATACAATAATGTAATATGATATATTCAATTGATTGGTGGTGACAAAAACGATATACACAATGGTTATTGGTTATTATTGACATTAACGAGATGTTGTTTACTTTGGTTTGGAACGTTTAAAAATACGCCGATGTAGGTTTTATGTTTTATTGTTTGTTAAAGTGTAAATGAGAGCGCCAAGAGCCCTGATGACAGACTGCGTCCGAAATGCATTGGCATAACAAATTTATATGGCGTGATTGAGTGCATGATGCCCAAGCCTCAGCAATAAAACGGATGATAATGACAATCTTCAGGATTTTAACAATTGATCACACTGATGATTTTGAAGTTGATGGAATTATATATTATATTGACACAAAGTTGAAGCAACTCCGTTTGGAGAGCAAGGGGTAGCAAACCTAGGATCAGATTAAGTTCTGTATCCTTTTTGCTCATTGTTTACTCAAACCCTGTGCCAGGGTTTTAAGGTGCGCCCTAAATATTTAATCGACATTAATTCAATTCAAGAAGTTACTTTAAGTACTCAGCAGTGCCAACCCTTTCTAATTCCATTATATCCTCTGGTGCTGTGTAAAACACCCAAAAAATAGATGATACCCTATGGAGTAAAAAGAAAACCCCATAGCCCATAAGCACACAAAGTCAGACATACCTCAAATCATGCCTAAGAGTGGGAAGAAGAGAGTCTCACTCTTAGCAGGAGAAAAAAAACAAACCCCAAAAATCCAGCAAAGCTGCTGGGGGACTCACTAGTTTTGGGAAATTAGCCTTCTAAGAGAATTCTGCCTAACAAAGGCACATTAACCAATAAAGATATTCCGTGTTGCCTGGATTTGTAGTGATGACTTTTTTGCTGAAAGGACACTGGATCCCCAGCTGCTCCCAGGAGTGCATTCCGCTCTGCGTACTTAGTACGAAGGTTTTATGAAACATACATACATACATACATTCATACAGGGGTTAATACTTTACACGTGTGTTTAATAGGAGTGTCTCCCATGATAATTCGTCACAGATTAATTTACCAATAACACATTTCATTTCAATTGTCACTTACCATTTTTTGCCTACCTTTCACACCCTTTCCCAATAATACTTGTCCACACATTAATACTTCTGTGTCTCTCTGTGAGACCATGCCCACACCCCCGCGTCACCCGATGCTTCAGAGTGGCACCACAACAATGCCACTCGACCTCCGAACAGCCCCACCTTGCTGTTCCCGCTAAATCTTCTGAGTGGCACCCCAACTGTCACACATGCTCTGAGCCACCCCACCTGGCAGCTCCCACACGGGACCACACTCCCCGGTCCACTCCACCTGGTCCACACCACTTTCACTTCCTCCACAATATATAGCAATGATTACACAAGTCCACTTTTACAAAGCCTAAGCAATCTTACAACAAAAGGCTGGCGCCAGCAAGTATTGCCCAAATACACTACAGCCGTCTTCCAACTCCTGGTGAGGTATTTCTCTTATTATTATTACTACCCCAAAACGAGGTTTACCATGTGATCTTTTCTGACCCTTGTCAGAAGCTATCTCCAATGTACAAGCAATCCCCAATTCTCCCCCCTGTTTTGCCAGGCCAATGTCATACTTGCATCCATGGATCGGCTGAAGGTCTTAGGTGTCAAGTCTCCCCTACCGGCCGGTTGCCCTATGGGGCGTCCTGCGGGGACTGGACAGGACTGGGGGAGGCTCCTGTCGACCTCTTAAGTGTAATCCCGCTCTCCACAGGCCACCTCCGTAGTCTTCAAGCCGCGGCGGGACCCCTCGGCAATCCGACTACTAGCAAACCATCTGTCAAGACTGTGTAGTCCCAAATTACACAGCTTCTGGAGCCAGTGCAAACCAGACTCCATAACGGAAATAGGCAAAGTACAAGGCAAAATAAAGTAGGGACTGCATGCAAGCATTGAATTCTTGGCGCGCTCTCTGGTTGCATAAAAAACAATGGTTTATATGTTCAACATTTGTTATAGCTGACTGTTATCTTGGTTACCAAAACGTACAGGGTACGGGGATTGGTTAATAGTGGTGACAACATATATGTTCCATAGGGGTTACATCTCTAATGGGTAACACTTGTCTGATGGCTCCTCCTGTGACCACCTCTAAATTGATAGTAAAAAGACATTGGGGCTCATTACGAGTCCGCCGGGAACCTTGCCGGTACTACCGGCAGGATGCCGCCAGACCTGTAATGATTTTCCGGCTCCTGACTTGCCGGTAACACAGGGGGATTATAACCCCGGCGTTCTGGAAAATCATGCGCCGGTAAATTGCAATTCCCCATTCCCATAGAGTCCCGTAGGACTCTATGGGAATGCGGTGCACAGAAGCACTGGCACTGTTAATTATGGTGCCGGTGCTTCTGTGGCAGTCTGCTTACTGTCACCGCTGTGTCCAAAAGGGTCCAAACTGTCGGGCACATCAGCCCCGTCATGCAGACTCGTAGCATGCTGGTCCGGAAACAAGGGTTCTGTAAGCTTACCGGCACCGTTGTTTCCGGACGGACATGCTTGGAATGAGCCCCATTGTCTCTACAATATGTAATTGGCTGGCACCTTGCTTCAGGGGTGGCGTAACATTGGTGATTTTCATTGGTTGGCTTCTTACTAACCAATCTTGGACAACTGACAGGTCTCCAGGCCTGAGCCAGACAGGAGTAAGGGGCGAGAGGTCCACGGACTGCTTTCCTTTCAATTAAAGAAGATGCCATCCCTCATTTCTAGGCCATGAGTTAGGGTGATCTTTTTATTTGGCCTTGTGTGACAGCTCGTATCTGGGGATGCGTGTAAGGAGTGAAGCAGGTGTCCTATATGTGTTTGTTGATGATGAATAGATAGTGTTTTGTCTTATTTCCCCCCTTCATTTATAGGTAATTTAGCAAATATTGATGCAAGTGTTATGTTTTCTTTTGCCACTGAGGACACTCTTGAATTATTCTTCATGTAGCAATTTGGCTTATAGTTACCTGCACCTGGCTTGCTAAGGCTTGTTATACTCAATTGATCTAGTAGTATCCTTCTTGCGTCTTGGGAATTGCCATCTTGTGCTTTCCCTGCAACGTTCTGACCCTCCCTTAATTCGCTGAAACCTTGGCTGTGGTTGCCAACTCCTTCCTGAGCTGTCTGGATCTGTATTTTAAATTTCAGCGTTTCGAGTTATCGTGAATCCTTTAGACCTTTTGTTTAATTAAAAGCATGTTGTGCCTTGTTAGGCAAGAATTGATGTACTAACCCTGTGGGAGACAACACCACCCTTGTCCTCTTGGTATTAGGTAACCCACCTTTTGGTATAGGCCTGTACTGCACAAGTTGGAAGTGTGACTGAGCAGCCAGTCTTATCTCAAGAGGGGTATATGCGAGTTGTGGATCTGTAGCAATGAAATCCCCCAATACAAGTAGCCAAGTAACACTTAAAACTCAATGTTTTTGTTATAAGTAATTTTCTGATGCTTGCTAATCTGCTAGGAATCACATGCTGTGCATATAGTCCGACATCCAGTGGTAACCGCAGAGAATTGCATCTTGTCTTTCGGGGTCGAAAGGGGACGCCGGCATAGGCGTGTCTAACACTATCCCCATCGTGATGTGTAGTGTACCCAAAATCCCTCATGTGCTGAGGTCCCTCAGAGTGTTTTTTTTCCCGCCCAGATAACTTGTCTCCCTATAGTGGAGCTCTTTCAGAAGAGACATTGTCTCTTATACCGACCTGTCGGTTATTCCCAGTTAAGTCACTTCGGTCACAAGAACACCTTTGACGAAGACTTTGGGGGATTCGTTTACGACGGTGGATTTCGGCACCTAAGATCCGGTGGCTGGACTTTCCATGTGGTCGGGCCCTCTGGCCGACCTTTACAGTAGGGAGAGTGGGGTCGAGGTGGCCATATTTCGGGTATGTCTTTCCTCTTTTCCCCTCTTTACTCTTTCAGTCTGGTCATCTTTCCTTTTGGCTATGGAAAGGACTCCTTTTAGGTTCTGCCCTAACTGTAGGGTTCGATATCCTTGGAAGGACGAACACAGGACGTGCAACGCCTGTCTCCCCTTAGAGCACGATGAAAAGCGGTGTGCGGCTTGCAAACGCCTTCTGCCCAAGACCCTTAAGGAGCGCTGTGTAAAGCAGTGGGCCGCATACGGTATGTCGCGGGTGGAACCCCCTTCCCCCACCACCACACCCGCTGAGAGTGACAGGGGCACCTCGGGTGACCAAACATCCGTTGCGTATGTGATAGACCTCGAGGCGGACACTTCTAGGTCCGCCACGCCCGTCCCCGATCCTTTAAGGCCTGACGCTGGTCTCGCTGCAGGGAAAACACCAGGCAATGGGGGCGTACAAACGCATCACACTAAGCATACAACACCTACACCAATTTCGACGTCTGTGTTAAAAAAGGTGAAAGTGCCAGCAGGGCCGCTGAAACTTTCGAGGGCTTCCTAGGATCGCGCAGATCCAAAGCCTTCCCCCGCATCTGCAACAGCATCTTGTGACTGGGCAATCTAAATTAAGGACGCTACTCCAAAAACTCCACACATCGAAGCACAGAAATCCGACGGTCCCGAAGGCCGCGGTAGGCCCAAAAACTACGATTAGGCCTCTAGTCAAAAAACCAACCGCTAGGCCCTCTAACGCCGCCGAAGGTACTATACCCACTGATAGATCATCATAATTATCCGACGCCGATTCTGCGGTTATCGAAGACCGTATTGAGAGGATTACGGCGGCAGTGGGTCTTGTCCCGGTTCTGCCTAAAAACATGGGGCAAGCCGCCGAAAAAATTTCGGATGCAGATTTAGGCCCCGATTCTCACGATACTTGAGGATACCACCCTAAGACAATCTTTTCGACGCCGTCGGGTGGAAGACGACACTTTTTCTCCCGTAGGGCCGTCTGGGTCCTCTAAATGGACTAGAGAGAAATTCAAGGGGTGCATGGACCGGCTGGAAATCCATTTCCAAAAAGGTCTTGTGGAGAGCCTATCCCTCAATTTTCTTCTCACTATCAAGAGGAGCAGCCCTCTGTCCCAGTCCAACCTGAAGACATTGTCCACTTGGACACATATAGGGACATTTACACTGAAGAAGCTTCATTTCTACAAGCTTATGAAGAACAGCAGGATACCACAGACAATTGGGAAGAAACCCAACAGGAGGGTATAGACCCATGGACACTTCCACTTCAAGTTGAGGACACGGATGTATTGTGTTTAGACTCCCCTCCGGCTCGTCAGGCTTCGCCTGTAGATGACCAAATGGCCTTCAAATCGATGTTAAAAAAGGCAGCTGAACATTTTCAGATATCTGCTCAATAGGCAGTGCCTGATCAGGATTTTGTAGAAAATAACCTTAAGGAAAAACCTCTATCTAGCCAGGCCATTCCCCTCCTTAACTCCATCAAGAGAAGGTTGGCCCCTTCCTTGATATCACCAGCTCAAACCCGAGCAGTGAACCCGAGAGTCAAAAAATAATTTCAGCCGTCTCCTTCCGACCCTCTATACATTAAAGGGCACGCCATACCTGACTGGTTGGTAGTAACTACCACCCGAAAAAGGCAGGGGTACCCCTTGCCGCAGGGGAGGCACCTCCGGACAAGGAGTCCAATAACTGTATGCCCTAGGCAAACGAGTCACCTCGGCGGCTGCATACACTACGTGGATAGCAAATAATACCATGCTATTGGCAAGCTATGCTGATGCTCAGTGGAACCTGCTCCAGGAAGGCGTCTAAGAGGTTCCAGAACCTGTCAAATCCAAGCTTCAATTCAAGGTACTCCCCTTCGGCATCCCCTAAGCACCAAGGGTCTTTTCCAAAGTCCTGGCAGTGGCTGCAGCACACCTGCGCAGACTATCCGTCCCAGTTTACCCTTACCTCGACGACTGGCTCACCACACGGGACTCTTACAACACATGTCTTTTGAACACCCAAAAAACAGTATATCTTCTTTTCAGTTTGGGTTTCTCAATCAACTAAAAGAAATCTAGTCCAGTCCCCAGACAAACAAAACAATTTCTGGGAGCTCTAATTCGGACGAAAGACTGGCTCGTCTTCCCCTCCAACGAAAGGGTTCAGAACATGCTGTTTCAGATTCCTCAATATGTAGCCTGTAGGGAGGTGATGGTGCACAAAGCCATGCGCTTGCTAGGAATGATAGCATTGTGCATATACTTGCGGCTGCCCATGCTTCCCATGCAAGAGTGGCTCAACAGCCAGTGGTGTCAGGCCAGCGGACAATGGGAAGATCTGGTAGTTGTCTCGCCAGCCCTCGTTCTCTCTCTGCAGTGGTGGTCAAGAGAAAACCTCTTGAAGGGGATGACCTTCACCACCCCTGCAGTGGAATATTCTCTCACGGGTTGAGGGGCTCACCTGCTTCATCAGACAGCACATGGAGTGTGGTCCCCTCAGGTAGCATCCAACCATATACATTTACTGGAGCTATTAGCTGTGTTCAAGGCACTGAAGGCCTTTCAGGTTCAACTACAAGGGAAAATAGTGCTGGTTCTAACGGACAGCACTACAGCAATGTATTACCTGCACAAACAGGGGGGCACTAGCTCTCTAGGGCTGTCCAAGCTGTCCCAAAACATTTGGATATGGGCTCTCAAACACAAGATGTTTTTGTTGTCCCAACATGTTCCAGTGGAACTCAATCTTCTGGCAGACGTACTCAGCAGAGATTTTCCTCTTCCCGAAGAATACGAATGGCATCTACACGAAGACATTGTAGCCAACGTCTTCGCAGAATGGGGCTTCCCAGAGATTGACTTGTTCGCGACTCAGGAGAACGCCCAATGCCAAGACTACGCCTCCAGGTACCCCCAGAACCGCTCCAAGGGGAACGGTCTCTGGATAACATGGTCAGGGAAATTTGTCTACGCTTTCCCCCCCCCCCCCCGACTCCCCTTCTCAACAAGATAGTGCACAAGATGCACCAGGAACCAGTTACCATGATACTGGTGGCCTCCATGTGGGCCCGCCAACCCTTGTTCGCTCACCTGATGGAAATGTCCCTCTCCCCACCAGTGAAACTACCCTGCCCGTACAACATGTTGTCTCAGGACAGGGGGGAGACCCTACTCCCATACCCACAAACTCTGAATTTAGCAGCTTGGCTCCTGAGGTCATAGAGTTTGGACACCTACAGCTCCCTCAGAGGTGCATGGACATACTCAGGGAAGCTAGGAAACCGAACACACGTTATTGCTATGCCAGCAAATGGAAACGTTTTGCCCTTTGGTGTAATTACAGGGGTGTCAATCCCATTGATTGCTCACCCACACACATTGTGCTGAACCTAACCCATCTGTTGGACACTGGGTTGGTATTCAATCCCCTAAAGGTTCACTTGGCTGCATTGTCGGCCTACACCACATCACAACAAAAGGTGTCATGGTGGAAAATGCCGGTAATTAAAGCCTTTATGGAAGGGGTTAAAAGGATTTATCCTCCCATTTCTCACCCAGCTCCTGGGTGGGACCTAAATGTGGTTTTGACCAGGCTCATGGGAGCTCCCTTTGAGCCTATGCATAAAGCAAGTCTAAAAGACCTGACTTACAAGACTGCCTTTCTAGTGGCTATCACTTCTATCAGAAGGGTTAGCGAACTACAGGCACTTTCTGTTCTAGACCCCTTTGTTACAGTCCACAGGGATAAAATAGTTTTACGCACGCACCCCAGATTTGCGCCTAAATTCATATCAAAGTTCCATGTGAACCAGTCGATTGAACTACCTACCTTTTTTCCAGAATCCCACTAGCATGGCCGAAAGAAGCCTACACACACTAGATGTGCACAGGGCAGTCATTTTCTACCTGGAAAGAAATAAACCACTGAGGAAAACCAAGCAATTTTTCATTTCAGTGGCAGCTGGTAGAGAAGGAGATCCTATCTCTAAATCGGCTATCTCAAGGTGGATTGTCAAATGCATCACACTATGTTACACTCTTGCTAAGAGAGAACTGCCCTTCAAGCCTACAGCACACTCTACTCGAGGCACTGGGGCATCCATAGAATTCATTGCAAATGTTCCCCTCGAGTCCATTTGCAAAGCGGCAACCTGGAGTTCTGTACACACCTTTACAAAACACTATTGCCTAGACACTCATTCTAGGTCTGAGTCTCAGGTGGGACAAGCAGTACTAAGACATCTTTTCTCTACTGTTCCTTCCCAAAACCCACCTCCAACTCCGGGTACTGCTAGCGAGTCTATGCAAAGCATGTGATTCTAAGCAGATTAACAAGCATCAGAAGACATGCATTACTTACCATAATAGCATTTCTGATGATTGTATCTGCTTAGATTCACATGCGCCCTCCCTACCTCACCGCTCGGGGTGGAAGGATCATAGACGTCTTACTATTTCTCTCTTCTTCGTGTACTCACTCACAATAGCCTTGGGCTCCCTCATGGCAGAAAAGATACAATCGGAGGGACCTCTGCGCGTGAGGGTATTTGGGTACACTACACGTCACGATAGGGATAGTGTTACAGACACACCTATGCTGGTGTCCCCTTTTGGTCCCCGAAAGATAAGATGCAATACTCCGCGTTTACCACTGGATGTCGGACTATATGCACAGCATGTGAATCTAAGCAGATACCATCATCAGTAATGCTATTACAGTACGTAATGCATGTCATTTGACAGTAGTTTTTAAATAAGCACTCTTTCAAAAGGGCACTATGTATAACAATGAAATCTACTTTAAAATACTTTTCCAGAATCAAAACAAAGCTAGTAGATACTCTTTGGAGACGCTTCTTACACGTTTCCTACACCCTGAGGTGACTTCACTAACTAGGACAGTAATGGCATTTGTACACTGTTAAACTTTGTAGATTCTGAGGTTTTTAGAAGGGAAAGGTTAAGAGAAGGAAAAAGGTTGAACATGTTCTCGGAGCATGTGAGCACCAATCTTCCAACGAAGTCTAGATAACTTGTTTTTTCCCAGCAATAATAGTTAACTTGTTTTTTTTACTATTATTTTTATCACCTATGGGGGGACAGTAAGTATCAAAATCAAATGGACGAGAAGAGTCTGCAGCGAGCCAGGACAGCCAAAGTCAATTGGAGCACAGTCTATGGATCCGAGGCACTTCTTGGATAAGTCTTGCACAAAGTTGGAGAGTTTGTTGAAGAAAAATCACTTTAGGGACACAAACTGTTACACTTGTGAAGGGTAGAGCTGAAATCCACTCTAGCAAGGTAGCTACTACAAGTCTCAACTGAGAAGCTAAAGACACTGAGGTAAGTACCCCAAGTCAGAATAGTACCTTTGGTTAGAAGAAGAGTGGACCAGCTGGCTTCTGTCTGGTCCCTGGATGCAGATCTGGGTTCCTGGGCCTCAGTCGTGGGGACAAGAGGGAAGGCGTCTGGAGGACTCCTGCGGCAGCACTTCGGAATTCGGCGGCAGCTACAGGCTCTTTTCAGATCGTCACTTTGCGGTTTAATCGCTCGGTAAACAGTGCCACTGCGGATCTTGGACACTGGTTGGGCTTCATTCACTCCTTGAGTCCTGCACTCTGGTGATGGGACTCGAGCTCTGATAGTCCTGCTTCTGGAGGGTCCTGGGGAGACTCCTGGAGGTTCCGGCCGGATTGCAGACGTTGCACTATACTATGAATTTCTCAACCCTTGGCACTCGGTTCCTGCAGCAGCAAAGAAGTACAGCCAGTCGGGGAAGACAGTGCAGTGGAGGTCGTCTCAGGGTTAGTTGGTCCCACTAACCCAAGTGAAGAAGTCGTTGCTTCCGGAGCTCCTCTGGTTGATCATAAAAAGGAGTTGCAGCATAGCAACAGGGCTTCGCTGGGCAATTCTAAGGTCCAGGAGGATGCAGCAAGCTTGGTTCATTGTCTTAGTCCGGTTGTTCTTCCCAGTGGTCAACTGTCTCCAGTCCCAAAACCCTATTTTTAAGCAGGTTTCTCCAATTCATGCACAGCCTAGCTGTCACTCAAACAGCAGGGTGGCTGTCACGAAAGGACAGCCAGCCAGCCAATCGGGACTGGGTGCATTCAGGCATTCCTAAAGACAAAGGGCAGGGGAATTTCGGGAACCTCCCTCGCTTCCTGCCCTTCCACTCACACTGGATCCAGAGGCGGGTTTGAGTACTGAAGCCCGCCAAAGGAAAAACAAACAAAGGACTCAAATTCTGGTTTGGCGCGGAGAGTAAAACCCAAGAAAGACCTCCCAAACAGAAAATGGCAAAAAAAGAAGACGGGGTCATTTTGACAAAATGGTCACCAATGGGTTGCTATACTGCAGCTGAAGATTCAGCCTGAGGTAGAAACGCACAGTGGTAGGAAAATTAAACCACTGCCACCAGCCATTTAAAGTAGTGAGGGTAACATAAAAAATGTTACACAAGGTAGTAGGATAAGGGGCTACTAAGTAACCCCCCAGCATAAAATGGTGTGCGCTCGACCTACAAAGAGAAAAGGTAAGTAACATCAATTTTACTGTACTATTCTTAGGAACAGTAGTTCACACAAGAAAAGGTATTTAAACCTTAAGAGAAGTCTAAAAGATTTCTCACTGACTCTGCAATGAAGGTGATGTGTGTCACCCTACAAAAAGTAGATGCCTTTGGAGTTTGTCAGACTCCAAAAACAAAGGAAATGTAATCCAAATCCGGTCAAAACGCATACGAGAGTGAAAAAAGGCCCACTCACTCCAGGGTTCAAATAAGTCCTCGAGTCCATGCAAAAAGTTGAGGGTCTCTAATGTTGAAGGTCATTAGCACATAAATGAGAATTCTCCCTAACATGCCTTCCATTTTGGAAAAGATGGATACCAATTACTGTTTCTATGCTACCAAGCTATGTTTGCATGTCTTCATGTTGTATTCAGCATATCCATTGCTTGTTAGTATTCTTCATGTCTTATGGCTGCTATGTTAATATTATTCATGTATAAGTGCATATGTTACCTAGTGTCTGCGTTCATGTTGAGTGCACATTTGCCTCGTGTCTAATGCATACACATGTATCGTCACAGCATTAGTTTGGTTACTAGTGCCATCTTCAGTTTAGATCGTGTCCATCTCCTGCTGTACCTGCCTGGGATAAGGGCAGTACGGTTGTCTTAGGGTGTGACGTTTCTCACCAGTGCAGTATTGAGCTGTGGGAGGGACAGAAGCTATGAATGATGTATTCATCTGCCTCTCAACAGCATCCTAAGGTGCATCATGGTTTACCTGGGACGAATGTAGTTAAGCTTTTTAGACAGGAGCAGCAGTCATGAGGGTGGGAATCCCGATTGGCCCCAGGTTATTGCCGATGGTCACAGGAATGTTTTATACATTGAGGGCGGGGGCTCCATATACTATGCAATCATGACTCCTCCCGAGATCTAAAGGCTGTTAGCACCCCTTGTCTTACTCCCTCGCATATGTGCGGTAAGGAGAACAAATTTGATCCAAAGTAAGCAATATAAAGTAGTGACCAAGCAAATGCTTGGTGGCAGTGTAATGGTATGAACCTGTTGCAAAAGCACTGCTGAACAAGTGCAACTCGGAGGAGGGAGAAGAGTCAGGAAACAGCATTGAGGCAGCAACCAGACAAATTTGCGGTGCAAGTTCAAAGGGATGGAGGATGGGGCTTACAGTGCAAAGAGTCTTATATGGAGGAATGTGGAAGCGGCTGGTTAGTCATATTATTCATTTGGGGTCTATACCAGAGAATGAGGGCAATAAAAAGCATTCTGATGGGATGGCTTGCAGTAGCAGGCTGCTACCTTATCATAACGCCATCAATAGTATACACAATAAGCCTACATTATTTAAAGAAGTGACTGAGCTGCAAGAGTTGTATCTCCAGCTAGTACACTAGCTGGCCTGTCCCATTTTTTTTCACCTAACTAAACTTGTTACTTGACCAGCAGGACACAAAGTAAAACTGCTTTCTTAAATCCCTGCTTAATCCTTGGTAAAGAGAGCGCCTCACATTTTCCATTTCAATTTGTGTAATTAATGGTATTTCTGTGAATGCATTAGGTTTGCCTTTCCCTAAACTGTTGTGGAAATGGAGTTAGTTCTTTGGAGGATTATCTTTGCAAGAGGCATAATCTGTTAAACAATAACTTCAGTGTTCCGATTTAACCATGCAATTTAATCTCTCTGCTGACGAGCATGACTGACTGCAGGATATTGATTTTCTTTTTTGTTCTCAGGTTTTTTTTTTTTTGGGCAAGTTTGTCAAGTCTGGCTTCAATTCATTTTTTTTTCTGGTCTGTCATCGTGGAGCAGGGAATGTTTTTATATCCACTCTTTTTCTTGTTGCAGAACCGTCCTTCCGTTATCACATGCGCCTCAGCAAGCAACCGCAACTGTAATCTATCTCACTGCCCTGTGGCACATAGTGGATGTGTATCAGCTATGCCAGCCAACTACAGGAGGTCATCTAACAGTAAGTTATTAGCTAGTTAATGTGGGATCATATTCTCCTTCTCTGTTCTTCCCATATACAAACCATATGTACAGTGTGTTCTTTGCTTGAGTTTTGAGGCTTCACAATGGCAGCAATTGTGGCATATTGTGTATGAAATATTCTAAGGTAGAATTTATAATTTCTTCATAATGCATTCCCTAACATTGTATATACTGTAAAATACTGTTGTAAAACATTGGTATGTTCTTAAAATCTTGCCCAGGTGTGAGTTGGACCCCTCCCTAAAAGGATAACCTGTTGATGTGATTACTGCGCTTGCATTAGAGGTATAGGGCTGGTTCATGAAAATGGCTAGTCACGTTTTGCTCTTGACATATTCTGTACAAGGGCCTTGTGTGGAATTGATATTTGTCAACGGCGTGGGAGCCTTATTTTTTTTAATTTTGATGAATTAATACAATTATGCAGGTAATTCCATCTCTGAATCTGCCGAGTCGATTCTGCTTTACATAAGCTCCATGCCAACAGCATATTGTGTATTTGTGCCTTACTGCATCGGTATCCTGATCTGCAGTGCCTGCTCTACCCGTGGCACTGAGCAGATTCAGAGGTCACAGCTGCCCATTTGACCACTGCAGTTTCAGCCAAATCTATGCAGCACAGGGGCTGCATTTAAAATATGCACTCCTGTACCAAAACTTTGATGATCATAGGTAGCCAGGCTGGTGGCAGGGTAAAATCTAAAGATAAACTGTGCCTAGGTAAAGGCATTGCGAATGGCACTACTCATGATCATTGCAGCCACATTAAATATGATATTATGTATATCCGCTCCTGTGAGCCAGCTCAGCTGTGGAAGGTGATGTGTATTGAAACTGCCAAATGACAGGATAGGAAACTGAATAGCTATGCTTCTTGTTTGAGCAAACCCATTCAAAGGGAGTAGCCGAACATCAGTGTGTTGCAGTTCGAAAGGACTTTGATACTAGTGAGAGGGAGTGGGGTTAATAGACAGATGTCTTTACTGTGGAGGAAAACAACCACGTTTCTCTCTGCTTCCTGTCCCCTCCACTACCTCTACAGCAAAGCTCTTTGGGTCTGATGTCAGATGGCCAAAATCCACCTATTTTAAGAACAGGGCTTGGACCACAAAAACAGACTAGCCTTAGTCCAATCAGAGGCATGCTTTTATCTTTACAAGAAGAGGTCTTGCACCACTTGTTTGTTTAACTCTGGAACAAAACCTAAGAAGGATTCATTGGACCTCTTTTGGGAGAGTTGCACTTGCCAAAACCCTCCACCACTAGGTGAAGGAACAGTCCAAGGCGGAGGAGAGCTCTAGCACCTACCCAATTCCAGGGTGCATTGGGGGGTGACACTTGCTGTGGACCAGGACCTGCCATTCTTCACCAGACTCTCCCAGCCCTGGGAGATCAGACCCTTAAAGGACTTACTGTGTCCTCGAGCCCCTAAATTTGGAATTGCAGCATCTCGAAGGCCAGATCTGCTAAGGCTCTTCATTCCGCCGCCTCAAACCCAGTCGAAATGCCCTTGAAGCTGAAATTGATGCAGAGGGATCCCACCGGTGCTACATTCTGACACTCCTCCGAACCATCAAGCAATTGCTTGCACATTGAGCCTGCTCTATGCTGCATTGTGCCCTTGCTGAGCCAGTCGCCTGCTAGTCTCAAATCAACTGCCTGACACTGGGACGTGACTCAACCCTCTGGAGAGCCACTCCCCAACTCGAACTATGGGGTTATACTACAACTTGATCCCCCTCACCCCTCGAAACTGCTTCTCCTCGTGTACCCAGGTGCCCAGCTTGTTGGCCTCTGAAGTATCTTTTAGAATAACTTTGCTGTAGTTGTGTTCTCCTGGAAAGCTGCAGCAGTGCAACATTTCAGCGCACCGTTTCTGCTGAATGTTGTGCTGTACGGACCTTTTTCACCTAAAGGCCATATCCTTTGTTTTTTTTTTTATAATTTGCCCATCACCCTTGTTGGTGCCCATCACTCTTCTATCTATTGCAGGCGATTGGACTAAAGCTAACCTGACTTTTTGGTCCAATCCCTGTTCTTGAAAGAAGTGGAGTTTGCCCTTCTGACATAACGTCCAAAGTGCTTTGCTTTAGAGGAAGTGGAGGCTCCGGTTACGGACAGGGTCAATATTATTCTGGAATAACAACCAGGGCCAAGTGTCACAGGGTTACCAAAGAGGCCAGTGCCGATCCCGTGGCCAGGGGAGATCCCCCACATCTAGAGGGGAGGGACACCTCCCAAGCAATGACAGCCCGCTACGGGTCCCCTCTCATGCCTCCCCAGTAGGGGGACGTATTTCAAACTTCACCCACGCATGGGAGGGAATCACCACAGACAAGTGGGTGCTATCGACAGTAGCGGGAGGTTGTTGTGTCAAACTCATACAAAAATAATCAAATCATCCCCCGCGGCAGAGAAAGTCAATAAAGGAAGAACAGCTCATCCTTCTCTAAGAGGTCAATGTGATGCTTCTCAAGGATGCCATAGAAATTGTGCCGTCCAATGAAGTAAACAAGGATATTTATTCAACCTACTTCCTTGTGCCAAAAAAAATCCATCTGTGCCCAGTGTTAGACTTGCGCCTTGCAAACACTTATGTAAAGCCACAAAAATTCTGCATGACCACGCTACAAGAGGTAATCCCCCTGCTAAAACGGGGAGACTACATGGCAACACTGGGTATGAAAGATGCCTATTTTCATATTTCATTGTTCCCAGCACACAGTAAACTCTTGCGTTTCAAGATAACAAACCAGCACTACCAATTCCAGGGGCTACCCTTCAGTATAGCGTCAGCTCCAAGCGTATTCACCAAGGTACTGGCGGTAGTGGCAGCACACCTACGCAGGGAGGCAATCCCAGTGAACCGGGACGACTGGCTGATCACAGAGGAAACACCCCATCTTTGCAAATAAAACGAACAAAGAACCATAAACCTTCTGTTACAATCGGGTTTCTCAATAAATGAGAAAGTCCAGCCTTGTGCCAAGCACAACAAAACAGTTCCTAAGAGCTATCTTGAACACAGAAGCGGGCTTGGCCTTTCCACATCCTTGGAAACATTACACAACTTTCTACGGCAAATACCCCAGTATCAGGCCGGTCGCCAGATAAACGTACGCAAAGCGATGCGTTTGCTAGGCATGATGGCGTTGTGCATATACCTGGTCGCGCACGCACGCCTGCGCATGCGACCCATGCAGGAGTGATTGCCGAAACAATGGTCTCGGGCAAGCGGTCAGTGGGACGATATAGTGGTTGTTTCGCCAACTCTAGTACAAAACCTACTCTGGTGGATACAGGAAAACCTGTTCAAGGGAAAACCCTTCCACGATTCGGAAGCGCAAGCGTTCGTTACAACAGACGCTTCACTCTCTGGGTGGAGGGCACATGAACTTCACCACACAGCACACGGTCTGTGGACTCCCATCACGGCACAGAACCACATCCACCTACTGGAGCTCATGGCAGTATTCAAAGCGCTTCAAGCATTCGAGGAACAAGGCGGTTCAGATCCTAATAGACAGTATCACTGCAATGTTCTATGTAAACAAACAAGGGGGCACACACTCCAAATCTGTCCAGGCTGGCACAGAAAATATGGAGATGGGCACTCAGAGGGGGGATGTTCCTATCCTCCCAACACGTTCCATGGGTACTCAACACTCTAGTGGACTCTCTAAGCAGAGATCCCCTACCAGAGGAACACGATTGGCAACTAGACTCAAGAGTTGTAGGCCGCATCTTCTCTCAGTGGGGTTATCCCATGCTGGACTTGTTAGTTACAGGACAAAACCAGCAATGCCCAGACTTCGCGTCCAGTTTCCTCCAACCAGGCTCCAAGGGGAACGCCCTATGGATGAACTGGTCCGGGAGATTTACTTTCGCTCCCCCCACGACTCCCCTAATAAGCAGGGTAGTGAACAAGATTCACCGAAAACAAATGATGCTCATCCTAGTCGCTCCCATGTGGGGGAGACCGCCTTGGTATCCACATCTGTGAAAACTGGCGATGTGCGATCCCAACAAACTCCTACACCCTCAACCACACTCGAACCTGGCAGGTTGGCTCCTGAGGTCTTTGATTTCGGGCACCTTAATCTGCCACACTGGTGGATGAATAGCCTCAAGGAGGCTCTTAAACCAAAAACCATCACTGTTATTTTGACAAGTGGCAGAGATTTGTAATTTGGTGCCAGTCTGACCAAATAAACCCCACAGAATGCACGCCATCCCACATTCTAAATTATATGCTCCACTTGTTCGAGTCGGGGTTCGTATTCAAGTCCATAAAGATCCACCTGGCAGCTTTATCAACGTACACCACCTCTCAGAGTAAGATATCATGGTGTAAAATTCCAGTCATTAAAGCATTCATGGAGGGGGTAAAGAGACTCCACCCTCTAATTTCTAACCCACCGCTAGGCTGGGATCTCAGTTGTACTCCATAAGCTCATCGGGCCCGCATTGTCGGTACAGGACCCTTTATTTATCATTCATAAAGACAAATTGGTTTTACGTGCACATCCAAGGTTCTCTCCTAAATTAATTTCCAAATTCCACGTGAACCAATCCATTGAGCTACCGGCTTTCTTTCAGAATCCAACTAGCTCAGCTGCAGTAAATCTCCACACACTGGATGTGAGGAGGGCAGTCCTTTACCACATAAACAAGACCAGACCGCTGCGAAAAACAGACCAACTGTTTGTCTCCATAGCACCAGGCAGAGAAGGAGACCGCATTTCCAAGAATGCCTTTCACTCAGCACTACTGCATTGACACCCATTCCAAAGCATATACACAGGTGGGAAAAGCAGTACATCTATTTGCCGCTGCTCCTTCTCACAACCCACCACCTTCTCCTAACACTACTCGCTAATCTATGCATAGCATGTGATCTAAGCAGATTCCACAACCTTCAGAAGGGATGCATTACTCACTGTAATCGTATTTCTGATGCTTGTTTCTGCTTAGATTCACATGCGCCCACCCTTGATCCCCTTGGAGAAGGTGCATGGATGTTATATGAACTTCGTATACTTATCTGCTTGGATACACCTGTACTTACGATACACTTCATGCTACCTCATTTCAGAAACAAAACAATCTGAGGGACCTGGACACGTGAAGGACCACGGGTACAATGGACATTGCACTAGGGATAGCATTACTGGCACGCCCTGTCAACGTCCCTTTTTGAGTTTCGAAAACAACTGTAATACTCTGCAGATTCCACTAGATGTCGGCCTATGCATAGCATGTGAATCTAAGCAGATACAAGCATCAGAAATACGATTATGGTGCGTTATGTATTATATATTTAAAATATGAGCCAAGGATGACTCTATTGAAGTACGCTAAGTCCCCATGTGCACAGCAAAACTTCATTCTGTGGACTGTGCAGTAGCACAGCAAACATGCACAGAAGCTCGCGCAAATTGAAGAGTCGCTAGGGGCCGGAGCATAGGCCAGCTCAGACCAGCAACTAGGGGAGAGGCAGAGGAGAGAATAAGATCTGACGGCTTAGTTGGAATGGTGTATGATAAGCAAGTGCAACTGATGTATAATAATTACTTCAGAGAAGTCTCCCTTTCTAGTTGAATAGAAACCAATAAAAGGGTTTCTGATGCTTGTGAAATCTGCTTAGATCACATGCTATGCATAGGCCGACATCTACTGGAAGCTGTGGAGTATTCGTTTTTCGAAACTCTAAAATGGATGTCTAAAAGGAGCGTGCCAGTAATACTATCCCTATTGTGACGTCCCCTGTACCCATGATCCCTCACGCGTGTAGATCCCTCAGATTGTTTTTTTCCGCCATTGTGAGCGGTCGCATATTTGCAGAGTGCATTTTTGCTTACGCCATTGACCTTTATAAATTAAGATAGTATTGCTTTCTGTCCTTTACCCACGATGTGTGTCGACGCAGTGAAGACTCCAGGAAGACTACAAAGCTGACCGTCGGACGAAGATTTCAATGGCGCCACCCAGACTTGCAAGGCCCTTTCGGCCTCGGCCTTACAGTAGGGAGAGTGGGGGGTGGTCATAAACATGTATATTCCCACCATTTCCCATTGTCGCCCAGCTGTCTGGCAACAAAATGGAGCGTGCTCCCTTTAAATTCTGCCCATACTGCAATAAAAAATATACGTGGATGGACAAACATCCTTTGTGTAACCTTTGTTTGCACAGAGACCACAACAAAGCTCATTGTCGAGGCCTGTTAACTGCTCTGACCCAAGACCCTTAAGGACAGGTGGGCAACGCATTGGGCCCATCACACCAAGCAGGCAGAGGCCGCCATGGACGTTGAAAGGGCGTCCAGCGAAGACTGCAACGCCCTCCCTTCGGACGGAGAGGGTGACGGGGAACCTCGACGTTCCCCAGTGTCAGCCCTCTACCCCAACAGACAGGCCGGCGGTCCTGTTACGAGGAAGACACCCGGCGGCAAAGGCACAATCCCCCACACTAAGCACACTCCCCACGGCGGTGCGAGCGAAGTCGCACGGCAAGAGTCGACGACGAAGGGCAGATCCTCTGATCAGAAGTCCTCTGAGCGCCCTGTGCGGCCGTCTCACGACAAGCCCGCTAAAACAAAGGGCGTCAAACTCAAAACACCTCCGCCCGGCCTCGCAGGATCAAATCTTTGTGCAAGCCATTTCCGCAGTCGAGACTCGATTTACACCTGGGGACAAAGCCAGGGAGTCGGGATAGGCCGTTCTGCTGATGAACAGACCCCCAAGGCCCCTACCTCGACCCCTATCTCCAAAAAAAAGTTTCCTCTAAGAGCAGGGATCATAAGGAAAAAGTCCAGCTCCTCTAAGGATAAGGACTCACGGGATAGGAGAGACAGACCTAGAGAGCAGTCATCCACCCCAGTACCTGTAGTTCTTCCTGCCCAAGACACCTATGAGGCACCTGATCAAGTACAGCAGCCTGATCCTTTCTGTGTAGGTGAGCAAGTGCTATTTGAGGAAGAGCTATACCCCACCTCTACCCCTACTTCTACCCCTGCCTACCCAGGGGCTATCCCCAGTTCTGCCTCATGGTCCACAAAGAATGTTGATAGTCATGAGTCGTATGACTTCTTTGGCTAATTTTTTCGATGAACATCCACATGTTCTCACAAATCTCGCCAACACGCCTCCCACTACCCAGGCGTCTGGCTCAAACACAAGAGAGACAACCTTTCAGTCCCAAATACCGGCGCAACCGGCTAAGAAAAAAGATCTTTCCCCCAGTGGAACTCTCCGTGGAACCAGTCCCCAAAACTCCTTGCCTCTCCTCGGCCCTGTACGACCTGGATGCAGGGAATGATGTATACATGGATGAGGAAGACCCTTATTATAACGTTGATGAGTACTACACAGGGGGGCGGGGGTTGATCCGGATTAAGATTGAGTCGGTAGTTTTTGCAATGGACTCTCCGGTCCCGCAAGGCCCTCCTTTACCCACTCCCCTGTGGAAGACCAGACCCTGTTCAATGATCTACTCCTAAGGGCTGCAGAGCATTTCGGCATTGAAACGCAAGAGATCAACAGGGAAAAGACTTTGCAGAAAATATCTTGGGCGACAAGAAACCTGCAGCCCAATTTATTCCCCTGCTTAAATCAGTCCAAAGAAGGATTCAGCCTTACTTAGAAAGGCCTAATTAGACCAGGGCGGTAAACCCCAGAATCGAGAAGCTCTTTCGTCCAGCACCTTCCGACCCTTATATATATATATATAATCTCTTCGGCCAGACTCTTTGGTAGTCACCACTACCTGGAAGAGAGCTGGAACCCCCTTTGGCATCCTCCAAAGCTCCTCCGGACAAGGAGAGCAAAAAACTATATGCCATGGGTAGAAAGATAGCATCATCAGCGGTATACCGAGTGCGGATAACAAATATTTTCACCTTACTATCCAGCTACGACTGCACCAAATGGGATGAGGTAACAGCCCTGGCAGAGTCAGCACCAGAGCCACTTAAATCCAAACTCTCCCTTCTGGCTGCCGAAGGCAGAGCTACAGCTGGCGTTCTTCTGAGAAATAACTTTCGCAGCGGATAACACTGGCCGCGTGGTCGCGGAAGCCACAATTTTAAAACGCCATGCCTGTCTTGGACAGTCGGGATTTAAATTGGAAACTCAAGCTACCTTACTCAACATGCCTGTTGAGCAGAATGTGGTGTTTGGTTAAGCAGTTGAGGACGCTCTAAAGTCTGCAAAGGAAGAGTATGAGACACTAAAAAGCCTTGGCCAACTGACAAACAACCAGGCCAAAGAGGTGGCAATAATTTTCGTCACTTTCGGGGTCAAAATACAGAGGCACGGGATATAATCCGAGCCAAGGTTCCTCATGAAACACCAACCAACAGGCTACCCAGGGATACCCCAGAGGTAAGCACAGGGCTCGCAGAGGAGGGGGAGGTTCCCCCACCAGAGATGGGGGGACACCCTCCGAGCAATGACACCCTGCTACAGGTCCCCTCCCGTGCCTCCCCAGTCGGGGTGGGTATAACATCAGATAAGTGGGTTCTGTCGACGGTGACAAGAGGTTACAGTATAGAACTCAAGGGAAGACCATCAAACCTCCCACCGTGCAGAAAAAACCATCACAGGAAGAACTCGTCCTGCTGGAGGAAGTCCAGGCTCTGCTCCTCAAGAGCGCCATCAGTCATGCCGTACAATGAGGTAAACAAGGGATATTTATTCAACTTAGTTCCTTGTTCCAAAGAAAGATCTGACCATGCACACGGTACTAGACCTGCACCCTGCAAACAAATTTGTCAAGCCACAAAAATTGCATGACAATGCTACAAGAAGTAATCCCTCTGTTAAAACGGGGGGATTACATAGCAACATTGGACATGAAAGATGCTAACGTTCATATTTCAAAGTTCCCAGCGCACAGAAGATTCTTGCGGTTCAAAGTAGCAGACCAACACTACCAGTTCAAGGTGCTGCCCTTTGGGATAGCCTCAGCTCCAAGGGTGTTGACTAAGGTACTGGAGGTGGTGGCAGCGGACCTCCGCAGAGAGTCAATCCCAGTGTACGCTTGCCTGGACGACTGGCTGATCATGGGAGAAACTTACAATCTTTGCCAGCTAAACACGCAAAGAACTATAGACCTTCTCTCTCTGAGCTTTATTAGATACAAAAACAGGCTTAGCCTTCCCATCCATGGAAAGAGTACAAAACATGCTTTGGCAAATACTCCACTATCAAGCCGGTCTCCGGATAAGCGTATGCAAAGCTATGGGGACCAGCATTGTGCATTTACCTGGTCCCCCACGTGCTCCTGCACATGCGACCAATGCAGGAGTAGTTGGCAAAACAATGGTCTCGGGCAAGTTGTCAGTGGGACGATCTAGTGGTTATTCCGCCAACACTGGTTCAGAATTTACGCTGGTGGTCAAGGGAGAATCTGCTCAACGGGGAAACCTTTCCACGAACCGGAAGCGCAGGCGATCGTCACAACAGATGTGTCACTTTCCAGGTGGGGGGAGCCCACTACCTTCACCACACACCACACGGCCTGTTGTCACAAAAGACTGCACAAAGGCACATAAACATACTAAAATTATTGGCAATTCTCAAGGCACTACAAGCCTTCGAAGAACATCTAACAAACCAATCGGTACAAGTCCTAACAGCACTGCCACTATGTTCTATGTCAAGAAACAGGGAGGTACACACTCTCCAAATCTGTCCAAGCTGGCGCAGAAAATATGGAAGTGGGCACTCAGACGAAGGATGTCCCTATCCTCCCAACATGTTCCAGGTGTACTCAGCACTCTAGCGCACTCTCTCAGCAGAGATCCTCTGCCAAGAGCACTAGTGGCAACTGCACGCAGACGTAGTAGACCACATCTTCTCTCTTTGGGGCTACCCCTCTCTAGACTTGTTTGCTACAAAAGAGAACAAGCAATGCCCAGACTTCGCATCCAGATTCCCCCTACCAGACACCAAGGTGAACGCCCTATGGATGAATTGGTCAGGGAGATTTGCTTATGCTTCCCCCTCCATCCCCCCGACTTCATTAATCAGCAGGGTAGTGAACAAGATACACAAGTAACGGATGACACTCATCCTAGTTGCTCCTATGTGGGCGAGATCAACATTTGCGCAAACTGGCGTTGTGCGAACCCCATCAAACTCCCGTACCAAGTCAACCTGTTGACCCAACAAGGGGGGGGGGTCAATAATACATCCACAACCTCACTCTTTGAACCTGGCAGCATGGCTCCTGAAGTCATAGAGTTTGGACTCCTTAATCTCCCACAGCGGTGTATGGACATCCTGAAAGAAGCATGGAAGCCAAACACCAGGCACTGCTATTTCATTTGGTGTCAATATAGGCAGATAAACCCCTTAGCGTGTACTCCATCACACATTCTTACTTACATGCTCCACCTGTTGGATTCAGGGTTGGTCTTTAATTCTCTTAAAGTCCACCTAGCAGCTTTATCAGCATACACCACCTCTCAAAGTAAGATCTCATGGTGAAAAGTGCCAGTCATTAAGGCTTTCACGGAAGGAGTAAAGAGACTACACCCTCCGGTCTCTAATCCTCCACCTGGTTGGGATCTAAATGTAGTACTAGCAAAACTCATGGGATCCCCCTTCGAGCCTTTGCATAAGGCTACTCTTAGACACATAACCTATACAACTGCCTTCTTAGTGGCGATTACCTCCAAAAGAAGAGTCAGCAAACGCCAAGCCTTGTCAGTGCACGACCCTTTCTTTATCATTCATAAAGACAAATTGGTTTTACGGACGCACCCTAGATTCTCACCTAAATTCATTTCCAAGTTTAACGTAAACCAGTCCATCGAGGTCCCGGCCTTCTTCCAGAAGCCAACAAACTCAGCTGAGGTCAAACTCCATACACTAGATGCGAGGAGGATGGTTCTCTACTACGTAGATCAGACCAAACCACAGAGGAAGACAGATCAACTGTTCGTCTCCATGGCTACAGGCAGACGGGGAGAACAGGTTTTCAAAAGATCCAGCTCCAAATGGATAGTCAAATGTACACGAGGTACCGGGGGCACTCTAGCCTTCATTGCAAATGTCCCCCTAGACAGCATTTGCAAGGCAGCTACATGGAGCTCAGTTCATACCTTCGCTCAACACTACTGCACCCATTCCAAGACAGATACACAGGTGGGACTTGCTGTTCTAAAACATCTAAACGAATGGATTGTGTCCTCCCACGTATTCCTCATTTTATAATTTGTTAACTCCAGCTTCGCTGCTTCGGGAAAAAAAATCTCAGCAGAGGGCGCTGTGCTCGAGGTTGCAGCGTCGACTGTCCCTCGACGGACTCCGTACTCTGTCGACGTCACTGATGGTATAAATAGCTCGAGCCGCGCCCGTTGCTTCAGTTCCATTTTTTCCGATCGCTTCGCTATCGAACGGCGCGCTTCGAGATTTTCTGTTAGAAAATGTCATCTTCTTCTACACCTTCGACACCCAAGACTGGGTTTAAGAAGTGCATCGACTGTGGATTGAAAATTTCGATTGGGTCCTCACCGAGTTTGTCTCTGGTGCCTCGGTTCAAGTCATCGAACCAACGACTGTGGCTCTTCTCAGTCTATGACAGAGAAGGCCTTTCGTGAGAGGAGAGCTAAACAATCGGTGGGGAGGGACGCTTCTAAAGCTAAGGCTGTGTCCAGAAAACATAAAAAAATCGACTGATTCGAAGGAATCGGATCGCCATAGGCATTCCAAGAGAGCTCGATCTCGTAGCAGATCGAGACGCTCTTCGTCTTCCTCATCTAAAAAAGTGAAGAGGAGACAGACATAGATCTCCATCTTCCGAGTCATCGACTGAAGAAATTCGATGTCCGACAAAATCGGATTCCCCAAGAAAATGGGAGGAATTTTGAAAAAAGATGATGGAGGTATTGGAGAATGCGGCCCGACCCCCTCTAATAAAACTCAGAAGAGCCATACCCCTAAAGTCGCTCCATTGGACGACAAAGGGAAGTTGAAAACTACTATGGTTAAAGCCAGTAGTGTCGAGGATACTCGAAAAACTCGAGTCGAGGCCAAGTCGTCAAGGGCTCTTCGAGAGTAGAGTACCTCTCCGGTGCCACATAAAAAACATAAGTCTTCGAAGACTTCCACGACTTCGTCGACGCCATCGACGTCAATCGCTTCAACATTGAAGCCAAAAGCGTCTTCGACGCCTGTGTCGAAGTCCTCATCGAAGTCATTGAAGATTCCTTCGACAACTTCGAAGGATTTTTCCATTCCTTCGACAAATATTGTGGAGGAAGAAAGGAGATTTACTCCATTACCCAGATCAGACTTTAAGTCTATGTCCTCAATTTATGAGGAATCTGGCTCGGAGGAGGAAATCTCTCCTTTTAGAGTACAATATGGCACAAAACAAGTTCCCGAGGACCTTGAGAGTCCTGAGTGACACACTACATTCTGCTAGTGGCATTGACACATCACCAGAATTAGAGTTTGCCAGACATGATCCTGCAGAACATGCAGACTCAGGGTACAGGAGTCTTATGACCCGAGTAATTGAATATATGGGTTGGGGTAACACTTCACCCATTTTCGAACAGGATGATATGACGGACATAATTGTCAGAGGTCCTCAAAAAGATCCAGTTCTCCCTTTCCATAGGGCTCTTCAGAGGACAGTGGAGAACTGGGAGAATCCTGAAAGTTTTGCTGCTGCAAACAGTAACTTTCCAAAGAAATACAGACCAGCTGGTTCTGATCCTGAATACTTGAAGAGGCATCCGACTCCAGAAAGTCTAGTTATTCAGGTAGCATCTACATCTAAACAAACAGCATATCCCACTATCCCTCCGGATAGTGAGCATAAAAAAGTGGATGCTTGGGCCCGTAAAGTTTTCACTTCAGGTAGCATGGCCCTTAAATCAACAAATGTCACCTGTACCCTGGCCAGATTCACCCATACCCTTTGGGACTGTATTTGGCGGCGGCTGATCATATTCCGGAAGGCGAGGAAAGGGAAGGCTTCCTGAATATAGTCAAAGACGGAAAGTAGGCAATGGGGGAATCTGTGATGCAGCCACCTAGGCTTCGGTACATATTTAGTACGTCACTACTCCCTCGATTCCATCTGTGGGCAGGATCTGGCCTTTGGAAAGGCGGTCCTTTACTCCACAATTTGATTGGGCATTCTAAATTTTTGTTTTCTAAATTCTTTTCCCACCTCCTTGCATTAGTACTGCTTTGGGAGTCAGTCATAGATATAGAATACATCAGAGGACCCAATCCCCTCGAAGAACAAGTTCCTCTCTTACCTGTTAATGTTCTTTCGATGGGATGGTCCGATGACGTATTCCATATCGCTCCCTCCCTGCCTTCCCCGCTACCGAATTTCTTATGTGATTGCAGCTTACGTTTCCGCAAGGCTTTGTGTGTCAGACTGGAAGAAGACTGGTGCCACACGTTCTGGGGAAAAACTACAACTGCCATCGGAGGAGGTCCTCAAGGGCGGCGTATCGACGCAGGACGCAGATGCTGAAGATTTTCCAAAGCAGCACAGCTGTTTCACCAACCCTGCGGGCTGATAAGGCTACAAGAAGAACAGTCTTTAATGTTAGAAGCCTTAATGGACAGGAGTGCATAGGCTCAAAAGGTATACACGTCAGAAATACGTTGTCGGACCATCCCATCGAAAGAACGTTACCAGGTAAGAGTAACTTGTTCTTATTTTCTATTACATCTAGCCAATCTGGGGCTCCAGATAGGAACAATTAAGGGATATCTTGCTGCGCTATCTATTTTTGAGCGCACCTCTGAAGAGGTTTCATACTTCAAAATACCATTACTCATTCAATTCCTAAAAGGGCTTACTAACCTATACCCTCCAGTACCTTTTCATGTCCCAACTTGGGATTTAAATCTAGTACTTACATTTCTGACGTGTATACCTTTTGAGCCTATGCACTCCTGTCCATTAAGGCTTCTAACATTAAAGACTGTTCTTCTTGTAGCCTTATCAGCCCGCAGGGTTGGTGAACTACAGGCTCTCATGCAAACCTCCACATACTACTTTTTATAAGGACAAGGTAGTTCTTAAAGTTAAACCTTCTTTTTTACCAAAAGTAGTTTCCGACTTCCATTGTCACAAAAATAGTTTTACCAATATTCTATCCTCCTCCTCATTTGGGCAAAGAAGAGGAGAGACTACATAGACTAGACCCCAAGAGGGCTCTTAGGTTCTACATTTCAAGGATGTCAAGATTACGCCAAGATGACCAACTTTTTGTGGGTTATACCAGTGATAAACTGGGTTTATCAGTGACAAAACAGACCATATCCCGCTGGATCATTCTGGCCATAATTGAATGCTACAAATTGGCAGCTTCAAGCCCATTCTACAAGGGGAATGGCTACTTCTGCGTCTCTAAAGAGTGTTGTTCCTGCAGCAGACATTTGTTCAGCTGCAACTTGGAAATCAATGCATACTTTCATCAAGCATTACTGTTTAGATACTGCTTCCTTCAATGAGGGGTTATTTGCCAAGGCGGTATTTCACTCCGTCCATGAAAACAGTATTTAGTACTCCAATTGCACTGATATGGGAGTCTATCATAAGATAAGGAATACATGGGAGGACACTATGCTTTCAAAGAACAAGTTACTTACCAACTGTAACGCTCTTTCGACTGGATGTTCCTCCCACGTATTCCTCATCGACCCTCCCATCCTACCCCGCCGTACAGTTTACGTTTTCTTACACTTTCCTCTCACGAAGAGTGCATCAGTCATGAGGCACGACTGGGTGTTCCTCCTATAGTTCATCGAAAAAACAGAACTGAAGCAACGGGCGCGGCTCGAGCTATTTATACCATCAGTGACGTCGACAGTGTACAGAGTCCGTCGAGGGACAGTCGACACTGCAACCTCAGGCACAGCGCCCTCTGCTGAGAAATCTTTTTTCCGAAGCAGCGAAGCTGGAGATAACGAATTATCATAAGATGAGGAATACGTGGGAGGAACATCCAGTCGGAAGAACGTTACAGTTGGTAAGTAACTTGGTCTTTGCCGCTACTCCTTCTCCTGACCCACCACCTTCTCATAACACTGCTCGCTAATCTATGCATAGCATATGATCTAAGCAGATTTCACAAGCATCAGAAGGAATACATTACTCACTGTAATCCTATTTCTTGTGCTTGTATCTGCTTAGATTCACATGCGCCCACCCTTCCTCCCCTGAGAGAAGGTGCATAGATGTTACATGAGCTTTTCATATATTTGCTTGGATACTCTGTACTCGCGCTACTCCTCATGCTACCTCATGTCAGAAAGAAATACAATCTGATGGACCTACACGCGTGAGGGATCATGGGTACAGGGGACATCACCATAGGGATAGTATTACTGGCACGCTCCTTTTCGACTTCCATTTTCGAGTTTCGAAAAACAACTGTAATACTGTGCAGCTTCCACTAGTGAGTAATGTATTTCATTGTGTAGCGAAAGAGTAAGAACATGCCTGTGGCTAATTCCCCAATTTTAAAACCTTTGACAAATTCAAGTGGCAGTTTCTAATAACTATTTTGTGATGGCATGTAAACCTTTGAAAGAGCCATTCTGATTCTAGTCATATGACAATGTTTCATGAACAAAATATAACAATATCTTTGCTCCATAGAATGCACAGTCTTCAAATTCCCCAGATTTCCCATTATTGGTGAATATCTGCACCATGAAAAAAAGTAGACAAATGATACTGGTATGATTGGACATGGTTGCAATCCAATCCTAGGTTAATAGATCATTTGTTCCAGGGCATTGGAGTACCACATTAAAACGTATTGGGTAATTTCCCAACAAATATCCGCATTGAAGATGCCTTAAATTTAGATTTAATATTCTAAAGACATTGGAAGTAATAGGACCAAGAACTTGGATTTTCAGTTCACAACAGATTTACAGATTATGTATAAGTCCTAGTATGGTGGAAACGATAAAACATATTTTTTTTCTATTTGCACTATATTACAGGGGGATAGATTTGTGTTTTGTAAAAGATTTGTACACGCCCCCAGGACGGATCAATGTGGAATCGTTTTGGCTCAGAGCTCGGCAGGGACAACACCTAGGATTAACCCTGGCTATTGGTCGCTTTTGACTACTCATATTATCTAATTAAATGTAGTAGCTACAAGGGGGTAAGATTTGTGAATTAAAGGTAAATATGTATATCTTGTCTTGAAAGTTTTATTTTGGTGTAGATTTTCTAAATCAAGAGACGAGATTGTTTTTCTATGTGGGTCTGTGTGCGTTCCTATATACATTAGTATAATTGAATTCTGCAATAATTTGCTACTGCACCCTGTTTAGTGAGTAAGAAATAAAATGGTTTAATTCAATTGCTTACAGTGTTTTCAGATAGGTACATTTTTTATTGAATTTGTGCCAACATAACTCCGCTAGGAGGCACGTGCGTGTGTTTAGCCCTTTCTTGGGCTTTGTCAAGGCAATAATGCATTGGTTTAGCGCATTAAGTGGGATTCATAGATACATTCCATTAGTTTGCATAATACAAAGAGATTTTTCATCAACAATTCATTACGTTTTTTTTCTGTTGGTCTTCGGCTATTGTAATTCTTGAATGAACACATTTCTGTTGTCTTGAGGAGACGGGGGAGAAGGGGATCGGATTAGTCTGAAAACTGTTGGTGTACAGGAAGGATTCACCAACCAACACTACAGATTGTCAGTTTGCCAGGATGGGGGAATCCTCACCTTAATTCTGGCAAGTGGTTCCCACTCTTCTAGTGTCCTGTTATAGTTGAACATACTGCAACGTTATGCAGTCCATCTTATGGGTTGTGCCACACTTGTTTTAAAGTCATGGGTTCTGATTGCGTATATAAGTCCCTAAAAATTGGTTGGCTCGGTATCATTTAACTCATTGCCCTGGTTGGATTGGATTTTAGTATGGTTCTGTGTGCTATGTCGCACCGTGCGTTTGTCTCATGGAGTATCTTTTTTTAAAGTTTATATCTGGTTGTGTAAAATGCACATGTTTTACAAAATTGTGTGCAGTTCAGTACGCATCATTTTGTAGATTTACTGCCCATTATTCCAGTTGTCCCGATTTATCTTAAACGTGCTTGGTGCATTCTTATGGCTTACAACCCATTCGTTCCGTTCTGTTTTGTGGGTTACTTTGGAGTCCTGTAATGCTGAAAATCCTCAAGGGACGCTCTGACCCCCTCGAAGGAGAACCCATGCTCCTGTCAAGTCAACTAAGGCAGATAAGGAAAGGCCGAAGGCTACATTCCGCGCACCCTCGAGCCCAGGACGTAAGCTGGAGACCCCTGCAGGTCTCGACACAATGAGAAATTGTCAAACTCTTGAGTCGAGGGTCAAACCCTTCGAGGGTTCAGTCGAAGTTGCTCGATGGAAAAGACATCGGCGCTGTTAGCATCGACACCGTTGACTTCAAAGTCATTGACACCGTCGGTGTCAAGATCGACACCTTCGGCGAAGCCATCAACTCCTTTTCCTTCCAAATCTAAGGAAATTCAGAAATCTTACAAATCGCTGCATAAAGAAGTATTTCTTTAAGTTTATATCAATTTGAGGAATACGAACCTCCATTTGGATTGGAGTTGAGCACACCAAACGTCCCAGAAAGCCTTGTTTCACAAGAATCCAGGCTAAAGGATTTATATGAAAGTTTGCAATCAGCTAGTGGGGTCGACATGTCACCTGAGATGGAATTTGGCAAGGCAGATCCGGCAGACCATGCTGATGCCTCTTTTAGGCATATGTTGATTAGAGTCATTGACTTTGTGGGATGGGGAAGACCGGTTGCACCGTTTGAGCATGACGGCCTAACAGACATTCTGGATAAAGGTCCATAAAAGGATCCCATACTTCCTTTTCATGTAGCTCTCAAGAAAAGGGTCATGGCAAATTGGGAGGTTCCAGAGTCATACCCTGCAGTGAACAAAAACCTCACCAAAAATATAGGCCATCCAGTAGCAACCCTAGCTACCTGTCAAAAAAATCAACACTTGAAAGCCTAGTTGTTGGCAGCGATATCAACCACGAAACAGACTGCATACGCTACCATCTCACCAGATAGGGATGATCAGTGTTTCCACACTTGGGCAAGGATGGTATTTTCTGCTGGGGGTATGGCGCTGAAGTACGCAAATTCCACTATGACGGCTGATCATATTCCTGAAGGTTAAGAGATGGACTGCTTCCTGAGCATTGTAAGAAACGGCAAGGATCCTATGTGTGTCTCTGCAATCAGTATTGGACTCAGCTGATAGCATCAGCAGAACCAAGGCCGCAAGCACGGTAATACGCAGATTTACATAGTTGAGAAAGTCGGGTTTTGCACCGGATGTGCAGTCCAGGCTCCTCAACATGCCCTTTGACGGCAGCAAGGCTAACGAAAGCCTAGAGAAGCTGCAGACCTCAAAGACGGCGGCCAAGTCCCTTAGAACTGCCATCAGACAGCCACAATCCTCCCATCCCAGTGGATCATCTTGGAGGGGTAAGTCCTTTCACTTCTACTCAGTTGGAAGAGTGAGAGTCCTGGCTGGTCAAAGGGTTCAGAGAAGATTCCTTTGTGGTGGACGAGGGAGAGGTGCAAAGCCTGCCCAAGCCACGGCTACTTTACCATCAACTGCTGCTTCGGCCACATCAAAACCTCTCTGAGGCCTTAACCCACAAGACCCCGGTGGGAGGCATACTCTCACTGCATAGGAAAGAATGGCGAGGCATTACTTCAGCTACATGGGCGTTAGGAACAGTAGCCCAGGGTTTTACTACCTTCCCTTTCTACAAAAGGCCTCAGGGCCCTACACTGGAGGGCCACTCATTCAAGGTTCCAGATCAGTTTCTTGTGCAGGAAATTTTGAGCCTGCTAGATAGAGGAGCGATAGAACCAGTACCTGTGACTGAGAGGAACAAACGGTGGTACATTTCCTAATCGCCAAGAAGGACAGAGGATTGAGACCCATTTTTCACTTGAGACACTTGAAGTTCCTCAGAAAGCACACGTTCAAAATGGTCACACTTTCTCAGATCCTTCAGGCCTTCCAGCTTCAGGATTGGAGGGTGTCACTGGACCGCTTACTTTCATGTGCCAGTTCATCACAAGCACAGAAAGTACTGAAGTTCGCAGTTGGCGGTTCTCATCATCAGTTTTGAGTTCTGCCATTTGGGCTGACATCGCCCTGAGGGTGTTCACTAAATTGATGGTGGTGGTGGCAGCGAGTCTCGGGAGAGGGGAGATTCACATCTACCCCTAACTGGACGATTACCTGATCAGACTCGGTCTCCCGAACAGGCCCTGGAACATCTCTGCGTAACCTGCCACTAGCTCCACAGACTGGGCTTCTCCCTCAATTGCAAGAAGCCCCACATGATGCCATCACAATGACTCAAATTCATGTGCAGTCCTGAGTGCATCCTAGGAAAACCCTTGCCACCTGAGGTAACGGCTCAACACATTATGCCGATGGTCACCAAATTCCAGAGTGCCCAGCATCTTCCGGCCTTTGACTTACTTTGAGGTTGCTCAGCCTCGTGGCATCCTGCATTTTCCTGGTGCCATAGGCTTGCCTAAGAATGAGATCCCTTCAATGGGCCCTCAGGATGCAATGGTCTCAATTCTCGGGTAAGATGTCAGACCTACTTCAGGTTCCAAACAGGGCCGCACATGATCTTCTATGGTGGGTGTGTGCAGAGAATTTTCTGAGGGAGAACCTTTTTGGCAACCTTGGCCGGAGATAACAGTATTTACTGATGCCTCACTCACGAGGTGGGGAGCCCACACCAACGATCTGTCAGCCAGCGGTTATTGGTCTCCATCAGAGTCCAAGCTACACATCAACCGTTTGGAGTTGAGGGCAATCAGACTAGAAGACCTTTCTGCCCTCTGTACCAGGAAAGTCCTGATAATGACTGACAACACAGTGGCCGTGTACTACCTCAACAAGGGAGAAGGTGTAAGGTCCCAATTACTGCGCAGGGAGGCAATGGAGCTCTTTTTCCTAGGAATTCAAGGAGGAGTCTTCCTGGCGGCAGTTCACCTAGCCGGAGAGGAGAACAGGCGGTGCACGCTCTGAGCAGGCAGAGCAGTCTCCCATGAGTGGGAACCAGCTCAGGAAGTCATTCATGAGATCTCCATACTTTGGGCAACCCCTCAAGTGGATCTGTTGGTGACCAGTGCGAACTGTTCTGCTCCAGGGAATTTTCCCCAAAAGGAGCTCTAAGAGACGTATTCGCAGTGGACTGGGAGGGAGAGAGGGAGGGAGGGAGGGAGAGAGACATCCACCAGAAGGCCTAAGAGCCCATTCCACAAGGGGCATAGCAACTCTTACTCCCTCCTCCGAAATCTAACACTGCTTTGGGAGTCTATCATAAGATGAGGAATCCGTGAGAGGACACAATCCATGGGTAACTTTCTTTCGACTGGATGTTCCTCCCACGTATTACTCATCGCCCCTCCGAGCCTTCCCCTCTTTAGAATTTCCTGGCATTACATTTCACATTCTAGTACTGTCTAGGGTTCACTGAGGCTGGTAATTCTGCATGAGGAAGACGTAAAAATGGAACTTAAGCCAACAAGCACTGCACGTGCTATATATACCGACGATGGCGTCGGCTCCAAGATCAAAGCCCTCAAGAGACATAGTCAACAGCATGGATGCACAGCGCCCTCTGTCAAAAAAAAATCCAAAGCTGGAAGGTATATCATAAGATGAGGAATACGTGAGAGGAACATCCAGTAGAAATAACTTCTTCTTTCTTGTATGTGCTGTAGTTTGTCCTCCAATTCTAGATGAAAATGACCAATAATGTGCTTGCTGAGCCTGGCGTTCCTGAATAAAAAAGAATTTGAGATGTGGTGAGCATGTATATTTTTGGCCAAGAGTAGATGTGTTATGATGCAAAGATTGCATTGTCTGGGGTTTTGGAGAGAAGACAGCTGATGAGCTAGCTATAGAAATGACTGTCTGCAACAATCCCTGCAGTGCATGGCTACTAGTTTTTCATGTCTTAGACAGGTTTCTCTTGCAACGTTCTGCTGAGCTGTGAACTGGTCTTCTACCTTACTCGTCTCTACAAATAAGTTGGACACAAATGTGAGTGCTGAAGACTAATTTAACTGAACTCAGCAGCACCATTTTGTCAGCACAATAATGAAAATGCTCTCCCTTTCCTGAAGTGCTACATTTATTAGAATGTGGCTCCATGGCTCGCCCCTCGCATTTCCGATTAACGGCATGTCTTTCCACTACTGGAGCTATAGGTTGGAATACTCCCTTTTCTTGACTTTAGAAGCCTGAAGCACTTTGTGAATTGAAACGGGTATAGAGAAGTCTGTCATTTTTTGATTCATACATTTTTACAGGGAGTTTGTCCAGCTATGGGAGTGGCTAGTTTTTCATTGTGGATCCCTGGATAGCCATACCCTTGGGGGAAAGGTCATGCAAACGCATGATTTCCTGAATTGAAAAATTGCACGTGGAGCGCAAGCAAGGATTTACCCTTCCTTAGCCAGGGGGTAAGAAGGAGCAGGGGAACTACATACTTTTGTTCGAGAGAATTTACTTAAATCTCAGCAAAAGAGTTTAGAAAGAAAATAAGTCCAGTTTTGAAAAAAGACACAAGTAAGGTCGAAACACGTGTCAACATATGGGCGTTTGAAAAAATGGAATTGGTATTAAAGTCTTAGATTCTGCTATACGTTTTTGAACAAGAAACTAATCTAGACATTAACCAATGGACTGCTGCCCCACTAGGGTACCTTTTTATTAGCTTTCCTGAATTGATTTGGCCCATTCTTCACCTCTACGAGGGGAAGGATTCCAGCATACCTGCAGGCTTTTTTTTGTAATGAAGTGTGTTCACTGTAGTTCTTCTCCACTGTTTTCCCCTTTCTGCCTTCCTCATCAAACCTAGTAATGCTCAAGACCTGGAAGGGAAGATTATGTAACTGTTCAGCATGCACATAGATGTTTCAGTTATTTTGTAGACCCATCACAATGGAGAAGGACGAGCGCCAGTCTGTGAACTTTCCAAGACTGCCCGATGCTCAATATTTCTCTTCCAGACCAGTAACTTGGTTATTTTGCAAGGTGTATGCACTTTCTTTCAAGTAGGTGTTTCACTATGCCCGATTGCCCTCGGGAATGCCTACTTACATGTGCTGATCTGGCCACTTCAGTGCCATTTTATTCAGTTTGTGGTGCATAGGTGGCGCCATCAGTACATTGTCCCTTCCTATTGTCCTCAGAATTGTTGAGTATGTTCTTCAAGGACATAGCAGCAATGGCTTCCTCTCTTTGTTGGACTAGATGATAGTCTAGTACGTGCTACGAATCCAGAAGTTTCCCAGGTCACTCCAGATGCTCTTCCATAGCCTGTAGGCCAACAATACAAAGTTCCTCTTTCTGAGACCGGGGCTGTGCGGCCTTGGTGTATTGCTGCAGACTAGATGTCATACTACTTAGTTAATAGTACCACTGTGCTATGATTTTTATCAGTTGTTGCACCAGGTACTTTTGTGTCCTGACTGTGGCATGCAATTACATCCAGAAGTAAACTGGAATTGCAGTATCAATTCCTATTCACTGGTTTAGATTTTAAGGAGATTGATTGTTAACTTATAATTAGTTGTGCACATTTTCTGCTAGGCACATCTTTATACAGACAATCCATTGTGATAGTCGTTACTAATTCATCTCCTTATAATAGAGGTGATACACTTGGCCATCTTTATTTTAGTTGACCTCTAGACTCTCCACACTACAGGACATTATTGGCCATTTTCATCTATAATTGGAGGACAAATTACCGTACGTATAAGAAAGAAGTTATTTACCGCGGGTAATGTCATTTCGACTGTATGTTCCTCCCACGTATTCCTCATCTTATGATCTGCCTTCTACCTTCCGCTGCTTCAGAATTTCTTATCGACCGAGGTTGCTGTGCGTGGATGCTGTTGCCTCGATGTCCCTTGAGGGCTTTGATCCCTGAGTCGACCTCATCGTCTGTGTATATATAGCACGTGCAGCGCCCCTTGGTTTAAGTTTTCGTTTATACATCTTACTTGTGCAGAATTACCAGCCTCAGTGAGTCCTAGACAGTACTAGAATCTGAAAGAGCGTAAAGTGTAATGCCAGGAAATTCTACAGTGGGGTAGGATGGGAGGGGCGATAAGGAATATGTGGGAGGAACATCCAGTCAAAAGAAAGTTACCCGTGGTAAGTAACTTTTTCTCTGAATGGATTGTGTCCTCCCACGTATTCCTCATCTTCTGATAGACTCCCAAATCAGTGTTAGGTTTTGGAGGAGGGAGTAAGAATTTTCAGTTTCAAGATTTGCCTGTTAGGCACATCTTTATACAGACGATAATCCATAGTGATAGTCCTAACTAATCCATCTAGTTATAATAGAGGTGATACTCTTGGTCATCTTCGTTTCTTTAGTTGACCAGAGGGAGATGGATCAGAAGTAACATTTACAACCTTGTTGGCCCTTCATCATTAATAGGTATTTGTCTGTTCTCTATCCAGCTTAATGTAATATGAGTGGATGGTTGAAGCTCTAATGTGGGGATGGAGTGGAGCAGTGCATGTGTCAGAGTTTGACTTTGCTATTTTGGATGGATAGGGGGTATACAAGCCACTACATTAGAAACACTGGTTCTTACTCGCATCCCAGTTTTTCAGGTTTGACTTCTGATGTCCAAATCCTAGCTCAAAATGGAGTGCGGGATAGTGGAACTCACCCCTGTGTAGTTGCCACTTGGTTTTTACAAAGCTGAACCGTGGTTATATTCAGAAAGTGTAGCATATTTGTACTTTTTGCCCGAGTTGTTCCCGCTGATTGCACTTGGTACCCTCTCGGTTTTGGTCCTGCTTACCGGTTCCACAGCAGGAATGTGCTTATATTGCTGTTCCTTTAACTTTAAAAGGTCCATCATGACTCAGTACCACACGGGCCATCTGCCCTTTTCCCAGACAACTCTGAACAAATGTTTTCTATTTCTCAAACTGGTGAAGTAGTTTAGTTTTGAAATACTTCCTGTAATTTTGCATGTCTTTTGGCAAGCACATTTGTTTATCGTCTGTCTCCATTGCAGGGTCCATAATGTAGAAAATGCGGCCACATACTTGTTCCCACCCGAGAAAGGGATGGGAAACGTACAGAAACAGTTTTGAGTGTTCCGATGTTTCCCTCATTTCTTAAAGAGGTTTGCCACTACCTGGGTCTATGCTCCGATTAATCCTGCGCCATGGCTTCAAGCCCTGACCTGGTGACACAACCTTTTACCATTATAGTTAGTTATCTGAGGTTGAATATTAAGCAGCTGAATGGGAGGGGTGCAGCGTATGAAATATCTAATGTTTATTATGTACTGCTTGACTTGAAAGACATTGTATTTGACCCACTTTCAAAACGACTTTTTCCAGCCTTTTCAACTTATTGCCTGGATGGGTGGGAAGAGCTTTAATGAGAGATGTGCTCGAGTGCTCCCGACATAACCAGAGCATGCAGTTAATGATCAGTATACACAATTGAGAGACTGCGGCCCTTATTTTGTCGTCGGAGGGAAAGTGGCGTGTAGGCACAGAAAGTCCCCTCTACATCTATGCAACATGATTCAGATGTAGGCGTCAGGGAACATGTGCTGAAGTGCGACGAAAAAGAGGCGGGCACAGCGTCGTTTTATTTCTTTCCGTGAAAAGTGTTGCCTGGACAAACTAAGACACGTGTGCGGGCTATACTATATCCCTGACTGCGTCTATTCTCTCTTCAGTAAAAGCATTCGAGTAGGCAGTCGTCTTCGTGGCAGGCCGGCAAGGTTCGCTTACTAACCAAGTGGAAGGGAGGCGGTATAGTAAAATGTACACTGACACATGGTAACACATGAGATGGATGAACAACTGTGTAGCATGTGGTGCATACTGCATTGAGACATGTTTTTCAATAAACTGTTGTTCCTTCCTTGGGCTTTGCAACCATGATTGTGAACGGCCAGGATATGGTGACCTGTTCATGTACAATCTGAATATATCTTATGTGGACCAACTTGAAAAATACTGCTATGGAGTAGGGATGTTGCTTGGTATATGTAGGGTTTATGCCACCTTGGTGGCCAGTTCTCCTCGCCCCTCATGCCCCTCTGAAATGCTGAATAAAATTTGACACTGATTTAATATTCAGAAATACAATAAACACATTTTAAAATAAAAAGGTGTTCTAAAAAAATGCACGTCTTCATTTTGCCCTGACATCGACCCAGGATTCAACACCAGAAGAGTTGCTTTGCAGAGGCACAAATGCCGCACTGGCATGGCAAAATAACCTCCTTTTTGGCAGCATAAAGCAAGTGGTAACCATGATGGTTGCCAGGACTTGCTCTAATCACACAGCGGCGGCCCCCACAACTGTGTTCCTGCAGTTCTTACCTTATTCTGAAAGTGTCCATGCTCAAGCACGACACTGGCGCGATTGGGCCATCAGTTAAAGACTTTGTTTGAACCACACACTTATATCCCCGTTTTAAGTCTAAAGATGAGTTTTACCTACAAGTCCATGAAACATCGGGACACTGTTCCCACAAATGCCTGTGCATTGCCAGCTGTATCCCGAAGCGGAAACCTGTAATAGTGCAGCCGATCAGAGGGCAGAATAGCTGCTTTTCGTAAAGGGCAAACCGGTCTTTTAGGGCCAGAAACAAACATGGTAAAGCGGCTTATTTCCTTAAAGGTGTCGAGTGTGAGGTGTGACTCGGGTATTTTGTCGACAGTGAAACATGGTGTTTGAAGCAAACAACCATGCCACAGCAATCATATCGTCTTGATGAAATCTGGCATGTGGGACAATCTACAATAATAGCAACACAAACCATTTTCCTGAAGATTGCTTTGATGAGTGGGCATCCACAAGCATGCCACTATTCTAAGTTATTGCTGATGCATAGGACCATTAATAACTATAAGGAGCAGCATCAACCAGCTTCTCTGGTGTACGGAAAAGCCTACACATTTAAGGTTCACAATGTCACCTAACAGGAAGCACTAGACAACACATGTTCCGAGCTACTGTCTTGTGGCGTCCCAAACGTGTATTGAACAGTTTTCGAATGAGACTTTCGTACGCTAGTAAGTTTTAGATAATTTTTTGTTACATTGCGAGTCCACCTGCATCACTTGACAAAGTTCATTGATTTGCTTAGGCATAATGTTTTGAATGACAATGCTTTATAGTAGCCAAGCGTGGATATCAAATCAACAACAGATTTATAAAACAGCGTATTGTAATTTGTGTTAATCGCTGTATGATAATGGGCATATTCAGGCTTTCCTGGCTAAAGGTTAGGAATGCGCTGTCCCAATTATTCTCCAGGTAATCCACACATTGAATAATAACGGCCCTTGAAGTAAAAGTGTGAATGTGCTCAGACCAGAAAAATACCTTCTGACTGCCCCAAACCCCCACGTACTATAACTTCTTGGTAGGAGAATGGACAAATGAGTCTCCCAGGAACTGTCCGCTTTGACAGGAATACCATGGAATGCAGACCTTTTAAAGTTATTGGTGCGTGCTGCCTGGAATTGGTTCTGCAACTACAAGTGATGTGATCTGGTGTGAGACAAATGTGATCATACACAAAATCTGAAGTGTGATAAACCAGGCAATGTTGATGTATTTTGTGCACCTTGAGCAATTGTGAAGCTTATGCGCCAATGCTTTTTTATCTTACCTTCAAAGTAAAAGTTCTTGGCCTACAGACTGGAAGTTTTTATTTTTGTGTTGGACTGAAAACTACCTTTGAATTGTGATGTTACCCTCAGTTTTATGTCTTCGTTGCAGGAGGACCCAAATGCAGCACGTTCTCGCAGGCATCTTTGTTGCATCTACCCCTTAGAGGACTCAATAGGGATCACTCATTTCACTCTTAATGTGTACATAGAGCAAATATTTCACAAATGCCTACATGAATTACGATGGTAAGGTAAATTCTAGTGGTGTGCGCTTCTGCCTCTAAAACTCCTAGACACCCTTAGACGCCAAGCTGGAAGCATGATATCTGTACTAGCTGGGCTGATCAAATGAAAGTGGGAACGTTCTGGATAACCAGCTGCCTTGTGAACGTCTGCAGGGAACTGTTTCTCAGAGACACAACTGGTCCGTTGGATTAATATTATGCTACACCGTGAGGAGGCAGAGGAACGCCAACCTGTCATTTCGCGAAACGTCCAACCAGAGAGGACGCTTTCACTAGATCCTAGCTCAGAGTCCATAATTTTTGGCTTTAGTGGGAAAAGAGGTAAATTACACACACCAATTTCGCATAACCAATGGAAAAGCAACAGCACACTTAAACCATTATCCGCTTAGTGGATTGTTGAGCCCCACTAGAATTGGAATCATTGCATCTGATATTGCCATTCACACCCATCATATTTAGATATAGTTAAGTATTAATTTCCATCCAAACACCTCCTTTGATGTCCTCACTGGACATAAGGGCAATGGAACTGTTCGAAAGTCTGTGAACAGAATGCAGTATTTCCTTTGAGAGTTAATGCTGATCAGTTTTTTGGTTCACTTGTCATGACCTGTCACATGAATCACAAGGATTGACTCCACTGAACGGAATTTGTTAGGCAAGATTGTATGCAGTACCCTTTGGGTGCACTACAACAACCCTGACCTCCTGGCAATAGAAACCCAACCTTTGTCTGCACTACACAGAGAAGGCGCTAGAGGGCTGACCAAGATGGCTGCAACCTAGCGAGCTCCGTCGGAGCACCTGAGATTAATCCTATAAAAAGCCATTTCCAGGAGCTGATTGCAGTCTGGTGGCAGTAAATACACTCCTGGGGTCCGCGGCAGTGTTTCTTACAACACTAGCGACGGAGACCGTCCAGGAAAGCTAGAACCGAAAAAGGCCCACTACGAAGGAGACGTCCTCTGGAGGTGGAGAGGACCAGGCCCATACTGAGCAAGCCAGAACCCGGGGTGAAGTGAAGCGAACCGCGTACACACCCAGGCGACCAGGGCCGTCTGCACTGGCCGCTCGGCGTGCGGTCTGCCAGCCCAGAAGCCGGAGAGCTGCGTGCGGTCCAGGCAGCACAGAACGGAGGAGAAGGCAGACTCAACGGAGTGCCCCAGCTAGGGCCGGCACCCGACTTCTAGCACCGGGCACCGGCTGCGAGAGTGGGTACTGCACCGAGGCGGGCGCCCAACCAGCCCTTCGTAAATGAGGGAGACCCGCCTCGGTGCTGGCCCGGCGGGGATTCGGCGCGCGCTCGCCCCTAGAGGACGACCCTGCAGGCCACATCACAGCAGAGGAGACGGCAGCAGAAGGGCTGGGCAGGAATTCCTTGAACGAGCGGCATCCACAGCCAGAGCCGCGCCACAACCCAGGAACCTCGGGCCCAAAACAACCGGGATCGAGCCATATCACCGCCATATATCAACAGGAGGAGAACAGCCACTCATTGAGCCTGCGACCCAGGCATCCCCACCTACCTCCCCCACCGATACACGAGGCCCTGGAGACACCCAGGGAGGGCCCGAAGGTGAACAAGAATCAAGCTTTTGGTCAGATCCCCTACCCAAGATCCTGACAAAACACGAGCTCGCGCGGCCCAGTGGGTCCCGGCAGCAAGACCGCCCTGGACCCTTGGACTCGGTGCGTGAACAGCCACCCCTCTG